>NC_040903.2:56861792-57474180 GCF_004126475.2 Phyllostomus discolor
TCCTCCCATTTTCCCATCCCTCATCAGCTCCTCCAGCCTAGAGTCTCCCAGAGACCCCCTCAAACCTCACCACCATCACTGGCAAACGGAAATACAAATGCGAAGGTGTCATCCTCCTGTTTAAAAAACTTCCATGACTGATCAAGATGAAGCAGAGAGAGTTTAGGTCTTAGCATATCTTTCAAGTCCATCATAATTGACCACAACCTACTTTTCAGGGTTCAACTCATGCCCTTCAGGGCCCCCGACCCTGTCTGAACAAGCTGAGAGCTTTAACAAACTCTCTTTGTCTTTGTATATGCTATCCCCTTGAAATAATATCCTCTTCTGTCTATGTCTCCCTCATAAAATTCTATTTATCATTCAACATCCAGCTCTTGTGTCAATACTTCAATGGTGTCTTCAAAATCAGTGGACACATTTGTCGGCTGTTGCCTCTGGGAACCATATCAGTAAATCTGGGTCCCAGCAACAACATTGATAATGAATTTAACCCCCCTAGGCTTGTTCCCTTGTCTATAACATGAGGAGAATCATATATAATTCATAGGATTGTTGTGACATTTAAAGAAAATAGCATCTAGCCCTTGGTGTTTATATACTCAACAAGAGCATTTGCCAGTCTGAATCATGCTCTTTTTGTTGCCATGTTAGAATCTCTTTCCAGACTGGCAGCTGTTATTTAGTAAGATCAGATCTTGTTCATCTTTGTGTTAGAAAACGCTAAGTAACCTCAGAAACTAATAAGAAAAAAGTGAGCTAGGCCTCAGGCTGCATAGAAAGCTAGTGTCCTACCTCATACGCACTGAATGCGGACGCTGTTGCACCGCACTTAGAGGCCTGACACTGCATTCCAGGGCTGGACAGTCCCTAGAAGTTGTTAAACTCCATGTTTCCTATAACTATCAGAGCAATTAAACAAACATCTGTTTCTAAGCTGTTATCTAGTTTTATGGAACTTCACTCACTTTTTGCACTGCTCTCCAAGTAAGTAAATACTGTTATTTACACAAATACATTTTGTTGGTAAATACAAGATTTCATTGGAGCTCATATCTATTTAACCTTGAATCAGTTTTCAAACCCAAAATTTTTTGAGCAAAATCTAATAGCTACCCAGCTTGAGTGACATTATCAGTGACTTTCCTTCTTAGCTGATTCAATGTATTCAGTTATTATTTCAAGTAGTTGGTTCATTAACCATTATTTGATGTATAAAAACAAGTTATGCCTTCTACTTTGATTATTCCTTTACTCACATCATTTATCTAATTAACTTCAACCCCATAAACATAGATTTATGTATTACTTTAGAACAGCTTCATTATACAGTAATACATCAGGTTATCTGTGTCAGTTTAATATATAATTTATAATATACTTATGCATTTTGGTATTTACTTAGAATTATATGTCTCTTTCTTGTGTTGGGTTCAAAGTAGAGAATAAATTATACAAGGTCTGTCTGGAAAAAGTCCAGCCATTGTTAATATGACAAGAAAGATTTGTGTGACTTTGATGTAACCTGAGCGAAGGAGAGTGGACTAGAATGTGCATGCATGAACAATGACAACTTCTCTGTACTAGTTAGTCAGTGGGGGCAGTAGACACTGTTGAGTAAGCAGGTGTACAGTGTGACCATTGCATTCAAAATGACTGAGTGAGTAGAGCAACGAATCTGCATCAAATTTTGTGTTAAGCTTGAACATTCCTACATGGAAACTATTCAGAAGGCTGCAGCTATGGACAACTGGTGATTGGCAGCTTCATCATGACAACATCACTCATGCATCATGTCTCATGCAGAGTTTTTGGTGAAACATCAAATCACCCAGGTGACTCAGCCCCCTTACAGCTCAGATTTTATGCCCCGTGACTTCTGGCTTCTCCCCAACCTAAAATCACCTTTGAAAGGGAAAAGATTTCAGACCGTTGATGAGATTCAGGAAAATATGATGGGCAGCTGATGGAGATTAGGAGAACTGTGTGAGGTAACCAGGTGCCTACTCTGAAGGGGACTGAGGTGTCATTGTCCTGTGTACAATGTTTCTTGTATCTTGTGTCTTCTTCAATAAATGTCTCTGTTTTTCACATTGTATGGGTGGATACCTTCTGGACAGAACTTGTATGTGCCTATGTGTGTATCTGCTGATACCAGATTTTTTAAAATGTGGGTATATTTATTTATTTTGTTTTTGATGCAATTGTAGTTTCCAAATTCTCTTCAAGGTGTATATTTGATTATAGTTAGAATGTTGGGAAAACACATTATTTATTTATTTTAAAAGATTTATTTATCTATTTATTTTTAGGGAGAGGTAAAGGAAGGGAGACAAAGGGAGAAAAACATTGATGTGAAAGGGAAACATCAATCTCTTGCCTCTTGAACATGCCATGACTGGAGACTGAACCCACAATTCATGCATGTGCTCCGACTGGGAATTGAACTGGTGACCTTTTGCTTTGCAGGCCAGGGCCCAATCAACTAAACCACACTGGTCAGGGCAACAAATTATTTATTACTATTTTTTATTTTTTGTTATGTTTATTTTTTAATTGAATTTGTTGGGGTTACATTAGTTAACAAAATCATGTAAATTTTAAGTGTACAATTCTGTAACACATTATCTGTATATTGTGTTGTGTGTCTACCATTCAAAGTCTAGTCTCCTTCCATCACTATTTATCTCCCCTTTATTTTCTTCTACCTGCCACTACCTCCCTTTCCCTTTGGTAATCCCCATACTGTTGTTTGTGTCTATGAATTTTTTTTTTGCTTAATCCCTTCACTTATTTCATCCAGCCCCCCACACACCTTTCCCTCTGACAGCTCAGTCTGTTCCCTATATCTGTGAGTCTGTTTCTATTTTGCTCATTAGATTCCACGTGTAAGTGAAATCATCATACAGTATTTGTCTTTCTCTGCCTGTCTGATTTCACTTAGCATAATACCCTCTAGGTCCATCCATGCTGTTGCAAAAGGTAAGATTTCCTTCTGTTTTTACAGCTGAATAGTATTCCATTGTGTAGATGTACCACATCTTTTTTATCCATTCACCTACTGATGGGCACTTTGGCTGCTTCCAAATCTTGGCTATTCCAAATAATGCTGCAATGAACAAAAGGGTGCATGTATTCTTAAGAATCAATGTTACATGCTTCTTGGGATATATTCCCAGAAGTGGAATTGCTGGGTCATAAGGCAGCTCCATTTTGTTTTCTGCAGTGGCTGCACCAATCTGCATTCCCACTAACACTGCATGGAGGGTCCCCTTTTCTCCACATCCTTGCCAACACTTGCTGTTTGTTGACTTACTGGTAGTAGCCATTTTGTCAGGTGTGAGATGGTATCTCATTGTGGTTTAACTTTGCATTTCTCTGATACTTAGTGACTTTGAGCATCTTTTCATGTGTCTATTGGCCATCTGTATGTCCTCTTCAGAGAAGTGTCTATTCAGGTCCTTTGCCCATTTTTTAAATTGGAATTGTTGTTTTTTTGGTATTGAGTTGTTTGAGTTCCTTATAAATTTTGGATTTTAACCCCTTATAATAAATATTATTGGCAAATATGTTCTCTCATTCAGTGGGTTGTCTTTTCATTTTGTGGATGGTTTCTTTTGGTGTGCAAAAACATTTTAGTTTGGTATAGTCCCATTTGCTTATTTTTTCTTTTGTTTCCCATGCCTAAGGAAGAATATCAGAAAAAATATTGCTATGAAAAATATCCAATATCTTACTGAATATGTTTTCTTCTAGGATTCTATGGTTTTGAGTTTTACATTTAGTTCTTTAATCCATTTTGAGTTTATTCTTGGGTATGGTGTAAGAAGGTAGTCTAGTTTCATTTTATTTGCATGTATTTGTCTAATTTTCCCAAAACCATTTATTGGATCATGTGCTGATGTTTAAATTTGTTTAAAATTTAAATGATATTAAAATGAACACAGAGATGAACATGTTCAAATACTGCTCTCTTAAAATGTTATACTTCCTTGCTATAAACTACATTTTGAGCATAATATAATAATATTAGACTAAGGGTTTATTTATTATTAATATTATTATTAATGCATATATAACTGAAAGATTTATTCATAAACATAAAAGTTTGTGTATTAAATAAAATAGGTAATAATAAACTTATAAAAATTTTCCATAAAACAAAGTACAATTAAGAAGACTGCTTTTCATACAGATTTTATAAAGTGCATCTAACAACTTCATAAAATCAAAAGGTTAATATTTTTCTGTTGTTATTATCAATTCTTGGCTATACAGAAATGATATATTCAGTGGCAGCCAGCATCAATGCCATAAAGAGCTTCACGTTATTTAAACTTTTATAAGGAGTTTGTTTGTCAAAAGTTTGCTTTCTTGTGGTGCCCAACTAGGATGTTATGAACTCATGGACAGTCTAATTGGCATGGCTATAAAGCTCATCTTTTCAGCTGTGCTCTTATGCATAATCTTTACTTGGATTGAGGTACTGATACTGATAACAGAATAATAATTTTAGAACAGTGAGAATTAAAGAAAAAGAATACTTTTTAGTAAAAAATTTAAAGGACACAACATGGGGATTATATAAATGACTTTCTGAGACAAGTACCATATGATTACACTTATATGTGGAATCTAATGAACAAAATAAACTAACACAAAGTAGAAGCAGGCTCATTGATACAGAGAACAGCTGTTACAGGGGAGGGGGGTTGGGAGGCTGGGTGATAAAGGTGAAGGGATTACACACACACACACACACACACACACACACATAAAACTCACCTCATAGGCACAAATGACAGTGTGGTGGTTACCAGAGGGAAGGGGGGTAGGTAGAAGAGAGTAAAGTGGGGATAAGTGGTGATGGAATGAGATTTGACTTGGGGTGGTGAACATACAATACAATATACAGAAGATGTATTGCAGAATTATACACTTGAAACCTATATAATTCTATTAACCAATGTTACCCCAATACATTCAATAAAAATAAAAAAATAAAATTAGATACTGGTAAAATTTTTTAAAAATGATTTTCTGATCAATAAAATGATCACTCTGTTAAGTTCAGACATGTTAGAACTGATCTTCAAAATTCTAGCAAAACAGTTGTTACCTATCTACCAAGGAGAAAGCAGCCCTCTTTTGCTTCTGAGAATGGCTGTGGGTTGAGAGAGAGACACAGAGAGAGAGAACTCTCCCCATCCCCTCTATCTGCCTGATAATAAAAATAATAACTCACTATTAGGTGATCTCACTGTTCCAGGTCCTGTCCTTGTGCTTTACATGGATTTCTGATTAAATCCATCCTCACCACCACCCAAGATAGGACAATTTTATTTTCCTAATCTTACAGATGAGGAAACTAAGGTACCCAGAGATTAAGGAACTTGCTTCAAGTTATGCAATTTAAGTCAGTCAGCAAATATTTATTGATCCCAGATACTGTTTTAGGCCTAAACAAACTTCTGGTAGCTTTTTTCTGTTGGTTTTCCCCAGCTGTATTTTTCTTAATCAGTGTGCCAAGGATGAACTATCTAAGAGACTTAATCTACATATCATATGCCTTCCCATGTTAAAGAGTATTAAGTCAAAATGTTTGCATTGTTGCACTGAGACTGTTCATTTTTTTTTACCCTACATCCTATCATGTATTTCTTAGTGCAGGTGAACAGTGTTTTGGGCCAATAGCTAGGTTGCCAGAGCTAAACGATAGCTAGAATGAGAAAAAAGGTGTAAAATCTGGGACTCTGTCGGTATCAGTTTTCTTTTGAATTTTTATTTTTTTAAAATTAAAAAATAGTAATGTTTATTTTTCCAAGGAGAAAAATCAGCTCACGCAGTGCAACTACAGACACAAAAGAAGAGAAAAAATTTTAAAAAAATTTGTTCATGATAGGAGTCATACATAGTATGAACTATGTTGTGCAGAATCCAGATGATGACAAGTGCTGGTGGAAACTATGAAGCAGCAAGAGTACAGTATGATTGGAAAATACTGGCAATATTGGATTTCACCTGATTCCTTCTGTGTAGTTTTTTTTCAAAATGCAGTGAAGGAAGGCACTTATCAAGAGGAAGTGGTTCACAGAACAACACAGCACATGGTTAAATGTTCTTGCAATGTTTGGGGGGAGGAGGAAGCTAAAGCCTCTGTGTCACATAAAACAGGAAACAGAAGCATCTCTGAACTTACACAAAATATCAAATCATACTCAACAAAGAACGAAGATGAAGAAATTTCTTGCATCAACTTAACTGGCTTGGTTTGGCACACCTGAGACAAGTGAAAATGTTAAGAAACAGACTAACAAACAGACCTATTAATTTAATAAATAGGATAATCACTATGGTCATACAAACAATTTGGACCAACACAACTGTCACAAAGGAAATTCATGTGGACACTGTAGATGTGTATGTGTATGTGTATGTGTACGGTAATGCAAAAGGAATGGTCCAAACAATATGGTTCTTTGTTAAGCAATATTGTGATGGCAAAAGTTAGATGGAAAAACATTTTAAAATGAAAAACTAATCATAAAATAATATGATTTATTTCAATAATTTAAAAACCACTAAGGGGCTGCTTTGAAAAGCCTTAGAATTTTTCACCATGTAGAAACAGTCACATATATACACAGGACATGAAATGGGTTACCATATTATTTAAAGTATGATTTTATTTTTAAGTTCACTAATTCCCCAATTGCTTTGCTTTTGAAAGAATGCAGGGTGCAGTGGGGCAGAGTGACACACTCTGCTAAATCAAGCTCTGGGGCAGATGAAAAGTGATACGGCTGTAAAAGACACAAAAATGTTCGACAGGACTGGGAAGCAAATAGCATGTGACATAGGGACACAGACGTCAGCTCATGGGATCACAGTATTCTCACTTCCATCTCTCCAAATGGCTTTTCCATATCTCTGGGAAATAAGTTGTAGACTAGTTGCATTTGGATATACAAGGGTTGAGAAAGAGAGGAGATTTTAAGTTCCCTTTTTATTTTTTTGAGCAACTATATAAGAAATGGGGAAATGCTTTTGTATTTAGGATCTACTGTGACATGTAACTGAAGTGACAACATAATTTAGGGTTTTCTGAAGAGATTAAAATAGAAAAAATTATTCACTCATTTGTAAATAAAAACTGTGGACATTAATTTTCATACATAAACACTGTTACCGACTTGCCTCTATAGGTACTTGAATTTACCCTGCTGTGGCTGAATATTTGTGTCCCCACCCACCTCAAATTCATATATTGAAACCCCAACCCCCTACATGATAGTATTTGCAGGTGGAGACTTTGGGAGCTCATTAGGGCATGAGGGTGGAGCCCTCCTGTTGGGATTAGTGCCCTTGTGTTAGAAGAGACGTGAGACAGCTTGTTCTTCTCTCTCTTCCCACCATGTGAGTATATAAGAAGACAGACTTCTGCAAACCGGGACACAGGTGCTCACCAGACCCAGGATCTGCCTGAGCCTGGATCTTGGACTCTTTATAGATTCCAGAACCATGAGAAACACATGTTTGTTGTTTAAGCCATCCAATTTATGGGTATTTATAACTAAGACATTACCCCATTGGACTTTCATTCCCACCATGCCACCAAACTGTGTCAAGATTACCAATGACCTTCATGTTGCTAATTCAATGGTTGATTCTTAGCATCTTAAATAGAATTTAACATCATGCATGGATCCCTCTGCATTGGAAATACTTTGTTCATTTGGCTACATAAAAGCTTTCTTTCCTGCTTTTCCTCCTAACAGAGGCCAACTGACTTTGAAGGGTCAGGGCTCCTCACTTATAGGCCTCTTCTAAGACTGCTTTTCTCCTCTGGCACCCAGCAGCAGCCTGGAACACTGTTCTTCTGTCAGGAGATCATCCTGGTAGGGGTCCCCAGGCTTGGAGTGAGGCTGGTAGGCTGCCAGTACCACCTCCACTTGGCTTGGAATCCGGCAAGGGCTGGATCCATAGTAGACCTCACAGACTGTGGACCCCATCTTTTATTTCAGGGAGAAGATCTAAAGGAGATACTGTTGTGCTCTGCTCCCTGCATGGGGTCACCTTGACCCAGGCTTCATTTTAGCCACCTTATATCACCCTCAGGACCAACCTAGCTGTTGGGAGAGGGCAGGAACCGAAGGTTGTGTGGTCCTGGCTGAGCCACACCAGCTACTTTTTGGGCCATGGAGAGCCATAGGGTGTCATGCTACATCTAGTGGCAGTAGATGCTTCAGCTCTCTGAGGTCTTGCTCCTGGGTAAGGAGCCCAGAGCAAAACCACAGAGGAAGTCACAGATGGAACCTTATCAGAGAGAGCTGTGACACTGAAGTCAACTATTTCTTAAAAAAATATTTTATTTATTTATTTTTTCGAGAGAAGGAAGTGAGAAAGAGAGGGAGAGAAACATCGATGTGTGAGAGATACATTGATTGGTTGTCTCCTGCACACCCCCAACTGGGCAACCTGGCCCATGACCCAGGTATGTGCCCTGACTAGGAATCAAACTGGTGACCTTTTGGTTCACAGGCTGGTGCTCAATCCACTGAGCCACACCAGCCACAGCTGAAGTTGACTATTTCTAAACTATCAATAATAAAATTAATTTTGAGCACTGTGCCAGAGGAAAAACTAAATTATGTTCTTCCATAGAAAATTGTATTTCAAATTCATCCTCAAATGGACAGTTGATCAAAGAATATGCAGCCAAAAATGTGGAAGAAAACATACCAGGCAGTTAATTAGTAGTAATATAAGTGTGTTACATTTTGGATTTTGTGATGTTTATAGTATGCATTTTAAAGAATTAGGAATTTGTTGTGATTTCCTTTCTCACTCTAAATTAATATTGACTTTTGTTCTTAAATTATTCATAATAAAAGGGAGTCTCCTAAATGGTATAAGATTTAGGTCCCAGGGGTTCAGATCCATTCCTGCCTGCCTCACTGGCCTCTTCTTTTAGCCTCCTCCATTGGCTCCTTGTCATCTTCCTGATCCACCAGTTTTCCTCCCCGGCTCCATCTATATTTCCTCCCTAGGTGATCTCAAGCTTTAAATACCACACACATGCTGCCAACTCCAAAAGTGCATCCCTTAACCCAATGTCTCTCTTACTTCACACATTCAGCTGTTACTTAGCACCACTCTGCTCCTGCCTCTCTGATTTTATCTCCTTTAAGTCTGCTCACCTGGGCTTCCCAGCTGTCCCTTAACACTGTCAGCATGCATTTGTGTGTCTTTCTCTTTGTCTGAAACACCTGTTCCCCACTTCCCCAAACGGTTTCCTCTCTCACTGCCTTCAGGACTTTGCTTAAATGTTCTCTTATTACTGAGGCCTTCCCTGACCTATTTCAAAATCAGCTCTTTCCCACAACTCCAGTTTTCCCTGTTTATGTTCTCTTCTCACTTAACAACTAGAAGTAAGCCCCATAAACAGAAATTTGACTGTTTTACCTACTGCTGAATTCCCAGAAAGTAGAGCAATGTAGATACATGATAGACACTGAGTGAATGGATGAATAAAAAATATAAAATGCAATATAGTCACCTAAACTTCCCAAGGCCAGGGGACACCTTTGTATTCCTAGTGTTGAGCATGGTGCCTGCCTTGGTCATGGAAGACCTTCAAAAGTATTTGAATACTTTTGTATTTTGAATAAATGAATGCATTACAGCAGAGTACCAGAGGAGAAATGAAGAGAGGAGACAGATTAAAAAAAAAAAAAGAAAATGATTCTACAACCTCTGCAGTGTAGGCTGACAAGAATAAACATGGATGTTGACACCGGTGGATGAAACAGCTAGGGAAAGATATTCACTCAAAGTCTCACCCCCACTCTGCTGAGTCAGGCTCCAGGGTAGGTGACAGATGAGAGGGTTGAATATAACCCAAAATGCTCAACAGAGCTCAGAGGTGAAACAGTATATGACACAGAGAAACATAAAACACTTTTGAAAGGGAATATCTTTAAATGGAAAAACCCGGTGGGCACACTTTAACCAAATGATCAAACGTGGAATCATCACTCATGAGACATTCTGACATCACGTGCCCCTGATGCGACAGACCGGGGACCTGGCATCACCTCTGCAACACGGCTGCCAACGTGTGCGGCCTGAGCCTGGCTAGTAAAGAGGGATCGACATGGCAATTCCAAAGTGAGGGAAATGAACAAAATAACTGGTCTAGATTCTTAAAAAAAGCCATTTTGGGGATAATTTGGAAAATTTGACTCTAGACTATAAATTAGTAAAATATATTAATTAATTGAACTTCCTGAGTGTGATAATTGTATTTTGGTTATATAAGGGAATGCCTGTTCTTAACAGATAAATGGTGAAAAAATAGAGCAAATGTGATAAAATATAAATAGTTAGTAAATCTGGGTGAAGGCAATACGGGAGTCCACTGCACTATTCTGACTTTTGTTGTTGTTGGAGTTTTGAAGTCTCAAAATAAAAAGTTGAGGGGTGAAAAAAAACAGTCTTTTAAGTCAGACAGACCTGAGTTGAAAAAAGCAAAGCAAAGCAAAGCAAAAGAAAAGAAAAAAGAAAGAGGAAGAGGGGAGAATAAAAAGTAAAGGCAGGCAAAGACAACATAAAAAAATCCATCCTGTGCACTGCTGATATGTTATCTCATCTAATTCTCATAAAAACCATGTAAGGTTCACATCTGGGCATGACCTTGAGATCCATCCTTGTCAAAGAAGAGGAAAGCATATGCCTGGGTCTGAATGTCTTATTTAACAAACAGGTTGAAATGGAAATTTTCTGGTAATCATAAGATTTTTATTGCTAATTTTCAAAAAAATGGTCTTCTCCTCTCTCCTCTCAGACTCTCAGCTGAAAGTAGGAAAGAATAAAGAGAGGGCTAAAACACTGTGGCTTCAATTTTTCATTTTGTTTTGGCAGTAAAGACCAATGTGTTCTGGTGCAAGAAGATTTCCCTCTGTGACTGCTAAAATTCTTAAATATCCAAGCGTGGGGATATTAGTGTCAAGTGGCTTTTTAACTTCTATGTGTACAAGGAGCATGTCTATTAAAGATTCTAAAGAATTAATAGTCACGATCTTGGCCATCACTGGAGTAATGAGAACCAGGCATGTCCACTGAGGCTTGGGAATCGGTGCTAGGTAGAACACATAATCCAAGCTTTGCTTAGAAACCATAGCCACCCAGGAGCTGAGTCTACCACAATATGCAGCCACTGAAGTGCTGGATCTACTCTAATACTCCTCCAGATGGATGGTTTGTTTTGAGTTGGTTCTAATTGCAGAATAAATCTATAGGTTGCTGCAGAACACCAGAAAACCTTGAAGCCAAAAGGAAGGCAACGTATTTCTTTAATTTAAAAACATATTTTAAAAAGTTAATGGTTCTGAAATCATGATTCATCTAGTAGAATATGAAATTTCGCTACCACCAACAGATCAGGTTTGGTGTACTTTTTAATGGCCAAACTGAGTAGAGCAGAAAAGGTGTGTATTCATGTAATTGTCATTTAAGTTACCTGTATCGATAGTAGAACACACAGTGCAACTTAACTTGAATTTGGATCACAAATCATCATTTAAAAAGCTTTCAATAAGATTTACAATGATGTAGCACTGAAATACAAAGTTACTGTCTGAAGAAGACTGCCATTCACAGACCAGGACACACAATTCATGGCACCAGAAACTGCCAAGTCTCTGATAATAATTTTCAAAGTCAAAAGGAAATGGTCGGGCAGATTTGTGCATCGTGAAGAATTATCATTTAGATACCAAATGCCTACCTACCAAATGCTTTTAACTGGAATTCAAGAGAAGTTGTTTAATTTCCACCAGAGCTTAATACAATAAAGAAAAATAAGTCTTATTTTTTAAAACAAACAAGAAATATAGAAAGTTCATAACTTTCTTTGATAAGCCTAACAATCATACTGCAAACTCCAGAGGCCTTAAGGAACAAGACTCCATCAAGTGTCCTGAAATGCTCTGCACATCCCAGATTCTTAATTTGGAATCTTTAGATTTTCAGTTTGAAGAAACAAAGACTCACGTTTCATTTGTAACACTAACATGAAGTGACATATAACTCCACGAAACTGCACGCTACATCCTAAAATGTTTCTGAACATTGAACGCAGCATCCCCCACTCCAAAAAGAAAATGTTAATGTATTAATCAATGAAATATGATAACAATGCTGAATGTTCTAAAGATGAGAATTGAAACCTGACCTTTGCCCTCGACCACACAGAAGTCACTGGTTATCTCTGGAGGAACTCTGAGAGTGGTAGCCAAACAGACTCCGAGTGGGAAACAGAGATAAGAACACAGCTACATTCCTGAGAAGGTGGGGTCCATGGATATTGTAAAATGCTTCCCTCTCTATCATTTGGAATTCTTCCAAAGTCATTTTTATGGCTCCAAGCATCCTTAATGTGGATGCACTGCACCATCATTTAATGAGTTCTCTATTACTGGAAATTTATATTTTGCTTTCCCTTTCAAGACATGATGGTATGAGCCAGATGTTTTCATTTGCAGAAAAAATATATGTGGTGTGGCTTAAAGATAAAGCTGGAAATAACCAATTCTTGCCTTTCTGTGGGGTGAAGCACTTTCTGTTTCTGTATCTTGGTCAATGTTCTGCACCTGGCACCAAAACCCCAAGGACTGGGTGAAGATCATGGTCAAGTGTGATAAAGACTGCATTAGTGAGCTCAAGCGGAGTGAGTCCCATTTATTTCTCTGCAATTGCAAAGTATTTACAGCCATATCTGTGACTGTTTGTGTGTCCAATATCTATGAGGGTGAACGATGTCATGCCAAAAATTTATATAAAAAAACTTGAAGTACGTTTAAAAATTATCAGTGACAACTCAGGTTTAATTCTTTGCCTATTTCTTTTAGTAACTTTTCTCTCCTGTCCCTCAAATATGGTACTAACAGTACTTTTCATTCTCATATATTAAAGCATGAAAGGAACTGAATTTTTACTCTCCCACATTCAGGATGATTCACCTCACCTCCTAAAATAAAACAAAAACATCTATATTTTCCTCCAAAATCATCTTCCATAAGTAGCTGAGCTGCAGTGTGGTGGGATTCTATTTTGTGTGCATTTCCCTCATGGCATGTGGGCCCACCTCGGTGAGCCTTGGTCCAGGAGACCACTGAGCTGCACAGGACAGACAAGATCCTCCCACGAGGACACAGAGTCGAACAGAGTCTAGTGCCACTTGTTGGCTCTGTAACCTTGGGCAAGTTACTTAACCTCTCTGTTTTCCTCCTCTCCTGTTTGAAAAAGTGTGATAATAAGCTTACTCATGGGGTCAAAGTGAGAACTCTAGAAATTAATACATGAGAAATGCACAGAACAGGGTCTGGCCTAGATCACAGAGCTCAGTAAGTATGGGTCTGAATACCCTGAAGCAATTGAAACTGCAGCCATTTTTTCTAGCCTCCAGGAAGCCTGGGAATCTCATGTGCAAGGACACAGGCTGAGGGCAGACAGTCCCATCATGGTTTTGGAGAGGAGAGTGATGGTGCTTACAGCATGCTGTAGTATGGGAGTCAGCAATCTCCTGCCGTGGATCTACCCTCTCACCCCACTCTCTTTCCCACCAGGAAAAGCAGCTGGCTTGGGTGCAGGGATGTTCTTGGTTGTATTTGGAGGGGTGAAAAGGTCATGAATTTAGAGAAAGGGGAGAGAATTTTAAAAAATAGACTGTATCTTTAGAAACCCTGGAGAAATCACGAACGCAGGTTTGTTTTGTGGGCAACACTGGAACAGTCCAGAATAACTGCTACGTCCAAGCTAATTGCACAGCAATCAAAAGAGGAAAGCAGAGCTGCCACCTCAGGAAAGGTGAAAGTGAAGACACAACAAGAACAACATGTAACCTGCAGGGACAGCATCAGTGCCGTAGCTGGTAGTCACAGGTGGTATAGTAGGAATGAATGCAGTCCTTGGCACAGGACAGTTATGTCTGAGGGTTCATGTGAGGTGTGCTCAGTACTCCAGGAGTGACCCAGGGAGGGCTCTGAGCTGGGGCTGCACACATGCCTTTGAGGGTGGCTAGGTAATAACCAGATTTCCCGATTGTTCCCTTAGGATGGCATAAGCTAGAGAAATGGGTGACATACAAACATATACATAGCAATCACTTGTTTATTTTCACCTAATCTCATTAGCATACACAGTGATAGTTTTTTTACCATGATGTTTCACTTGTGAATTCATTCATTCATTAGCTCAAGAAGCATTTATGGGATGCAAATTCTCTGCCAGACTCCGTGGTAATTGCTAAAATCCATACCTTGCATATTTGTTAAATGAATGAAGGTGACGTTCTAAAGAGGATGACTGACATGAAAATAATATTCTAAAGCAATAATATGAAAGACATAAATAAAATAAAAGGGGGTCAGAGAAGAAAGACAATTACTTTCCTGGGTGACTTGTTACTTTTGGCAGCCTGAGAAGACAGTGGGATGGATGGCAGGAAGGAGCAAAAGCATGCACCCGCATTCTGAAAGATCTGGGTTCAGCTCTGCAATTACTGTGGCATGGTGCTGGGAAACTTACACGGCCTTAATAGCTTCAGTTTCTAAATCTATAACGTGGGAATATTTTGCTGGGGTTTACTAAGGATTAAATATGATAATGTGTGCAAACGGCTTACCAAATGTCTGATACATGTTAAATGTTCAGTAAGTGGTAACAGTGGTTGTATTGTTTTGTCCTTGTTTCCTCAGTACACGTGTCTTACGAGAAGTCCAAAGCTAACCTTTGGATTTGGTTCTGTGTTTCCACCCCAGCAGTATGGGGTCCTCAGACTGGCAGCAGCAGCAGGAGCAGCAGCAGCAGGAGCACCTAGATGCTTTGTAATGCAAATTCTTGAGGCCCACTCCAAAATGACTGAATCAAAAACGTCGGGGGTGGGAACCAGCAATGTGTGTTTTAACATGCCTTTCATGTGCTTCTATTGTTTGAGAACCACTGCTGCATAAGTAGATGGCAAAGTCCAAATAAATAAATAAGGCCCTACAAGGCAGAAAGTGGAGGGATTATGAGAACTAAAACCTGTAGCCCAGACAGAAATGGCTTGTGACAGACATAAGGAAAGAAGGTACTTGCCATACCTTCCATTATCTCAATGTTAAAAATGCATTAGAAATTATCATGTTTTTTTATCATTTAAGGGAACAGAATGAAAAAGAACCTGGTGTTTACCCTTAGATATTGAGGAATCAAACTCATTTTTACCATTAATGTTCCTGTCCTGGGCACTCACTGCATAACCTCTTGAAGCAAATATTTACACAATTCCTGAAGGATTATGAAGCACTTCCTTTCCTTATTTATTACAGAAAGCATATCCACAGTATAATAATAATGATGATGATGGTAATTGTTGGCCTCCAATTCTTTGACACTGTTCTCATTGAAACATGCGGTCTATGTCCCCTCCCTTGAATCTGAACAGGCTGTGACTTCTTTGATGGGAGGTGGTATGATGGAAGTGACACTGTATGGCTTTGGAGGGTAGGCCACCCCCCAGGCCTCCCAGAACTTCCTTCAGACATTCCTTCTAAGCCTCGTGGCAACGCTGTGACAAGCCTGAGCCACCTGGATGGGGCCATAGGAGGCCCTCCAGTCACCAGTCCCCACCCAGCCTAGCAGCCAGGCAGGTGAGTGAAAATCTCTCCAGAAGAGCCTAGTCTCTGGCTGTGTGGGTCACCCCCAGCAGTTCAATCTTCCCAGCTAAGCTTGCAGACATTGTGGAGCTGAGACAGCTCACCCTGTTGTAGCCTGTGGGAATCCCTGACACAAGATCCCTGACCATGATGAAAGTGCCCATTTTACAGCACTAAGTTTGGCGTGGTTTGTTACGCAGCAGTAGAGAAGTGGAACAAATCATCACAGTAACTACCATTTGTAAAACCTTCCATGCGTTGAACACTATTCCATGTTTTATGTGCTGTACCTCTCATCCTTTCAACTGCTTTACAAAATGCTATGTGTCATCCCCATTTGCAAGTGAAAAAGTTGAGTCTCTAAGATAAATGTGATTCATGCAAGGGCACACATTTGGTAAGTGACAAGTTCATGTCAAAATTCCATGTATAAAAAAACCCCCCAAATGTCAGTTGTTAGCCACCTAAAGATGAGAAGAAGGAGATGGCAAAAACTAAAAATTTATGACAAGGTTATACTATTTTTTTAATTTAAAAAGGTTAATGCTTTTTCTATGGACAATTTAAACCTTGTATCTACTTATCAGAATTAAAATAATTAATTATTAATTACAATTAGTTACATCATACTATATAATATATAATAAAGTCAATATTAATAATTTGATTTTATTTCTTTGACCAAAATTATGAGATGTTTGTCATGAAAATTACAGAAATTTGTGTCTCTGATAAGACCAACTAGGTAAAAATTAACTTGTCTACAGAACATCACTAATGGCCAACTAGTAAAGATCTGAGCACATTTATGAAGCAAAAAAGGGTGCTAATCAGTTCCGTGGACTCTGATAATATTAAATGGCTCTACATAAATTTTCCCAATTTCTTTGTGAAGGATATTTACATGATTATCCTGTGGGTATTATTTTTATACATGGGAAATGGGAGCATTTTAATTTAATTTTATATATATATTTTTCCACACAGTCTACATATGATTACAACCAGTCTATAGCTGCTGCATTTTAAACTGCTTACAGCTATGAGAAAGCACAAGCATAGAATGGAAATAATGTACTTGAAAGCACAAAGTGCTCCAGAGTCTTCTGTTAGTAATATTTAGTCACTGGAACCAATTCTCTGTTTATTCATGGATTAAGAACAAAAAAAAACAATGAATAAGGAACTTGGAATTATCCTTGATCATCATTCAAATGGTACTTGCTGGGGCCCTGCTCTATCATCAAAACACTTATTTGGTGTGAATGTGATAACTGGATGAGTCAAATCTGAGTTCAATGCTAACAACTTCATGACCTTGAGCAACTTACTCAAGGGCACTCCTTGAGAACCTTGTGGAGCTTCAGCTTTTTCATCTGTAAAGTGGGGATAAGAAAACCTTACTCATAAAAATTTTGTGGAGACTGAATTAGCATAGTCAGACCCTGGTGCACTAATGGGGACATAGTGTGCTTGCATGTAGGTATATTTAACATACACTGAAAACCTCTGATTCCAAATGGTGGTTAGTGCACTCCCTTAAAATTCTAGTGAAATGACTCTACTATAACAGTCTGGAAAGCAAAAAAGGATGGCATTACTAGACAAAAATTTTGAGGAAGTTCTGGAAGATGTTAAGGAGAAGGGACTCTGTAGATTGAATAACTAGAGCTAAGGAAAGAGTTTAGTATGGGCCGACAGGGGGCTGCTAAAGATTTAGCCAAGTAAAATACCCAAGGTCAGGGTCAGCAAGGATAAGAATATGGGGACACCCAATTGGAGGAGGGATTATTTAAAAGACTGACTGCTACAGGCCATTTGATTTCCCTGTCACAAGCAGCAATGAAATGCCACAATTGTCCCCAGTTTAAAATCAGCCAGAACTCTTGCCTTAAATAATGTGGCCAATGTCTCATTGGTTCCTAGGGTGGGTCTTGAGCTCCCCAACACAAGTAGAGCAGTGTCTGGAAATTTTGGACCTCAACAGGCAGACCCCAATTTAATCAATTAATCAGAAGGGAGTGGGAAGAGGAACCTCCATACTAAGAACTCTCACATGCCCCACCTCCAGCACAAAGCTTTGCTGGTCTCAGCAAACAGCACTTAAGCAGGGCTGAAACTTATATATCTGATTGTTACCCAAACTCTAGGGGAAAGCTGCCTGTCTATTAAGTCCCACACTCATCTGCAGAACCCTACAGTTAGCCTCCTAGTCAATAAAGAGGCTTGCCACAGCTGACAAGTAAATGCAAACCACATTACTATATTATTCTAGTCCTTCAACTAAAATTATGAGTCAGTAACCAAGGGTTATGAAATACTTGAGGGAATTTGAGGAAAAACAAGAGAATGGGAGCATCAAGACTCATAACCAGAATACTGACACCAGAGAAAAAAGAGTTGATGAAAGAAATATAAAAAGGGTTTTTAAGGAATTTCAACTGATGTCTTTAGAGAAATTTAAGATGACATAATGAGAATAGGTTGCTATTAAAAAATCAATCAGAAATTAAGGAAACAACATCACTCATAAATATCAAAGACAGCCCAGAGCTAGTAGAAGGAAGGAAATAACCAAGATCAGAGCAGAATTAAATGACATAGAGACTAAAAGCATAATTCTAAGGATCAATAAATCCAGGAGTTGGTTCTTTGAAAAGATAAACAAAATCGACAAGACTTTAAGCAGGCTCATCAAGAAAAAAACAGAAAGGACTCAAACACAAGCAGAAATGAAAGAGGAGAGATTACAACTGATACCACAGAAATACAAAGGATTGTAAGAAATTACTACAAAGAACTATATGCCAAGACATTTGAAAACCTAGGTGAAATAGACAAATTTCTAGAAAAATATAATCTTTCAAAACTCAGTGAAGAAGCAGAAAGCCTGAACAGACCAATAACAGCTGATGAAATTGAAACAGTAATCAAAAATCTTCTGACAAACAAAAGCCCTGGACCAGATGGTTTCCCAGGAGAATTTTACAAAGCATTTAAAGGAAACCTAACCCCTATTCTCCACAGATTATTCCAAAACATTCAAGAACATGGAAGACTCCCAAACCCTTTTTATGAAGCCAGCATCATCCTAATCCCAAAACCAGATAAAGACATAACAAAGAAAGAAAACTTCAGGCCAATATCACTGATGAACATAGATGCTAAAATCCTCAACAATATATTGGCAAACTGTATCCAGCAATACGTTTAAAAAGATCATATATCATGATAAAGTGGGATTCATCCCAAAAATGCAAAGATGGTACAATATTTGCAAATCAATAAACATACCACATAAACAAAATGAAACACAAAAATCATATGATCATATCCATAGATGTGGAAAAAGCATTTGATAAGGTACAGCACCCATTTATGATAAAACACGTAGCAAAGTGGGAATAGAGGGAGCACTCCTTAACATAATAAAGGCTATATATGAGAGATCTATAGCCAACATCATACTCAATGGGCAAAAACTTAGAACTTCCCCATTATGATCAGGAACAAGACAAGGTTGTCCACTTTCACCACTCCTATTCAACATAGTACTGGAAGTCCTAGCTACAGCAATCAGACAAGAAAAACAAATAAAAGGCATCCAAATTGGAAAGGAGGAAGTAAAACTGTCATTGTTTGCAGATGCCATGATAGTGTATGTAGAAAATCTTATAGACACCACCAAAAAACTATTCAACCTAATAAATAAATTTGGCAAAACAGTGGGATACAAAGTCAATACTCAGAAATCAAGGGCATTTTTGTATACCAACAATGAAATATCAGAAACAGAAATCAGGAAAAAAATCCCATTTGATATAACAACAAGAAAAATAAAGTACCTGGGAATAAACCTAACCAAGGAGGTAAAAGACCTGTACTCAGAAAACTATACAACACTGAAGAAAGAAATTAAGGAAGACACAAACAAATGGAATCATGTACTGTGCTCATGGATTGGAAGAATTAACACCATCAAAATGGTCATACTACTCAAAACGATTTATAGATTCAATGCAATCTCTATTAAAATACCAATGACATATTTCACAGATATAGGACAAACATTTCAGAAATTTATATGGAACCATAAGTGACCCTGAATAGCTGAAGCAATTTTGAGAAAGAAGAACAAAGCAGGAGGGATCACAATACCTGATATCAAACTGTATTACAAGGCCACTGTAATCAAAACAGCCTGGTACTGGCATAAAAACAGACACATAGACCAATGGGACAGAACAGAGAGCCCAGATATAAATCCAAGTCTCTACAGTCAATTAATATTTGACAAAGGGGGATGAAGCATAAAGTGGAGTAAAAATAGCCTCTTCAACAAATGATGTTGGGAGATCAGGACAGCTACATGCAAAAAAATGAAACTCGAGCACCAACTTACACCATACACAAAATAAATTCAAGGTGGATAAAAGACTTAAATATAAGTCACAATACCATAAAAGTACTAGGGGAAAACATTGGCAGGAAAATCTCAGACATTCCACACAGTAACATCTTCACTGACATGTCCCCTAAAGCAAGGGACATAAGGGAAAGAATAAACAAATGGGATCTCATCAAATTAAAAAGCTTCTGCATGGCTAAAGGAAACAGCATTGAAATGAAAAGAGAACCAACTATGTGGAAAAACATATTTGCCAATGATATTTTGGACAAGGGTTTGATCTCCAAAATATATAAAGAACTCACACGACCCCACTCCACGAAGACAAAAATCCCCATTAAAAAACAGGTAAAAGACTTGAATAGACACTTCTACAAGGAGGACGTACAGAGGGCCCAGAGACATATGAAAAGATGTTCAGCATCACTAGCAATCAGAGAGATGCAAATTAAAAGCACAATGAGATGTCATTTCATACCAGTCAGAATGGCCATCATAAACAAATCAACAAACAAGTGCTGGATAGGTTGTGGAGAAAGGGGAACCCTAGTGCACTGTTGGTGGGAATGCAGACTGGTGCAGCCACTGTGGAAAACAGTATGGAATTTCCTCAGAAAACTAAAAATGGAACTGCCTTTTGACCCAGCAATTCCACTGCTGGGATTATACCCTAAGAATCTGGAAACACCAGTTCAGAAGAACCTATGCACCCCAGTGTTCATAGCAGCACAATTTACAATAGCCAAGTGTTGGAAGCAACCTAAGTGCCCATCAGTAAATGAATGGATCAAAAAACTGTAGTTCATTTACACAATGGAATTCTATGCAGCAGAAGGAAAGAAGGAGCTCCTACCCTTTGTGACAGCATGGATGGAACTGGAGAGTATTATGCTAAGTGAAATAAGCCAGGCAGTGAGGAACAAATACCATATGATCTCACCTTTAACTGGAACATAGTCAACAAAAGAAAAAAGCAAACAAAATATAACTAGAGACATTGAAATTAAGAATGATTTAACAATAGCCAGAGGGGTGGTGGGAGGGGATAGTTGGGAGAAGGGTTTTCAGGGGAGAAGGGTTTTCAGGAACTACTATAAAGGACACATGGTCAAAACCAAGAGGGAGGGTGGGAGCAAGGGAGGGAGGTAGGTTTGTCTGGGGTGTGGGGGGAGTGGTAGGGAGAAAATGCAGACAACTGTAATTGAACAACAATAAAGTAATTAAAAAATAAATAAAAATAAAAATTGTTTCCAATTTAAAATAAATAAAATAGATGAACTATGACTATGTATATCAACATGGATGAATTTTGCAAACATATCGAATGAGAAAAGCAACTCAGGAATTTCTAATGTGTAATAAATTTTTCATAAATTTCAAAAAAGAAAAGAAAACAATATCATTCATAAATATAGATACAAAATTCTCAAATAAAATTTTAGAAAATTAATTTGAGTATATTAAAATAATATATAATAACTAGGAATACAAGAACAGCTCACTAGTAGGAAACAGTAATTCACTACATTAAATATTAAATGATAGCTCTTATGATCACCTCAAGGTATGGTGAATAGGAAGCTGGTAAAATCCAATATCCACTCCTGATAAAAACCTCTCAAAAGCAATGGTAATATTATTCTAACTGTAAAATGCAGAAAGTGTTCCCATTAAAGTCAGATACAAGCCAGAGAGTCTCATCATCATTGCTATTATTATGTTTGTTCAGGTGGTCTTAGAAAACAAAAGTCCAGGGAAAAGGTCTCAAATTTATAGTCTATGGCAGGATTTGGCAAACTTTTTCTATAAAGGTCCAGATAGTAAATATTTTAGGGTTAGCAGGTCAAATAGTCTCTGTCACAGCTGCTGTAGGGTAATAATTGCTGTAGATAAATATGTGAACAAGAATGGCTAGTGTCAATATAACTTTATTTATGAAAGCACCATGGTAGAGTTGGCACATTGGCCATAGGGAAAAGACAAAATTAGCATAATATGTGGGTGATATAACTGCCTACATAGAGAAAATTTAGAGAGTGAAGTGAGTAGAATTAATAAGATGGCCGATGTCAGGTAAATATGTGTATTTAAAACAATGACATTTCTATACATCCAGCAATAAATATTAGAAAACAACATGGCAAAAATCAAACTTACAACAGCAACAAAAGTTGTGAAAAATATAGAAACACTAGTGAGTAATTTTCCAGTTCTAGGTAGAGACGACTATCTGGCATAAAGGCAGACCTGAACAAGGGGAGAGACCACAGTGCTACTCAAAAGAAATGTTCAGTGTGGTGAAGATGCCGCTTTCTCCCTAAATGGAGACAAAACTTTTCGTGATTCCAATTAAACCCCCAAATTGATAAAATAACTGAAGAAAAGCTGACAAACTGATTCTAAACTTCATCTGAGAAAAAAATGTTATTTTAAAATAACAACAAAAAAGGTATTTTAAAGAAAAAATATTTTGGTACTTTACAGTTTGCACAGATAAACCAGTGGAAAAGAACAGAGATTTTGGAATTCAGATTTAATATATGAAAATTTGGCAGTTAATCAGTAGAAAAAGAATATATTATTTAATACATGATATCAGGACAACTAGCTATTCTTTAGAAAAAATGAAATCGGATCCCCATCATACACAAAATAATAAAAATAATTGAAGTTGGATTAAGAACCTAAGTGTAACAGTAAAACTATAAGAATAATAGAAAAGTTTTCTTTCTTCCCTCCCTCCCTTCCCTTCTTTACAATTTTGTGGTAGATACTACTAACCAGATTTTTTGACCCCTCACTCCAAGTTTCTTAATTTATGATATGTTTTCTTAATATGGATGCTGAAAATCTAGAAATAACATTTCCCACACTCCCTTGCAGTTAGGGTTTTTCCTGTAACCCAGTAAAGGAGACACAGTGATGGGAGACCTATGAGCAATGTGAGGTGAGAGCCACATGTGGAGAAACAGAATCTTCTGGGGGCAGCTGCCCTGTCCCTATTAGATTGAGGAGTGGGAGTTGGCTGGAACAGTCCTAAAAGCATGGTTGGGCGTTTCTCCTGGCTGTGTTATTCCTGTTAACATCAGACCTAACTCTCTGATCTTCCCAGTGTTGTAGGCAGCCATACACCTGGTGATAAACTCCTTCCTGATTAAGTTAGAGTCTGTTTTTTAAAATTGAGGTATAATTGACATATAACATTATATTAGTTTCAGGTGTACACTATGATAATACAATACTTGTAAATAATGAGAAATGATTACCACAGTAAGTCTAGTTAACATCTGTCACAATACATAATTAGCACTTTTCTTTCATTGTGATGAGAACTTAAAATCTATGGATCCTGTTTTCTGATCATGACGAGTAGTAAGTTTTCCAAGCATGGCCTAAAATCCAGGAGCTTTAAAAGACCCTCCTTTATATTCATTTGTTCATCAATAAATATTTATTAAATATCTAAATATCATGGAAAAGTTCTTTCTCTTTTGTTCACTAATTTAACCTTTGGAAATTTAACTCAGGGGAATTTATAAACTGTGGAAGAACTCCATATGCCTGAAGATGGAACTGTAGCATTACTAGAAATTATTATTTTTTAAAAATCCGAGCCCTGGCTGGCATAGCTCAGTGGATTGAGCGCGGGCTGCGAACCAAAGTGTCGCAGGTTCGATTCCCAGCCAGGGCACGTGCCTGGGTTGCAGGCCATAACCCCCAGCAACTGCACATTGATGTTTCTCTCTCTCTCTCTCTCTCCCTCCCTTCCCTCTCTTAAAATAAATAAATAAAATCTTTAAAAAATGTTTAAAAAAAAATCCTCACCTAAGAATATGCTCATGAATTTTAGAGAGAGAGGAAACGGGTGGGGAGAGAGATGAGAGATTAGAGAGAAACATTGATCAGTTGTAACCTTTCGGTGCTTTGGTGCACAGGATAATGCTCCAGCCAACTGAACCTTTGGCCAGAGCAAGAAATTAAAAACAATCTAAATATCCAACAAATATGGGAAGAGTTAATTACTGTATATACACAATGGTTTTCTTGTTACCATTAAAAATGATGGCTATGAAGACTATAATAACACTTATGTAAACTAATAGGATAAACATAATTTATACTGTAATATTATAGTAATATGAGAAAGCAAGAGTCACAATTGGCTTCAAGTCCATAGAAGTGACTTAAAAGGCATGCGAGCAAAACCAGGTATACATATATTTTGTATATATATTTTAAAAGTGATATAATTGACCTTTAACATTGTGTATATTGAAGGTGTACAATGTGTTGATTTGATACATTTACATATTACAATATAAATACCACCACAGTGGTAGCTAACACCTTTATCATGACAATAATTTTCATTTCTTTCTTTTTTGTGGTGAGTATAAGTAAGATGTTGTCTCTTAGCAACTTTGAAGTTTACAAACCAATATTGCCAACCATAGTCAATGTGCTATGGATTAGAGCTCTAGGACTTATTTATCTATTAGCAGCAAGTTTGTCCCTTAAACGACATCTCCCTAATTCCCCCACCATGCAGCTCACAGCAACTACTACTGTGCTCTCTGTGTTAAGGAGTTCTTTTTAAAGATTCTAAATGTAAGTGACATCATACAGTATTTGTCTTTCTCTGTCTGACTTACATCACTTTGCATGATGCCCTCAAGGTCCATCCATGTTTTTGCAAATGGCAGGATTTCCTTCTTTTTCATAATTGTATAATATTCCACTGTATGTATATGTGTGTGTATATACATGACTATATATACATGATTATATATATATATATACATATACATATATATATATAATATTACATCTTTTTTTTACAGTGTAATATTTTTTTTATTTAGAATTAGCCAGCTGGTCCTGGCCAGTTGTCTTAGTTGATTGGGCGTCATCCTGTAAAACAAAGGGTTAAGGGTTCCACTCCAGGTCAGGGCACATGCCTAGGTTGTGGGTTTGGTCCCCAGTCTGAGTATATGCAGGAGACAGCTGATTGATGTTTCTCTCCCTCTGTTTCTCCCTCCTCCCCCCACTAAAATTAATAAAAGAAAAAGTTAAAAAAGAAGAAAGAATTAGCCAGCTGGACTCAGTTTAGATGATTCCAATTTTGTTGGCAACACCTGGAGACCCAGTTGAAAATATGCCTTCTTCCCTCCATCAGGCCTGATCAGGGTGTTGACTTGGGCCATGTGAATGTCACGGAGCCTCTTCTCAGCCTGTCTGATGTGGTGCATGGTGGCCTCGGCATCCACAATGAACACAAGTGCACCAGTGTCTTCCATCTTCTTTGTGTCTGACTCAGTAGTCAGGGGATACTGGGTGATGGCATAGCATCAAGCTTGTTTCTCCTGGGGGCTCTCTTCTGAAAATATCTGGGCTGCCTTCAGAGCTGCAGTGTGTTTAGCTCTCAGAAGGTGGGTAATGTGCAGATCTTCTCTTTGTGGATGTGGACACATTTCAGAACCACTTTCTTTGCCTTCCAAAGCCTTTGCTTTGGCTTTGTGGGTTTTTTTTTTTTTTTTTTTTTTTTTTTTTTTTTTTTGGTGGGGGTAAGGTCTTCCTTCTTTGCTTTCAGTGCCAGTTTCATGAAAAACCACATCTTCTTTATCCATTCATCCATTGATAGACATTTAGGTTGTTTCCATGTCTTGGCTATTATGAATAATGCTGCCGTGAACAGGGGAGCATAGATTTCTCTTTGAGACCCTTTCATTTCCTTTGAATATACACCCAGAAGTTGAACTGCTGCATCATGTGGTAGGTCTATTTTTAATTTTTGGGAGAACCTCCATACTGTTTTCTATAGTGGCTGAACTAATTTAAATTCTCACCAACAGTGCACGAGGATTCCTTTTCTCTGTTACCTTGTCAATGCTTGTTATCTCTTATCTTCTTGATGAGAACTTTCTAATAGGAATGAAGGGAGGTATGATCGTGGTTTTCATTTGCATTTCCTGTATGATTAGTGATGTTGAGCACCTTTTCATGTATCTGTTGGCCACTTGGATGTCTAATTTGGAAAAATGTGTATTTGGATCCTCTGTGCATTTTTTAATCAAAGTGCTTTTTTGTTATTGAGTGGAGTAAGTTCTTTATATATTTTAGATACTAACTCTATATCTGATATATGATTTGCAAATATTTCCTCCCATTCCACTAGTTGCCTTTTTTATTAAGTTCTACTGTGAGGGTTTCTCAACAAGAGGGGAAAAGAAGCTCTTCTCCACCCCACTCAGTTGTGACTTTACTCTCCAAAGCATTGTTGGAGATCAATTTGAAATGGAGGAGACTTTGAAGTGGAAAGTGCAGTGCAATAGTTCCTTGTCTTTGTTGCCTAGACTCCGCCAAGTTCTTAGTGAAAACAAAATGCATACTAAAATGTATCCTTTGTGTGTTATTTCTGATTGACAAATTTTATGATGACTATTTTATTGTAAAATTGGTAATTTATTTGCTTCTTTTTCTGTTATTATGCTCAGTAACTTTCTAGGAAGAGTTTTTCTTATCATCAGCTGATTATTACTATTTTTAAAAAGATTTTATTTATTTATTTTTAGAGAGAGGGGAAGGGAGGGAGAAGGAGAGGAAGACAAACATTGATGTGAGAAACATGATTGGTTGCCTCTTGCACATGCTGCAGTTGGGGACTGAACCCGCAACCCAGGTGTGTGTCCTGACCAGCAATTAAATAGGTGACCTTTGCCCTGTGGAATGATGCCCAACCAACTGAACCACAATGGTCTAGTTATTTTCTTTATTTTTCTTGAGGTAACTACCACAATTAACAATTTAGCATTATTTGTGTTGGTTCAGAACTGATTCATCACTAAACTTTACAGCCAAGAATACATTCTTTTATTTCTGCAAATTATTTTGAAGATTAAATCAATGTTTTCCAAAATATAATACTGAAACTTTGGTTTACAAAATTATGACCTTAGCAATGGTAGTACACTTCCTCTTTATATTGCATTGACTAATGGGGAAGAAAAAATAAAAATCTTATATAAGATTTGAGTAAAAATCAGGTTTATCTCATAAGCTATTTGTTAAAAACTAGTCATATACAGAAAAAATCTCAATGAATTCCCTAAAAGAGAAATTGTATAAGCTATATCCTCTAACCAAAGTATAATAAAAATATAAATTAATAATAAAAGATTAAATAAATTTAAAAATCCTTAAGGGTAAAGCATTTTCCTAACAACTTAGGGATCAGAGAAGAGAATCTCAAAAGAAGAATTTCAAATGACCTAAAAAATAACCACAATGAAAACTGCATGTACACATACATAATTTAACCAGGGTTAAATTCAGGGGACACTTTGGGGGAAATAATAAGAAACTTCCACAATGACAATAATTAAAACAGAACAGTAACAGTGTAGGAATAAAATGAATAATAATGTCACATGGAATGCAGAAATATATTCAAGAACATCAAAGAATTCAGTCTTTAATAATCTTAACAATCTAACACATAAGATGAAATAGTCTTAATTTTTTTGGTTAGCATATTATAAAGTCTTTGTTTTGTAGCTACTTTACCACTTATTTCTGGAGTAAAGGTGGCTGAAAATTTGCCTTTTCATAAAAATGACTTGATTTCAGCTGTGAAATGACATTTCAGCTATGATTCAGATTATCTCTGGGGTAGATAGATCCTCCCTGATTTATATTACCCTTATTCCTATTATCTAGTCTCTGAAGACATTGAATGAAGCAGCAGCATCTTACTTATTGATGTCTCCATCTCCCTCTTCACTTTAAGCCCTGAATTTAGACTTCGCATGATCTGCAGGGCATTTCCAAAGGTGGTCCCATTAGAGGTTCAACTGCAACATCACCCCATTCCAGCTTCCTCTTCTCTGCCCCATCCCCAGTTCCCCTGGATTGCCAATATAGGCTGTGGTGCAGCTAGATCTAAGCCAGAGGTTATTGTGGGAACAGAAGAGAAAGTCCACATAAAAGGACCTGGGTGAAAATCAGATCCTGGAGAAGGAGTGGGATGAACAGTACAGTGAAGTAAGGCCTGAACTGGGTGTCAGGGGAGAGTTTGACAAAGTTAAATAAAAGAGCTACCAGAATTGCGAAATTAAAACAGAAGCCCTACATTTGGAAGTGGGAAAGCAGATGAGACAAAGGCAAGAACAGGGTAGGAGAAGAAACACCATTAGCGTGGGCTAACTTAATAGCTGTGGGTGTTTGTGATGACCAGATTCAGCCTTGATTCTAAACGGAGCCGGCGAGACACAACCAGCCCTCTCCCCAGATAACAACTTCCCTCCTGCCCCGAACCAGCCTACATTCATCTTGCCTGATAGCCTGATTAGCTCCCCTCAGCCATCCTTCTCAGGAACTCCAGAGCACTTGTTAACTTGGTTCCTGAAGTCTCCAGTCTGATCAGTCAGTGTGTCATGTCAATTCAGCCTTTCTAATGCCTTTGAATTTGTACCATTCTTTCCTTATCTACCATCCTAGTTCAGCTCTTCCACAGGTCTTACCATGATTCTGCCTCCTGTTTACTATTTATTTCCATACTTCTAGTCTTTCCCTCTTACATGCAGTGTCTGTAATGCCACCAGTTTTCTTTCTAAAACCCAGTTCTGCTCTTATCTTTTCAAATAGCAAAACTTTGCAGTTGTTCTCTACTGTCTGTAGAATATAATCTAAACCCTTTAATGTACATGGCTTTTAAATTCATCCACAGTCCAAGCCAATCACCCTCCTCAAGTTCATCTTTTAGGCATAACCTTGGTCTCCCCATAAAACCTGCTCTGCTGTCATAACTATAGTTTTCTTTATAATCTCCTGGCATAACAAATGCTCTCACTTAATGTACTGAAGCCAGAGCACAGATTAATTCTAATGCATCTTTTCATCTTTCCAGTGATTAGAGCATCACCTTGAACACAGGTTGTGTGCTCTGTATTTAAAAAAAAATAGCTTTATTAAGATATGATTCACATAACATACAATTCACCCATTGAAAATGTGTAATTCCATGTTTTTTTGTATATTCATGGGGTTCTGCAACCATCACCACGATAGAATTTTAGAATATTTTCTTCTTCCCCAAAAGAAACCCCATACCCTTTAAGCAGTCACTTGCCATTCACCCCACCCCCCACCCCTCAGGACTAAGAAACTATCGCTCTACTTTCTCTTTATATAAATTTGTCTATTCTGGACATTTCTGATAAATGGAATCATATAATATATGGTCTTTTTGTAGCTGACTTCTTTCACATAGCATGTTTTCTTTTTTTATTTTATATAATCATTATTATATTTTTTATTACCATTTAGTCCCCTTACACCCCCTCCCCCAGCAAGTTCTTCCACACTAATGTGCATCAGCATGCCATTTCTTTTTATTGCTGAGTACTCCACTGAATTGAAACATGGGTCTGATTGTGCATTCATCAGATGGTAGACACTGGAGTTGCTTCCACATTTCAGCTAGTAGGAATTACGCTGCTATAAATATTTGTGTACAAGATTTTGCACACATATGTTTTCATTTCTCTTGGAGTTCCTAGGAGTGGAATTGCTGGGCTATACAGTAACTTTATATTTAGTTTTTGAAGAACTGTGAGACTTTTTCCAAAGCTATGGAATGATTTTCACATTCTACCAGCAGTATATGAAGGTTCAGATTTCTCCACTGCTTCATCCATACCTGTGTCTATCATTTTGATGATAGGCATCCTAGTGAGTGTCAGGTTCTCACTGTGGTTTTGATTTGCATTTCTTTTATGTCTAATGATGTTGAGTATCTTTTCATGTGCTTATTGGTCATTTCTGTGTCTTCTTCAGAGAAAACTCTACTCAGATCCTTTTCCAAGTGTTAAAAGGGATTATATATTATATCTTATATAATTATGTATTGTTATATCTTTAAAATATGTTATGTTGTTGTTACAATAGAGTTCTTTCAGTATTCTGGATACAAGTCTCTTATCAGATATATGCTTTGGAAATTAAATACTTTCTCCCATTCTATGCACTGTTTTTAATCTTTATACTTTCTTGATGGCATTGTTTGTAGCATAAAAGTTTTAAAGTTGAGTATAATCTAATTTATCTATTTCTTTTCTTTTTTTGATTGTGTATTTCATATTATATCCAAGGAACTACTGCTTCATTCAAAGTCATAAAGGTCTACTCCTATCCTTTCTTCTAAGAGTTTTGTAATATTAGCTCTTACATTTAGTTCCATGATCCATTTTGAGTTACTTTTGTGTAGTGTGAGTCATTATTTTTTAATGGGTGCTATTGAGAGCAGAGAGTTTTATACCTAAAGGACCCCACTCCCCAAAACACATTCCCTTAGAATATACTCACTGCATCATTTGCAAAAATTTACATATCAGTTAACCAGGCACTCTGGTAAAAATAAAAAGAAACTATAGCAGCAAGTACTGTACTATGGTATCCAGGAGCAATCTAAATGGATTTTGGGTATGTTTATGATTGCTTCCTGCAAAGAACTGACTCCACCAAAACTAGTTTAGATCCACAGAAAGATTATTGATTAACATGGCAGGAAAATTAATCCTTGGCTTAAAACACATAGACACCAAACCAAACCAAACCAAACAAAACAAACAAAATAAAAAAACCCCAAACCTCAAGAACTGCCCCCCTGAGGCCTTTTACAAGAGTGATCAGGGTCTGTCCTGTAGCCCCTGATCACCTCATCATCAAAGTGATAGACACAGGTGTGGATGAGGCTGTGGAGAAATTTACACCTACATTCAGAAAATCCAAAGACACATGAAGCGATGCTCAATATCGCTAGCCATCAGAGAGATGCAGATTAAAACCACAATGAGATACCACTTCACACCAGTCAGAATGGCCATCATAAACAAAGCAACAAACAACAAGTGTTGGAGAGGATGTGGAGAAAGGGGGTCCCTAGTGCACTGTTGGTGGGACTGCAGACTGGTACAACCACTATGGAAAGCAGTTTGGAACTTCCTCAGAAAACTAAAAATGGATCTGCCTTATGACCCAACAATTCCTTTGCTGGGACTCTATCCTAAGAACACTAAAACACCAATACAAAAGAACCTTTGCACCCCGATGTTCATAGCAGCACAATTTACAATAGCTAGGTGCTGGAAGCAACCTAGATGCCCATCAGTAAATGAATGGATCAAAAAACTATGGTACATTTACACAATGGAATTCTATGCAGCAGAAAGAAAGAAGGAGCTCATACCCTTTGCAACAGCATGAATGGAGCTGGAAAGCATTATGCTAAGTGAAACAAGCCAGGCAGTGAAAGACAAATACTACATGATATCACCTATAACAGGAATCTAAACAACAAAACAAAACAAAACAAAAAACTAGCAAAATATAACCAAAGACACTGAAATAGGGGATAGCCTGACAGTGGCCAGAGGGGAGAGAAGAGGGAATTCCAGGGGGGAATGGGTAGGGATTACAGGAACAAATTTGGAGGATACATGGACAAAAACTAGGGGTGGGGGGTAATGGGGGGAAGGGGGGAAGGTTGGGTGGGTGGGCTGGAATGGGAGTAGGGGGAGAAAAATGTACTTGAACAATGATTAAAATAAAAAAAATTTTCTAACATAAAAAAAAAAAGAAATTTACACCTCAACTTTCTTAGTACTCAGCATAATGTCATGGTTAGCATTGGAAGTCAATATAGGCTAGCTCATATTAATATGTATTAGCATCTACTTTAGAATAAGGAGTTATAAATATGGAACAATTACTGTAGGTCAGATACCTATAACAGTAGCTCATTTAATTCTCAAAACAATCTTATAATGTGGTGACACTATTGTATTTTAATTTTATTGTATTGTAATTTTATATGTTATCAAACTCAGGCCCAGAAAAGTTACCACATTTTCGGACTATAAGATGTACTTTGTGTGCCCCACCCCCCCAAATTTGGGAGGAGTAATGGTTGTTAATGCTGCTGGTGAGTTCTGTTTACATTTACACTGGTGAAATATTATGTTATTTATGTTATTAAATATTTTACCACATTTTTTGTTTCAAAAATTTTTTTCCTATTTTCCTCTAAAACCTAGGTGCATCTTATGGTTTGAAAAATATGGTAAATAATTTGTGTGAGCTCCTGTGAGTGGTGGACTGGACTATGCCCAGGTCTAACTCAAAAGCCAGTGTCACACTGAGTTCTGAAATGTGGACTGTGGTTATGAAGAGGTGGAAAGTGGCAGCTGTTTTGTTCATGCTGTTGTTACAGTGTCGGTATGTCCAGATCTAATATACATGGTTCTGTCTGTCTTCCATCCACATCACACTGTGAGTTCAGGCACGGAGTCTTGTATTTTCACCCAACTGTGTGACGCATATCGTGTATTCAGCACATATACTTAGCTGCTGAGTGATCTTGGGCAAGTTAGTCAACCTCTCTGTTGCTTTCACTTCCTCGGCTGTGAAATGGCAATGAAAATAGTCCCCACCTCAGAAGAATGAGATGGTATCTGTAAAGTGCTTAGTAGAGTGGTTGGCATGTTAAAAGTGATATTAGTGTTACTACTCTCAGGCATTATTATACTCATCATCACTATTACTTTTATTGCTATATTACTCCTCGAAAATCACCAGTGGAGACAAATGTCAGTCACTTATTCACACACCCACACCCACACATACACACACACATCCCCAAGTCCACACCTGGATAATTACTTGCATTTCTGTGTACATGGACAGTGGGTTGGACTACCATTTTCTTGTAGGCCAGACACATTTATTAAAGACTAAGCCAAGTGGGGAGGACATCCATAAGGAGTGTTTCTAGGACAGAGATTCTTAACCGTTCTGAAAAAGAGAGGGATGGCATCAGAGTATCCCTGAGACTTTTCAAACTGTACCCTCAGCACCTCCAGCTCTACATTCCAAATCTTATCATTACCCGCCTCCCCTGGGAGAGATGTGCATTTCTGGAGTTGAGAACCACTGCAAAGAGCGTTGCTGTTGATGGGGGTGTGTTATTCTTCTTAACTAGCAGGTGAAAAAAAAAGTTGGCAACCACTGTTGCCTAGAGCAACAGATCACTCTGCAGGATGTGGGTTTATGACTTACAGCTCCACCATTTATTTCCCTTCTTTTTCAGCCCCTGTTATTAGTAGGTGAAGTCCAACAGTTAGGGAGTGGGGAGAAAGAATTAACAGAAAAGTAAGCAATGACGACTTGAGGTTATTTGTTTCTGTTGCTAGAAGGCCAATAAAGCATTCTGGGTGTAGGTTTAAGCACAAATTAACATTGGGTTCCAGCAACGGGCCCTATATTGATAGAAAATGCTGTTCCCTTCAACCTAATTCATAATTCATCTAATACCCTACATGAAGAGTCAACACACAGTCAGGACACAATATTTGTGCCATTATCAAGAGCTGCACCTTTCAGTTAGATAGTCACTTGTGGCTGTTGAGTGCTTGAATTGTGGCTAGTCCAAACTGAGATGTGTTGCAAGTGTAAAACGCAGTGGGTTTGGAGGACTTAGTCCACAGGTGGCAAACACGAGGCCCTCGGGCCGAATCCAGCCCTCCACCTTGTTTTATCCAGCCCAGCACCTTGTTTCTACCCAGTGGCAGCGCCGAACTCTTGCTTAACTGTTAAGGAGGAGTTAAATTATACAGTCCTAAAATTACATTCAGCCCTTTGAAGGCAACCAAGAGGCTGATGTAGCCCCTGGTGAAAATGAGTTTGACACCCCTACCTTAGTCCCCTCCCCCCAAAAAAGAAAGGAATATAAGAGGTCATCAGTAATTTTAATATTATTTTAATTATATAATTTTAATTTCAATATTAAATTTAATGTAATTTACTATAATTAATATTAATTAAATGACCATTTTAGATATATATTAAATAAGGTTTGTTACTAAATTTGAAGTCATTTGCTTCTTTTTACTGTTTCTAATGTGGCTTCTTGAAAATTTAAAGTTATCTATTATATTCCTATTGGAGAGTGCTGGTCTAGAATGCTACAGCTCTGTTATTACAAGTGCCTAAGCATTTGCCTGAAAGCTCACTAGGGTGACTGTACCAGATCAATATAATCTGAATATTACTAACCAGGTGTTAAATCAGAATCTCCCATATCCTTTCCCATTGTGCTTTGTGCTCCAGTACTGCTGAACTATTTTATACACGTGGTGTCTAGGGCAGCCTTCTTCCACCGGGCCACCTCAGAACATCTTTATCTTTCAAAGCGCCTCTTGGTCACCCTCATACAATGCCTTCCTTATAACCACTCTCTTCACCATATTATTTCTGTACCTATCACTGCACGTGACACATTGTAATGTGTTCATTTACAGGCTTGCCTCTCTCTCACTAGATGACGATTCCATCATTCCAGGTATTCAGGCCAAAGGCTTTGACTCCTTATTCCTCACACTTTCCGCCAGAAAATCCTGTTGGTTCTATCTTCAAAATATATGCCAATTCCCAAAGCTTCCTGATAGGCTCTTTGCTCTCATCCTTGCTTGTTCCAGTTTATTCTTAAGCAGCCAGAGGAAGCCTTTTAACTGTCAGACAGATCAGGTTTACTCCTCTTCTCAGAATCCTGCGATGGCCCCTCAATTTCACTCAGAGTAAAAGCTAACGGTTTTTAAATGGCCTAGGAGACCCTATTTGATCTGCCACCTCTTCACCCTCTTCTCAGCTCTACTCCAGCCACATCTCCTGTTACTCTCTCCCTATTCACTTACCTCTAGCCACATGGGCCTTTGTGTTCCTTGAGTATACCAGGTATCCCCCTTCCTTACAGCGTTGGCACTGGCTGTTCCCTATGTTTGGAACACTGTTCCCTCAGATAGCCTCTTAATTCCTTTAAAGCTTTGCTCAAATCTTATCTTCTCAACGAGGCCAAGCCTGACCAACTTCTATAATACTGTAACTTTACTTTGCTCAACTTTGTCTTTTTTTTAAATCCTCAGCTGAAGATATGTTTGTTCATTTTTTTTTTTTTACAAAGAGAAGAAGGGAGAAAGAGAAAGAGAGTTGGGGGAAGAGGAAGAGGAAGTGGAAGAGGAGGAGGAGCGGGGAGAGAGAGAGAGAAATATTGATGTGAGAGAGAAATATTGATTGGTCGCCCTCTATGTGCACCCTGACTGGGAATCAAACTGGCAAACTTTTGGCAACGGGATGATGCTCCAACCAGAGAAGCCACGGGGCTTCTCTATTCACGAAGTATATAAATGTCTAGTCCATATGTTGTACACCTGAAATTAATATAGTACTTTTCACTTACTAATATCTATATTATTTACTTATTTATTGTGGTTATTGACTACTGTATGTGTCTCCTTACCAGAATATAAGTTCCACAAATGTAGAGATCTTTGTCTCTTCTGTTCACCAACATGTCCCAAGCACCTAGAATAGTACTTGGCAAATATCTTTGAAGTGATTGAATTGTATTTAAAATAGATACAATTGTAATTGTATCTAAGCAGTATGTAAAAATCAGTAGTTCCTAAATTCCACATTCTTTATTACACTTATAAGGTACAGGTAACTACCTATGAATCTTGGTCATTTCATGAATGACCGAGCTACTACTGAACTAAGTATGTCCATGGTAGGTAGAGACTCTACTCTAATTTCAGTTTCCCAAGGACCAATGTCTTCTAATTTCCTGTTTGAGGTCTTCGCAAACACATGTGCGTGCTTTCTGAATGCTTTCGATAAACCAGAACATTCAGCCTAATGATTATGTCTTGAGAAAACCATCTCACTGAGGAGCCTGTGCTATGAGATCAAATCAGAAAGATCTCCAGCAGAATTAGAAAAAAAATTATACTGTGTCATTGATTTAATCAAACTTGCAAGATATCAAGATGGATTAGAATATAATAAAGATAAAAATGAAGACATATTATTGCTGCCAAAAAAGATTATTTTTTCAAAAGACACATATAAAGATAATAACTTCACAATTGATTACACTACCTTGTCTTCCCACTAAGAAGAACCTAATAAAAACTAACAAGGCAAGTTTTTTGACTTCCTTCAGCCTCTCTTCTCGGACCCCAGTGTGATGGAAGGGTCTGGTACGTGCTGTCTCAGCACAGGTGCTGGTCACATATAGGACTGTAGCTGCCCAGTGATGTCTCCCCGATAGATTGGAAGTGCACCAAGGAAAGGTCCCTTGTTTTTTCACCTTTTAAGCCCTTGTCCCTGGTATAGCACGTCCAGATCTAGCATCAGACTGGCTTGGTTCAAAGGTCAACTGTGCTCTGACACTCCGTGTAATCTTCTTAACCTCTCTTTGCTTTCATTTGCTCAGTGATGAAAGTGGGAGCACAATAATAGTATAAGCCCAGGATGTGAAGATTAATGAAATGACACATCTAAATTAGTTAGCACACTGTCTGGTACAGAATGTAAGCTACAATTATCGTTTACAATTACCATTTGGTGATAAAGAGGAAACTGAGTTGACAAAGAAGAAAGAAAACAGCTCTTATGAGTCTTAATGATTCAAGGGCATAGTCAATGCTGATGAAATATTTGGAAACTGAGTCACGAATTCAATGTACTGAATGTACTGAGAAGGTGTGGTCCTTCCGAGCGGTGGGACACTTCTGCCTGCTCATGCTTCAGGGTCAGTACCAACAGGGTCAGCTGGGCTTGTGACCTTTCGATGGTACAGCCCAAATGGGGAACTGACCTAGTATCTGTACATTGCACAAATACTTTTGGAGTCCTGCCTATGGTGCCAGGAATTTGGCTAGGCAACAGAAATGCAGTGGTGGCAGGTCACATCCTCTAGTCCTTAGAAGCTGTCCTCAGGCCCTGACTTGTCACATCTCATGCACAATCTAGCTTCTTAAACTATTTGTAGGTCATTAAACATTATACCTTAGTGCTACTATTCTTTCTTCTCAAGGGAAATCTAATTGTTACTTTTTCAAATACATAGTAGTTTCCTCTAAAAGTCATGTTTCTCATAACAATTATAAACATAAACATAACAAATATAACATAAACAAATATATAAACATATATATATAAAACATATAAAAATTACTATACAACCAGTGTACCAATGCCGTAAATTCTGGCATTTATCATGTACTTAAATCTATAATAAATGCTTAAAGTTCAAGTTACTACTTGCCAGTTAGGATGACAAGACTGCTATAAAATATATACATATCTTCACAGTAAAATATTAATTACGTTCAGAAGATGTTGTATTTTGAGGCAAGAATTACTAAGATCATTCTATTGTCTATAAAATAAACTCATGAGCTTCTATAAAATTGATTTTGGTGTGATAGACTATAAAGTACAAACTTTATTATAAGATTTGTGGAATCACTAAAAGGTATTAGGTATAAAAATAATTAAAATAAAATGGAGGAGGATTAGAAGTAAATGAAAATAATGATGCTTTTTGAAAGTATGATAGTTTAAAGAAATTTTAAGTGCATATTGAACACAGTCATGGACACAAATAAATTTTATAAATAGCTCATTCAAAGAATAATATGAACATATCTAGACCTTTTTATTTACAAGTGAAAAAAGACAAAAGAAGTGGGTAAATAGTATTCATTCCTAAGATATAAAAATAGAAAAATTTAATAGACATTACATCATTAGTAAGTATTATGGTTAAGATTTAAAGTAACTAAATCATAAAGTAATCCATTACAGTTACATGTCTTGAGAAATAACAATGGAAGAATTTTGAAATCTAATATTGACCTGCCCAAACCTGGGCACATCAACTCAGCTTTTCAACATCTATAGGCCAGAAATTGACTCTGTTTTTAGAGAAACAAAAGCATTGATATTTCAGAACCTAACAAAATTTGTTATCATCATTTTCTCCATTCTTTTTGGTTAATGATTAGCAATTCTAACTTTGTTGGCATTCTAGACAGGACAAATTCAAAGCATTATAGCAATTTCTTAACTGCTATTTTAATGACAGATATAATGTAGTCCAATAATCTCATTAAACTGGTAAAATGTCTCAGGTGCAGAAAGGTTAGGACAACTTAATCAGTGTCATCCTTGTTCTAGTTAAAGGCAGACATGAACCCAAGTCTCCCAAATACCCAGAAAAGACACAAATAACAACATTGTGAAAATAATTAAGTACTGAAAGTCTTAAGATGACATTAAATTTCTTAGACCTTTCATGACACATTGAGCAGACAGGAAATACCATTTGGAAAACACGACGTATTCCTTAGCGGACCATCTGTGAATTTTGCCAGCCAGACTTGCTGTAAGACTGCCCATGTGCCATTCCAGTATTTCAATGAAGCCAGGGGGAAATTGCCACGGGAGGTTTATGCAATGGGACCAAAGCTCTCTTTCTGAAATTTCCACTCAAAGGCCTAGCATTTCAAATTGCTAATAACTAGTACCCTTGCCTTTGTTCAAACCACATTATACCACCAGAAACAATATCCTGGGGAGTAATAAACTCATGTGCCTTTTCCCTCTATGTTACTTTCCTCTGTTACTACATTTCTCTCTCTCTAATGGTCACGTTAAATGTTCTTTTTGACTTGCTTTGCTGTGAATGGCTAGGCACAGAACATTTAGCCTTCCACATGTGTGAGTAATAAAAAATACAGCCGTAGAAGGAGAGTAAGAGGTACACTGGGCAAGGTTTTCAGTGGGGACCCTGCGCTGAGGTCCTGCAGGATGTAAGGCATCCTACTTGTTTCTTTCATGCTGTAAAACCGCACTTTGGACTTTCAGTTCCAAGCCAAGTTCCAAGAATTCTGCCTGATGTCCAGATTTTTTTTTCTATCTTATTTTAAAGATTTTCTATTTATTTATTTTTAGAGAAAGTGGGAGGGAGAGAAACATCAATGTGTGGTTGCCTCTCCGGCACCCCCACCAGGGAACTGGCCTGCAACCCAGGCATGTGCCCTGACTGGGAATCCAACCAGGGACCTTTTGGTTCACTGGCTGGCACTCAATCCAGTGAGCCACACCAGCAAGGGCTTTGCTATTTTTTTTTTTTTTAACGATAGGACAATAATTCGGAGAAACGTTATTTTTAAAAAGAAGAAACAGTTGTCTGAAACTTTTAAAGGAAGGAAACTCAAATTCCCACACGACTTGCACTTAATCTACAGTGCCCTGAAATGCTCCAGGAATCCTGTCTGAGTTGGTCAGGCTCCTGGACTTGGCTGACAGACGACAGCTCATACCGGTTCCTGGTTAGATCTTGTAGCAATTTTCGGGGCAGGAAATCAGTCAAATCTGATGAAATCCAGCGCGGGGAAGGCGAACCCCAACCCCAAACCCTCGCGGAGCTGGGTGAAGAGAGGCCATCACCAGTGGGGACCCCAGGAGTCGGGGTTTAATGGGGAATGGGGGAGCGCGTTCACACGGGAACGCTGGGTCGAACCTGGGACCCCACGGGCGTGACACATGATGCGGTGACAGCCCCGAGGGTCCCAGGTGCAGCTCCCAGCGCTCCCAGGCCTGTCCACACAGCTTACCTTGACGGCTGTGCTGGACTTAACCGGGTCGCAGGCAGGGTGCGGGTCTGCGTCGGGGCACCAGCCGGGAAGGGGACACGTTGTACTGGGCTCTACTCGGCTCAGGTCTGCTGTCTCGGGGAGGAAGTGGTGTCAGCCCTGCCCTTCCCCCGCGGCGCGCAGACGTGGGGCGCTTGCGGCGCTACTTTGCATTGAAGTGTAAAGGGGGCTCCTGGTTGGAGACACACACGAGAAACATAGATGGACAACGACTGCGAAAAAGCTAGCCTGCTCTGTCCTACTCATTGGGTTTGTGTCTCATTTCCTCTTACTAGCCCCCTCTACACTACAACCTTGAAGAAACACGTTTTTTTTTTTTTTTTCTTTTAATTCTGGGAAAAGTTGTGACTCGTCTCATCCTTCCCTTAAATGTGCCTCGCCCCCTTCTCTCAGGATCGTTCCCTGGCGAGCTGACTCTACTTTGTCGCTTCGACATATTTATTAGTGGCTAGGGGATTTGGGGCCAGATGACGGTTCCACAAAAGCCGAGAAGCGATTTCTTTCAAAACTGTCTTCCAAGTGCTTACTCCAGCCCTTTCTGTGCTTCCTCTTTTGAGTCTGTTGTGCAAGGGCTCTTCCCGGTAGCATGCAGCCAGCCTGCAGGTGGCGCAGCGCGGGAGTGGGTAAGGAAGCGCCCCCGAGCGTTCAGCCAGTGCACCGGTGGGAACGCACCATTGCTCGCAGTTCTGCTGCTCCCGCGGTAACCCCGGGAGTGGGTGGAGGTATTGGGTAGGGGTGGGGACGGGCGCGCTCTGCAGAGGTCGTTTTTCAACGGTCGGATTGGCAACCCTCCCACCCCCAAAGCTTAACCACACACACTCTGAGGGCAAGGCTGTGGCCTCACACATTGCTGGTGGAAATCCAAAATCATGATGGTATGAGCCCTGGGGTTCGGGGGTGGTATTTTCAGCAACAGTTATTTATTTTACTTTACATATGCAATCATCCTTTGACCCAGAGATTGCACTTCTAAGAATGTATTACAAAGATTCAGTGATGAAAAGAAGTAATGCATACTTGCCAGGCTGTATTATTTGTAAGGACTGACTGGAAATAACTTCTGATTGTTGGGAGAGCAGTCTCCTGAGAGAAAGGGGGAGATCCGAAAATACAGAAGTTAAAATCAGTTACGATTTGCAAAGGGGGTTGGATGAACCTCCTCTTTCCTCCTACAGCTGCGTTCAAATGTTTCTCTATGGGGAGGTGGTGGAGATATAAAGATATAAATTAGACATATAAATTAGGTAATTTCAGTTATTTATTTAATGAGAACCAATTAAGCACCTACCCTTCTATAAACATTGAAGATAAATAGTGAAGAAAATAATTCCTTCACTCACCAATGGTACATCCTAGTTGGGAGAAAACAGAATACAATCAATATTTAACAGGTTGTGTGCTCAAAAAAGGGGCCATGTACTAAACCTGACAATCTCAGGGAGGCCTGAATGATGTGTCCTTACAAACTCAGAGACCTACAGCAGTCAAAGCTTCCTAAGTATAAGCCAGGGTCAGGGCAGGTAGTCATGCCCTGGGCTGATGTCTTTCCTGACAAAGGTCAATCTTTACCTTAACTGATTCTGTCTCTTGTGTTTTTGCCTCCATGATAACTTACCTTTTGTATGTTGGAAAAATCTTTCCCAGATTCCTCAGAGCGCAATCTCCCACCAGAACACAGAGACAACAGATCCCCTCATTGTTGTCTGTTTCTCATGCATACCAGCTATGTGCTGTAAATGTTAACTATCCTGTACCCACCAGTGTAACAGAAGTATTTGTCTCTTCATTTTATTTTTTTTGTCCAGTCTCAGAGATTCCCCCTTTTTGTTTTCCCTAATCTGTCACCAATGAATTTCTTGTAACCCTCCTTGTGCCTTTGATTGTAATGCATACAATAAGGTGTAAAACTGCCATTCTCTGGAGCATTTTCTCAATCTGTTGAGATTTTGCTTCCCAGCAATTGTTAGTCTGGCTCAAATAAACTCAAAAATTTTCTTCAGGTTTATATGTTTCTTATATAGACACATGTAAGTATTTTGAGGCAAATGAAAAGGTGAGGGATAGTGATGGCAGTGGGCATATTAAATGGGGCCATGAAGGAAGATCTAACTGGTGACACTTGAGTCAGAGCTAAATGCATGATAGGTTAATTCATGTGGATTTGAGGATGAGAATATTCCAGGTAGAAGAAATAGTACATTCAAAGGTCCTGAGTTAGGGGATCTCTTGAGATTTTGGAAGGACAGGGAAGGGAATATTCTGTCTATGGATGGCACTGCTGTGAGTAATGGGAAGCCACTGGGGGGGTTCTGAACAGAGTCACAGTGCTATATAGGCCATCAAGTCAAACAGTGGAGTGACTTTCATGAGAAAGGACAGAGGTCAGGGAGCACCTCTTTGCAAAATAGTGAAAAGGGCAGCCATTCAGAAACTTGGAAAAGCATTCAAGTGAAGGAAGAGAAAGAAAAAGGCTTGAGATAGGAATGTAGAAGGTTAGAAAGAAGGCCTGTGTGACTGGAATATAGCAAAATAATAGAGCAGTGGCAGACGGTAACAGAGAGGTGACAGGGATCAGGTCAAGCAGGACCTTGGGGCCATACTTGAGAAGTTTGGATTTTATTTTAATTGCAATGGGGAGCTATTGGAAAGCTTTTAGCAATGAGTGCCTGATTTGATTTCAGTTATATGCCGTCATGTTGGTTGGTGATTGGAACATCGATTGAATGGGACAAGGGAAAAGGCAGTGGGATATCACTGAGTAGGCTGTGCTGTATATATAGTCCAGGTGAAAGGTGATGGTAGTTTTAATTTGGACTCTTACAGTGGAGATGGTGAGGAGAGTTTGGTTTCAAGACACAGTTTCAGAGCAGAGCCACCAGTGTTTGCTGATGAACTAGAGCATGGGTCGGGGAATGGCAGAGGGATCAGGAATTTAGTGTAAACCAGTGTGACTGGAGATCTGGGAACTGTCCTGTGAGGCAAAGCTAGATGAAGACAGGTCAGTAGGGACAAACCCTGTAGGACCATAAGGACCATGTCAAGGATTGTTTTCTTATCCTAAAAGCAATGAGTGTGTTAAATAATATTTCAAGCTGTGAGGTGGTGGGATTTATGTTCTAGAAAAATTGTAATGGGATGAAAACTTTTGCTATAATTTAGGGAATTGACCAAGTGAGGAAAAGAGCGGGTGCAGGAAGGTTTCTGAGCTGGGTTGGGTAAGGGATTATGTTAGGTTGGACTAGGTTGGTGGCAGTAGAATGGAAAGAAATAGATGAACCTGAGAGATATTTAGAAGGTAGTGACAGGAGGTTGTGATGGCTGGATATGGGCAGAGTGAGGAAGAGGAAGAAGCCAAAAATGACTCCTAAAAGTCAGGTTTGGATAATTGTGGATGGTGCTGCTGTTCATTGAGATGAGGGACCCTGGGAGAGGACTATTTGGGGAAGGAAAGATAATGAGTTTTCTTTTGAGCAAGTTGAGCTTGATAAGCCTTTGGGACATCTAGTTGGAGACTCAAGTAGAGAGCTGTGTGTAAAGAACCTGGTGCTCAGAGGAGAGTGTGGTTTAGAGCCAGAGACAGACAGTTTGAGTAATCTACCTATAAGTGGCCAAGGTGGCCATTGTGAGGTTGCTTAGAGAAGAGTGGGATGAGGAAACAGCTTAAGTGTAAGTTTCAGCAATGTGTCATTAAAGAGGAAGGTGAGTCTGCACAGGAGACAGGAAGAGCTCTACACAGATGGGAGGTGAGCCTCGAGAAGGCAGTGTGATGGAAGTCACAAGAATGGGAAAAAGTGAGAGGGAGATGTTGAAAGGGAAGATGAAGACTGAGGCCTGCCCATTGACTTTAACAATGTTAATCAACCATTTCAATATAGGGACTGGAGGCCAGACTGGGTTGAAGAGTGAACAGGTTGTAAAGAACTGAACACAATAAGCAAAATAACCCTTTTGAGTAGTTTGCCTGTGAAGAGGAGGCAAGGGGAGGGAGACAACAGCAAGTGGGGCATATGCAATTGAGGCAGGTTTTATTTATTTAAAAAAATGGTTTCCAGATAGGAAGAATCTGGATGAGAGTGAGGGGTTGAATATTAAAGAGAAAGTAGTTAATTAATGGTGAACAGTTCTTGAAAATGAGGAAATGTTTAAGGTCCAAAGCACAAATTAATGGGTGGGTCCTTAGATAAGAGAAAGGATACCTCCTCCATTTTATCAGAAAGTGAGCCAGTATTTTAGAGTAGGTAAGGATTTTCTTCTTTTTGAGAGCTGTGAAATAAGGAAGTTCTAATGTAAAGCTTCTATTTTCTTTGTAAAGTAAAAAAAGAAGTAGGGACATCAGCTGAAAGTGAAGTAAGAGGTAGGCAGGTCATAGATTAGGGGAGTTGGAGAAAGTTTGACAGGGTCATTACAGAGAATGGGAGAATGTCTTGATAAAAAAAAATGTAATAGTTTTTGCAGGCAGCCTGAGGCTCTGTTTGAAATTGGTGATTATGGTGGAAGCAATTGCTCAGTTGTGTGACTCTTCTCCAGGGCTGGGTTGCCTAGGTTTGGAGAACAGTTAACCATGACGGAAGTGGCCAAACTAGCCAGCTGGGAAGATGGGTTATTGTGGTCAGAAGACAGGCAGCAATTTTGCTTCCAGAGGTAGCAAGATCATGGGCTCTGACACTACTCAGGGTGTGACCATAGGCCTAGGTAGCTGAGGTGATCAAGGAAATGAGAGGCCAAGGGGTTGTGTGTATCTTTCTAGGTACTTGTGTAAGTCATCCAGAATTGGGGTGGCCACATGACTTTTGTTGAGACTGGAAGAATTTGAGAGAATCAAAATGCTAACTGATTAGGAAATAGGTGTAATTCACGATTCTTTTGGACAACAGGTTGATGACAAAATTTAAGGCCATCTTAAAAGAAGACTGGAAGTCATACATCAGGGTTTTAACATGAGAGAGGTTTTCTTGGGTAAATGAGAAGTTTTCTTTTCATTTTCTTTGAAATGAGGATTTTCTTCTGGTAAATACCCAGAAGTGGAATAGCTAGATGATTTGGTAGTTCTATTTTAATTTTTTGAGGAACCACCATACTATTTCCTATAGTGTTTGCACCAATTCACACTCCCACCAATAGTGCACAAGTGTTCCATTTTATCCACATCCTCACTAACACTTGTTACATCTTGTCTTTTTGATAATAGCCATTCTACCAGCTGTGAGGTGTTACCTCATTGTTTTGGTTTGCATTTCCTTACAGATTAGTGATGTTGAACATCTTTTCATGTACCTGTTGGCCATCTGTATGTGTCTTCGGAAAAAGGTCTATTCACATCCTCTACCCATTTTTAAATTGATTTTTTTTGCTATTGAGTTGTATGAGTTCTTTATATATTTTGGATATTAATCCCTTTTCAAATACAGTCAAATCTTGGTTCTTGAACGTCTTGGTTCTTCAACAATTTGGTTCTCAAACAAGTTGTTCATGGAAACAGTTGAGTCGATTGTCTAGCAAAATTTCCAGTCTCAATTTTCTACCTGACAAGCCTTTCATGCTGATTCCTGTGTGATCAATCACATGTCTCTCAGGCGACAAACAAAGGAGATTCGGTTTTTGAACAAATCATTCCTCAAAGGGTGTTCTGGAACAAATTAAGCTTGAGAACTCAGGTTCCACTGTATATATGATTTACCAATATTTTCTTGTATTCAGTAGGTCACCTTTTCATTTTTTTGATGGTTTCCTTTGCTGTGTAGAAAATTTTTAGGTTAATGTAGTCCCATTTATTGATTTTTGCTTTTGTTGCTTTTGCTTTTGGTGTCTGATTGAAAAAATCATTACCATGACCTATGTTAAGGAGCTTACAGCTATGTTTTCTTCTAGGAGTTTTATGGTTTCAAATCTATGTTTAAGTCATTAATCCATTTTGAATTGCTTTTTATGTATGGTATAAGATGATGGTCCAGTTTCATTCTTTCACTTGTAACTGTCTAGTTTTTTCCAAACCATTTATTGAAGAGACTATTTTTTTCCCATTGTTTATTCTCGTTCCTTTGTCATAAATTGAATGTTGTAAACCCATATATGTGTGGGTTTACTTCTGGGTTTCTATTCTGTTCCATTGACATATGTGTCTGTTTTTATGCCAATACCTTACTGTTTTTGTTTACTAAGGCTTTGTAGAATAGTTTGAAATCAGGGACAGTGATGCCTCCTGAGAAAAGTTTTCACTTTTTTAATTTTTTAAAGATGAGCTACTAATGGTCTGCAAGTAGCAATGAGGATCATGGAGAACAGAAAACTCACCTTCTGAACTCCACCTTCATGGAGTGTGAAAGAATAACACAACTTTCTCTTTTAGAAAATTGCAATGGAAATGGTATCCATTGGAAATGGTATACCAATAAGGATAATGGTATCCTTATCCTCAGTTAAAGTCCTAGGATAGAGGAACACTCCAGAAATAGCTTAAAGATAACAAAAGTGGCAGTGAAAAAGCATAGGAGGTGGTGAAGACGATGGTGGAATAAATCACAGGCAAGGAAGAACAATATCATGGGATGATGGTGTGGGAGACAACTCCCCAGGTGGCTTCCTCTTTGTGAAGGGACTTAGAAGAAGTCTTCCTGGACTATAAATACAGATGGTGGTTAGTGTCTAGAGAATGTGGGCTACGGGACTATAGAAGAACTTGGTTTAAATTGAGTTTTGTCTTAAATTTGGTTTTGTCTTATTACTTCACTGTTAGGCATATCTACCAAGTCCAATGTATATTTTGGCTAAAGAGCACTTTCACCTTCTGGCAAGAGACTGAGCTGATCTGTGTCAAGAATCCTGCAGCAGTCTTTTAGGAGGGGTTATTTTTTCTTTTGTGTAGTATTTTATAGAGTTTTTTTCAATTATTTTTATTTAGTTGTCCTTAATTTTAGGGAATATTTGTTTCTGATTTAAATATATCACTTTAATGCCATCTGTAGCAGACTGTATTTTCCAAAGATGGTGGCTATCATCTCTCCTTTCCCCATCAAGAGGTAGAATCTGGGCAGGTACTGTGAGGGCTCTGACCAACTGAGGAAAGCAGAAGTGGTGGTGGGCTTAGCACTTATCTGTCTCTTTTAGCCCTGAACAGTCATCCGGCAGACCACTTCCTCAGGGAGCAAGGCCCCATGGAGGAGCAGTGAGGCGTCAGGCATGGGGGAAGATGCCATGTTGAACACCCAGCCACGCCAAGGCTTGCAGACTCCGGCCCCAGCTCTTATCCAAATACAGCTTCAGGAGACACCAGCTGAGCCAAATCAGCCCACAGAGTCTGTAGAGGTAGTGATAAATAGCGGTGTTCAGCCTCAAAGTTTTCAGTTGTTCACAGCAATAGATATTCAAGATGCTATCTTGGGTACTTCTGCTTCTCATTTTTCTGTCCTTTTAAAGCTTCTGTGCTCTAATTTATAAACTGGCAATACAAAGTAACTCCTCTCATGATTTCTATTTTAATCATAGCATACATATATAATTAATATACTATTGTTAGTTGTATGTTTTATGTATAGTATATGTATTTCTTCTTGCCTGCCAACAAAATTCTCCATCTGCCTGACCCTTCACCTTCTACTTGTCCCTGGCCTTTGTTCTCAGCCATCCCCTTCCTGCACACACCCCAATGATAGTCAGCAGGAGGAAGAAAAGTCCTGGATGGAAGAATAATAGCAGGAGTAGAAGGTAGGAAAGAAAAGAGCCCAGGAAGGCTTGGGAGATGATTTTTGATGGTAAGATGGGAGCAAAGCAAGGAGAAAGATGTTTTGGGGACACTGCAGGATATGACATGTGGAGAGTAAGATGGAGAGGAAGGGGGGTTTTAAGAATTGTGTACTTCATTAAAATTAAACTTGGCTGATGGTTTCTTTGCATTGACACTGTGCAGAGGTTATGCCCATGGGAGCCCAGTGTTAGGTTACTTGATAAGCATTAACATCTGTGAAATGCTAAGACACATATACACATACAGTATCTCCCCAAGCATGTGTCTGTAAAGCAGTTATGGTTGCTACCTGATATCATTGACTAAAACTACAAAACGAACAGTGATTGTTTAATTTGCAAGGGACAAAATCCATTCAGGCTGGCTCAAGCCAAAAGAAGTTCGTGGAGAGAAGCTGTGACAGCTCAGTGAAGTCAGACAGGAAGCACCGCTGGGCCTCTGTGGGCCCTACCTGCAGAACGAGAGGACCACTAGGAAGTCTCTCCATCTCTCTTTTTCTTTTCTTTTTTCAAAATTTTAAATTGTGGTAAAATACACATGAATAAAATCGATCATCTTAATCGTTTTTAAGTGTACATGCAGTGCTATTCAATACATTTATAATGTCGTATGCTGTCTCCACCACCCGTCTCCAGAGCTCTTTTCATCTTGTAAAACTGAAACTGTATACCCATTGAACACTCCTTCCATTCTCTCCGCCCCCAGTCCCTGGCAGCCATCATCTGCTTCCTGTATCTATTATTTTGACCAAGTATCTCAAATAAATAGAATTGTACAGTATTTGTCTTTTTTAAAATGGCTTTCTTTTCTTTTTCACTTGGCATTATGGCCTTAAGTTTCATCTGGGATGTAGCTTAAGTCAGAATTTCCTTCCTTTTAAAGACTGAACAGTATTCCACTGCACATACACATGTTTGCTGATTCGTTCTTACTGTCAAGGGACTCTTGGGTTGCTTCCATGTTTTAGCTATTGTGAATAATGCTATGAATATGGGTGTAACATCTCTTAGAGTTTCTGCTTTCAATTATTATAGGTATAAGCCCAGAAAAGAATCATTGGATCATATGGTGATTCTACTTTTAATTTTTTGAGGAACTGCCATATTTTTTTACTCAGTAGCTGCACCATTTTATATTCCCATCAACAGTGTAAAGGGGTTCAATTTTTCCACATCTTCACCAACACTTGTTATTTTCTGTTTTTCTTCTTGTTTTTTTTTTTTTTTTCATAGTAGCTACCTTAATGGGTAGGCAATGGTATCTTATTGTGGTTTTGATTGCATTTTTCTGATTTAGTGAGATTGAACATCATTTCTTGTGCTTATTGGCCATTTGTGTATCTTCTGTGGAGAAATGTTTATTGAAATCCTTTGCTCATTTTTAAGGTGGGTTTGTTTGGTTTTCTTACTGTTGAATTTTAGTCCTCTATATATCCTGGGTGTCAAACCCTTAACAGATACATGATTTGAAAATATTTTCTTCTGTTCTGAGGGTTGCCATTTTACTCTGTGGGTATTATCACTTGATGCACAAAAGTTAAAAATTTTCATGAAGTCCAATATATCTATTTTTTTCTTTGGGTGCCTGTGTCTTTGGTGTCACAGCTAAGAAATCATTTTTAAAGCCAATGTTGTGAAACTTTTGCTGTATAGTGTCTTCTAAAATTTCACAATTTTAAGTCTTACGTTTAAGTCTTTGATATGTTTTGAGTTAATTTTTGTTGAAAAGACTATCCTTTCCCCAACTGAATGGTGTTTGCACCCTCATTCAAAATCATTTGACCATATATGTGAAAGTTTATTTCTGTGCTCTCTATTTTATTCCATTGGTTTTTATATTTGTCTTTATGCCAGTAACATACTTTTTTGATTACTGTAGCTTGGTAGTAAGTTTTGAAATCAGGAAGTATAGGTCTTCCACCTTTGTCCCTCTTTTTCGAGGTTGGTTTGGCTATTCAGGGTCCCTTGGGTTTCCATATGAACTTTAGGTTGTGGTTTTCTACTTCTGCAAAAACATCATTGGGACTTTGATATGTATTGCATTGAATCTGTGGATTGCTTTGGGTAATATTGACATCTTAACAATATTAAGTCTTCTAATCTATGAACATGGGATGTGTTTCCATTTACTTATTTCTTTTTAAAAAAGATTTTATTTATTTATTTATTTATTTATTTATTTACTTATAGAGAAAGGGGAAGGGAGACAGAAAGAGAGGGAGAGAAACATCAATTGCGTACCTCTTATATGTGCCTCAACCAGGGACTGAACCCCACAACCCAGGACATGTTCCCTGATGGGGAATTGAACTGGTGACCTTTCACTTTGCAGTATGATGCCCAAGCAACTGAGCCACACCAGTTGGGCCTCTTTACTTTCTTTAAGCAGTGCTTTGAAATTTTCTTTGTATAAGTCTTTGACCTCCTTGGTTAAATTAATTCCTAAATACTTTATTCTTTTTGATGCTATTGTAAATGGAATTGTCAATACTGGTGTATTGACTTTGTATCTTGCTACTTTGCTGAATTAATTATTTCTAACTTTTTTGGTGAGGAATCATTAGGGTTTTCTACACACAAGATTATATAATCTGCAAACAGTCATAAGTTTATTTCTTCCTTTCCAGTTTGGGTGACTTTTTTTTTCCCCTTGCTTAGTGTTCTGGCTAGAACTTCTAGTACTATGTTGAATAGAAGTGGTGAGAGTGTGCACCCTCGTCTTCTTCTTGATCTTAGAGGAAAAGCTTTCAGTTTTTAACCACTGAGATGATGTTTGCTGTGGGTTTTTAATACATGGCTTTTATTATATTGAGATAGTTTATTTTATTCATAATTTCTTTAGAGTTTTATCATGATAGGATATTGATTTTTTTTCAAATATCTTTTCTGTATCAATTGAGAGGATCATATGATATTTTTCCCCTTCATTCTGTTACTGTAGTTCTTTACATTGATTGATTTTTACATGTTGGACCACCCTTGCACCCCAGAAATAAATTCCTGCTTGGTCATGCTGTTTAATCCTTTTAATGTGTTGCTGAAGTTAGTTTGTAGTATTTTGTTGTGGATTTCATCTCTTTTTATGCTGACATAATTTATATCAATATTCACTGGCCAACTGTTCCTTCCAACCAACTTTCTTTTCTCTATGTGAAACTCGACCACTGCCTTGGATCGGATCCCCTGGACTCCAGACTCTGAGATGGAAATTTCTGTGCAGAAAGTTCATTGAGAATGACCTCAGGAATGATGCCTAAAAAAGAGTAAAGGAAGAAGGGTTGGGAAGAAGTTTCATTATGGTGTATTGGCAACAGAGGCCTTAACCAATTCTATAAAGAGCTCTGGCAAGGGACGCAGGGCCTCTGACCTTCCCATATTGACCAGCCATTGGATGCTGGCTGTCCCTGGAAAGGAGGGCATACCTTTAGAGAAAAATAGCTCCCTTTGATCAAGGATAGTGCTTGGAGAGGTATTCAACTATGAGCAGTTAGCAGCTACCACTCGTGTAGAGGGCACATTGGGCCTTGGGCATTCACATTTGCTGCCCAGTTCAGACTGACCTCATGTCCCATCTCAAACAACAGTTGGGACTGAAGAGTGTCCCTATGTTATACTTCCAAATTCCTAGAAGTCAGATTCTGATTGACCATATTTAATTAGGTATTTTTCTTCTGTTCTGAACAGCTTTGGCTCTGGAAGTGAGGTCATGGGGCATATTATCTCCTGGACATTAACTAATATTTTTGCTAATATCAAATTAGCAAGACAATTATAATTTGTATATGATTATAAATGCTAATTAGTAAAGAGTTGGTAACAGACCACTAATGCAGATTTTATTTGACTAGCATTTTTTTTGAAGAACAGTTATGATTTTGTTGAAACAGTGGCAAACATTTGGATGAATATGATTGCAAAAGTCAGAATGTTTGGGTGTGTATGGATGTGTGGGTGGATGGGTGGGTGGGAGGGTCAGATAAAAATGGAAAAAAAGCCAACACTTATCTAGAAGACAGACTGAATAGTTTCCTCTTAACAGCATTTTTATTTACCCTTTTCCAGCATGTCATATAAATGGAATCATACAGTATGTAACCTTCTCAGATTGGCTTTATCCACTTATTGATATGCACTTAAGATTTATCCATATGTTTGTGTGGCTTCATAGCTCTTTCTCTTTTTTTAATCACTGCATAGTATTCTAGGGTAGATACACTGAAGTTTGTTTATCCATTCACCAAAGAAATCTTGATTGTTCCCAGCTTTTTGGCAGTTATGGATATTTCATATACAGGATTTTGTGTGGACATAAATTTTTATATCAGTTTGGTAAATTCCTAGGAAAATGATTGCTGGATTATATAAGACTATGTTTGGCTTTTCATGAATCTGGTGAAACTGCCAAACTGCCCTCCAAAGTGACCATACCATTTTGTATATTGATCAACAATAAATGAGAATTCCTGTTGCTCTGCATCCTCCCCAATAATTGGTTTTGTCAGTGTTTTGAACTTCAGCCCATTCTAATAGGTATTGAGTGGTATCTCTTTGTCATTTTGATTTGCATTTCCCCAATGACAAATGATGTTGAGCATCTCTTAATATGCTTATTTATTATGTATGTCTTATTTTAGTGAGATGTACATTCAAATCTTTTGCCCATATTTATTTGGTTTTGTTGTCTTATTATTGTAACAGTTCTTTATTTATTTTGAGAATAGTACATCTTCCATATTCAGTTTCTGCTCACTCAGTATTAACCCTAGCAAGGCCTAAAAAACCTCTTTTTCCACCCCGATTTCCTTTCACACAGTGGTGGCCAGTGGTAGCTTCCACTTGTCAGCTTTTGTGTGAAAGACCAAATTTGGTATAAGGTGGTTTAGGGCTCTCAGTGTAAAATGTGTGAAAATGCAAGCTATAAAGTCAATATTTAATATATATATTTTTTTATTAAAAAAGGTCACCCGTTTCATCCAGTGTGATTCTCTGCTTTGGAAGGCCCAGGGGAGTCATAAAAATACTGATGTCTTAACCAGAATCTTAAAGTAATTGTTGAGAATAAAACTTCTGTACCAACTAAAATAAAACTAATTCAAAAAGATATATTCACCCCTGTGTCCACTGCAGCATTATTTATAAGAATAATGATATGGAAGTAACCTAAGTGTCCATCAATAGATGAATGGATAAAAAAGAATGTGTGTGTGTGTGTGTGTCTGTGTGTGACACACAAAATGGAATATCACTCAGGCACGAATGACATCTTGCCATATGCAACAACATGGATAGACCTAGAGGGTATCATGCTGAGTGAAATAAGTCAGAGAAACACAAATGCTGTATCACTTCACTTATACGGGGAGTCTAAAAAACTAAACAAATGAACAAGCAAAACAGACTCATAGATACAGAAAACAAACTGTAGTTGTCAGAGAGTTGGGCAGTGGAGGGGATGGGCAAAAGGTGAAGGGGGTTAAGAGGTACAAACTTATAACATAAATAAGTCATAAGGATGCAATGTATGACATAAGGAATATAGTCAATAATTTTGCAGTAATAATGTAGTGACAGATGGTTACTAGACTTCTTGTGGTGACGACTTTGTAAGGTATGTAAATGTCAAATCACTATGTTTTATGCCTGAAACTAATATAATAGTGTATTTCATCTATAATTAAAAAGAGCTTTACATTCCAGAATGAAAATTAAACAAAATTTGTACCAACTAAAACCATGTGGGACATTGCTAAATATGCACTAGAATGGCTAAAATTAAAGATTGATCATACCAAGTGTTGGCAACAGTGTGGAGGAAGTGGAACACTCATGCAATAAGGGTGGGAGTGGAAATGGTATGACAATTCAGAAAACAGTTTAGCAGTTCACTAAAAAGTTAAACATACTCTTATCATGACTTGATCATGCCAATCCTGAGTACCTGTCTAAGAGAAATAAAGACATATGTTCACCCAAAGGCTTGTTACATGAATATTTATAGCAGCCTCAAATTGGAAACAACCCAAATGTCCATCATAGATGAATGGATAAAGAAATTGTGTAATAATTGTACCATGGAATACTACTCTGCCACAGAAAGGAACAAACTACTGATACAACTTAGATGAAACTCAAAAATATTTATGGTGAATGAAAAAAGCCAGATTTAAAAAAGAACACATGTTGTATGATCTCATCTACATAAAATTCTTGAAAATTCAAACTAATCTCAAGTGAGAAAAAGCACTGGGAAGGGGAGGAAGGGGAGAAAAAGGGAGGATTATGTGGGACACAAGGCAACTTGTAGGAGTGATAAACATGTTCATTGCCTTGACTTTGTTGATGGTTTCCATGGGTGTGTACTTATGTCAAACTCTTCAAATAGTGCAGTTTATGATATGTCAATTGTATCTCAGCAAAGCTGTAAAAAACTTTGCTCCTTTGACAATAGTTTCAAAGGAAAATTTAAAGAAACACATGTTTGTATGCAATAAAGGAAAGCTGAAATGAATTTAGAGGTAGATAAATAAAAGACCAGTCTATCCTCAAGGAAATTGTCAATTTTATCTCACCAGACACAAGCAATTTACATCTCTGAGGTCAAGAATCATTTGTATTAATACCGGTATTGTACAATTTATACAGTTGCAAATCAGCCCACTGATAATGAGAGACATCAGTAACCAGGATGGTTAAGCTAGACAGGTTACCTGCTAATCTTATTTGTGGTGAGCCTGATTCTTTTGTTGGCCACAAGATTCTCAATGGTTTTAGTTACATTTAGCTGGTTTTATCTAACCACTTTCTTCACCTTTCCACTTGGGTACCAACAGGTATCTTAAACATAATGTAAATAAAACAAAATTTTCAATTTTTCCCTTAAAATGATTTTCCTCCCAGTCTTTCTCATCTCTGTAAAAGGGATCCCTTTGTCCAAAACTCAGGAGTCATTATTGATTCTATTTTTATTTCTTTACCTTGTCTAATGCATTACTTAGCATGTCCTTTTGACACTACTTCCCAAACATATACTCTTCTCTTTATGTCTGTCCTCACCTACTTTGTCTAAGCCCCTTGAGCTATTGCTTGGGCCACTTCAGTAATTTCCCAGCTTAATTTGTTGCTTATCTCCTTGCCCTCAATCCATTTTCCATACAGAAGTCAGAATTTTTTTAAATAAAACAAGTAACATTTACTAATATTTATTGTACACCAGGACACTGTTCTACATGTTTTACAATGAATCATTTCAATACAGCCCTATGCTGTGCTATTGTTATATTTATTTTATAAATGAGGAAACTGATATGTGGATATTAAATAACATGTCTTCATTCATATATTTCATAAGTGGCAGAAGTGGTATTTGAATCTAGGTGGTCTGATTCTAGGGCTTATACTATTAACCACTATATGTCCTGTCTCCCTGCACATATCAGATTTGTCATTCCTTGTTCACATAAAATTTAAATTTGCCCTTGTACTCAGGGTAAAACTGAAACTTTTTGCTGTGACCTTCAAGGCTTTATAAGATCTGATGCCTACCCTGCCTCTCCAAGCTCATCTCATAGTTGCCTCTGTTCATAGCAAACTAAGTTCAAGCCATGCAGGTGTCTTCCTGTCTGTTCCTGAGTATTGGGGAGGTCTCTATTACCGAGAATGCACATCTCTGTGCTTTTTACTTGAAGGAAATCTTCTCATCCTGTTAGTCTCAGGTAAAAAATGACCTCTTGTTCCTGTTAGGTTAGTCTCATAAAGCCACAGAGGTGTAGAGGCAGTAGTCAGGCAAGGGGCAGATTGAGGTAGGGGGCTGAGGGAACTCAGAGAGCCTTCATTTCCCCAAGCACATCATCCTAAAGTGATGCCTTTTCTAATAGAAGTTGTGTGGAATATTCAGTTTAAACATTCATGATCAGATTGTGAAACATAGATTAGAAGAAGGCATTTTTCTAATGTTCCTTCCCCACCTTCAAGTGTAAAATGAGGTCAATAATATTGTCTTCCTGCCTGAATCACAGGGTTGTGCAGATCACACATGCAAGATTATTTCGAAAACTATAAATAGGAATGGATGTTAGTAACTTCAGGCTAATGTGGTCTTCACACTGTCCAGGTGCCTTCCCTTGTACACTCTACCAAGGATGAAGTGGTGAGCTCAGAGTGGCTGGAGGAGTAGTCCTCAGTCGGCATTGCATCTCCTCCTCTGGGGACCTCAGGGATTCTGCACTCCATTGCCCACTCAGGCAGCCATCTTCAGACGCTACATTAGTAACAACATGTTTATTGTATGCTTTCAATGAACACAGCAAAGAAAAAATTTGAATTGGAAGTTTTTCTCTAATTCACTTTACTCCAGAATTCCCTCTTTTCTCCCCTTCCCTCCCTCTTTTACCTTCTCTTTTCCATATCCTTTCTTTCTTCCTTTCCCCCTCCCTTCTTGTTTTCCTTCCCCTCTTTGCCAAGATTGAAGAAGGAATCAGGTCAAAGTAAAAAAGTCCATATGAACCAAAGGATTTCAAGCATAGTGAGGCATGAGGCAGTAGGTTTTTCAGTGTTAATGACTAATGATACTAGAGGATGCTGGTGTAATCAAATGACCAAGCAGAGTTGTTAAGACCCCCAAAAGCTATCTCAACTACTTCTAGTTTGTTTTGCTTTACTCAGTTTTATATGCTACGATCTAAGCTAAATGTATAAAACAACTCATTGCTGGAAATTTAAATTTCTAGTTAAAACCATGTCAAAAATATTTCTCTACATTTTAATTGTAGTTTACTCTCGATAGGGGACAAATAAGAGAAAACCACATATGGAATAGCTTTTCTTTCCTGAAGCTATGCCTGCAATCAGTCAATGAGGTGGTTTTGGTAAAAATCACTGTTTTGCCAACAGTCTTCTTTTATTTCAGTTCCCATCCTTATTTAACTAATTCTAAGTTATTTTTATTATTACTCTGAGAGAATCTTACTCATTTTTTCCTTAGGATGTATTTCATAATGCCATGATTCTCTTTCATTTGCACCTTGTGAAGCTAACTCCAGCAAACTTCAAAGAGCTAGGTTGCCTTGTTGGTGTCCTCCAGCCTGCTCCCCATTCCTTCTTTGGACCCTCATGTGTGTGAGTGTAAAATAAGTGTGATGCTATAGTTTCCTTATGCTTGTTACATACTTTTCATCTAAGCAGGACTCTCTAAATCATTTGTTACTGAACTGTTTCAATTGGAATAATTTAATTTACTTCAGAAACTAAAGGAAAATTACTAGGTAGAAGTAATGTATGTCTTATATTAGAGTCTTATGTTATTATTTGCATTTAAACATATGGTTGCTATGATGATTAGTTGAGATAGTATTTATAAAGTACTTCAGAGGTAGCTAAATAGTTGCTAAACGATTCCTTCCCTCTTCCCTGCCCATAAATTAAGTATTTTCCAGCAGGAGTATCTGTTTATTCACAACACGGTTTTTTTCCTACCCCTTTTGCTTTAATACTTTCTCCTCCCCCAATCTTACACTCTCTCACTCCTGGGAACCTCTGTTTGCTCTTATTCAATGGTCATAATAATCTGGGGCAGTAATTTTCAACTGGTATGGAACCTAATGAACAAACTGAACCAACAAGGAAAATGGGTACAGGCTCATAGATGGAGAGCAGATGACAGCTAGTGAGGAGGGGGGAGGTTAGGGGGTGGGGAGATGGAGCAAAAAGAAAAAAGGACTCATGGACATGGACAATGGTGTGGTGATTGCAAGGTGAGGGGGTATAAGGGGACTAAATGGTAATGGAAAAATGCAATAAAGATTAAATTAAAAAAATAATTTTTAAAACATGCAACACTTGACTATTTAGTCAGGGCACCAACCTCTTTTCCCTTAGATTGTCAAATAAAAAATGGCAGCAGACAACACAAGAAATGACAATAGACATCCAGTGTGAATGAATCAAAATTATACCTATTTTTTGTAAGATCAGCAAAATACATATTTTTTGTTGTGCCACAAAATTTTAGTAATCAGCTTATGTGTGCCACGAGGTAAAATAAGGTTGAAAATTGTTCATGTAGAGACTGGATCTCACAGACAGGTGCCAAGACAGTGGGGTTTCAGCAGCAACATGTCCTGGTGATGACAAGTATGTACAGGCACCAGCATCCTCCAGAGGGTTCACTGTCACCTACTTTCAAGAAAGGAGATTATAGATTCTGCACTCTCCTTTTTAAAAGAAAGAACTGTCAATTTAGTAATCACAACCGTGTAGTCATCAACACTAGGACACTGTCTGTGGCATTGATGTGAAATGTCCTCATAGCTATAAATGGGGACTCTGCACGTCCTTGGCAAGTGAAGAGATGAGGAGCATGAGGCGTCCACACACAGCCAGAAGGTGTTCAATGTCCCGGACGTCCCAGTGCGTGTGGACAGGCATGCACAACATGAATTTTTGTGTGTGTGATAAGGTGATTTGTAATGTAGGCTACCTTTGGCTTGAAACTCAGATTTTTAGATTCTTTTTCAATCTCAATTTACATTCAGTATTACTTTGTATTAATTTCAGGTGTATAGCATAGTGATTAGACAACCATATACTTTACAAAATGGTCCCCTCAGTATTTCAAGTACCTGCCTGGCACCATGCACAGGTATTACAATATTATTGGCTATACTCCCTATGCTGTACTTAACATCCCTGTGACTATTTTCTGCCAATTTGTACTTTTTAACACCTTCACCTTTTTACCTAGTCCCCAACCCTCCTCCCCTCTGGCGACCATTGGTCTGTTCTCTGTATCTATGAGTCTGTGAAACTCACATGTTGATTTCCCATTCAAGCTGCTGCACATGCCACTTACGGAAGCAAAGAATACACGGATGAAGAGAAAAGTAATTAAATATTACTGGGCTAAATAATCAAGACTATTACAAAGAATATAAAAAATAAATTTATAATGCATTGCAATGCAAATAACAGTATTTTTAGTATACAAATTGCATTTGCATAAAGAAGCTCTTTAGTAACAAATATAACTATCAGAAACATGTCAGAGTTGTATGAATCACTCATATACAATGTCACAGTTCACATGGAATTTTACTGAGAATAACACATTTGAGAGCCATGCCTGGTTGGAAGCTATCAAACACCTCCCACCAACTTGTACGAAAGGTGAGTATTGATTTTGCTCTCTTCCTAGTGATGGCTTGGTCAGGTAAATAAGTCTTCCTGTCTTCCTACCAAGGGGCCAACTCTGTTATCTTCTGTTTCTTGCTTACTGTTTAGCTCATTTGCCTGTATACTGAGACCATCTTCCTCATGATAAATTCATATACAATATTATGCAGGTGATGGTGGTAGGTGATGGGTCAGTGGTTATGCAGCAGTGCTTTTTTTGCTTCTGTCTGGTAGAGTCACTCTCAAAACCTTTCATGTAGTTTCACAGCCACTTAGAACCACTAATCTCCTATCACCAACTTCTTTTTCAGGAAAAGCAGGTAAAACTCAATGGGGAGAAACACAAAGCTCACAGGGACCAATATGAGGATACCTCTGATCTTTTTATATGATATAAGGCCTCATAACTTGTTACATATTCTTGAAATCCTGACATATGCCAATTACAATTTCAATCACTATAAGTATTCACATACCTAGATACAGGACTAAAATATCAGATTGAATTTAATTCTTCATGTTAAATGAATCAAGATTAAAATCTGTAGCCAAATGATTGTTAGGTTTTGCAGGGCTAATAAGTAATATCCTTTTCCTCCTCTCTTGAATTCTGAGTCCACTGAAGGATAGGAATAGGAACCTCTCAGAGAAAAACATCAGAAGAGCAGCTTTGTGATTGGTAAGTCTGAAGTGGAGAATTCCATTTGATTTGGGGCAAAAAACAGCTTCTATTATTTCCCATATAATTGAACTCATCTGGTACCAGGCTGGGCAGCTGATGGTGATTTTCCACTCTGATTACAAATTCATATCACCTGGGGATCTTTTTAAAAAAAACGATAGGTAGTGCTATGGCTGGTGTGGTTCCGTGCACTAAGTGCTGGCCTGCGAATCAAAGGGTTGCTGGTTCAATACTCAGTCAGGGCACATGCCAGGGTTGCAGGCCATGTCCCCAGTGTGGGATGCGTGAGAGGCAACCACACATTGGTATTTCTTTCTCTCTTTCCCTCCTTTCCCCTCTCTCTAAAAATAAGTAAATAAAATCTTAAAAAAATAAAAATAAAAACACCAGATACTCAGACACCTACCCCTAGAGCAGGTAACTCATCATCTCAGTTGTGGAGAAAGAGATTGAGCACGTGTAATTTTGCAAAGTTCTCCAAAAGGTTCTGAGTGAGTATTGAGAACTTCTGAGGGTTGAGGAGCATTGAGCTTGATAATCACAAAGGCAGGGTGGAGAGGAGGCAGCAGATCCCAGCACACCTGAGGTCCCAGCAGACCTCAGGGCAGACAAGCCAAGCATGGGACCTGGGATGTGACGGTGAGCTAATCCTCTCAGCAGAGAAATGAGTGCCGAAATGAATGTGTGGTTTGATACCTTTTGCCAGTTTTGAAAAATTCTCAGCTCTAATCCCATCAAAAGTTTCTTTTGCCCTCTTCTCTTTCTGGGACTGTATGTCACTTATACTCTTTTCTGGAGTTTTGAATTTTATTTTTTTCTTCCTGTGATTTAATCTTCTGACCTATCTTCTAGTTTACCCATTTGAGATCTGTATTCTACTGTTAAACCCAACTGATTTTGATCGTAATTTCAGGTTTAACATTTCCATTTGGTCCTTTAAAAAAATAGTTTCCACAGACTCATAGATACAGAGAACAGACTGATGGTTGTCAGAGGGGTGGGGGGTAGGGGGGCAGGTGAAGGGATTAAGAAGTACAGATTGGTGGTTACAGATTAATCATGGGGGTATAAAGTTTAGAATAGGGAATGTAGTAGATAATATTGTAATAACTATGTATGGTGATAGGCAGGTACTTGAAATACTGGAGAGAACACTTTGTGAAATATATGATTGACCACTGTGCTGTACACATGATACTAATACAAAATAATATTGAATGTAAACTGAATTGAAAAATAAACATATATTGTAGTGCAGGAGCTCCACACCGGGTAGCTACACTGCACTTGTGTTTGTCATGTTTTGGAAAAAAACACCCAGAGGACCAGTAGACGTGAGCATGCTGTGAACAATGCCATTTATTACTCACATTATAGGGGAGGGCACCAATGGTGGTGGACTGGTGGGAGAACGACTGCACCGTCTCCAGCTGTGGTGCTACTTATAGGGTAGGAAGCAATGGCAGTGGGGAGGCAGCCATGGTAGCGTGTGAAAATGCTACAGGGTTGTGATAAACACAGGGGCCTTGAGAAGGCTGGACTCTAGATACTGGCTGTTTTCCTTGCTCCTTATGGCTGCTGGCCAGACAGCCACTTGTTTTCTGAGGTGGAGGGGCCATGTCTTGAGCTACCCCACATGTATGTGTATATATATATATATGTGTGTGTGTGTGTGTGTGTGTGTATGTTTTTTTTTTACCCATTCATTCATCAGTGTCCACTTAGGTTGTTCCTATGTCTTGGCTATTATAAATAATGCAGCAGTGAACATGGGAGTGTCAATCTTTCTCTTTTTAAACCTCATCTGAGGAAACAATTATATTTTAGAGGGAGGGGGAGGGAGGAGAGAGAGAAGGAGAGAAACATCGATGTGAGAAAGAAACATTAATGAGTTGCTTCTCACATGTACCCTGACCAGGCACCAAACCCACAACCTAGGCATGTGTCCTGACTGGTAATCAAACCTATGACCTTTGGTTTATAGGACAAAGCTCCAACTAACTGAGCCACAGTAGCCAGTGTGAGTGTTGGCATCTCTTTGAGAAAGTGATTTCACTTTCTTCAAATGTATTTCCAGGAGTGGAATTGCTGGGTAACATGGTAGTTCTGTAATTTTTTGAGAAACCTCCATCCTGTTTTTCATACTGGCTGCACCAATTTACATCCCCAACAATAGTGCACAAGTGTTCCTTTTTCTCCAGATTCTCACCAGCAGTTATCTCTTGTCTTTTTAGTAATAACCATTCTAATAGGTGTGAGGAGATATCTCATTGAAGTTTTGATTTGCATTTTGCTGATGATTAGTGATGTTGACCTTTTCACGTATATATTGGCCACTTGTATGTCTTTTTGGAAAAATCTTTATTCAGGTCCTTGGCTTATTTTTAAATTGGATTATTTTGCTATCGAGTTGTGTAAGTTCCTTATATTGTTTGGGCAGTATCCCCTTTTCAGATATGTACTTTCCAAATATTTTATCCAATTTCTTAGTTAGCCTTGTCATGTCATTGATTGATTATTTTGCTGTGTAGAAGCTTTGTAGTTTGATGTAGTCTCACTTGTTGCTTTTTGCTTTTGTTGATTGTGCTCCTGGTGCCAAATCTAAATATGTATTGCCTACACCTATGCCAAAAAGTTTTTCCATATGTTTGCTTCTAGGAGTTTTATGGTTTCAACTCTTACATTTAATTCTTTAATGCATTAATTTTTGTGAGTGGTATAAGATAGAGGTCCAATTTCATTCTTTTGCATGTGAATATCCAGTTTTCCCAGCACTATTTATAGAAGAGACTTTTCTTTTCCCATTGAATATTCTTGGCTCCCTTGTCAAATATAAGTTGATCATATACGGATTTATTTCTGGGCTTTCTGTTCTTTTCCATTGATGTGTCTGTGTTATGCCAATATTATACTGTTTTGAATGCCATAGCTTTGTAATACAGTTTGAAATCAGGAAGTGTGATGCCTCCATCTTTGTTTATACTTGAAATGGTTTGGCTATTCGGGATCTCTTGTGGTTGCATAAGAATTTTAAGATTGTTTTTTCTATATCTGGAAAAATGCTATTGGAATTTTGTTTGGAATTGCTTTGAATCTATAAATACTTTTGGGTAGTATGATCATTTTTACAATGTTCATTCTTCCCCTCTATTAACACAGGCTATATTTCCATTTGTTTGTGAGCACTTCAAATTCTTTCATTCAGGTCTTATAGTTTTCACATCTGTGGTTGAAGTTATTTTTACATATTTTTTTATGTTATTGTATAGCATGAATACAAATACAATACCAACAATTGTATTTTGTTAGTTTTAATGTATTGAATCTGTAGATTAGTTTAAGTAGCATGAACATTTTTACAATATTAATTCTTCCAACCATGAGCATGAATATTTTTCCATTTATTTGTACTTTTTCAGCTCCTTTTGTTAATGTCTTATAGTTTGTGGTGTATAGGTCTTTAACCTTTTGGTTAATTTTTTTCCTAAACATCTTATTGTTTTTGATACTGTTATGAATGGGATTGTTTTCTTTTATTTTTTTTTTCAGAGAGTTCATTGTAACTGTATAGCAATGTAACTGATTTTTTAAATTAAATTTATTGGGGGACCTTGCTTAATAAGATTATATAGTTTTCAAGTGTAGATTTCTATGATACATGATCTGTATATTGTATTGTGTGCCCAGCACCCAAGGTCAAATCATCTTCCGTCATTATATATTTGGCTTCTTTTACTCTTTATTACCCTCTCACCCCTCTTCCCTCTGTTGTATGTGTCTATGAGTTTCAGTTTTGTATTCCACATAAGAGTGAAATTATATGGTTCTTAGCTTTTTCTGACTGACTTATTTTACTTAGCATAATATTCTCATGGTCCTTCCACGTTGTCACAAATGGCAGTATTTCATCTTATGGCTGAGTAGTATGAGGTGGGACCCCCAAAAGCTGGAATTATCTTCTGGAGGATGGGCTCCTTATAATAGAGGCTTCCCCCACTAGGTGGGTGTTCTAGAAACCCATCTGTATCAGTGTACTAGCTGGTGTTGTTGTGAGAGGCTGCATTTGGCACAAGTGAATTTTTTGAACTCTTTCAATACATCTACCCACTTTGCAATGGGTAGTTTATGAGCACACCTGTCCACACCACACTGAGTGTTTAGTAGTTTTTGACCAAAAATGGCATGACCCCTGTGTCTCACCTTCCCTATTCACCTGATCTTGTCCCAAGTGACTTTTCCTTTTGTTTCTCTGGATGAAAAAAAGTCATCAAAGGGAAACATTTTGTCAATATGGAAGAGGTGAAAAAAATGGCAGAAGCACTAAAAGGCATCAAAATCAATGAGTTCAAAAACTGTTTGGAGCAGTGGAGAAAATGTCTCATTACATGTATTGTATCGAATGGAGAGCACTTTGAAGGTGACTGAAGTTTAAACATGTTAGAATAAAGACACATTTTTTATAAATAAATTCTGTTTTGGGGGGTTCCCCCTTATATTCCATAGTATATATATATGCCACATCTTCTTTATCCAATCATCTATTGAAGGACACTTTGGTTGTTTCCATGTGTTGACCACTGTGAATAATCCTGCAATGAACATAGGGGCGCATACTCATATATCCTCGCAAATAGTGTTTTCAAGTTTTTCAGGTAGATATCCAGAAAAGGGATCTCTGAGTCATACAGTAACTCTATCCTTTTTTCTTACTTTTAATTTTTATTGATTTGAGAGAGAGTGAGAGGAAGGGAGAGAAAGAAACATTAATTTGTTGTTCCACTTATTTATGCATTCATTGGTTGATTCTTGTATGTGCCCTGAATGGCAATTGAACATGCAACTTTGGTATATTGGGACGGTCCTCTAACCAACTGAGCTTCCCTGCCAGGGCAGTAACTCTATCATTAATTTTCTGAGGAGCCACCATACTGTTTTCCATAGTGGCTGTACTAGTTTACATTCCCACCAGCAGTGAATGAGGGTTTCCTTTTCTTCACAACCTCAACAACACTCGTTATTACTTGTTTTGTTGATAATAGCCATTCTAACAGGTGTGAAGTTGTATCTCATTGTAGTTTTGATTTGCATTTCCCTAATAGCTTGTGAATTTGAGCATGTTTCCATATATCTGTTGGCCATTTGTATGAGTTCTAGGGAGAAGTGTCTGTTCAGGTCATCTGCCCATTTTTAATTGTAGTTTTTGTTTGGTGTTGAGTTGTATCAGTTCTTTTTATATTTTGGATATTAACCCCTTGTTGGAGCTGTTGTTTGCAAATATCTTCTCCCATTCAGTTGTTTGCCTTTTTGTTTTGTTGATGGTTTATTTTCCTGTGCAGAAGATTTTTAGTTTGATATAGTCCCACCTGTTTATTTTTACCTTTACTTCCCTTGTTTTTGGGGTCAAATTCATAAAATCTTCTTTAACACCAAGGTCTATAAGTTCAGTATTTATGTTTTATTCTATGTAATTTATTGTTTCAGATCTTATATTTAGGTTGTTGCTCCATTTTGCTTTAATTTTCGTACCTGGGGAAAAAATGTAGTCTAGTTTCATTCTTTTGCATCTGGCTTTTCAATTTTCCTAGCACCATTTATTAAAGAGGCTTTATTTTCTCCATTGTGTGTTTTTGGCTCCTTTGTCAAAATCATTTGCCTATATACATGTGGTTTTATTTCTGGATTCTCAATTCTATTTCATTGGTCGGTGTGTGTGTTTTTCTGTCAATACCATGCTGTTTTGATTATTGTAGCTCTGTAGTATAATTTGAAGTCAGGCAGTGTGATACCTCTGGTGTCCTTTTTTTTTTCTCCTTAGACTTGCTTTGGCTATTTGGGGTTTTTTTTGTGGTTCCATGAAAATTTGATGACTTTTTTGTTCTATTTATTTAAAAAAATGACATTGGAGTTTTGGTAGGGATTGCATTAAATCTGTATATTGCTTTGAGTAATATGGACATTTTAACTATGTCAATTCTTCCAATCCATGAACATGGAATATCTTTGCACTTCATTTTCTTTTTAAACCTCTTTTAATAATGTTTTGTAGATTTCAACACACAGGTCCTTCACATCCTTTATTTTCTTAGGTATTTTATTCTTTTTGTTGCAATTGAAAAAGGAATTGTTTTTTCTATTTCTTTTTCTGAAATTTCATTGTTAGTATATGGGAATGCAGGGGATTTAGATACATTGATTTTGTATCTTGCAACTTTTCTGTGTTTATTGTTTCTAGTAGGTTTTTTTGTTTGTTTGTTTTGGTAGAGTCTTTAGAGTTTTCTATATATAGAATCACATCATCTGCAAAAAGTGACACTTCTTCATTCCCAGTTTGGATGCCCTTTATTTCTTTCTCTTATTTTATTGCTCTGGCTAAGACTTCCAAAACTGTGTTGAGTAAGAGTGATGAGAATGAACATCCTTGTCTTTTTCCTAATTTTAGAGGAAAGGCTTTCAGATTTTTACCACTGAGTATGATATTAGCTAAAAGTTTGTCATATATGGCCTTTATTATGGTGAGACACTTTGTTTATATGAGTCTTTTCTCTTTTTTTCCTTAGTGAGTCTAATCAGGAGTTTGTAAATTTTATAATCTTTTCAAAGAACCAGCTCTTTGTTGTATTATTTTTTTTGTGTAGTCTTTTTGTTTTCTATTCCATCCAGTTCTGCTCTAATTTTTATTTCCTTTCTTCTGCAGACTTTGGGTTGCTTTTGTTCTTCTTTTTCTAGTTCTTTAAGATGTAATGTTAGGTTGCTTACTTTGGATTTTTCATTTCTTGAGGTAGGCCCGAAATGATACAAACTTCCCTCATATTACTGCTTTTGCTGCAGTCCAGAAGTTTTAATGTTGTATTGTCATTTTCATTTGTCTCTACATAACTTTTGATATCACCTTTTATTCCTTCTATTAACCAATTATTCTTCAGTAGTGTGTTGTTTAATCTCCACATATTAATGGTTTTCTTTACTTCCTTTTTGCAGTTGATTTCTAATTTCAAAGCATTGTGGTCAGAGAATATGCTTAGTATGACTTAAGTCACATTAATTAATTTTCATGTTATACCATCTCTGCATCCCAAGAATAAATCCCACTTGATCATGATGTGTGATCCTTTTAAGATGCTATTGAATTCAGTTTGCTAATATTTTGTTGAGGATTTTTGCATCTATGTTTGTCAGAAATATTAACCTGTGAATGTCTTCTTCTTAAACTGTTCTTCTCTGGCTTTCATATGAGGGTAATTCTAGTCTCGTAAAATAAGTCGGGGAGGGTTACCTCATTTCCAATCTTTTACAGAGTTTGAAAAGAATTGGCATTGATTCTTTTTACTAGTGAAGCCATCTGACCATGGTCTTTTCTTTTTGGGGAGATTTATACTTTTAGGAATTTACCCATGTGTTCTAGGTTGTCCAATTTGTGGATGTATAATTATTTATTATAGTCTCTTGTGATCCTTTGTATTTCTGCGGTATCAGTTGCAATGTCTTCTTTTTCATCAACACTTTTATTTGAGTCCTTTCTCTTAATTTGGTAAGTCTAGCTAAAGTTGGTTAATTTTTTCTTTTGGCAAAAAGCAATTCTTAGTTTCATTGAAGTTAGGTTGTTTATTTGATATTTTTTTTCTTAATGTAGGTGCCGGGGTATCCAACCTGTGGCCTGTGGGCCACATGCAGCTCAGGATGACTATGAATGTGGCCCAACACAAAATTGTAAATTTAATTAAAACATTATGAGATTTTCTTGTGATTATGTTTTATAATGTGTTTAATGTGTGACCAAGATAATTCTTCTTCCAGTGTGTTCCAGAGACCAAAAGGTTTGGACATCCTTTATAGAGCTTTATTGCTATAAACTTCTTTCTTGGAAATGTTTTTTCTGCATCCCATAGGTTTTGATATAGTATGCTTCCATTTTCATTGTCTCAAGATATATTTTGCTTTCCCTTTTGATTTTTTCTTTTACTGATATTCAGGAGTATGTTGTTTAATTTCCACATACTTAACAAATTTTTCATTTTCCTGTCACTGATTTCTAGTATGAAACTATGCTCAGAAAAGATACTTGTTATAATTAAATCCCTTTGGTAAGGGAAGACTTTCACTTATGGATGGGGCAATGCTGGAGTATACTGTGACTCCAGGTCTAGTTGTGCAAGTCACCAAAGTGCAGAGGCACTTGGTGGCACTGATTCCAGGGGGTATGGATCAGGCTGTTTGGCTCCATGGCAGTGAGGACTGTGAGCACTGTGAGCACTGTAGGGGGAGCAGGAGAAGGTCCACAAAGGCTGCAGGAGTAGTTGGAGTCCTCAGCAGTGCCTCCAGGTCCAATGACTAAGTACCAGGATAAGCAGTGGCAGTGGCTGGAGCTGGTGGTGTGCACATGCTTGGCTGAGGGGGCCAATTGCAGGTGCCTTTGGGGTGAAAGCCAGTGAAATATATAAGGGGTCTGTGGTGGCCACATTGGCATTGGCTTCTTCAGTTGTGAAAGCAGCTGAGTTTGTCTCCAGAGCAGGTTTCTGGGAAACCATAGTCACTCCTGCTATGTGGCTGTGGTTGGTAAACATTGCTTTTCTTTCTTGCTCCTAGCCTTCTCTGTACACCTCAGCTTTGCTGGTCTCTGGGTGGGGTGAAACTGAAGTGGGACCTTGGTGTGGTAGCCAGAAAGGCTGGGTGAGAGGGTCATGTCATTCCTTGTGAGGGGAACTTTTTCTAACTGGGGAGCTTCCTCATGGTGCTCAGCAATGGCACTGTGTGGGCTGAGATGACACAGGCAAATGAAACTCTCTTCCTTCCCTTCTGGTGTGGTCATTCTCAAGTTTTTCATTTCACTGTGTTACTGAAGTTTCTTAAGTGAACTCCAGAGCTCTTCCAGAGCTGTTTTTGCTTGTGGGTAACTGTATGATTGCTGACCTTCACTGGGGACAAAGGCAAGGGTCCCTCTTCCACCATTTTAGGTACATTACTCTCCCTGATAGACATTAAAATATATGTAATATACAGTCACACACTGCTTGACTATGGGGATATGTTCTGAGAAATGCATCATTAGGCAATTTCACAGTTGCGTGAAATCACAGAGTGTACTTACACCAACCTCGATGGTATATCCTCTTACACACTAAGCTATAGGGTCTTAGCCTATTGCTCCTAGGCTATAAGCCTGTACAACATGTTGCTGCACAAAACAATACAAAATAAATCAAGCATAAGAGAAAATGATGTAATCGAGGGACGTGGTAAACACAAAATATATGAGGTTGCTGCCAGCATAATGAGGCATAACATTTTTAAATAAATAGAAACAGTACACTCTAAAATAACAATAAAAAGTATAGTATAGTAAATATATAAACCAGTAACATAGCCATTTATTATCATTATCAAGTATTATATACTGTGCATAATTTTATGTGCTATTCTTTTATATGACTGGCAGCACAGTAGGTTGGTTTGCACGGGCCTCACCGCAAACATGTGAGTAATGCATTGTGCTACAGTATTACAAAGGCTATGACATCATTAGGTGATAGGAATTTTCAGTTCCATTATCATCTTATAGGACCACCATTGTGTGTGTGGTGTGTTGTTAACTGAACCATCATTATGAGGGGCAAGACTGCACACAAATACACACATTTTTATATGCATGGAAATAACAACAACAAAACCACACACAGCTAGATACAGAAAGAGTAAAAATTTATACTATACTATATACAGAAAAGGTAAAGATTTACTATTAGAAAACAGTGAACAACTAGAATAACATTTAGGAGAGCAAATTTTGGAATAGAGAAATCCTCCAAACCAGAAAATGTAGTAATCAGAAAGACAGATATGTCTTCCTACATATATATTTTTGAAGTTCATGGCAAAAATAATTATACACTAAATAAAAAGGTAGATTGGAAAACTTATTTTCAGTGGATATGGCAGGCAAAACTATTAATATCTGTAATAATAACTTCTTCAAATTAATAGAAAACATGTAAGGAAAGAAAGGGCAAAAATGATTCATAGAAGACAACATTTAAATGACCAGTAAACATATGAAAGGATACTCACACTTGCTAGAAGTCAAGCTGGTGAACGTGAACAAGGAATTTAACTTCGGTATGAGAGTAATGCTAATATTTCTATGATGTCAGAACGGAAGCTTTAAGGATGTTGATTTGTTATCCCAAATGTTACTATATAATTTATTTGAACATCTCAGTGCTGGCTAAACAAATTCATAAAATGATTTGTAGAAAACATAGGTACAGAAGTCCTCAAGCAGATTTTTTATTTTTTAAAAAATCTGTGTGGGATAATGAGATTTTTATTAGGAAAATATTTAGCAAGATCCCATATTACTTTTTCTCCTTCCCTAAAAAGCTTATTTAAAACCATAAAATTAGTTTAGCTCTTAGTGCCACTTAGTTATTGATTTTTCTGTAGAATTGATTAGTAAGTGTAGCAACAATTATTTTATATCTCCAGGCATTAGATAAAATTTCTCACTCTTTTTTCTAAACTTGTGTGGTTTCTTTTGGGCAGAATTGTCTGAATGTTAGCAGTCAAATATCCAGGCATATAGTTACGCAAATGAATTTTGTGACTGTGAGTAGAAAAAGGGAGGGGATATTAGTATATTATGGTTATCATATTAAATTAGCCTTCCTAATTTATCTCCCTAACTCTCTTGTGAGCTGTTTGTTTTTGGCATCCACTAGCCTTGTTAGTCCTTCCTTCCTTCCTTCCTTCCTTCCTTCCTTCCTTCCTTCCTTCCTTCCTTCCTTCCTTCCTTCCTTCCTTCCTTCCTTCTATAAACAAGCCTAGATTTATAAATAGAAACAAACAGAGTCTGTTTCTAATCAGATTAGTCACTCTCTGGAGCAGAACATTAAGTGAAAACACACACATGCACATACCCTACCCAGTCATAGGCACACAAATAAGCACATGAAAAAGTTATAATCCCTTCCTGGCCAGGTGGCTCAGTTGTTTGCAGCATCATCCCATGCACTGAAAAGACTGTGGGTTGCATTCCTGGTTAGAGTGTATACAGGAGACAACCAATTGATGTTTTTCTCTCATATTATTGTTTTTCTCTCTCTCTCCCTTCCTCTCTCTGTTAAACTAATAAACATATCCTCAGGTGAGGGTTAGAAAAGAATTATGATCCAACTATCCTTCCCCTCTAAAGGCCATGATTAACTGCCAAGTTAGCATTTTCTGCATAATGATATTCTCTCTTATGGTTAATTTAATTTTGTGGGTAAATTTGGGTAACCACAGGCTATGTGGCATTGTGCTGAGCTACAGTTGTGTGCAGGATGAATAAACCTCATAGAATTTTTTAAAATTTGTATTTATTTATTTTTAGAGGGGAAGGGAGGGAGAAAGAGAAGGAGAGAAACATTGATTTGAGAGAGAAACAGATTGATTGTCTCTGGTACATGATCTGATCAAGGACAGACCCAAAACCCAGGCATGTGCCCTGACAGGGAATGGAACCTCTCGCTTTTCAGAGCAATGCACAGTCAGCTGAGCCACTCCAGCCAGGGCTAACCCTCAGAGTTTTTATATTAAGTCCTACTACTTTTGATGTTCAGAAACATCTATTAAATTTTGATATTATAAATAAAATCTTAAGTAATTTAAGTTTTTTGTATATGCAAGTAAGTGAAGAGGCTAAGACTTCATGTTGGTGCATAGGTACAATATTTGGGAGACTTTGCCTTTCTTTAAATTTAAAGTTTCTGAAATAAGAAGTCATTATTAAAATTGCCATTTTAAATTCAGCACATAGCCTTCTCACAGTGCTTAAGCTGGAAAAACAGTGATCAGTTATGTGGACTCATCACTGCTGTCTCCCATGACAGGAGAAAATGAAGTCCCATCCGAGGACACACTACCACTGGGGATCACAAAGGGACAAAAAAAAATTCATACAGATGCTAAAAAGCCAGCACACAGGCATTGCTGGTTTGCAGCAGAAATTCACAGAACAACAGCAAGTATGGATGAGCCATCTCTATAAGTCAGAATCTCTGCAGAAAGCTGATGCAGAAGTGATTAAGGGTGAAGGAAGCTCCATGGACTGTGACTTTCGTGAAAGTGAGGAATTTTGCAGTTTTTCCGAGAACATTGAAGTGTGAGAAATGAACTCCATCCCTGCTTATTTTTTCCCATGTCTAAATGTTCCACAAACATGGATCAGTTCTTTTAGGTGAAATATTGTAATCATTAATTTAAAAATACCCTTGTAAGGCAGTGGCCTGAATTCCCTAATGTTGTCACAATAATTATGACATTTTTTTTTTTTGAGGGAGGGGAAGGAAGGGAGAAAGAGAAAGAGAAATGTCAATTGGTTGGCTCTCACAGGTGCCCCTACTGGAGAACGAAACCCACAACCCAGGTGTGTGCCCTGACTGGAATCAAACTGGCAACCTTTCACTTTGTGGGATGACGCCCAAGCAACTGAGCCACATTGGTCAGGGTGAAATAACTATGACTTTTAGGTTAAGTTTTACTTGGGTAAGTGTAAATATGTCAATGTAAAATATTTTAAATTAATTCTTAAATGTACATAATGAACAACCTGAAAAATTTTATTTGCCAAAAAATATACTGCCAAAAATAATGTAACCTAAATACCCATTTATATGCAGATTTGCAAACAAAATATATCTAAACAGAATTTCCAGTTTAAAGTTTCTTTATCTTTTCATAGTTTAATAAGAAAAGTAGATAATTTCCTCAGAATAAGGGGACCAAAACATTATATAAAACATCATCTCTGTTTTTGTGACTCACAATATGATTATTATACTTTTTTCTTTTTTAAAAATTTTAATTGTTGTTCAAGCACAGTTTTCTGTCTTTTACTCCAATTCCAGCTCATCCCCCAGCCCTCCCCACCTCCCTCCCATTTCCACCCCCTCTAGTTTTTGTCAATGTGTCCTTTATACTTGTTCTTGTAAACCCTTCTCCTATCCCCCTGAAATTCCCTCCCCCTCTCCCCTCTGGTCACTGTCAGCCTGTTCTCTATTTCAGTGTCTTTGGTTATATTTTGCTTATTTGTTTTGTTGTTTAGGTTCCTGTTAAAGGTGAGATCATAAAATATTTGTCTTTTACCACCTGGTTTATTTTGCTTAGCACAGTGCTCTCCAGTTCCAACCATGCTGTTGCAAAGGGTAGGAGCTCCTTCTTTCTTTCTGCTGCATAGAATCCCATTGTGTAAATACACCATAGTTTTTTGATCCATGCATTTACTGATGGGCACCTAGGTTGCTTCCAACACACTTGGCTATTGTAAATTGTGCTGCTATTAACATTGGGGTGCATAGGTTCTTTCAGATTGGTGTTTCAGGGTTCTTAAGATATAATCCTAGCAGTGGAATTGCTGGGTCAAAAGACAGATCCATTTTTAGTTTTCTGAGAAAATTTCATACTGTTTTCCATAGTGGTTGTACCAGTCTGCAATTCCACCAACAGTATGCTAGGGTTCCCTTTTCTCCACAACCTCTCCAACACTTGTTGTTTGTTGCTTTTCTTATGATGGCCATTCTGACTGGTGTGAAGTAGTATCTCATTATGGTTTTATTTTGCATCTCTGTGATAGCGATACTGAGCATCTTTTCATGTGTCTCTGGATCCTCTGTATATTCTCCTTGGATAAGTGTCTATTAAAGTTCTTTGCCCATTTTTAATTGGGTTGCTTGTCTTCTTAGAGTGGAGACATGTAAGTTCTTCATATATTTTGGAGATTAAACCCTTGTCTGAGGTATCATTGGCAAATATGTTTTCCCATATGTTTGGTTCTTTTTTTAATTTTAATACTGTTTTCTTTAGCCATGCAGAAGCTTTGTATTTTTTTATAGTTTTTTGAAGATTTTATTTATTTATTTTTAGAGAGGGAAGGGAGGGAGAAAGAGAGAGAGAGAGAAACATCAATGTATAGTTGCTGGGAGTCATGGCCTACAACCCAGGCATGTACCCTGACTGGGAATCGAACCTATGACACTTTGGTTCACAGCCCACGCTCAATCCACTGAGCTACGCCAGCCAGGGCAGAAGCTTTTTATTTTGATGAGATCCCATTTGTTTATTCTTTCCTTTATGTCCCTGGCTCTAGGGGACATATCAATAAAAATGTTGCTGCATGAAATATCTGAGATTTTCCTGTTTATGTTCTCCTCTAGAACTTTAATGGTGTCACAGCTTATATTTAAATGTTTTATCCACCTTGAATTTGTTTTTGTTTATGGTGTCTAAGTTGGCGCTTGAGTTTCATTTTTTTGCATGTAGCTGTCCAGTTCTCCCAACACCATTTGTTGAAGAGGCTATTTTTACTCCATTTTATGTTGCTGCCCCCCTTTGTTGAATGTTAATTGACTGTAGAGACTTGGGTTTATTTTTGGGATCTCTGTTGTGTTCCATTGGTCCATGTGCCTGTTTTTATGCCAGTACCAGGCAGTTTTGATTACAGTGGCCTTGTAATACAGTTTGGTATTAGGTATTGTGATCCCTCCTAGTTTGCTCTTCTTTCCCAAAATTGCAGCAGCTATTTGGGGTTGTTTATGCTTCCATATAAATTTTGAAGTGTTTGTTCTATGTCTGTGAAATATGTCATTGGTACTTTAATAGGTATTGCATTGAATGTGTAAATTGCTTTGGGTAGTATGGACATGTTGATGATGTTAATTCTGATCCATGAACGCGGTATATGTTTCCATTTGTTTGTGTCTTCCTTGATTTCTTTCTTCAGTGTTGTGTAGTTTTCCAAATACAGGTCTTTTACCTCCTTGGTTAGGTTTATTCCTAGGAATTTTATTTTTCTTTTTGCTATATCGAATGGGTTTTTTTCTTTATTTCTGCTTCTGCTGCTTCATTGTTTGTATACAAAAATGCCTTTGATTTCTAGGTATTGACTTTGTATCCTGCTGTTTTGCCAAATTCATTTATTACATTGAGCAGTTTTTTGTTAGAGTCTATAGGATTTTCTATGTATACTATCATGTCATCTGCAAACAATGACAGTTTTGTTTCCTCCTTTCCAATTTGGATGCCTTTCATTTCTTTTTCTTGTCTGATCACTGTGGCTAAAACTTCCAATACTATATTGAATAGAAGTGGTTAAAGTGGACAACCTTGCCTTGTTCCTGATCTTAATGGAAAAGATTTTAGTTTTTGTCCATTGAGTATGATGTTGGCTGTATATCTCTTATATGTGGCTTTTATTATGTTCAGGAATGTTCCCTCTATTCCCACTTTGCTGAGTGTTTTTATCACAAATGGGTGCTGTATCTTATCAAATGTTTTTTCTGCATCTATTGATATGATTATGTGATTTTTTTCTTTGCTGTTGTTTATGTGATGTATTACATTTACTGATTTGCAAATATTGTACCATCCTTGCTTCCCTGGGATAAATCCCACTTGGTCATGGCATATAATCTTTTAATGTCTTGTTGGATACAGTTTGTCAGTATTTTTTTGAGGATTATCAATATGATTATTATACTTTTTAAGATAGAGGTGAATGCATCAATTCTCCAAATACATGTGGTAAAAGGATAAAATGTCTGTATATGTCAGATAATCGACTGATGAAATATCTGTTTTTTCCTAACAGTGTAAGAAAAGATAAGAACAGATCCAGATTTGATCACTTGAGGCTTTTTGAAATACACACACACTCTCCATATAAATATATATACACTCTCAGAAACTCAAACACACAGGCTGTTAATTCTTGTCCACCTGTATATTAATTAGCAAATTTCTGACTTTGGGGGGGAAATTTTAGTTCCCAATTACCTTCTTTTCACCTCTTTTGGGGGGAAATTTTAGTTCCCAATTACCTTCTTTTCACCTCTCAGCATTGTTTTGGGAATTCCTCTATATCTGGCTGTGAGTTCTTAGGAAGCACGATGGTATTTTAATAGTTACCAAGACAGGATGTAATTTAGAAGGTAAACTGGATGCCAAGGAATTAATACATTTGAAAGCCCAAATGACCTGAGTTAGACATTTTGGATTTCCTCGATACTTCCTTTAATTAATACAAGTAACTGACCCCACTCAAGAAAAGTTAGCACTAGGTCATTGATTAAATAGGAACTCCCTCATGGTTGATGGCAAGAATTCATTATCAGGGTTAAATTCTTTATTTTTTTTCCTTGAGGAGTGAAAGAGTGTGGTCCCAGAGCATCTCCCTTTGTGGGATGAGCTCACTGAGCCCATGGAGAAGTTCACAAAAAGCCCCTGCTTTTTCATCATTCCTCTCCAACATTAGTTCCAGGAATAAAGAATATGATTCAGGGTGGACAGCTGCAAATGTGAGGGAGGAGTGTATTTTGATTAAAAATGAAGAGACTGAGAGAGGGCTTGGTTATCATCTTTATGAGAATTTTTAATGAGACATTAGAAAAGTTGTTGATTGAAGATAGAAACCTGAAAATGTCAGTGTAAGATTGAATGATGCCTTGAGGTTCCTGGAGCACTTGTCCCCTTTATCAGCAAATGACCTGGGAGTTACCTTACTGTACAAGTCCTTTCTGGGACTGGATAGCTATTACTGGTTAAGCCTATTGCCTGATTAGGTGGGCTCTCTCTGTAGTTGTGGGAATCCTGCCTGAAATTGGAAGTGTATTTAGTTTGAATTATGATACATTAAGGAGAGTTCATTGGAATTTGTAGTATAGCTTACAAACCAATTTTTGCCTAAAAAAGATAGGTGTTTATGGTTCAGAAGTTTTTTGTTTGTTTATTTTAATTTTCTGTTTTCCCCTCCTTCACTTTGGGCTAGTCATCTTTTGGAGTATAGCTTTAGAATCTTTTGGTTAAAAAGGGAACAAACTAACAACAAGAAAAAGTAAAAAAGAGTGAAGACAGTTTAAGGGACTTCTGGGACACCAATCCCTGGAAGGATTGATGAAGGGCAAAAGAGAGAGAAAGGGGCAGACATCTTAGTTTAAAAAATGGCTAAAAACTGTTTTAACTTGGGTAAAGAAACATATCAGATTCAGGAAACCCAAATTGTACCAAAAAGATAAATCTAAAGAGACCCACACCGAGACATATTATAATTAAATTGTCAGAAGCTAAAGACAAGACGAGAACCTTAAGATCAGCAAGAGAAAATCAACCTATTATGTATAAGGGATCCCTACAAGAATATCAGTGGGTTTTTTATCAGGCAGCTTGAAGGCCAGGAGGAAGTGGAAGGTATTTAGAGTTCTGAAAGAAAAAAAACTGCCAATCAAGAATTCTCTACTTAGGAAAGTTGTTCTTAAGAATTGAAAGAGAGAGAAAGAGTTGTCCAGATAAAAGCTAAAGGAGTTCATCACCACTGGATCAGTCTTACAAGAAATGGTAAAGGGATGTCTTTAGGCTGAAATAAAATGGAACATTACTTATTTCATTGAAAATCATTTAAAATTGTAGATGCTATGAAGATTATTTCCTTTCTAAATAGGTGGCTTCAGATGTCTGGGCATTCAGATGTCTGAGAAAGATGCCCTTTTGGATTGTGTGGTAGCAGCTATTTTTGTAGTCAAAAAGTGCAAGAAAGTCAGGTTTGTCAGGCACATGAAGGGGCTTCTCCTGCCTGCTCTACAGTCAGTGACATGGCTTATTCAGTACCTGGTAGGGACCAGCTTGCCAACCCCTGACCTGTAGACGTTGAGTTACCCTGAGCCAAATCTGCTGCTCAAAGCTACCCTGGGCTAAATCTCCAGATTAAAGGAATAAAAAGCACTCTATGTCACTGCACCCAATGAGAACAACAGACTGGTGTTTAGGCATCATGGGCTACTGTGGATGACCTCAATTTTGTTGTTAAACATAACTGTAGAAACATTTGCCACCTGTCGTTATAGTTAAATAACAGTCAGGAGGAGTCTGAGCTCAGTGGAGTTCGAATTCTGCAGTGTGGTGGGGACCCTTCCCTGAGTGCTGGTTTTAGCAGTGGGGTCCCAGTGGAGCCTGCCACACCCTTGAATTATACCTCAGGAGTGCTAATCAGCTTTGCAACTGAAGCAAATATTTTCATGTTTATAATCTTCACATGCCAGTCAGCTTGTTTTAATTATCTAATGACAGAGGGTGGTGGCCGTGTTTCACAGATGTCAACAGTTAAACAAAGTTAACTATTGTACATTTCAAATGAACTCAGTGTCTGACTCACACAAGATGACCTTATCCCGTGACAGGAAGGCTGATATCTTCACATTTGTTTTCCACCAGGCCTTGCATTCCATGGGTCTGACTAGTGTCTTCAAAGGGTTTTCCTTGATCTCTTATATAATCAAGAATGGTACAAATGTGGGACTAATGAGCATATGCAAATGTGGTGTAAGGTACCCAGACACATCACTGTCTCTGGGGCAGCCAGGGTCCAGGCTGGACTCTGATGAATTCTAAGATTCTCTCTTCTGTTCAGTGCTATATCTGGCATTTTGGCGATAGCTTTTGTGCCAGTATATTTAGCTTCACCTGGATCACACCAGCAATTCCTACTGCTCTTTCAGTCACTGTTTCCAAGATAGGATTGCCTACTTGAGCTGTTGGGAACAAATTGTTGTGTTTCAAACTACATAAATCCAATGAGAAACAGACACAGCTGGTTTCTTCTGTATAGTTTGTTCAGAAGTGCTTTAGATTAAGGGCATTGCCAATGCTATCTTTGATCTAAAGCAATTCTTTACATGTAATGTACTTTAAATTACTTTAAATCAGTTGGTTCATGTTGACACACAACCAGCCACAATTGCTTAGCAAATTGATAGTCAGATGTCTGAGGGAAGCCATTTATGCTGGTGTGTCTGTTCTTTCTTTGAGGTTCACAAGGGCTCCCTGATCTCTGTTTATCCTTAAATATGTTCGGAAGGACCAATCAGGAAGGTGGTAACAGCATATCTCTTTCGTGGATTGCCTGCTAGCTTCCTTGGAAAACAGAAAAGCCTGATTGACAGCTCTTGGATTGTCCAGAAAGAACACTATCTAGTGTTTACATGTTGTGAAACCAACATTTTAAAAAACTGCCTGGGGTGGTCAACACACAATACAGTATACAGATGATGTGTTATATAATCGTGCACCTGAAACCTGTATAATTTTGTTAACCAGTATCACCCCCAATAAATTCATTTTTAAAAAGGTAAAAACAATGAAAGAACTGTACTTTTGAGATATATTTAAGTTGTGAGCTGGCTTTGTACCATAAAAATGAATAACCGTTCTTTCTTTAAAAAATATTTTATTTATTTATTTTTAGAGAGAAGGGAAGGGAAGGATACAGAGGGAGAGAAACATCAATGTGTGGTTGCCTCTCATGTGCTCCCTACTGGGGATCTGACCTAGCCCACAACCCAGGTATGTGCCCTGACTGGGAATCGAACTAGTGACCATTTGGTTTGTAGGCCAGCACTCAATCTACTGAGCCACACCAGCCAGGGCCATTCTCTGTTTAATGTATGCAGAATTTAGTCTTATTTATAGTCTTATTTCTTGTGGATTGGAGTTAGAGTTGGTTTACATATAAACTAAAATTTTATCTAGTAATTGCAGTAAATTCAGGACTTTCTTACATTTATTAGAAAACAAAGCAAATTGCTAAGTTAATGCCACATAAATTTTGTAGATCTAATTTCAGCTTAAGTGAACATGTGCCTGTTTGGGTTTATATAAAGCTCATAAGAACACTTAAGATAAATTAAGACACTATGAAATGCATTGTTTGAGAATTCTCACTTATGTTAACTAAGGTAACAACAACAAAACTTTTGATGAACTGAAGCTAGATTTAATGATGAACTTCAACATCTAAATGCTGAAGCTATCAGTCATTAGTTATATTGACTTCTGTTGATTTTTCCAAAACATTTAAACTCTTGCTCTTTTTCATGTGTGAAGACTTTGGGTCTTTCTCTCAAGCATTTGGTTATACTTTACTTACTTCCTTGTTCTTAGAACCTTCAAGAATTCTTGCCTTTTGTCACTTGCCTTTATCTCTATTTTGTTTCTTTTGTGTTTTGTCCTCTCTGCAAGTCAGTCTATAGCAGCTAGTGAACAGAGATGGTTCTGATTGCCATGGTTTTGTCTTTCTACTGAAAGACAAAAACCTGCCCTATGAAATGTCACTGTTTCTTTTCACAAATTATTAAAGAATCCCTAAGTGTGGGAAAGACAAACTATGGAGAAAGTACATTTCCAGCTTCCCCATGTACATGATCAGATGGTTTGCACAATGGAGGTGACTTTGTTACTGATGATTTTTGTAGTTGTTAGGGACATTCCTCTTGGTACTTGCAGAATCTGACTTGTCTACTGTTGTGTTGATACTTAGGAGATCAGCAAAGTGCCTCTTTTCTAGCCTCTAACTCAGCTAATGAACAAAGAATGGTAGACTTCATGTCCAGTGAATAATAAAAGGAGCATTATATGACAGATGGAAATACCTGTATTTAGTACCAAAACCAAGTTAAAAATTCTTTGTTGTTTCAGCTATGAATCACCCAAATCTCAATACAACTCAGTGACACTGGGCTGAATAACTTGTACATATAAGAGGCTGTGAAACAAAGTTTGAGATGGAGTGGAAGGGCTGATAAGGCAAAGTGTCTATGAGCCAGTGATCCTTAAGCCTGCTGCAGACGATGCACTCAGTTCTGTGTGTGGCTTATTTTCAGGCATATTAAGTGGCAATGTGCCTGCCAGTCACATTTGACATCAGCTAGCAGTGAAGGACCACACTCAATCTGTGAACATTAAAGTCAGTGAAATTATAATTTTTTAAAAATATTAAAGATTGGAATATAGGATGTGGCTGAGTTAGTCTACCCTCAAGTAATTTTTATTCAAAGGCATTATCATTCTCTTTATATTGGTAAAATTCTGGTGTGCAAACATTTCTTAGTGCTTTTAATGTAATAGTTCCTATTCATTATTTAATTCTATAAAAACTAGTTTGAAATAAAATGGTTTTTCACTTGAATATATTTCAATATTCCTAGTCTTTTAGTACTGGGAGGCATTTATTATGGGTATAGACTGTAACTGTTTATACATTGAGTTATTTGTTGCAACATCAGGGATGCTAAGTTATGCATGTTTTGCATTTAAGTGAGCTTGATTGCTATACATAAGAATTAAAGTTATTCAAAGAATAAACAATTTTTTTTCTGAGGCTTATAGTTCTTTCAAGTATGCTTTGGTAGTAGACTTATGTTTTACATTGGTTTGCCTTAACAAATTATCAAAGACTGAGTGGCTTAAACCACAGAAATTTATTTTCTTACAGTTCTGGAGGCAGGAAGTGGAAGATCAAGGTCTGGTTGATTTGGTTTCTGGCGAATGTCTGCTTCTGGTCTTCTTGCTATGTTATCACATGCCCTTTCTTCAGTGAATGTACATAGAGGGGGTGGGGAAATTTGGGGGTATGTAGTGGCGGAGAGAGCTCTCTGGTGTCTCTACTTATAAGGACACTAGTCCTATAAGATCAAGGCTCCACTGTTATGACTTCACTTAATCTTAATTATTTCCTTAAAGTCCCCATCTCCAAATACAGTCTTACTGGAGGTTAGGGCTTCAACATGTGAATTTGTGGGGGGACATAGAAGACAAGCTATGCCTTGTGGCAGCTGGATGGAGCTTTCACATAGTTGGGAGAATTGACTTATGAGACATTGTCATAACTGATATTTGACTGACAATTGTAGGCATACTACAGATTAATGAGAAGTTTCTTTCATTTTTTTCAAGTCACTTACTCTTTTCGCATACTATCTTTTCATTGTGTGAGAGTTAAAATAAATTTTAACTCTGTTTGGCTATCTCAAAGCTTGTGCCCTTTTCTTACATCACCTTATCTTATAAACTAAAGTGTTCCATGTCTTGGGATGTAATGGAACCAAAAGAGGTAGTGTATTTGGATTCCTCTACCTCTTGATTCTGGGCTGTTTTGTTTTGCTACTATTAAGTGGGCATTATAACCATGAGCAGCAATGGAATAATTAGGAAAGATCATCAAGAGCAAAGATGTGTCATTAGAGCTAAGACTAAGGTCATCCATACCCTTGTATTTCCAGTTACTATGTACAAATGTGAAAGTTGGACAGTGAAGAAGGCTGATAGAGAAAAATTGATTAATTTGAAATACAGTGTTGGAGGAGAGCTCTACAGACACCCTGGACTGCTAGAAAGATGAGGAAGTGGGTTCCAGAGCAAATTAAGCCCGAACATTGCTGGAGGCAAAAATTAAAACACTGAAGCTGTTCCATTTCAGGCACAGTACGATAAGTTAGTGTTCTTTGGGAAAGACAATAATGTTGGGAAAAACAGAGGACAGGAAAAAAAATGGAAGACCAAATGTGAGATGGATTGACTCCATCAAAGAAGCCATAGGCATGAGTCTACAGGTGCTGAGGAAGGCTGTTAAGGACAGGACACTGTGGACATCACTCATAGGGTTGCCAGGAATTGGAGTGGACTCAATGGCATGTAGCACACGCATAACCATAAGACCACTTTACTCAACATACACCCAGTACTGAAACCTCCACCCACTGAAATACCAGAAAAATTTTAAAAAGAAATATGTTCAAGGGAATGGGTAGTAGTAATATATGGTAACAGAAGATGGTTTGACTGTAGGTGGTGAGTACACAGTGCAGTATACAGAACTAGTATCATAGAAATGTGCACTTGAAACCTATATAATCCTATTAACCAATGTCACCATAATAAATTTAATTAAAGATAACATTCCACATCTAGAAATCCACCTTATGGAACTAATCATATAGGTGTGCAAAGTTACATGTACAAGAAAATCCACTGGAGTGTTGTTTGTACAAGCAAAAAATAGAAGCAACTGCATGTTAGGGGTGAGTTACATACTGTATCTCCTTCAATGGAGAACTAAGCAGTAGTTTGAAATGGTGATATATATATATATATATATATATATATATATATATGAAAATACATGATTTAGGAGAAAAGTAATTAATGTATCAATGCATATTGTATTATTAGAACTACTTTTGTAAGAATATATATTTTATGGAGGACACATGGACAAAAACTAGGGGTGGGGGGTAATGGGGGGAAGGGGGGAGGGTTGGGTGGAGGGGCTGGAATGGGAGTAGGGGGGAGAAAACTGTACTTGAACAATGATTGAAATAAAAAATTAAAAAAAAAAGAATATATATTTTAGATGTCAGTGATGATTATCACCATGTGAAAGCTTTTTAAAATTTTGGGTATCTGTATTTTCTAATGTTTCTGTAATAAATATGTACTTTTTATGTATATAATTAAATACAAAGGTAAACAAGAAAAAAAGAAATATATTCAAGGAACCACCTTGAGAGTTGTAGCCTATGTGCAACATAAACGGCAGTATCGAAGTCAACTCTAGTTAGGCTGCATTTCTGCAGGGCAATCTGGAGCTCAGCCTCAGAGCCTGGACAGCATGGATCAACAGCAGGGCACAATGCTGCATCAGGGGATTCACACCAGGATTTACCAGCAGTTATCTGCAAAGCAGGAAGTGTCAAATGCACTTCAAAAAAACATGAAGTCAGCAGGTGCTAGAGCAAATGCTGGCTACTGGGCGTGAATGTGGGCTTCTGACATGATTTAGGGCAGCTTTAAGGAAGTGGGAAGATAAAAATAAATTAGAGAAGAACTAATTGAGTTCCGTCCATTTCATGACCATGCCTGCCCTGGCTGGCTGTCTATAGACTTGGCTGTACTAGTTGATGACAGTGCAGTGCCACTTCCTTGGTTTCCATTAAAAACTACTTGGTCAGAGAAAAGTCCCCTTTGTCCATTTCCTTTTCATAGTCTAGTACTTTCATTTTCCCTGTAATCTGAAGACACATCATAACATTATAGTTATATATGGTAGGAAGAAGTTGCTGAAAGGATACATTTCTTACAAATGCACAAAGCATCTCATTTCTATTTTATGCTGAGTTGGACACATGTTTTTGCATGCACTTAAAATGACAGTTAATTAAAATTTGAAAGTAAACTATCACATAAAGTTATAGTAGTTTCATTTTAATAATGGTGGTTCAGCAGTTGTAGAATTTCCCTTTATAGTTTTCTTTCCATAATTATTTACTAGAGATTTTGACATTTTAATACTGTGTAAATTTACAAAGGTGAATTTAGATAACACTGCAGTGATAGTTTAACACACTTAAGGTTATAAAAATAATTGAACTGTGTTTTAGTGTGGTATTAATATGACTAATTGAAAAAGTTCATAAATGCACAAACAAAGCAAACAAAGTCATAGACACAGGTAACAGGACGGTGGTTTGGGTGGTTTCCCTGATAGGAATAGGGGTTAAGAGAGGATGAAGAAGGTAAAGGGACTAGACTTCGGCTGGTGAGCACATAGTGCAATATACAGATGATGTACTATAGGATTGTATGCTTGCAACTTACATAATGTTATTAACCAATGTCACTCCAGTATATCTAATAAAAAATGTTCACTATATCCAATTGTATTAAAAGAAGGCAAATTTTGGATCAGTAAGCATCCAGTTAGGAGACCTAACCCATGGTTAAGCGAGGGCCCACTTCTGGGTCACAGACCTCTCATGTATCCTCTCATGGCAGAAGGGGCAAGGGAGCTCTTGGGGATGTCTGTTATTGAACAAGGGCACTAGGCACTAGTTTCATTCATGAGGGCTCTGCCACCTATTAATATCATCACAATTGGCATTAGAATTTCAATATATGAAATTTGGGGGGAAACAAATATTCAGACTTTAGCAATTATTAACTGGGAAAAAGTAGGCATTACCAAAAGAGGTAAAACAAAACTGCAAATAATACAACAGCAGCAAAGGTAGGGAACAGCTGTCACCTCTAGGGCTAAGAGAGAGAATCTAAAAAAGGAACAGACTTGTAACAGGCTTCTCCCACCCCAAGATTGATCTTCAGACCTCCTTGGAGAGGGTACAGCCATTGCCTTCCAGATGTTAATGAGGTTCCTGAAGTGCCTCAGACCAGAGCTCACCCAAACCTGTAGGCCTGGGGCTAGTGAGAAGGAAATTGCCTGGCCAGGGTGTCAGCCAGACTCACTGATAAGTGAGCACTAGTAGGTCTTTCACATGCTACTGGCAGCCTGACCATTGGAGTGGGAAGAAAAGGACACAAGAATTAGGAAGAGAGGTCCCTTCCTCTTGCATGCCCTCTGCAGAGAAGACTCACTTTGTGCCAGCAGGCAAAAAGAAAAAAAGTTTGCAAGGTCTAGCTCCACTATCACAAAGCACACTGTGGAGGGGTGAATTCCACAGCGAGGCACCACTTCACACACACTAGGATAGCTCTCAATGCCAAAAAGATGTCAAAGGACAGATCATAAAGTGTTGGTGAGGGTGTGGAGCCACTGGAACTCTTACACACTCTTGATAGGAATGGAACATGGTGCAGCTGCTTTGGAACAATTTGGCGGTTTCTCAAATCCTAAGCAGAGTTATCAAATGATCTGGCAGTGTACACCCAAAAGAAATGGAAACCTGTCCATACAATTATACACAAAGGTTCATAACAATATTATTCACAAAAGTGGAAACAACCCAAAGCCCATCAATTGATAAAAAGATAAATAAAAGGTGGCCTATCTATAGAATGGAATGTTATAGGGCAATAAAAAATGATGTACTGATACATGGCATAAAATGGATGAAAGTGGAAAAGATACGAAAGGAAAGAATTCAGTTACAAAAGATCAAATATTATATGATTCCATTTATATAAACTGTCCAGAACAGGCAAACTGTAGAGACAGACAGTATATTAACCATTGCCTGAGGCAGGCAGATTGGAGGATTGGGAGGTGATAGCTAAAGTGTATGGGGTTTGCTTTTGGGAGATGAAAATATCCTGAAATTGCTTGTGGTGATGATTGCTCAACTGTGTGAGTACTTGAAAAACCATTGAATTATTCCCTTTAAGTGGGTGAATTTCATAGCATGTGAATTATATCTCAGTAAAATGTTACATTTTTTTAAGAAATTAAGAAACAGTGTATTTGGAATTGAGAGACAATAAATTGATAATTGGCAAATTCTCAAAAGACTTTGAACAAAAATATGGGCATTTCACTGTGTTAAATTTCAAAGCATTTTTTTTTTTTTTTTTACAAGAAGCTGACAAAAGTATCCACAGGCTGGGGAGGTTAGGTGAGTTGCTCAGGCTATGGTTTTCTTGACTTTCGGTCTAGTGTTCGCTGTATAAAACGATATTATTTCAGGACAGTCTTTAGGAAAGGACTCTAATAACTCCTGTCTTTCCCAGAGAGAAATGCTCTCTGAGAAATGTGTAGCAGAACTTATCTCTGACTTAGAAGTGTTAGAGGAGCAACATATCAAACTATTTCTTAAGGAGAAAAATATAGGTCTGGATGTGAAGATGGTTTCAAATACAGTTGTGAAAAATAGCTGAATGAAAAGACTCTTACTGGAACATAGGTAGCATTTTGAATTAAATTACCAAGTTTTAGAGTTTTTATAAATACAAGAGAAAAAATATTTTTTTTTGAATTGTGCATTTTAATGGATGCATTGCAGAGTATGTGAATGGCATCTTAATAAAGCTGTTACTCCCTGGCTGGTGTGGTTCAGTGGATTGGGTGCTGGCCTGCTAACCAAAGGGTTGCTGGTTTGATTCCCAGTCAGGTCACATGCCTGAGTTGCAGGCCAGGTCCCCTGTAGAGGGCCTGCAAGAGGCAACCACACATTGATGTTTCTCTCCCTCTCTTTCTCCCTGACTACACCCTTTCTAAAAATAAATTTAAAAATCTTAAAAAATAAAGCTCTTACAATAATCCTATTTTTCAATTTTTCAATTTTTAAATTATAGGTGACATATAATATTATATTAGTTTCAAGTGTCCAACCCAGTGATTAGATAATTATATAACTTACAAAGTGATTACCCTGATAAATCTAGTACTCCTCTGATACCATACACAGTTCTCATGTTATTGACTATATTCCCTATGCCACATTATTTTGTAACTACCAATTTGGACTTCTTAATCCCTTCACCTTTCTTACCCATCCTTCATCTCACCCCTACCCAAATCTAGAGACCCTCAAAATGTTCTCTTTACCTACGAATCTGTTCCTGTCTGTTTGTTCATTCATTTTGTTTGTAGATTTCACATATAAGTGAAATCATCTGTCGTTCATTCTCTGTGTGACCTATTCACCCAGAATATCAATATTTTATTATTTTTTATGGCCAAATCATATTCCATTTGTATATGCACCACTTCTTTATCCATTCTACTGATAGACAGGTTGCTTCCATATCTTGGCTGTTATAAGCAATACTGCGATAAACATATATGTGTATATATATTTTCAATGTACTGTTTTGGGTTTCTTTGGATAAATAATCAGAGTGGCATTGCTGAGTCCTTCTCTGTCTCTTGTTATACAGCCCTTGCCTAAAAGTCTATTTTGTCTGGTATTAAGTGCTGCTACCCCAGCTTCTCTGTTTTGTTTTGTTTTCTTTCCATTTCCACAAAATATTTTTTCTATCCCCTTACTTCAGTCAGTGTGTGTCTCACATCAATCTGAAGTGAGTCTCTAGACAGCATATGTAAGGGTCTTGTTTTGTTATCCCTTCAATTACTGTATATCTTTTGACTGGAGCATTTAATCCTTTTGCATTCAATGTATTTGTTTTGGGTTTCTTAGGATATATTCCCTGAAATGGGATCACTGGGTCAAAGGCAGATCCAGTTTTAATTTTTTGAAGTATCTGCATACTGCTCTCCACAGTGGTTGCTCCAATCTGCCTTCCCACCAACAGTGCAAAAGGGTTTCCCTTTCTCCACATCCTTGCCAGCACTTGTTGTTTGTTGAAGTACTGGTGATAGCCAATCTGGCAGGTGTGAGGGGATATATCACTGTGTCTTTAATTTGCATTTCTCTTATAATTAGTGACATTGAACATCTTTTCATATGTCTATTGGCCATCTATATGTCTTCTTTGGAGATGTTTCTATTAAGGTCTTTTGAACATTTTAAAATTGGATTTTTTGTTTTTCAATGTTGAGTGTTGTAAGTTCTCTGTAAATTTTGGATAGTAACCCTTTATTGGATGTATTTGTAAATATGTTCTCCTGTTCCATGTGTTGTCTTTTGAAAGAACACAAGCACCTCATGTTCATGGCTACATTATTTACAATTGCCAAGATATGGAAGCAGCCCAAGTGTTCATCAGTAGGTGAGTGGTTAAAACAACTATGGGGCATTTACACAATGGAATACTACTTGGCTGTACAAAAGAAGAAAATTTTATCTTTTGCAACACATGAATGGACCTTGGGAACATTATGCTAGGAGAAATAAGCCAGTCAGTGAAAGACAAATACTGTATTTCACTCATATGTGGAATCTAATGTACAAACCGAACTAACAAGGGAAATGGGGACAGATTTGTAGATAGAGAGCAGCATGACAGCTATGGAGGGGGCAGTTAGGGGGTGGAGGGATTGAGAAAAAAGGAAAAAGGACTCATGGACATGGACAGCAGTGTGGTGATTACTGGGGGCAGGGAGGATAAATGGTAATGGGAAAAATACAATAATGATAAAAACAAACAAAAGAACTAAGCTGCCTTGTAGCCTTGTCATATGAATTATTTTTCTATCAGGAGAGTTACGTTATAAAAGATAGGAATATCCTAGGTCTGGCAAAAGAGTGATGAGGAGGATGGACAGAGTCTCCATTAATATCATTTGAGGCCAGCCTTATGTCCTTTAACCAGACCATAAGCTACTTTAGGAAAGGACTTGGTCAACTGCTACAATGATGGATATAATGAGAGACTCAGGAATCTTTTTTAATTGAATTGAAATGAATAATGAAGTCCAGTTAATAAATGCTTCCAAGTCTGTAGAAAATCTGTCAGAAAGCCCTCTATATAAGTGTTTAAAATTAAAATCTCCAGTTTTTGGACACAAGGGAAAAATATCAAATTCCTTTCATTGAAATAATTGAAATGTGCCTGGCAGTTCAAATTATTTATACATGTAGAAGCTTTCAAGTTTTAATGAAACATACTTAGCACTCACATTTTGATGACAATTTTTTGCAGCTAGTTCCACAATGATAACCTTAAAGGTGAAGTTTGCTAAAAGAATGGAAATCAAAACCCAAAACAGATTTTCTCTCATGTCCACTGTGCTGTTTTTGGCATTTCTTTGATTCCTTGGTTAAAGCAGAGTGAACCTGCTCTGTGTGCTGGCACCACCTAGGAAATGAAATGGTTCTGAAGACTCTAAACCTGTAGGTTGCCAATAGGAAAGGGGTGCCTGAAAGAATAACCTCACTGACACTCTTACAGCAGGAGGAGGAGACCAGCAGATGTCAGCATAAAGACTTAGTTTTTGCTGATTTCTTTTTATCCTAGTTGAAAATATTGGTTCCTGTTGTTCTTACAAACAAATCTGGAGCTTTCTCCACTCCCAGATGTTCAATTCTCCCTCGAGGATAGCAGCACTTAAAGCGATATATAGAAGAACTACTTCATGCCCTTGGATATCACCTGTCCCCCATTCTCTTACACGTGCCATGCCCCATTCTCAAGATTCATATTCGTAATTCCTGGAGTAGCATCATGGGTTTTGCATTTTTAATAATCTCTACAGATCATTCTGATGAACAGCCACAAGGGTTGAGAGCTTATGTTTGAATTACTAATAACAAATATATGACTTTTGCTTCCTTGCATACTTGCTTTATCTGTGTCCTTAGATCTCACTCTTTCTTTTTCAGAAATATATTTGTTTATGTATTGAGTCAGTGACTCATTTGCTAATTCATGTAAAATTTACCGAGTCTACTATGCACCAGGAATTGTGCTAAGTGAGGCTAAGGAGGGTACCCTTAAGTGTGGTAAGGAAGACATATAAGAAACAAGTAATTTCAGTATAAGATGACAGCTATGATAGAAATAAGCTCAGCAATGAGGGGGAGCACTTAACCTAAAGAATACAGTTATGGCATGACCAAAAAATACTAATGGGGAGGAGAGGACAGGGAAGTAAGTTTGGGCTGCCAAGGGTGCCCCTGTCCTTGGTGCTGAACTATCTCTTCAACTGCTAAAATAAGCACGTTTTTCTTAACACCTGGCTTCCAATGATTTCTCTGCCACTTTTTTCCACTAATTCTGAACCATCTGAGGAGACCGGTAGGAAAAAAAATGGAGGAACACAGATATAAACAGATTAAGAGGTTGTTGAAGGGATAGCCACTGAATTACTGACTCAGTGATGTGGGAGTTTGGGGAAGTAGGGAGAAGATATTTCAAATTATTTATTCCCAAGAAGAGTTTCTTGTTTGAAAAGATTAGCTCTCCAGTACACTCTACAATGCTTTACTTATGAAATAATAAGCTTTTCAGAAATACTAACATTCTGAAATTAGTCCTCAAATAAAAGTTCTAGGTAAAAGGGTCTTGAGAGACAGACACTCAGGGAGAGAAAGCATTTTAATTTAAACCAAAAGGACTTTTTCAAGGACCCACATATAATTTTATATAGCAGAAACATATAGTGTGATAATACAATATAATAGTGAAAATATAGCTAGGAGTTGTATCATTATATCAGTTTCACAAAGAGGGAAGATTGTAATCATTACCTAGATGCAGGCTGATTAGAAGCTGCTCCCTTAGGTTGCAGCTGGGAAAGTGTGTAGTTAAGTCCCTTCCAGGGAGAAACTTGGAGATGGGCATTTTTGCTTTCTCCATCTGTGTCTAAAAGTATAGCTGCAAGGTAATGTCCCTGCATCCATTAAGAACTATTTCTTTGCCTGCTGCAATCCTGTGGCACTCAAGTGCAACCCCTATTGGGTATTAGAGCCATCTGATTTGGGGGCTTTTCCATTGGTTGACAGATGAAAAGCTGGAAAGCCAGATGCTGTACAAACTTCTAGGGGAATGCTGGTAACTTGGAGTGGGTTAGGGGGAGAAAGCAAGAGAGGTATACTCTGGCTTTCCTATTCTCTTTTCCTAGTCCCCAGTGCCTACTGAATTAGAAGCCCAGCCCTCAGCAGCAGCTTTGAAAGTATGCAGATAAACCTCTTTCAGGGAAAGACTGGGAGATGGGCAATACTGCCTGTTTCCTCTGGGATAAGGCCTGGAGGGATAGCTCCAGCAAGTGTCCTGCATCATTAAGAATTGCTTCTTTGTTTGCTAAGTCCTGTGGGTCTCTTGGGCACAAGCCTGTAGGTTTTCAGAGCTAGGTTATTTGGGAGCTCATACCTCTGGTGATAATCTTAAAAGTTCAGGTGCTAGCCCTGGCTGGTGTGTCTCAGTTGGTTGGAGCATTGTTCCATAAACCAGAAGGTCATGGGTTCAATTCCCAGTCAGGGTACATGTCTGGGTTGTGGGTTCATCCTCAGTTGGGTTGCCTATGATAGGCAACTGATTGGTGTTTCTAACATCAATGTTTCTTTCCCTCCCTCTCTCTAAAGTCAATGAGTACATTCTTGGGTCTAGGATAAAAGTTCAGGTGCTAGGTGGGTCCAAATACTTCATTCCTCAGGGTAAGCTAGGAGTTGGGGGTATCCTCTCACTTTTGTGGTGCTGTACTGGGGGTGGGGTTTATAGTGAGAGAGTATCTCTGCTTTTTTGCTCTGTTTTCCTGTGGGTATTTTCTCATTTGTTAGATGTGTAGGAAGCACTGAGTTGCTAGTTTCTCCCCACCCACAGAAGTGCTCCCTGTGTAGCTGCACGTTTGGTGCCTTGTGGGAGGAGAGGAGCTGAGGACCCTCCTATGTCACTGTCTTGGTTGACTCTTCAGTTTCCAATTATCCCTTAAATGATTTATTAAGTTCACTTGTTGGTTTAATTTGGTTATTTTAGCATTAGCACTGGGAAAGGACCAGGCTGAGATGGGTCTGCTCTGTCACAATTTGGGATGTGTGGGTTCTTGACTTCATGCAAGGAAGAATTCAAGAAAAATCACAGATGATTTTGAGAGTATGTTTATTAAAGCTTGGGACAATGAAAGGAAGGAGGGGTTTTGGATAGAATAGGCAAGACCACAGCAGCAGGAGTTAGCCTAGGTGGAGCTGCTTTGGACTCCTTTAGAAAGAAGGTCTCAAAGGCAGAAGAAGTGAGCCATGCTAGGCTGCTTGGACTCAGGAAACAAGTTACAGAGGCAAAAAGAGGGTCCTTGGACATAGGATCAGGGAGTTAGCCTAGGACGAGCTGCCATGGTCCACTCCTCTCCTGGTTGCAAACCTTGCCAGGACCTCTTTAGGGCTTAGAAGAAAGAAAGCAAAGATATATGCCTGAGAAAGGGGGGTGGGGGTGGGGAGGGCTGGTGTGCTAAAGGGATAGTGTATACTAGGTCCTTTTTTTGAGGGGTTTTTATCTGTTTTCTGTAGGTGGTAATTTTAGGGGAGGTCTCAGGGGAGGATTTCAATCAGAATATTCACCAGCTGTCCAGGTGTGCCTTTTAATATGCTGATGCATCAAAATGAGTATATAGAGGGGTTTGGGATCATTCTCTGGTGAACTTCACCTCTATTTGAATTTGATTGGCTCTAATTAAGTCTTCTTTATTTATTACCCTCACTTCATCTGTCCTTGGGTTTGGCTGGCACTGGTGGCACTCACTGGGTCTCTGTTATCTATCTCCCTGACTAGGGTGATTTAAGCTATTCACTCTGGTTGCGGAAAAGAGATGTAAGCCATCTGCTCCTAAGTGTCCTTGGTTAGGGAAGATAAGATCTTGAGATTCATTAACTGGCTGTTAATTGGCCATTTGTATAATTATCTTAGTTTCCCCATTCCACTTGCCAGTGAATTTTTCTAGCTTCTTACTAACCTGACTCAGTATCATTATGAATGACTGGGTTTTTAAATATGGTTTGTGTGTAATTTTTCTTGGTCATATTGTCCCATATTTAGACAGTGAGAATCTCTTCAAATTGTCTCATAAGTGGTTTGATATATTGTCAAATTACTGTATTTTAAAATCATTTGAAATAATTTCTGTGTGGTTAAATCATTGATTGGATACTCAGGTGACTATATTTGTTCATTTTGCTTTTGATATTTAGGGATTGCTTTATTTTTACTTTGATTTATTAGTCATACAAAATATTCCTGTAATTATAAAGTCAAGTTTACAATACATGCTATATTCTGAAAAATCTAGTTTCTTTCTCTGGCCCTTCCCTCACCCTATGTAACAGAACAAGATGATCAGTGTCTCTGACTCTGTCTTCTTCAAGCCTACATTGCTGCCATGGTCCAGGCTAATAGCTTTTGCTTTAGACATGAGAAGCATTAAAGGAATTCTGCTTGAGGCTTGACTTTTTACAAAGTCAACTTCTATTCTGTCTTCCCCTGACATAAAAGAAGTCTGAACTTTGTACTTAAGAATGATTTGAGGAATAACCCTTTCCTTACTCTACACTCGGATATTTTGAGATTTGGCCTTTTGAAGTGTTAGGCACATGGACTTCAAACTGTAACACCAAAAGATAATCCTTAATGTATTTTATAGTCTACCCTGTAAAAGTTAAAGGGTGTATGTGAATGAAAGTATATGTACATATTTTAATATCTTTTATTGATTATGCTAATACAGTTGTCCCAATTTTTCCCCTTTGCTCCCCTCTACCCGATGCCCCCTATTTCTTCTGGCAATTCCCCTCACTTAGTTCATGTCCATGAGTCGTACATATAAATTTTTTGGCTACTCCATTTCCTGTACTATTCTTAACATCTCCCTGCCTATTCTGTATTTACTAATTTATATTTCTTAATCCCTGCACCTTAAGTGCCATTCCTTCCCCTCCCAACTGGTAACTATCCAAATGAGCTCCATATCTATGATTCTGTTTCTGTTCTGCTTGTTTGCTTAGTTTGTTTTTTTAGATTCAATTGTTGATAGTTGTGAATTTATTGCCATTTTAATGTTCCAAATTTTGATAATCTTCTTTTCTTAAATAAGTTGCTTTAACATTTCATATAATCTTAAACTTGGTGATGATAAACTCCTTTAGCTCTACCTTGCCTGGGAGGCACTTTATCTGCCCTTCCATCTAAATGATAGATTTGCTGGATAGAGTAATTTAGGTTATAGGTCTTTGCTTTTCATCACTTTGAATACTTCTTGCCAGTCACTGCTAGCCTGCAAAGTTTCTTTTGAGAAATCAGCTGACAATCTTATGGGAATTTCTTTGTAAGTAACATCTGCTTTTCTCTTGCTGTTTTTGATTCTTTCTTTATCTTTAACCTTTGAAATTTAAATTATGATGTGTCTTAGAATGGGCCTCTTTGTGTCCATCTTGTTTGGGATACTCCGTGCTTCCTGGACTTGTATGTCTATTTCTGTCACCAATTAGTTTTTTAAAATTATTTTTCCAAATAAGTTTTCAATTTCTTGCTCTTTATCTTCTCATTCTGGCACCCTTATAATTCAAATGTTGGTACATTTGAAGTTGTTCCAGGAGCTCACTTTTATTCATTTAAGATTACATTTTGAACACTGGCTGGTGTGGCTTAGTTGGTTGGGGCATTGTCCTGCAAACCCAAAGGTCAAAGTTTTGATTCCTGGTTAGGGCACATGCCTAGGTTGCAGGTTCCATCTCTCTGTTGATGTGTCTACAGGAGGCAACTGATTGATATTTCTCTCACATTCATGGAATAAAAAAATTCTTTCTGGAATAAAAAAAGATTATATTTTGATGATTACTTCATGGTTGTGTATAAAGATAATCCCCATTCCTTTTTCTTATAGCTTTGTGAGTTGTAATAGGGAGTTTAATTTATAATCTGTTTTAACTTTGTAATAACTCTTTAAAAATTTGTATAGAATAGATTTTTTTTTTTTGCAGCTGTACCCAAACCAATGAAATACACTAGAAAAATCTCTCAAATTTTCACCAAGAGACATAAAAAATGCTCATTGAAGCATTATTTGGAATGGCAAAACCTAAGATACTGAAATGTTCATCAGTAGTGGAAAGGATAAATTTATGCTGATATAATTATACAATAGAATATTGCAATAGTGAAAATCAGTGAACTATAGTTATGCATACTTAGCATGGATGAATCTCACAAACATAATGTTAAGCCAAAAAAGCAAGTTGTGTGACATGCATGGTTTCATTTATAAAGAGATAAAAATGCGCAAAATGAAACCACATATTGCACAGGGATACAACCATAAGTCTAAAACCATAACTAAAATGAAAGGAATGTAAAAAGTCTTTAAAATGATGAAATACTATAAGAAGTGGAGTAAGGAGGAAGGTATAAAATTAGGGAGGGACACAAGGAGGGCTCCAAAAAGCCGAGTAATGTTTATTTTTAAGTTAAGCATGGGATGCATTAGTTTTTTTCTTATGATTTTTGAATTCTTATATATGTCATGAATATTTTGTGTTTATTCAATATTTAACATATTTTCTAAAGAGTCATACATCTAGTAGGAATGTTTAAAGATTAAGAATATGCACCTGTAACATGACTGAGAAAGTGAACAATATTCTGGGAATTGTTATTCATGACTTGGAATAAAGATTTCACAGCCAGAATCATGCATACAAAATATAACAACAATGTGCTCTGGATAACTGAACTCAGTGACTAAGTGGCTTGAGTAATGGTGAAGATGATGATGTCAAAGGTACAGGTGAATAATTAGAATATATTTTTTATTAGAATTTGAGAGTGGAAAAATGAACATTGCTAAATTACAAGATGTTTAAATAATATGTGACTTAAGTATATATATGTAATTAAGTTAGAAATGAAATATAATCGGCAGGTAGCCATTTGATTATTTCCTATATATACCCCTCTATGTTTATGTATTGAAGTTGACCAAAACTTGTAGAATACCTTTCCTGTTGCAAGTGTAGTATGGGATTGTGGTTCTGAAATGAATTATTCCTTCTCTCTTTAAACTTCCCCTCTTCTTCCCAGTGGGCCAAACTTACCTTCTTGGTAGCTGTAATTATTTTAAATTTGTATTTCTTGTTTTGTTATTTTGTGTTTGTCTTATGAAGCTAACTGAAGACCATAGGCTCCTGGAACTAGCTGAATCCAAGGGCTGGAGTATGGATGTGAGTGGCAGAGGAGGAGGCTAAAAGTCCATATGCTTCTTGGGCTTGATGAGCCATTTGGAGATCCTGCTTGCACTGCTTTTTAAAGGGTCACTTTTATCTTCCACATCATGAAAAGACACTGAAAGTTTTTCTGAGCACCACTCTAAATCATCAGGGTTGCTCTAGTTCTTAGTTTCATGTTCCCAAAGTCTTGGCTGCCATCCTCTCCTAGTGCTATGCATTTTCACAAAATACATCTTATACTACTTAGTTTTCTTAGATTGTTTTTATTTCCCCTTTATTTTAGCATGTCTATGTTTACTATGTTTACTTTTTTTCTGTCTCCTTCCACTTTATAGATTCATCAGTTTCTTCCTTTTTCTCATTTTCTGTGAGTGCTCAACTGATATTTTTTTACACTGTCAGATATTGTTGTGAAGCCTCTGAATTCCCTATACATAGATTTTCAATAAATTCTTGATAAGTATCTGGTAACAAAAAAATATGTTACTAGCAGCACCATCTTTACCTATTATACCTATGCTATTTGGGCAGTGCAGTAGGCATCTTCTACTAAGAAGGAAACTCTTGCTTGATAATTTAAGTTATAATTTTAAATTGTATAATTTTATTTCTTTAAATTTTACTTTAAGAAATGCAGTTTTCCCAATTTATACTTACCCAAATAATTTTTTTAAAATAAAAATACACAAGGGTCCTGGCTGGGTGTCTCAGCTGGTTGGAGCATTGCCCTGTACACCAAAAGGTTGTAGGTTCAACTCCCAGTCGGGGCACAAATGGAAAGCATTCGATCAATGTTTCTCTTTCATATTGATGTTTCTCTCTCTCTCCCTTCTACTCACTCTAAAATCAATACATATATCCTTGGGTAAGGATAAAAAACACACATGGTACAAAATATTGACACATTATCTCTTGGATTCATTGTCCCAGACACTTCCAAAACTAGAGCTGATTGTAGCAGGTATTCACCAGCAGGGCATCTGTCCATCTGAGAATCAGTGCTCACTCCTCACCAGATGTTTTCAGTTTTGATTATCAGTTTTCTCTAAAGTGTTATAAACTCATTACACACTGAGTTCAATATAGAAATGGAAACAGAATATGAAACACTTTGAGGAGATTTTCAGCGGCAGGTAATTTTCAGGATGAAACACCATTCCTTCTAAAGAGTTGGTAATACCTCAGCGGAAGTGAGAGTCGTGCGTGGCCACACATTGCTTCTTGAGCTTCTTCATCAGCTCATTTCTCATGACTGTCCAAATTTAGAACACTCAGAATAGCCTTGCTTCAATATAACTTTCCAACAGAAAAATTACCATGAATTTTTCTCTTAAGGATTTTCAGAACTGGATTATATGCCTTAAAATGTTCTCATTTTAGAAGGCTATCCTTTTTTATGATTAAGCTTGGGCTTTCAATTTAAAAAGTTCTGCAATGTTTAGAAAAATAGACTTTCCAAGGGTAGCACCACTACAAACTGTTTAAAAAGCAAATAGTTTGCAGCACTGAGGAGGTGCAATTCTTCTGGCTGGTAGGTGTTACTAATGTAAATTGAGAACTATGAGTTCAGAATTTCTGGGCAAGCATCAAGGGTCAGGAAGGTTCTCCTGGAGAGTCAGGGCAGAGGTGTGGAGAGGCCCAGAGAATGACCTAGGATGTGATGCAAGCTCATTTTGTAATATGCTGTAGCAAACCTTAATTTGAAACAGTTGTGAATACCTGGTATTTTCTCAATTAGTTTCCCAGATAGAAAGTGCACATATGGGGGCTGATTCAAAACCACATAATTTGGCAATGCTTGCTACTTGCCAGGCATTGCAATAAAAACTTACATTGTAGCGTAAAAGGAAGTGAAGAGAAAAGAGAAAAATCTGGAAGAGAAAAAAGAAAGAACATAAAATAAAAAGATGAGACATAGAAACAGAGTAAGAGAAAGAAGGGTCAGAAGACTGACATGGTAAAGCAGGAGTGAGAGGAGGGAATAGAAGCCAAGGACATTATTTTTAAAAAGGAAAGGAATGTGAAAGAATAGTGGGTTAGAAAGAAAGCAGAAGACTAAAAACTGATAACTGTGTGAGTTCAAACAAGCAATTGGGCAGATGTGGGGTAAAGGGAATGAGGACATTTCCCAAGGGTGATGCTGTAACTGGTTATTGTGCTAGCAGGGTTCTGATTCTGAGGGTCAGCACAAGCAGGGCAGGAAGCTGGGTCCAGGGAGAGCCAAGTCAAAGTTTCAAGAACAGAGTCCAGATAGGAAATGGGTTAATCTCAGAAAACTGCTCTGAGGCAATGGCTGAGGAAGGGACCCAGAAAGAGAACAATTGGATGGTGAGAAAATGTAGACACAGAGTTCTGCCCCAGCCAGGAAGCCTCTTAAACACTTCTGTGGGGTCAGGAGCAAGATGCAAAGCATTGCTGTTGAGCCTGGCTTTGAAAGCAGCTAACCAGGTGGGAAAAGGGGGGCCTGATGTCAGAGCACATTTAGATGGTCTTCCACTGAACACTGCTGCTCCTGGCAATTGGGTATTGACCCAATTGAAATAAGGCCATTGGAAATGTTTCAACACTAAAATGAGGTTTTAAAATAGTTGGCTCTGACCATGTAAGTGTGGTATTAGCTAAAAGTAAATGACTCTAGTGATTTAATTATGTAATTAAAATTTTATATTTTATGACACTTAAGATCAACTAAGGCAGTAATTGAATATAAACATTTAATATTGTGTGAAATACTGTATAGAATCTACACTCCACTGAATTCATGTCTTAAGGAACAATGGGTTATATTTAGAGTTCAGGCTGTACAGGTGGAAGTAAAAGTTTCAATGAGCAAGTTTTAAATCAGACCAACAGACATATGTCAAGAGAGACTGTGCTAGTGTGATTTGGAGTTTTAAAGGTGGCAGACACTGATGACTATCTTCAAAGACCTTGGATACAAATTGAACCAGGGGTTTGTCTCCTGAAAAACCTATATAAATGTTTACAGGTTTCAAAGGCTAGATAAAGGTAAGTGGTGGGAGATTTTTTATGACCCTTTTATCTTTATCTTGTAAATTCTCTGAGAAATACTGCTGATGGATTGGTCTGTCTCACAGAGCTCATACAAAATATGGAATGGTAAGGAACATTTATTGTTTCTATAATTTTCAACATTGATTATGGTGAAATTGACCATTTTTGTCCATTTTTAATAGCATTTCTTGCTTCATCATACCAAATAGTTTTATCTTATACATACCGGATACTTGTTATTAGCTAAGGCCTTCCAAAAAGAGAGAGTTGGTGTTTATTGTTTTTGAACACACACAGTCTTGTATAAACACAAGTAAAAGATTTGGGAAAGGATTGTGTAAACCAACAAAGTAGGGATAAGAAAAACATCTCTAATATTCCATAACATTTCTTGAGAAATTCCTTACCACAGGATCCTTTCCATAAAATCCACCTTGCTGAAAGATGCTAAGCACTTCCTCTCTCAAAGCTCTTGATTCAAACTTGCCTGCCAGTCACTTGAAAATCTCTCCTTTTCCCATCTTCTGTTATCCTAAACACAGACTCCTGACGTTCTCTCTCAGCCCCTATCCTTTTGAAAGGGACATTTACACATAACTGAGCTTGTGATTTAAGACATCCTCTTCCCCTCCAAAAAATCAGAACAATGTATCCAAGAGCAACCAAGCTTTTGCTTGAGAGGAAGTACCCCTTTCCTTTCCCAGTTAGATATCTTTCATTCTCTAGGACACCTTTGAGTGATGTGTAGTATGATAACACTCATCTATCAGGCCACAGATATTTACTTAGGATACTCTGCTTCTTTCTAAATACTTACAGGCTCTGCTTAAAGCTGAGAGAAATCACAGAATCACTCCACATAGGAATGCTCCAAATAGATTTTTTCTCTGAATAAGGAAGACTGAACCTTAAGTCAACTAAACAGCCCTTCGTCAAATGAGAAGAGTGGGGAAGATGTATGCATGTAGATTGAAGTATATGAAGACAACTTGGCTTCACGTTGATGGGCTGTTGGCAAAGGAAATGTATATTACAGTAGCATTTTCAGATAGAAATTAGTTGCAATGGTGAAACTGAAATCCATTTTTCTATCTTACACGTTGAATGCATATAATTTTGTAACCTCATGAATCAGCCATGTGGAAAATATTGGCTATTGAATTAAGCAGATATTTGAAATATTGACACATTTCATTATATAATATAAAACATCATATTCATTAAAATCACCCTTGATCTTACCAGAATTGTCAAGTTCATGGTGATGGATACAAATTTTAAAAAATTTCAATTTTTGCTTCAAAGCTTGAATTTTATTTTTGGCAACAAATATATCAACTGTTTTCCTTGTCGTGACAGACTCCTTTCATTCATTAGAAAAACATCTGCTACATACCAAGGTTTGAATAACCATAGTTTTTCTGTCAGTCATTCTTTGAAGTAAAAATTATATTCCATGAAAAGAGTGGACAGTTCAGCTTGCAACTAAATTATGAGACTATTTTTTCTTGAGACAACTGTCTTAGTAAAGTATGAGTAGAAGTACATTATGAGTAAGTACTTATCATTTCATCCCTTTGTTCTCATGGGTGGAGGCAATCACATTTATTGCAGCATCAAGGACAGTCTTTAGGGAAACTATGTTTTCAAAAACTATAAATTTATGCTAGCAAGACTCAAATAACTACCAGAATAGTGTTACATTTGGTGCCAGTGCCCTGATTTATGCTGAAGCATATGCTGTTTTGCTCACTATTAATTTTGCCCTGAAAGGTCAACATAGTAAAAAAAAAGAGATATATTTTACAATCATTAAGAAAATGATTTTGACCCCATGGATGCCCTGAGAAGGGATTGGGAGCCTCAGGGTTCAAAGGAACACATTTTGAGAACCATTATCTTAATTACTATGTGATATTTTTTTGTGTATTTTAAAATATGCACTTTTTCACCCAAAATTCTACTTACTGCTCTCTTAGCCATAAATCATGTGTAGCTCCTCAATTTTATTCAAGTTTTTACTAAAAATCTGTTAGAGCTTAATAAAATATTTTGTAATGTGAAAATATTTTATTTCAATATTCATTATAAATGTAAGAAACTGGTTTTCTTCATAAAAAATGTACTACAGCTTTTTGTCAGAGCTTAACAAAATTTTATTTTAAAAACATGGCAAGCTTGTAAGGCACTTCAAACATTTAAATACATAGAGGACCTAAGTAAATGTGACATAGTATAAAAGAATTCATTAATATATAGACAACTACACTATATTTCTCTAGAGGCAAATATATAGCTAATTCCTCGAACACAATTCAACCTTTATAATTAGATATGGAGCTGTGCAATTATTAGTATGGTAATATTATAGTCTTTATTTCTTTATGTCTTCTTCATGCCTTTAATTACTATGGAATATAAACATTAAAAATACTGTGCCAATTTTATATAGGTACTTTTTATATAAAAACTCATATAATATAAGGCCTTTGCATAGAAGGTATCCAGCCATGTAACATGAAAAATAGAGACATTTATTGAAGAAGATACAAGATGCAAGAAACATTGTACATAGGACAATGACACCTCAGTTCCCTTCAAAGTAGGCACCTTGGGACCTCACACAGTTCTCCCAATCACCATAAGCTACCCCATTGTATTTTTCTGAATCTCACTGATGGTCTGAAATCTCTCCCCTTTCAAAGGTGATTTTAGTTTTGGGAAAAGCTGGAGGCCACAGAGAGCCAAATCTGGGCTGTAGAAGGGCTGAGTCACCTGGGTGATTTGATGTTTTGCCAAAAAACTCTACAGGAGATATGATGCTTGAGTGGGTGTGTTGTCGTGATAAGGCTGCCAATCACTGATTGTTCATAGCTGTGACCTTCTAAATCATCTGAATAGTTTCTGTGGAGGAATGTTCAAACTTATCATAAAATTTGATGCAGATTTGTTGCCTACTCACTCATTTTGAATGCAATGGCCACATGATGCACATGCTCACTCAATGGCATCTACCACCTCCACTGACTAGTACAGGGAAGTCATCATTGTTCACACATGCGCATTCCAGTCCTCTCTCCTTGGCTGCCAGGTTACATCAATGTCCCACAAACCATTCTCATTATACTAACAATGGCTAGATTTTTTTCTGGACAGATCTCATACATTCACCTAAATAAAACCAATGGAAAATATTTCCTTTTGTAGGTTTTATACTTTTTTGAGAATTTCACATTGTATTGTGTTGAAGATCTAATTGGCTTTATTAAGCAATTCATAAATTGAGCAGCATCCCGTTGAGTGACTAGAAGGGCATTCCCTTAGCCTGTATTTTTAAGCCAGAAACCTACCGGCCCAGATCCAAGCTACTGATGATCAAAGTCATCTCCAAATTCGATTAGCCTAATTGTTTCATTTCAAATGTATGACTTCACTGTACATTTTTTCTTAAAAATGTTTTTTTTCAGTTACAGCTATATTTATTTTGTATTAGTTTCAGGGGTACATATTCAGTCATATTATAGTCAAGTTTTTGGCATAGGTACTACTGTGATTGTTATAAATTGTACTTTATTATGTGTCTAATCCAATCCACTGTGTCTTGATTATTTGTTTTATATTTCCAGAGGGCAATCCTGTGTGTCTTATTTTCAAGTTCATGGTATACCAATGACAGATCTTACCTCTGTAAGGAGTGGCCAACTGCTCAGTCTTGTGGATGGCATGCATGCCATTTTCCTGAAATATACATTGATCTTTAATTAAAATAGGCACTCTGTTTCAGAAGGCTTACCTGAAATTCTCCTCTCTGACATCTTAGTGTAGTCTGTGGTTACAGATTAGGGTACATCTGCAGAGATGGGTACCATCCTAAGAACCATGTTGGTTTCCACCCTGTTTGAAAGCAACGGAGTTCAATTCTGGCTAACTGAAAAAAAAAATGAAGTGGTAGTGGTGGGAAATTTATTAAATGGGCCTAGAGGTGTCTCATGGATCCCAGTTGGACTCAGTATGGAACTGGAGCTGGGTGCTGCAACACTGCCAGGACCCTTTCTGCATACCCACTGCATCCTGCTTTCTAACAGGATGGTTTTTCCTCATTTCTTGAGTTCTAAGAGAGAATATGGACACTGCAGACGCTCCAGTGACTTCCCAATCCCCATCCCAGTTATATGGGGTCTTTCTCCCTTCCTCCCTCCCTCCCTCCCTCCCTCCCTCTCTGACAGTTTCTTGGGAGAAAAAAAATATCTAATGAACCAGGTTCATTTCTGTGCCCAGTTCTAGGCTGAAAAGCAGAGTCAAGACTGCTGCTAATGTCTATATACCTTTTCATATCAGCTCTATGTTAATTGGGAAAATGAGAACAAGATTGTGGTTGACTTGCAAATTAACTCACTAGCTATTTGGGTTCTCCCTGTGTAGTGAAGGTGGTAGCAGTCCCTTCTTTTAATGTGGCAGAAAAGCCTTTGTTATAAACATAATTCAAATCACACAAGCTATATGACCAAGGTTGTTTCATGATTGAAACAAGTCGAAGAAAAAGAAACTAAACTTGAAACAATTTTGTTAAATATTAGAAGCATTTTACTGAGGAAAACATCAACTCAATCACTGAACTCAAGTAACACTGGCAGAGTATCCTCTGTGTCCCCACAGGCCCATTTTCTTCTCCTTTCTTACCTTCCTGTGTTACCCACACTCTCTGCACAGGTTTTTGATAAAGCCTCTCAGGTGAAGATGTCACTGATGTTTTATATTACTGAACCTCCCTGCATTTTCAAAGAGGGTGTGTGGAAAGGGCCATGGTAGTCCAAAGGACTAGCCCTCTCACAGTAAATTCACCTGCTCTGTGAATGGGCAAGGCATTGACTGAAATAGTTTCGAGGAAGGAAGGCAGAAAAGTCCATCCTGAACCTTTCCTCCCAAATTTTCCAAATGTCTTACAGAAGACAATGTAGGTAGGTTCCACTGGTTATATCATAAGTCCATGACATAAGGTAATTCCTATATATTTAATCAGATTAGAAGATATCTTTTCAAGGTGAAGATTAGGTTTGGCAAAGTCTCGAGTTAGGTTCTCCTTGTACAGTATACAGTATTGTATCCTGTCCACATTCAAGTTGATTAACTACACATCCTCTACCTCACACTCCTTTAACATGATATTTTATTTTTAATTCTTAGCTGTATGTTTCACCCAGGTGGCATGGCTGGAAGATGATACTTATCTTCCAACTGTTTTGAAAATTTCATATAATATGATAAAGGAGCCTGTGAACCAGGGAGTGAGCTCTGGTCTTTTTGAACTGTGAGGAATATAGAACTTTTCATCACACTGACTTGCAATGAAAGTCTTTTAGTCAAGTTTCTGAATATTACTGGAAGCATAATGCTGATTATAATGAAATGAACAGAAATAGCATATCATTCACATGCAAATATACAACTTAATTTCAAATGAGGTTTTCTAAGTAGTGGTATTTTTGATACACTCTAAAATGTTTCTATTTATAAAAAGGTCACATCCTTTCAAAAAAGGAAGATACATTTTAATGAGAGAGTTACATAATTTGCAGAGCTCCTTTGGTGAGCATAGACATAGAATATTAGAAATCTGTGCATATCTACTTTCATATTTTACCCTTGAGAAAATTAAAACAATATGCAATTCCTGAACAACAATTAGTATTACCATCTGTTACTACAGGCGTATAGTCAAAACTTTGTGCTTTTGGCTTCCTGATTTTTAAAGACATTTTCTTCTAAACCCATAGTTCTTTCTGGAAAAAGCCTGAGCCTTCTGTGGTGCTACACTAGGAAGAAAATTTTTTCTTTAAAATGTTTTCACAAGTGATCTGGATAAAGGAAAACAAGAACATGTGTATCAGAATCACATATAATATTGAATTGACTGATATCGAAAACTGTTAGTTGTACTGATACTTTATAACATTAGAACAAAATTTAAATAAAAACTGAGAAATTAGAAAAATAGTCACACACAAAAATGACAGAATTTGGGGTAAAGAAGTTAATCACTTCTTTGATGCCCATATCTCCTCTGTGAGCCAGAAGGTCCCCATAGCCATGAGAAGGCCTCTTACCTCCTATGTGACATTGACCTTGTCCACACAGCTGATTGAATGGAGGTTGTCCACTTTCCAGGGCTGCCTGGAAGGAAGGCAGTAAGGCTTCTGCCACCATCATCAGTTGTGTATCTCCTAGGGGCATTGTTGGGGTCTAGGGGCTCACACCTCTGTCTGTGATGTCAGCGATCTGTTTGTGGAGCATCTTGGCTGTACTCTGTCCTGTCTGTGGATAAGCTTTGGGTTTACCTAACTCCAGTTTGTTTCTAAACTATGGCAATCTGAACCAACTATTGACATTTGTCAAAATGGTATCAGCTTTGTTCATGTTTCTATTGTTGTTTTGTTCAGGTTTTCTAAAAGCTATGCTTTTAAGAAGTACTAGGATCCAAAGTTTTCCTTAGTGGGTTCTTTCAAATGTTCAAGAAATAGATAATTCTGATGCCTTTAGAGTTGTACTAGAACAGAGAAAAAGAAAGGTCTTTTTTAAAAATAAAAACCAGCATATAAGTTTTGCCAAAAATATTTTGTACTAAGGAGAAAATTATAGACTAGTCTCATGTGTGAATATCTATGCAAAAATCCTAAATAACAAGGCAAATAAAATCTAGCAATAAACTAAAAAAGTACACAAAACCCAATGGAGTTTATTCTAAGACATTAAGGAAGGCTTATTATTAAGATATTTATTGACATAATTTACCATATTAACAGGTGAAAAGATATAAAGATGTAATTATGTTGATAGGTATAGAAGGAGCATTTGATACAAATTCAACATCCATGCTTTTTTAATTTAAGATTTTATTTATTTCTTTTTAGAGAAAGGGAGGGAGAAAGAAGGAGAGAAACATCAATGTGTCATTGTCTCCCTCATGCTACCCCCACCCCCCCAACCAGGGACCTGGCCTGCAACCCAGGCATGTGTCCTGACTGGGAATCGAACTGGCAACCCTATGGTTCTCAGGCTGGTGTGCAATCCACTGAGTCACACCAACAAGGGCCATACTTGACTTTAAAAAAATCATAGTCAAACAAGAATAAAAGAGTACTTCTTTAATATTAAAATTCATCTGCTAAACCAGAATGTAGGAATATACTTATGGCAAAACACTGGAAGCATTCATATTAGAATCACAAATAAGGGGTTTTCAGGAACTACTGTAAAGGACACATGGATAAAACCAAGGGGGAGGGTGAAAGCAAGTGAGGGAGGGGGGTTTGGTTGTGATGAGGGAAGTGCTGGGAGGAATATGCAGACAACTGTAATTGAACAATAATAAAATAATTTAAAAAATAAAGGAAGATGGGTATCAGAAAAAATCACAAATAAGAGTAGGCTATCACTATATTATTTCTTGACATTAATGTAAGGTTGTTAATAGTTTTTTTTATATAAGCAATAATCAGTTAGGAAATAAAATGGACAAACCAAATCTTGACACAATAAAGATGGTTTCAAATATTTCTACAGAGGGATTTAAAAGAAGACAAATAGAGAAGCATACCTTACTCATGGACAGGAGGACATCTTATGCTTATTAAGTCTTCCCAAATCAGTGTTGTATTCACTAGGATCCTTACGTAAAACTAGACCAAGATTTTGGGAAATTATGAAGCAACTGAGGGTAATAGCTAAGAAATTGTCTGTCTAGAGACTATCTAGTATCAAATCCTGACTCTTCCACTTAATATCTTTGTGAACTTGGTGAATTATTGCACTTTTCTATGCTTTATGTTTTACTTGTAAAACACATAACAGTATCAGCACATAATATGAATTCAATAAATCTTTGCTGTTGGCATTATGAAGTCCCCTTAATACAGTAAGGCACTCATACTAGAATAAATGGACTAATCAATGGAAAGAAATAGAGAATACAGAAATAAATGCAAGAAGTAATAAGATTTCATGTATAAATAAAAATAGAATTTCAAATCAGTGAAAAGATGAATTAGTAATGTTGGAATAACTGGTAAGTCATTAATAAGTAGATTCCTGCATTACTTCCTAAATACAATATAAAGCAGAAAAAACTTTAGATGAAACAAAATTTTAAATATAATAAAACCACAGTAGTGATAAAGGAAAACATGCAAAAATTGTTTTTATAATCTTGGGAGTATAGAAGGCCTTTATGAATTGGCATGAAACCAGAATCCATAAAGAAAATGTTAATAAATTTGCATCTGTAAAAATTAAAACTTTATTGCCAAAAGAAAACCAACAGTCAAAACTAAAATAAAAGAAAAACCAAAAATTTTCCTCCACACATTAAAAAGTAAACTGACAAAAGCCACTAAAAAGATTCACTAAGTTTCTGTGCCTGAAAGAAACACACAGAATTAACTTTTGCTCTAGGGGAGAAAGGGTAGAAAAAGAGATGTGAACATAGAAAGACAGGGCTCACTGCTGGGGCTGCCTCACTGTCTTTGCACCTCACTTAGTGCTCAGCTGGGCCGCCTCCCTCTTCCCACCCTTTTCTGTCACTTCCTCTGCTCCCCTCCCTTTCTCCCTCCCTCCCTCCCTCCCTCCCTGTGGCAGAAGTATATTTTGCTCATGTGCTTCTGTGGAATTGTTTGGTCATGCTAAAACACCACCTGACATATAGTAGATACTAAATAACTGTCAGCCATAACAGAGATAATAATGGTTTTTAAAATTAATTTATCTCTTGTGGTACTTTGTCTCCTTCAGATACCCATGTCCTTGGTGTCTCACCTCCTTTCCAAATGACTTTGCCAAAGACTTTTCTTAAGCAATGCAATTGCCATCCTGAGAAGAATTGTGCCAGGGTTAACAGAAAAATGTGGAAGACAATTATATATGTTAAAAATGATATATGTATATATACTCACACACACATTCACACAAATACAAATGTGTCTAGAAATATAGCCCTACACATCTATGTATTTCTCAAATTTTGCCCTGTATATGCTTGCCTTTATGCCAATGATACATGTAAAATATACAAACCACCCTATGCCTACAAATATGTTTAAATGTAGGTGTACATACAACTTTTATTCTATATGTTTATTAATCTGTATACCTATACTGCTATGCATTTACAACATAGAAAAAACACTGATATGATAGAGCCAAATCTCCCCACATGGGTTCTCAAGGATTTGTGAAAGGGCTTCCAGCTTCTGTTTCTACCTTTCTGTATTGGCTGGATTTTCCTCATGTTTTATTATTTTGGCAAAAAAACTGGACTTAAAAATGGAATAGAGTGTTTGGAAGGACTGTAAAAGGTAAAATAAAGACAGAAAAATATACCCAGGTTTTATATTTTTATCAAAATATTTGAAGTGATTTTTATCACGATCATATTCCAAATGATTGCAGGATGGTTTCTTGAATCTTGGGCTCTCTACTTAATTGCAGGGGGTGAGGGGAGAAAGCAGCAAAGAACCAGCTGACTGAGAAAGGGCCAGTGACCCTCTTTCCTCAGCATCCTGAGCCCTGCAGTGGGGTTTTGTGCCACATGGAGAAACGTGCAGCCAACTCCTCCATCCGGTGGGAGCCAATTCTGGCTTGTAGTCACCTGACTCTTCCCCTGTTCTTACTATTTCTTACCATCATATTTGGGGGGTTGCAGAAATGGGAAGAGCAATTATATAGAGTCCAATATATTAATAATTGACTTATTAATTTACTCACTGACTCCATTCATTCATTCACTCACTCATTTTCTCTCTCTCACTCTCTCTTCCCCCCCCTCCACCCCAAACTTATGTGTGTGTGCATTTTTCCTAATTGTAAGTTACTGTTAGATGTTTTTATAGTAGAATCTCACAGAACCAATGGGTACCCATTACAGGCTTGAACAGTGGAGAGTATAATGCTTCATATATGCCGTTTGGAGATTACCAGTCATTTTACTTGTCTTTTTTATTGAATTTATTGGGGTGACATTGATTAATAAAATTATATAGGCCTTCACTGGTGTGGCTCAGTTGGTTAGTTGATTCCCAGTCAGGGCACATGCCTGGCTGGTGGGTTCATTTCTCTGTTGGAGTGATTATGTGAAGCAACCCATCAGTGTTTATCTCTCACATCAATGTTTTTCTCCCTCCCTATCTTCCTCCTTATCTGTCTAAAGATAAATAAATACAATCTTTTAAAAATATATAAAATAAAATTATATAAGTTTCGGTGTGCAATTCTATAATACATTTTTCTGTATACTGTAGTGTGTGTTCACCACTGAAGTCAAGCCTCTTTCCATCACCATTTATCCCCCCTCAACCTTCTTCCACCTCCCCTCCCCTCTTTCCCTCTGTCCCTCTGGTAATCACCATACTGTTGTTTGTGTCTAGGTGTTGGGATTATTTTTTTTTTGCTTAATCCCTTCACATTTTTTACTCAGCTGCACAACCTCTCTCCCCTCTGACAACTGTCAGTCTGTTCTCTATCTATGAATCTGTTTCTATTTTATTTGTAAGTTTATTTTGTTCATTAGAAATTCCACACATGAGTGAAATTATATGGTAGTTTTCTTGCTTTGACTGGCTTATTTCACTTAGCATAATGTTCTCCTGGTCCATCCATGCTGTCACAAAGGATAAGATTGCCTTCTTTTTATGGCTGAGTAATATTCCATTGTGTAAATGTACCACAAAGCTTTTTTGTCCACTCATCTACTGATGGTCACTTTGGCTGCTTCCAAAAATTGGCTATTGTGAATACCATTGTAATGAATATAGGGGTGCATATATTCTTCTGAATTAGTGTTTCAGGTTTCTTTAGATATACTCCCAGAAGCAGAATTCCTGGGTCATAAGGCAGTTCCATTTTTAATTTTTTGAGATAACTCCATTTTGTTTTCCACAGTAGCTATACAAGTCTGCATTCCCACCAACAGTGCATGAGGGTTCCCTTTTTCCACATCCTCCCCGGAACTTGTTTGTTGACTTATTGATGATAGCCATTCTGATAGAAGTGAGGTTATATCCCATTGTGGTTTAATTTGCACTTCTCTGATGATTAGTGATGTTGAGCATCTTTCCATATGTCTATTGGCCCTCTGTATGTCCTCTTTGGAGAAGTGTTTATTCAAGTCCCTTGCCCATTTTTAATTAGATTTTTTTTTGGTGTTGAGCTTTATAAATTTTGGATATTAATCCCTTATCAGATGTATCATTGATGAATATGTTCTTCCATTCAATAGGTTGTCTGTTGAGTTTATTGATGGTTTTCTCTGCTTTGCAAAAACTTTTTAGTTTGATACACTTCCATTTGTTTGTTTTTCTTTTGCTTCCCTTGCCAGACGAGATATATCAGGAAAAATTACGGCTATGGGAAATGCCTGAGATTTTATGACTATGTTTTCTTCCAGGATTTTATGGTTTTGAGCCTTACATTTAAGTCTTTTATAAATTTTGAGTTTATTCTTGCATATGGTATAAGAAGATGATCTAGTTTCATTTCCTTTGTATGCATCTGTCCAATTTTTCAACACCAGTTATTGAATAGACTCTCTTTACCTCATTGTATGTTTTTGCCTCCTTTGTCAAATATTCATTTTACTTTTTAAAGGAAACATTAATTATAATTCACCAGGCTCAGTGATAGCATTCATCAGTATGCTGACAATATGGCTCAGAATACAGTTTCTCTTGATTTAACTGTGTTCCATTCCACTTTCTGTTTGTGAAAGGAAATTGAGGGGTCTAATTATATATGAAGAATAGATAAATGGCAAGAGAAAAGATTTGCCTTCCAAGAACCACAATAGAGAGTTAGAAATGAAGATGAGAAAATGGCAAGAATACCACATAATTATTTTCTGCATGTCCTTAGAAATTGAGGTTAAAGAGTACACAAGCCAGAACTTCATGATGATGACAGAGACTGCAAGAACTTATGTTCATTGTGGGAAGACCACATGCTCTGAAAATAAAAATATCAATGTATTCCTTGTGTCTGCATTGTGAAAGAAGTAGAAGAAAATAAAAATAAAGATCCAGATAATATAGTTTTTCTTAGAATAATTCATTCTTTTTAAGTGAACATTCGAGGTTAATACTGCAAATGCAGGTACTGTCTGAGTTAAAAGGTACGCATCAAGTGGGGGCAAACAATGTGAGTTCCTTGAGGAAGATACTGCAACTGCCTGGCACTACCATTTTAATAGGTTGTAACTATGGAGGTGACAATATGATACTAGATTCTAGAAAACATTCCCTGATATAATAATACTGGTACTAGTTTTTGAGTATCAAATACATGCTAGACATAGCCATAAAGATGCTGATGAAACACTTATGGTCAAGATGGAGGCATATGTATACATGGCTTACCTCCTTTCACAACCACAGTAAAACATAAAATGAGGCTACAAAACAAATATCATATAGAGTCATAAGAAAATCAAGCTGTATGGAAGTCTGACAACCAAGTTATTAGAGAAGTCACATTCATCCAGATGGGTAGGAGGGGAAGAATGTGAAGGCATGAAGAGAGGTGCAAAGACAAGGAGATGTGGAGTAGGTGGTCCCACACCCCCATGTGATGGATAAAAATTGGGAGGGATACCTCGGGAGCAAGGGATCCCAGCCCAACACCAGACCATGTAGCCCAAGGTTGCAGTGCCAGGAAGATAAGTTCCCATAACTTCTGACTATAAAAACCAGTGGGGATTCAGTCAGTGGAAGAAACTGCAGGATTCTCAGGAGTGTCCTCTTAAAGGGTCTGTGACAGACTTAGGATTTATACAGACTCACTCCTTCTGGGCTTCCATACCTGGGCAGCAGCTGGAAGGGCACTAGTGGCATATAGGGAGAAACTGAAGTGTTGGGCATCGGGTGAGTGCTTGGGAATAGCTTTCTCACAGACAAAACTCTAGAGGCCAGGCAGCAGCATTGTCCCCTTTCTGAGCCCTCCACCACACAGATACATAGTAGCCATGTCATATCTGAGATTCCATCAACCTGGTTCACATAGGTTGCCCTGCCCTGGTGCTTACCTAAGGCTCTGACCTGTCAGGAGCTGACCAACAGCCAACCCTTGACACAGTTGGGATGGATGAGATGCATCTGCACAGCAGAGGCAACTGTGGCCGGATCTCCTGTCTGTCTCTTCCTGTATGCCTGTCCCTGATAGCAATAGGTGGTGGGATTTTTAGATACCTGTGCATTATAACAAAAATTCTGCACAAATGCCTCTGATTCTGTGTGAAATGACTTGCTGACCACAGAACAGAAATCCCTAGCCCTAGTGCTACCTACTTTTCCCACCTGGGAAGTTAAGGACAAAATTAAACTATGGGCAGACCAACTGCCAGAATGCTGAAGGAAGCTGTTGCTAGGGATGTTTCTTAAAAAGTCACCACTTAAAAGTTTAATATTTATTAGAGCCACTACCTCTCCCATACCCTGGACAGGAGTGTAAAGAAGCAAGGAGTTCTAGTTGAAAATAATAATCTCAATACATGGAAATGAATACAAAACATGGCCCCCCAAGATGTATAAATCAAAAGACCTAGGAAACCTAACCTAGACAAATTTAACCTCAACAGACAATAGCTAATTTCTACATAACCTATAAATCACCCCTTGCACCCTTTTAACTTAGACCAATCCTTAGAATCTTAATAGACACCTAGTTACTAATTGGCACCTGAAAGTTTGTGCCCATATAGCTTTGTTGGCTATCTGATTAATAACCCTCTTGGTCAAAATAACCTTTGTTTAATATGGTTGATCTGTGGGACCTCCTGTACTTTTTAGTTATTTCTTTGTTTAACAGGATTGATCTGTAAAACCTTCTGTACTTTTTGAAATTATTTCTATGGTAACCATTTCTGTTTTAATAATCACACTATGCACTGAATGTTGTATAACCTCCCCTATAGAAATAAAGATTGATTCTTCTCAGTGAGTCAGTCGGGCCCAAAAAGCCTGGCTGTCCTCTGGCTCCCCGGGTGTCTCACTCTAGTCTCTTTGCCTGTGCCGTGCATCTTTCGGGGACCCTGAGACCCTACTGAGACTGGACCCTGGCACTGACCCATCTAACTTACTGGTGCACTTTTCTACAATAGACCACACTACTAAGAGAGGGAGTCAAAGAAGCTCTACCTAATACATAGAAACAAACACAGGGAGGCCGCCAAAGTGAGGAGGCAAAGAAATATGGCCCAAATGAAAAAACAGATCAAAACTCCAGAAAAAGAATTAAACAAAATGGAGATCCACAATCTATCAGATGCAGAGCTCAAAACATCAGTTATTATGATGCTCATTATTATGATGATCATAATAACTGATGATCATCAGTTATTATGATGATCATAAGCTTATTATGATGCTTATGAGGAACTCATTGGGTACCTCAGCATAAAAAAGACCCAGGCAGAAATGAAGGTTACACTAAGTGAAACAAGTGAAAATTTATAGGGAACCAACAGTGGAGCAGATGAAGTTGATAATCAAATCAATGATTTGGAACATAAGGAAGAAAAAAACATTCAATCAGAACAGCAAGAAGAAAAAAGAATCTGAAAAAACAAGGATAGGGTAAGGAGCCTCTGGGACAACTTCAAACATACCAACGTTCAAATCATAGGGGTGTCAGAAGGAAAAGATAAAGAGCAAGAAATTGGAAACTTACTTGAAAAAAATAGTGAAAGAAAACTTTCCTAATTTGGTGAAGGAAGTAGACACGGAAGTCCAGGAAGCACAGAGCCCCAAACAAAGTGGACAAAAAGAGAACCACACCAAGACACATCATAATTAAAATGCCAAAGGTTAAAGATAAAAAGAGAATTTTAAAATGAGCAAGAGAAGTTGGTTACCTAGAGGGGAGTGTCCGGTAAGACTGCCAGCTGATTTCTCAAAAGAAACTTTGTTAGTTAGAAGTAACTGGCAAGAAGTATACAAAGTGACAAAAAGCAAAGACATACAACCTAGATTACTCTATCCAGCAAATCTATCATTTAGATGGAAGGGCAGTTAAAGTGCTTCCCAGACAAGGTAGAGCTAAGGGAGTTCATCATCTCCAAGTCATTGTTATATGAAATGTTAAAGGGACTTATTTAAGAAAAAGAATAAGACTGAAACTAGGAACAATTAAAAAAGCAATAAATTCACAGCTATCAACAATTAAATCTAAAAAGCAAACTAAGCAAACAAGCAGAAAAGAAACAGAATCATAGATATGTAGATCATTCGGATAGTTACCAGCTGGGAGGAGGAAGGGGGAGAATGAGGGAAAGGTACAGGGATTAAGAAGGACAAATTGGGCAGCCAAGATGGATGCATAGGTAGATGCATTACCTCCTCACAACCAAAAGAAGGACAAAAACAACTTTAAAAACAAAAAACAACCAGAACTGCCAGAAAATTGAACTGTATGGATTCCAACAACCAAGGAGGAGTTAAAGGAGAAATATTCATCCAGACCAGTAGGAGTGGTGGAGATGGAAGGGCAGGCAGAGAGGACTCATGGCAAGGCAGAAGCTGGTGGACCAGGCAGGCAAGGTGGCAGCTGGTGGAGCGTGTGGCCCTACATTTGTGTGTGGGTAAACTGGGAGGAACAACTGGGAAACAAGACAGACCATGCAGCCCAGGTTTCCAGCATGGGAAAATCAAGCCTCAAAACCTCTGACTGAAAAAACCTATGGGGGTTGAGTTGGTGGGAGAAACTGCCTGGCTCACAGGAGAGTTTGTTGGAGAAATGCACAGGGTCCTAGAAAGTGCACAAACCCACCCACACAGAATCAGCACCAGAAGGCCCCAATTTCCTTGTGGGTAGTGGAGGAAGTGACTGAAAGCTGGCAGAGAGCTGAACAAGTAGCATCGTTCCCTCTTGGACAACTTCTGCACATACAGAACCATGATGCAGCAATATGGGTTGCCCCACCCTGGTGAATACCTAAGCCTCCACCCCTTAGTACATAATAGGTGTGCCAAGACAAAAAAAAAGCCCAAATGAAAGAACAGATCAAAGGTCCAGAAAAAAAATACAACTTAACAAAGAAGAGATAGCTAACCTGTCAGATGCACAGTTCAAAACACTGGTAATTGGGATGTTCACAGAAATGATTGAGTATGGTTGCAAAATAGAGGAAAGAATGAAGGCTATGAAAAGTGAAATACAGGAAAATGTACAGGGAGCCAATAGTGATGGGAAGGAAACCAGGACTCAAATAAATGGTTTGGACCAGAAGGAAGAAATAAACATTCAACCAGAACAGAATGAAGAAGCAAAAATTCAAAAAAATGAGGAGAGGCTTACAAATGTCCTGGACAAACTTAAATATTCCAACATCCGAATCATAGGGGTGCCAGAAGAAGAGGAAGAGCAAGAGGTTGAAAACTTATTTGAAAAAATAATGAAGGAAAACTTTCCCAATCTGGCAGAGGAAATAGACTTCCAGGAAGTCCTGGAAGCTCAGAGTCCCAAAGAAGTTGGACCCAAGGAAGCACACACCAAGGCACGTCATAATTACTTTACCCAAGATGAAAGATAAGGAGAGAATCTTAAAAGCAGCAAGAGTAAAGGAGACAGTTACCTGCAAAGGAGTTTTCATAAGACTATCAGCTGATTTCTCAAAAGAAACCTTTCAGGCAAGAAGGGGCTGGAAAGAAGTATTCAAAGTTATGAAAGGCAAGGACCTACATCCAAGATTACTCTATCCAGCAAAGCTATTATTTAGAATGACAGGGCAGATATAGTGTTTCCCAGATAAGGACAAGTTAAAGGAGTTCATCATCACCAAGCCCTTATCATATGAAATGTTAAAGGGGCTTATCTAAGAAAAAGAAGATCAAAACCATGAACAGTAAAATGATAACAACCTCACAACTATGAACAACTGAACCTAAACAAACAAATAGGAAAACAAAACAAACTAAGCAAACAACTAGAACAGGAATAGAATCACAGAAATGGAGATCTCATGGAGGATTATCAGTGCAGAAGGGGTGGAGGAGAATGGGGGAAAATGTACAAGAAATAAGTAGCAAAAATGGTAGGCAGAAAATAGACAGGGGGAGATTAAGAGTAGTATACAAAATGTAGAAGCCAAAGAACTTATATACATGACCCATGGGCATGGACTAAGGTGGGGGGATGTAGGTGGGAGGGGGTGTACAGGGCAGAGGGGAATAAAGGGGGGGAATGGGACAACTATAATAGCATGATCAATAAAATATATTTCAAAAAAATGACAAATTGGCAAGTACAGAATAGACAGGGGGATGTTAAGAACAGTATAGGTGATGGAGTAGCCAAAGAACTTATGTACATGATCTATGGACATGAACTAAGTGGAGGGATGATTGCCAGAGAGAATGGGGGTGGGTATCAGGTGGAAGAGGGTAAAGGAGGAAAAATTGGGACAACTGTGATAACATAATCAATAAAATATATTTTAAAAACATGGTGATGAAAAGTTAACTTCAGGTGACTTCCTCTCACATTGAAGGGTGAGTGTGTGGGGGAGGGACTATTGGGAGTATTGCATGTGAATAAGCTGATTAAGATGTAGAGGAAAGGATAAGGGGTGAAAAGTATTGGGAAGGAACACTCAGACATTAGGGGTACAGTTCAATGTTGGGTTCATTCATCTTCCTGAAATTTCTACTGGTTTTATGTGCAGTTGACGTATTTCACAGTTTTTCCCTTTACGTTACACTGTTCACTTGGGTGAAGTAAATTCACTGGAATGGTCTGAGTGATACAAGTCCAGCTTTACCAATGTAGTTTATCCTCTCCTTTTTAATTTTTTAGAAATTGTGGCCATGAATTTCAAGTGAAGCATTTTTATGTAAAGTATTGGTAGCCATGTGAGAGGCTCCAGGGGATAATTAAATTGTAACTGGAATTTTAAAAGCCCCAGTGAGAGCTTTCTATGCAAAAAAAGATGACAGTTTTCTTCAATACCAGATTTTGAAAAAAGCTAATGAAACTATTTAAAATTTTCTTACAAGGTTTTAGGGAGATGTCACAGGTTTCTGTGTGGAGGTGAGACAAATATAATTTTAGATGATATAAGTCTCAGGTTACTAATGATAATTAGAATATTTCAGGAGCATCTCTAATACTTGCAGTTTGCTTTGTGTACAGTAATCCTGTTTCCCAATGTAAGTCCCTTGCAGTGTATCTTTCAGACCCACAATGTTGGGAAAAGTCAGGTTTTAGCTCTTGCCTCAGTCAACATGTACTGTAGTTTCCCCATGCTTCTGAATCCATCTAGAGTCTAGCAAGCCAGATTTAGCAAAACTGAGTTCACAACAGGGCAGAAGTGGGCAGGGATGAAAGAGAAGGCAGGGAGAGGGTCAGAAAGGCAATGAGTCTCCAGCACTTACTGCAGATTGCTTTGCACATGGGTACAGCTGATAGGCTTGTTCACTGTTGTAAACTGGGACACTGGAGATATAGATTCCTGACTGAGATTTTTCTTGAAAGACAGGAAAGAATTCTAAGTAAATGGCTCCTGAAAAGTTTGTGAGGAATTCCTATTGAGCAAGTAAAGGCTTGGAGCAGGGATCCTGGGTCCTCTTTTCCTTTTCTGGAAAGTTACTTCTTGTTCCAGTGTTAAGTGATCCAACCTTGGAGCTATATGTCTTCTATTCCTTTTTCCTTTTTTGTACCTGTTTGGAGCTTGATGAAATATGATGTAGCGGTAGAGGCAGTTGGCAACTGTTGGCTACAGTTGGGAGTATGCATTAATCAGGTAAGACAGCAATTAGAGAAAAAAAAATCTCATGAATATTATTTCAGAATCCATTAAAATTTGGATTGTGTCAAGTTTGCCTAAGTGAATAATAGAAGCTATTTAGGGCAAAATAATATGTTTAAAGATTTAAAAAAAATCAAAGACAGAGGTACCAAACTTGAGAGAATGCTTGCTGAAACTGTGCCAGATACATTTTTGTGCAAAGAAACCTGGGCGACCTGGTTGAGATGGTAACTGTGCAAGGCAAGGAAATCTGGGCAACAGCTAAGGTATTTAAGCATTCCTGGGTTTTCCCAGATGAAAGTGTGGCAGATGCAGGGCAAGGCCCTCTCTCAAGGGAGTTTTCTGTCTGATACTTCTACCGAAATATACTTTGCCCAAGTTATATCCCCAAGTGTTGGATTCTAAAATCAGAGTGTTATGTTTAGTTTCATCCCAGATTTCAACATATTCTAAAATACATTTTGTTCAGGTATGAGTTGCCTGTAAGGTGAAATATATTTTAATATAGTTTTTGAGTGTAATCAAGCCCCATTTAATCTAGAATGATTGAAAAGTATGATTTTCAGTTAACTGGGTTTCTATAAAGGCACAGTAAGTATTGATACATTTTATTAGAGGCCAATAAAGTGAATTTGCTACCAATGCTTTATTTTGTTTAATATGTGTATTAAAGATGGCTTCATCTTCTTTTGACAATTCACAAACATTTAGGGAACCAATTGTGCTACAGGTCATTTTTACTAACAATAATTTACAGCAGCAAATAAACTTCCTGGCCTTTGTGAGTTTCTGCATGATTCTATTCTGTACAAATAGTGGTTCTTTGACATTGGTTGGCTATTCTTATTGCTTTTAATTACTCATAAAATATTTATTGAGCACATACAACATGTCAGGCACAGTGGCAGGTGTGGGTACACAAATATGAATAGTAAAATTGCTGGCCTCAAGGAGCTCACAGCTTGGGAGGGAAAACATCTTAAAAAGGAAATGAGTTGCTTGCAAGTTTTGGTGATTACAGCCATCCACAGCTTGGCAAGGAACAGAGCTAGCAAAGAGAGGCCATTTAGTCTCCTTCTTCCCATGAAATCAAAGGTCTAATTCACAAAGTTTGACAAATAAATTCAAGGCAAAATGGCTTAATGCTAGGCTTACTTCTCTGGATTTCTGCCTTTGCTAAGATGACCTGTGTATTTTTTATTTGTAGCTAGATCATGATGCTTATATGATGTTTTAAATATATTATCCAATAATTTTGCTGTTTTCAGTTAGGAAGTAGGTATGAGAATTTAGGCCACCATGTTACTTTCAGGTTTTGTATCTTTATTTCCTTACCTCTAGTTTTCTCTGTTCTATTTTCTTGGAACTCTTGGCTTGAACCCATAATTCTCTTGAATTTTCACTTGCCTTTTCCTTCTCTTTGTCTATTGTTTATTATTTTTAGATATCTCAAATTTATTGTATCTGTTGATTTGTTTTTCAGCAAACATAATTATTTCCATATTGGTTAGTTTTTATTTTATAAATGCAATATAATCTTGGCTCTTTCTGGCCAAGGGGTGACAATAGGTTGTTTAATTTCATTAAAGGCCAGGTTGTCAGCTTTAGTAAGTTACTGGGTAGGTACGTGTGACACGGTGAGCGTTAAGGTCACCCATGCAGCTGTTTTGATGACACACCCTACGTTAAGTACTCTGATGGTTGACCTTTCTTGCATCCTCTGCCCATGTACCTGTCAAAGTGGAGTTTAGACTTCTCTAGATCCTGCCTGGACAACTGGCTCTCTACTCTGCGATAGCTTCTCTCAAGTCAGTATGGGGCTGCTGCTTTCTCTGTACTGTTTCAGTCTCTCTGGTCTTTCTCTTTCAGAAATATTTAAATTCTGGTCCATTAATGATATCCTTTTCCTTTTAAGATTATTGTGAATTAATTCCTCATTTTTTTCTCTTCTTTCAAAGCAATTTGGCTAAGATAGAGCTGGAAATACATGTGTTCATTCTGCTCTCTGTACTATAACTTGAATAAAAAAGATCTTTTCTGTTTTTAAGAAAGATTTATATTATTTTCCCCTTGTCTTCTTCAGATCTTCCCTTTAATTGATAAAGGGAGTGTGGTGGCCATTAAATATATAGGGCCTAGGAGTGTCCAACATTTGGACATCTCTGGGCCACACTAGAAGAAGAGTTGTTTGGGGCCACACATTAAATACATAAATACTAATGAAACTGATGAGCAAAAAGGTTTTAAGGTTTATGATTTTATGTTGAGCATCACTCATAGCCATCCTGGGCCACACGAGGCCCATGGGCCATGGGTTGGACAGGCCTGGATAGGCCATAGGCTGAAGAATTGAGAGAGGGGAACATGCAGACTAGAGAGGAAAAGTCATTCTGTGGAGATGGAAGGCTCTGAGAACAGTGGGCCTTGGCATGTCTACATCTGCCATCACTTGCTAGTCTGAAATTCTGCCATCTCTCTCGGACTATTGTTTTAACCTCCCAGCTGGTATAGCTAGTCTGGACCCTCTCCAATCATTGCTTCACATTTTAAATAGTTCTCCTTTTAAACAAAAATCCGCTAACCTACTCTCCTTTCTTTTAAGACTAAGACACTACTCCTAGATATGCTCTTCTAGGCCCTATAGGGCCTGGCCTCTGCTTCTCTTTCCAGCCTCACCTTGGCACAGTCTCCTCCTTGCTCTCTAACCATTTAGGAAGTCTGGCAGCCAGGGGCTGTTTCCTCTTCTTGGTACTGGAGAGCAAGCAGTGAACCACCCATGCAAGGCTATTGCACTCTAGAGTGTAATAGAGACCAACAAAACCAAACCGAGCCAGGGACACATGGAACAGACTGACAGATCTCAGAGGGGTGGGGGTTGGGTAGGGAGGACTGGAAGAGGTTACCCAGAGAACATATATGCATATATGCATAGCCCATGGACACAAACAACGCTGTGGTGAAGGCAGGGCTGAGGGTAGGGGCTGAGTGGAGGGGGTAAATGGGGGACATCTCTAATAGTTAATAATTAAAAAAGAAAAAAGAAGTGTCTTTTGCTAATCGCGCTCCTCTTCCCCACAGGGAGCTCACATGTGTGCTTTCCTCTCCCTGGAACACCAGTCTTTTCCATTTCACTCAGGCTGCTCTTCATCCTTCAGATCTCAGCTCTTAAATTAATTTCTCAGGGATGTCTTCATCACAGCTTCTCATTACATCAGGTACCATTCCTTTCTGTAGTTGCAATTTTACATTTATTTGTTTTATTGTCTTCTCTCACTTAGATGTATCTGCACGACAGCAGGAACCTTGCCTGTTTTTCATTCTCATTATATCTCCAGGGCCAGGCCTCATGGGCACTGAATAAATATTTGCCAGCAGATGAATGATTGAGTGAGTGAACAACATTGCTGCTGTGTGTGTATGTGCACGTGCACATTAAGTGACCAATGGTGCCTATCAGGATGCTGTCAACCCCACAGAGCTCTCAAGCCACACTTCTTCCCCTGACGTCTATCCCTGATATACAGGGGTGGGCCCTGGGAGCCATATCTGTGCTACATGTTTCCACTGTCTTGGACATGGTCATTTTTTATTTTATCTCTTTTAATCCTCATCCAAGGGTATGTTTCATTACTTTTAGAGAAAGGAAGGGAGAGAAAGAAACATCAATGCAAGAGAGATGCATTGACTGGCTGCCTCCCACATGTGCCTGTACTAGGATTTGTCTGTGCCTGGACTGAGGATCAAACCCACAATGGAGGCATGGACCCTGACCAGGATTGACCAAATGTGCAATCCTTCTGTTATGGGACAACGCTCCAACCAACTGGGCCAGTCTGGCCAGGCCTGGACATGGTCACTTTGATCAGGATGAACACTTGACTCAAAGCTCACCCAATCAGATTCTTCCTTAAGAATAAGAACTGAAGACAGACCCTGGGAATTTGGAACTGAGTCAGGTCGTTGATGGCAGGGCTCTAGGGGGAGCAAGCATGAGCTCTTGTGGCTATAGGCACTGGGTACCGTGATCACTGCCCTTCCTAAGTCCTGCGTGTTCCTGAGGTTCCTTGGATTCCATGAGGATATCCAGTATTGTACATTTTTTTCCTAAGCTAGTTCAAATTAGAATTTATTACTTGCAACCAAAAATAGTACATGAAGGGTAACTGCCACTACAACATTCCCAGTTAGAAATTAGGGTCAAAACTGAGATGAGTGGCTATAGTGATAGAGAGGGAGCAATGGATCTGAAGAAGTAGAACTGATATTGGTAGAATTTGGCTACAACTGGGTATGATCCAATGTAGTTCTGTCTGAAATGGGAATAGATGATTTCTAATATACTCTATGGGAGAGGAACTCAGGGGGTAGTGCATATGCTTAAACATTTCATTGCTTCTAAATCTAATTTATTTAATCACATGAAAACTATTTCACTAGTTATTTACTTCCTTGAAGCACAGTAATTTGGTAAGTTTTTCTTTTCCTTTATTAAATGTGTTTGAACATTTCTTAAGCTTATGACTCTTAAGGATGACTGATCCCATGGCTACTTCTAACACCATACTTGTTCTAAAGTCATCTGTCTGTAGACAAACATGGTTTCCACAGAACCCAGATTTTCCACAGGAGACTTCCCTTTGTGTGGTACTCTGTAGAGGACCAGGGGTCCAGCCTTCAAACCAGGTTGGAGTGGAGTTGCTGCAAGTCCCCTCACAGGACCAGCCTGGGACCTCTGCTCTGGCCCCTGGAGCTTTACCTAGAAATCTTCTACCCCAAATAAATGCATATTTGTCTCCCACCCTCCAGACCATTTGTCATAGATGCTTCTAGAACAAGGACTATTTTTATTTTGATTTTTTTCATGTGTGTTAGCCAACAATGTGCACTTAGTTGTCTTTATGAGCAGAACACATATGTGGTAAGTGGTGTGCAGAGCTCTCCCAAACATGCGCGGGGTTATGAGCTGCAGTCCCTCTCAGAGGCCGCTCCCAGGGAGGGCCTCCCGTGCCTTCCTCATGCTCCGTATGAGCCCTGGGTGCCTCTCTCCCTCTTGTGCTTTTGGAAAGTATCCTTCAAGATGCAGCCTTCTCTGACCTCCCAAGGAGGCAACCTCTGGTAATTCCAACAATGTCCTGTATTGATTTACTTCTTTGTCTCTCCTGCATCACTGAAAGCTTCTTGAAACCTGAGACTCTGATCTTTCATCTTTGTCTGCCAGCAGCTAACACATCACAAAGATTCAACATTTATGCTGACTTACTCTCAACTTACTCTTTCAATAGCTTGGCCATGACTCCTGGAAGGCAGTCAGCTGGAGAAGGAAAGTGGAGCTACGGGTATAGGAAGTTTAAATTTTTAGATATCACATAGTTTGTAGATATATTCTTTAACTTGGGAGTTATATGTATATATATTTTATGGACACCATTTCTGAGCCAAACTATGTGTTATTTAACCTCAGTTGGGCATGGCTCAAATCTTTTCATTTCTTTCATCTCCATTTTTCTCAGAGGAATACTCAATTGGGCACAGGGAGGCTGAGATAATCATGGTTCCTGTGTCAGGCAAAACCTTGAATTGTTCATAGCTGGCAGGGACCTGAGTGTGCTCCTTTGAGGGTTCTGGGAGAGGCAGGGAGAGCATCCTCCTCTAGCCTGTGTGAGAGGTGAGGGAAGGCAGAATGGGATTCTTCCCAGGAGCCAGTGTCACGGTGTGTGTGATGCAGGGTGTGCAGCTGTGCCGATCCTGGTTCATTGTATGCTCAGGCCTTCCATGGCCTCCACTAGTCATCTCTGTGGTGAAGGCAGCTGCAGTGGCATCTGTCAACCTGGGGCCTCTGTCTCAGGTGGTGGCTGCTCACAAGCTAATAGGTGATTATCTAGTCTGCCCCCTTGTGGGGCCCAGTCTTAATAGAATCTAATAAAGTCCTTGTAAATGAGTTTACTGGAACGAAACCTGCTCCCTGTGTGCTCAGGCCCATGACTCTTTCTGCAGAGGTTCATGGTCTCCGTTGATGTTTTGTTTAAGCAACCAAACTGAAAAACAAAACCCCTGTAAGTTGATAACAAAAAGCTGCCCGGGGTAGCAATCACATTCTTAGTGAGGATGTTGATCTGCTTGACTCCCCAGCAGCCATCCATCAGGAGGTGATGCTAATGCCAGGAAGGCAGGGTGGTCATAGGCCAGAGCTGGGGGGAAATGGAACAGTCACTGACAGCTTCCATGGCCAAGGGCCTTGCAGAGTTTTCTCACTGAACCCTTACAACCTTCTGCAATAAGTCCCACTAACCCAATTTTGCAGATGAGGAAAAGACATTTAGAACTTATAGAGAGAAGAGATAATACACTATGGAACAAGGAATTTTGTCATTAGTTCAAGGGTTTCTGAAATTTTGCAATAGCTGCCTCAGATTGAAGGTGAGTATTTGGGAGAGCAATTAGGCCTTTGCTCGTTCCTCCACTCCTCGATTCCCACATTGAATTTCATTGAATATTGCTATAACTGTTAGATTAATGGTGTCACTGGGTTGCAGTCCTTCATGCACTGAATGTATTCCTAGACTAAATCAGCTCTGATAGTAAATTATTATAGCTCATTATGACAGGAGCAGAGAGAATCACTCAATGTCAGAATTTAATTTCCCACCCAGGGCTAACTACACATAGTTAACTCTCAATAGATCTTTCGCCTGAAATTCTATCCACCCTTTTAAAAAAAGTGAAGTGAGCAAATATTTTGTTTTTGCCACTTTAAAAAGAAGGAAGCTCTTTCTTTATGTCTGGGCTGCTAAGTAAGAATTGGAACCATCTGCTCTTTCCTGAATGAACATAAACCAGCCTGCGCTCAGCCAGCTGTGGAGATGCGCAACGGTCCCTCCCCTGGAATGTTTCCATAGTACACAGGGAATGTATGCAACCTTATGTGGCAATTTAAATAAAAATTAATGCTAAAGAAAATTCCTATTCTTCATTCCCTTGATCTCCACAATAATAAAACAGACATATAAGGAAATAAAGAGGAGGCAAAAGATTGAGCAGCAAGATTTCCACTTGACTGCCTGAAATCTGAATGCAAAGAGACTCTTTGAGTCTCTCCTTTTCTCAAGTTTGTATAATTGAATTTTCTTGAATTTACGAAGTTACCATGTTTAAATAAATTGAAATTCCTCTCAAAAGTCCTTTTCTTGCCAACTGTAACAAGATTTTAATTACTTTTGCTCAGCCAGAAGCCTCAGCCCCGACACTTTAATAGAGACCACAAACATCTTTTCTAGAAGTGGAGGAGCATCTGTGCAGCAACGTGGGCGAGTAGTCTGCTGTGTTATCTGGGCGCACGCTGCAAGGCCAGGACGAACGGCAACAGATGCTGGGAAGGGATGACCTTCAATGTAGAACTTTTAGTGCTTCTCTGCTGCTTGCTTTTTGAGGTGTTGGAGGCTCCTCAATAGCTTGGGGGAGACCGCATCATTCTTCCTTTTCATGGTGTACCCCCAATGGTTCAGTCTCACTCTGTATAAATGGAAGCTGTAAACCTTAGTTAAGTGACCATATTAGCAATTCCAATGATGCCAGAGCTGATGTCCCTGTGCCATTTCACTCTAACTCTGGTGGCTGCCTGTCTGAGGCAAGGGTGTGCCCTGGAGAAAGAGTCAGAACTAGTACCAGGGAATTCATCCCAATGAAAATAGCTCTTCCCCTTGCTCTTCCTTGTCAATCTGTTCTCCTGCCCAGCCCTTCTGGGTCTCTTCCCATTCTCTATTGAAACTTAGGCTGAGGCTGTGACTGAGGCTGCCTCAGCCACCAGCCTGCTGTCCTAAGGGATAATTCATAAAATGGCTTTCTAAGATGCTGCTGTCACATGCTTTATGTGTCCAGGATAATCTTCTCTGGAGGACTTCAGTAGGATGAAGGGCTTGTGTCTGAAGCCTGGTTCTTACAAGCAGCAGCACAGATTAAAAATCAAATTAACAAGTAGTGAACATTCACTATGTTGTAGGCATTGAATTTTCTTCTCATGTGAATCTTCACTATCACCCTTATGGTAAGTGTTATTTTTGTCCTCGCTTAACAGATGAGTGAACTGAGATTCAGAGAGGTTAAGTGATTTGCTGAGGGTCACAGAGCAAATAAATGGTAGAACTGGCACCTGAGGCCAGGAGGTCTGACTCCAGCAACTGTTCTAGTAGCTGCCTCATTGGAAGAATGGAAATGTGATCACATGGATCCTACCTCTCCGGCAGGAGTCTAGGTTTCTAGGCTGCCAGAACCCAGTCCATTAGGATATGTCCTCTCTGTGACATTATAGCACTCATAAGCATACATAACATATACTAACATAACATATACTGATTTGTATTTATTTGGCCATGGAAGTCCCTGGCAAGACATATCAGAACACACTCCACCAATTAAATTCCCAGGGCATTCTACCTGTTAACTTGCTTGTACCTCAATGGCCCATGTGCATACAGTGTTGTATTTTTTTAATTTAAAAAAATTCATTGATTTTAGAGAGAGAGAGAATGCGTGGGGGTAAGGGTGGAGGAGAGAGAGAAACTGATCTGTTGTTCTACTTGTTTATGCATTGGTTGGCGATTATTTTATGTGACTGGGGCCGATGCTCTAATCAACTGAGCTACCTGGCCAGGGCCAGTGCTGTATTGTGTGCCTGAACTGCATATGTCCCAGTTGCCCTGGAAGGTGTGTGGAGCCTCCATGGGTTTCTTGGCCACAGGCCAAGGGCTAGGGGGTTTGCTCTAGAATTGAGAATCAGGGACATGAGAATAGTAACTGAATATTTGACATTACTATTGCAATATTACTATTAATAGTTTCAGTTGTGATAATAGTATTGAGGCCTTTTTTAGGAATCCTCTCTTTTGTAGATTCATACAAAAATAACTTGGTGTTGCCCTGACTAGTGTGGCTCAGTGGGTTGGGTGTTGTCCTGTGAATTGAAAGGTTACCAGTTCAATTCCTGGTCAGGGCACATGCCTGGGTTGTGGGCCAGGTCCCTGGTTGGGGACGTGTGAGAGGCAACCAATCAGTGTTTCTCTCCTTCTCTTTCTCCCTCCCTTCCTCTCTTTCTAAAAATAAATAAAATCTTAAAAAAATAATTTGGTGTTGGGAAGGAAAAAAATAGTTTGGTGGGGGAATGGATAAAATAACATTCAAGCTCTGAGTCAGCAAATGTTGAAGCTGGATGAAGCCTTCATGTGAATTTATTATACTGTTTTCTCCACTTGTATATCTACACAAAATTTTCCATAATAAAAACTTTTTTTAAATTTTAATGATTGAATCTGATCTGATTGAAGAAGAAGCCAGAGTGGTAAGCAACATCCTTTAGAAGCTATGGTAGGGGCAACTGCAGAAGGAGGGGCTCTTTTTCCCAACAAAGACCCTTAGTTAGACATGCTGAGCTCTGTGGCAAGTGAAGGGCCTTTTATTCAGGCGATTCATTAAAAGTCAGCTCCGAAACATGGCAAGGTCAGAAATAACCAAACAAAGCCTGAGATGTGTCCACGTTTACACATTTATTTGGGTTTTGAGAGACAACACAGATAAAATACATTGATCATACACAAGTTTATATTTGGTAAGAAGAACAGGTTGCCACATGTTTATATTTTTCATTTTTTTCTGTCTTTAGTAATGGAATAATGTTGGGGAGGTGGTGATGTCTTTCAGAAACACCAATTGGGAACAGTATTTTGGCACACGGAACTAATAAATACGCAGTGTTTGCACTTAGCATTGGAGAACAGGAGAGCACGTGCACACTCATCTCCACGGTTAGGGTCCTTGGTTCCTTGCCCTGCACTGTATTTACACTTGTTCTCTTTTTGCCAATATTCTGAGGATTAGTACCTACTCCAAACCCCAGTAGGGACAATACCTGCAATTTTGGCACTCTGTGACATTCCATCATTGGTTTCTTCTGTTCTCAGAGACGAAGTATCGATCACTTTGCATTTTGTGAAATCACACAATTCTCAAAGGAGATTAGTCAGTGGGGAGCTTAGCCAAGGGCATGTTCTGTATTAGAGCTGGTGCAGAGGGCACATAGTTTAGCAGAGAGAGGGAGAGAGGGATTACAGCAACAGATGCGAATGTAGTTCTCAGAATATCAGAACAGCTACCACACAGAAAAGGACATCAATAAGATATTGTACAAGCTTTTACAGCAACACATGTTGATTTGCAACACTGCACAGTTCAGATCTAAAGCACACAACCATGATCTGAGGTGACAAGACAATACTATCAATACAACAAAGGCAACACAGTCACACACACAACTGATTTCCCTTTCTTTCCTCACAGCCTTGTGACTGTACGTGGAGTCAATACCATTTACATGTCTCAGATTAAGACATACCACACCTTTTTTCAAGTATTTTAAAATAATAAACACAATATTGCTGTATAAACAAAAGTGGTCATGTCAATTATGATTAAAGCTACAACCAAACTTTTCTAAAATTTGTGAAGGATGGTCCCACGTAAAAGCATTTGGCATTGGGAATTTTGGCTAATATTCAAAATAATCTCCCTTCCTCAGTCCCTCCCTCCTGAGTGGATTATAGACCTACTTTAAAGAATGTTTATTAAACTACTAGGACCTATTAGGGTTTTATTTACCATCTTCCCTGGCCTATGGTTGGTAGGGATTTCACTGCATATGGTTGAGCAAGGCTCCCAGCAAACTTGGTGAAGGACCTGATAGGAGCAAGGGGTGGGGAAAGCAATCTGTTGGTAAAAATTATCTCTGGTCCATACAGAAAGGGAAAATGTTTCTATATCTGTGTCTGCAGTCCCTTCTACTAGTACTCAGCATCTGAGAATCAGCAGCCCCATAAAAATCTGTGGGAGCTCTTGTTAGCTCATCAGGTTTGCAGTGGCAGAGGATGCTTTAAAATATTATTTTGAACTCTAAGGATATTATTATCTCTGCATACTCTGGTCACTTTGGAGCTTAATGGAGGATAGAGAAAAGAAGGTCTTAAGATGCTGTCTCAAAATCCTGGGTGAGGAGTGCTTTTTGTGAGAAAAAATAACCAGCCATGGAGTAGAAATTAATTGTTTGGGATCCCAATGATGGGAAGTCTACCAGGGGAGTTGGGAAGAATGGGAGGAAATGGGACTAAGCAATTACCCAGGTGGTAAATGACTCCTTCCTGGACAGTGGCAATAGGATACCATTATGCTCACACAGAGATCTCCTCTTCCAAGGCTGACTTTAATTTTCTGGGCTCACCACATTCTGGAGTGTGCTTCATTCCTCTTTGCTTGGGCTGATTAGATTTTATTTTTATTTTCTCTAGCTAATCCAAATGACCTAATAAAAGAATACTTTTTGGGAAGATGCCTCAAGAACCAGCATCAAACTTCTGTTCAAAACAGGCTGAACTGGAAAGTAGAATAGAGACGATTACCCTACCTTAGTTTAAGGTGAAGCTTGGCTTGTCATGCTTACTGAGCGGGTCTGCAAAGGGTCAACTGGTGGAAAACATTTTCAAATGGGAAGAGTATCTTACTGTTGGTCTGATCAATTGTATTAAGTATCTTGAGCTACTCTTTTGTGTTTGTTCTCTAATACTGACTTTAGAGCTGTCATAAGCCATTATGTGAATAGAAAGAAGGCATCATGCCTTTTGACAAATTTTGTGGGCCTATGTTTCAAAATAACTTTGCTAAGTGTTTTATTGTGCCTCCATTAAAGGAAAAAGAAAAAACCAAACAAACAAACCTGGCTTATTGTTTATATCTGCCCCTGCAGTTTGTATAACCCATATAAAATAAAAATCTATATGTTACAAAATAGGATTTCTTTTTAATATATATATTTTCCTTTTGTAAAATTATATGTATTTAAATACATTTGAAATGTTGCTATAGGTAAATTAGAAATTTTTTTCTAATACTATGAAAAAGGCAAGAGTTTTTATTGTCAACATACATTTTATATTTACTTTGTCCTTTTCACTGTACCCCAAAGAACCTGATGATTCAGGGGCAATTTGGCTCTATTCAATCCTACTACTCTGAAGTGAAAATAAAATTTGATTTGCACACTATATTAAAAGTAAGGGAAGTATTTATAACAATTTTAAGCTTTTCCTTACTGATTAAACACAGCCTTTGTCACTAATTACTAGAGAGGTATTCTAAACTTCAGAAAGGATTTTTAAAAGGAGCAATGTGTTTTGTTTTTTGTTTTTGATTTTTAATCTGCACTCTACTTTGACACCACAATATAGAAATAGATTTACTTTGGAACAAACTACAAATACATTCACACAGTTCGTGACAACTTAATTGTCTACCTAGAGAATTGAAACAGCTTAGTGAGCTAGTTTATTATAAATCTTGTCCAAGGCGTTCTATTTCTTCAATCAGGAAGTCAATGTCTTGGTGAGTTGCTGCGGGATTAGAAATGACCATGCGGAAGAAATTGACCTTGTCTCCCAAGGGCTGGTAGCTGACCATTGTGGTCCCATACTCCATCATTCTGGCTTTAATCACTGGAGCCACCTGTGGGAGAGACCAGAACAATATGGTGACTGTTTCACTTGGGGACTCTCCCCTTGCTCAAAGAACCCACTATGAAGTAGCGTTTTTAGTTTTTAACTAAGCAGTTAGAATCATATTAGTTTTTCCCTAAGAAAAATAGCATCTGAGTTTTCTGGGGATTATAGGAGTGGAGTATTCAACACATCCAAGATCTTAAAGGTGGTAAGAGGAATTATAAATGGCAGGGTATCAAGTGCCTGCCACCTTTTTCTTGAATTTTTGGTTGGTGTTTTGGGAGAATGAGAAGAATCTGGTGTTGGTCCAAGGCTAATAGTTTAGCAATACAACATTTGGGGGAGGGTATGTTTTCCCCCTCAGCAAATGTAGAAGCATTGGAGATAAAACCTTGTTCAGAGAATGGTTGCCAAGAGGTAAGCCTCAATACCAAGTGATATATGAAAATAAGCAGACTTGTGAGACCTTAAAGCAATTTTTTCCTTGAGACCCTAAAATTTTCTAGTTCCTTTTTGTTCTCCTTTTGCATTATCTCAGTTTATAAGGTATCTTGAAATATATTCCCTAATAATGATGAAGAATCAGCTGAGGCAAAAAGCTGAACCCATGAGGACTTAACATTCCAGACATGGATCACAGATGAGCTTCTACCACACATATGCCAGGCTGATGACCACAGTGCCTGCAGTCCTCTCCAGTGTGTGAAGTTAAAGTCCAACTGTTTTGCTTAGCACAAAGGTCTTTGTCACCCAGCTCTGAGGACTCATCTTCTAGTACTCACCAAAATAAACCTTCAGCTCTGACCAGAGCTATCTATTTAATGCTCCTTGAATGGACCACATATATCTTTATCCCTTCACACTTGTTCTCTTTGTTTAGAATCATTTTTCTTCTGGGTTCATGTTTAACATGCACTCCAAGACTCCACTACAGTCCTTCAGGTGCTATGAATCCCTTCCTAATTCCTCCAGTCCACTTAGCATCTTCTCTCTTTTAAGTCATAAATACATGATCCTTACCCACAGTTTATGGTTATATTCTAATTGCTAATTGTTCCCTTGTGAGAAAATATATTTTGTCTCTGTACTTGAACCTTAAGTTCCTGGAGGGCAGGCATAGTGTCTGTCACTTCTTTTGTTTTCTGGTGTTTCTGGGTGCCTATTGAGGGGTCCTGGTGTCCTTACTGATATATAGGCATAAGTTTAAATTATGTCTAACTGTACTATGATCTGTCCAGTGATATTTTACCATTGGTGTCTGTAAATATAACATTTGATCTTTACAGTTCATTGATGCAATTATGTAATCAGGAATGGTAGATGTTAGGAACACTTTGGACTCATTTTGGATACACAAAGTCAACAACTCTGTTCAAAATGGGGACCATGCCTTGTATCACAGTTGAATCCATCTGCAATGAAGGATAGTGAAATTCAAATGGAGTGCTGTCATGAACATGGTACTTTTCAATAATGATACATAAATAATCATTGGTTTACAATGAGGTTTTTATCTTCAAAGTACCCAATGCACAAAATCAATGGGGTTTCCATCAGGCCCGACAATTTGTTAGAAACCGGGAGCTTGTTTCTAAATGCAAAAAATAATTTTCCTCTCATCTTATAAGTTCTTCTAGCTGAATTAGTTATCAAATTTAATAAACACAGATGGACAGGAGAAAATGTCCAAATTTATTTTATAGGTGTACATTAGGGGGTGCCATAAGAATGAGACCCAGTCACAGATTGGCTAGTTAGGAGCTTATATGCCATCTTGATACTCAGGAGAAGAGGAGGTAGGTTGTAGTTTGGGACTTCAAAGGGCAGGAAGACAAATAACATGAAGATGGAAAAGCAAAAGTTTGGTAAATAAATGTTTGCTGGGCCATCTTTAACAATAGGACACAGAGAAGACTTTGACTGAAGTGACCTTGCTAGGTTCATCCCTGTCCATCACACTTAGTTCATATTAAATATAGTTATCTGTGATAATATCTCCCTTCTTGTAGCAGGTTCTCTATCTAAATTCCTTTAGGCAGATAAAGGGGGATGGTCAAAGGTTCTTTCTGAACCTTTTTTCCTTAATAACCACCTTAAAATAACAAATGTCCAAGAAGGCATATTTTTGGGTGCCAAACTCTGCTACCCTTCATTACCAAAGACAAAGCAATTCCAAATTATCTGAAGCAATATCTGTAGGAACTTAAGGGAAAAAAATCACATAACTATTCCTTAGTTTTACCTGTGCAACAAATTATGCTTGTACTTTGGAAATGATAAGACAATGACTATGTTTTACTCAGTAAATTAAACCTGGATTTAGTTTTCATGAACAATACAAGAAAAATATACTGGAATGTGTGCAGATGATGTTTTGTTGAGTTGTACACTTGAAACCTGTATAGTTTTGTGAACCAATGTTACCCCAATAAATTCAATGAAAAAAAGAAAAGAAAAACATACATGGATGATGCTAATTATTAAGAACTTCCAACTTTTTGATTATTTTTAATTACTAAGCACCTCTAACTTTTCATATAAATGCAAGTCAAAGGTCAAAAGATTAATGGTAAGAGCTATCCTCCCAAACAGACTTTGGCATAAAGTAAGATTGACTCCCTCCAGTTCCTGAAGCTAGCAGGGTTGGCAGAAATCACAGCTGTCTAAATGCATATGACTTTGATTATTTCCAGAAAGTACTGAAGAACTAAAATTAGCAGGCACATGGAACATCTACTTCATTATATAATCACTAATTGCAAGTTAAGAAGGAAAATAAAGTTCTGACTATTTTGATGAATACCTAGAGTTTTCACTTATTTGTAGAATTTCTCTGAAGGGTATGTGACATTCTTGGGTTTGCTGAACAAAGAAAGTCATTTAAGAAAGAGATGAATGAACCAAAAAAGCTATGGTACATTTACACAATGGAATTCTACACAGCAGAAATAAAGAAGGAGCTCCTACCCTTTGTGACAGCATGGATGGAACTGGAGAACATTGTGCTAAATGAAATAAGCCAGGTGGTAAAAGACAAACACCATATGATCTCACCTTTAACTGGAATCTAATCAACAAACAAGCAAGCAAGCAAAATATAATGAAGGACATTGACGCTGGGAGCAGGCTGACAGTAACCAGAGGGTATAGGGGAAGGGATAATGGGGGGAAAAGGGTGAGGCATTTACAGGAATAGCTATGAGGGATGCATAGCCAAAAACAAGGGGTGGTGGAAACAGGGTAGGGAGTTGGGGATGGTTGGGGTAGTGGGCAGGGGTGGGGGGAAAAGGCAGAAAACTGGATTTGAACAACAATAAAATTCAATAGTATTTAATTAAAAGAAAGAAAGAAGGAAAGAAAAAGAGAGAGAGGCTGCGTGTTGAAGAATTCACGAAAGGCCTAATCAGCCAGAGCTCTTTGGAGCTGCTTTGAAAGTTTCAGGGTATCATTTTCTCCCTTGGGCCATTAACTTTTTCAGTCCTTTAGAAAACAATACCCAGGGGACTCCTTCAAAATTTGAATCCACATTTTTCTTCCTCCAAAGAAAGCTTGGGTTAAAGCATCACGAAATATTCTCACAAGCTATCACAGAAATGTATTTCTCACTGTGTATTACAAAACCTTTTTGTTTTAAAATCTTGGAAGCATGAGTAAAACTTTGAAAAATGAAATAGAAATAGAAGAATAACTATAAATAAGACATTCTATAATGTTAAAATCTCACAAATTAAATTCCCCATTACATTTAATAACATAGAGTCACATCAAATATGAGGCCAAAATACTTCCTTACAAATTTACTTTTAAATCCATAATTGAAAACTTTGAAAGTCCACCAATCAGTATAAGACTATAAAAGCTAATGGAAGAGATGCAGATAATGATCAAATATAATGAAAATTAAAATGAAGAAGATGAGGATGAAAAGGAACAGGAAACACAAGAGGTGCTCAATGTACTGCCTTTGGATCCTTATCTGAGAACTGCCTGCAAACGGAGTCTGCTTGCAAACGGAGTCTACCTGCTCTCCCTTGCCTTTGTCTAAGGCATGCGGTCATGTCCCCATAGCACCCCAGGCCCTCGTGTCCGTGCTGACTCACCGACAATGTGCCACTTGCACAGTCATAGTCAAGACTGAGCAGAAGAAAGTGCACCAACCAGATTCTTCTCTTTACCTCCCTTGTGAAGCTGTCACTATGCCTGTTTTAGTCATAACCAGTTGTTACCTAGATATCTATGCCCAAGCCAGCCCATGGACTGAGAAAAGACCTCTGATTCACCAGTAGGATTCCTAAGAGCTGTTTCCTTTCCCTATTCTGGAAGAGGCAAATAGTACTTTAGTGCAACATTTTTGAGTGCTTACTGAATACTAAGCCAAGTAACTTAACTTAATTCTCTTATTTGCCACATACCACACGGAAGACTTCACATTTCTCCCCATTTTGGGTCCCTATTAGCACTGACCAAGAGAACTTCATGTAATGATGGAGATGTTCTCTATCTGAAACACCTGAGATAATAGCTGCTAGTCACAAACTGAGTACTTGATATGTGCCTAGTGTAACTGAAGAAGTGAATTTCTGGTTGAATTTAATTGTAATTGATTTAAATTCAAATGGTTACATGTGGCTATTACTGCTATATTGGACAGGGAAGATGATTTACTTCACTTCAGCTCCTTTCCTTCTGGGATTGTGTGTGTATGTGTGTGTGTGTGTGAAGATTTTACTAGTCCCTGGATGTTATAGTTAAGGGACTTAATAAAGTCTTTTTACTTCATACTTTTTTTTTTCTCTTTATTTTTTTTTATTTTATTTTTTTTTTAAAGATTTTTATTTATTTATTTTTAGAGAGGGAATGGAAGGAGATAGAGAGAGAGAGAGAAACATCAATGTGCGGTTGCTGGGGGTTCTGGCCTGCAACCCAGGAATGTGCCCTGGCTGGGAATCGAACCTGGGACACTTTGATTCCCAGCCCGCGCTCAATCCACTGAGCTACGCCAGCCAGGGCGTTTACTTCATACTTAATAAAAATCTTTTTCTGGAACTCTGAAAAATCATTGACATAAATAAACAAAACTTAACCTTGATATTTCATGTGGTTCTATTTTGATTTCTAATTCTGAATTGTTGAATACTCTCTATTACAGTCAGGAAAATGGAGTCACGGGAGATGAAAGAATTAAGAGAATTAATTTTGCAACCCCCAGAGACTTTCAGGTTTGATTTACCAACAGTATGAAAATGATTTAGTGATACTCTAGTGGTTGTCCCCAAGAAATACTCTCCATCCCCACCACAGTTTATGTGGCTTGCTAAAATCTAAGAGGTATTTGAAGAGAGCTCTGTTTACCTGGAAGAATTCTGAGTTAACTTTTGCTCAGAATGATGAAAAACCCTTCCTGTTTTGTACATGCATCTTGCCCCTCCCTCAGCCCAGCAACAATTCCAGTTAACAAATGGAATCTGCCATTCTCTGTCTGGTCAGAGAATTAAAGAAGTGAAAGTGAATAAAAGTGGAAATATCTAATTTCTGACTAGCTTGTTAAATAAAATTAGTTATTGCTAAGATAATATATTTACAGAGAAGCCGCTGTAAAACTTCTAGAAAAAAATTCCTTCTTCTCAGATAGTAGGCCCCCCACCATTTTTTTTGCCAGGCCTATCATTTTCTCCAGTGTGACCCCCACACTCACTCCCTTATGCCCTTAGGCTTGATTTTCTGGTTGGAACCAACTTCTCTAAAATTGCAAACACAACCACATCCCCTTCCACACCAGAAACATGTTCCCATTGGTCACTGGATCTCTGCTTGGGTTTTACCTAGAGAACTTTCAGAACTATCCCCAAGCCCATTCAAAACAAATTGGAAGAAAATCTTGATGTAAGACCTGGTCACCAGTATTTTTAATAAAGCTTTGTGACAATTCTGATATGTAGCCAGAGATGTGAACCAATGCTCTAATTAGGAGGCTTAATTTAAGGACCTCAACTCTGTGTAAATTTTATCCTGTCTAGGTCCTGTGAGCAGATGTTAACATTTGTAAGCTTTTCTGACGTTTTAAACCCCACAAAGAATTCTATTCTTCATTTGACATGGAAGATCAGTGAGGTAGCCCTGGCTTCTTAGCAGTCGGGGAGAAGGCCTTGCCTGCTCTGGGGAGTGACTGTAGGAGGTCTGCTCCTTTGTGGAAAATGGAGAACCAATAAACCAAGCAACCAATCAACCAGCCAATCAACCAAGCAACCAGCTAAACAGCCAATAGCCAATCCTTTTAGATCCAAATACACATGATCATCCCTAGTTTCTCATTCCTCCAACACTTGGAAGATGGGCCCGTGCATTTACCTCCCTTCAAGGCTCTTTGGCATATGTAATAGACCAAATTTCACTTGCGTGTAATGATGGGAACAGGAGAGGATAAAAGAAATGGGGTCTTACTGGCCACAGTAGAATTTACAGCATAAGCTCTCAGGCTGTGGGGTCAGACTTGGGTGTGAGTTTGGGAAAGTGATCCCTGTGCTCGGGTTTCCCAACAGTGGAAAAGAGACAGCAGTGATTTCCAAAGTAGGTGGCTGTGAGAGTTCAGGGATGTAATTTTCCATCAAAGTTGAGCCAGGGACACACCACACACTGAACAGCAGTGATTATTATTACTGCTTCCCACTCTGTTACATTCTGCGACTCACCACAGCTCTAAAGACCCCATAGCACAGCCTTGAACTGGCTTCTCAAGAGGATCAGCAGCAGCTTTATTTTCTAATTATTTCTGGTTCCTGAAGTCTCTTCCATGCTTATAACTGGGCACCAGTTTCACTTGGCAGGTCAGTCAATGCCAACAAGAGGTCTTGTGTGGCGAATGCCAATATATGTTATCACCTAATTGCTTATCGTAAAATATCATAAACTCACTCTCAGAAAACAGAAGCAAGTACATTTGTTAAAAGTCTGGATATACCAGCTTTGTATGTTCTGGCTCTGCAGGAGCCCACAGAGGAAAGTCGGTCATGCACCAAGATTAAGGGTGACTTTCTCCTAAAGACCTGTTGCTACATCATAAAGATGATACACATGTGAAAGACCCAATGTACCCACTGATGTCTGTGAGAGAGGAGCTTGTATCACTTACCTTGGAGAGGCGGTTCATTCTCTCTTCCTTGTCTTCCAGAACACGCAAACTTGGAGGGACATACCAGAAGCAGACATTTGTATGCTGAGGCTACAAAGAGGAAAGTAAGATTTACACTCAGCCTAAAATGGCACTTTTGAAAATTCCAAGGACATTTCTAATCTATTTATTCTGCAGCTTCTGAATATGATTCTTACTTTTTAATCTGTAATCACTTTTGAAGTGGCTGACTTTCACAAAACTACACAGCATTATTTTCTGTGAGTTTGATTTTTACTCCAGTTCAGAATAGCTACCATGTCACCCCTACTTCTCCTTTGTCATGGTCCACTTACCTGGACAGTACATTATTGACATAAAAAAATAGCAGGGATCAGAATGGCAACTGACTAAACATTTTGGGATGGTAGAAATCAGAAGACATACCTTTCCATCATACACCATTTCATAACCTTCTCGGTTTTTTATGATGTTGTACAAATACTCTGCCAGCTCCAAACACTTGTCAATATGTGCTTCAAACCCAGTAGTTCCCTAAGTAAGAGAAGAAGAAAGAGTGTTGGGCAGGCTGAGAAGAGTGAGTGGGCATCCAGGCTGAGATGCAGGGCAAGTGATCTCTAGAGACAGATGGTCTTTCTGCCACTTCTGTCTCGGCTGTGCTCCAGCACTTTCCTAACATAAGACTGTTTCTAGAATCTTCTCTGTCAATTCTTTCTCTTTTAATGCTCTCCCCCTCAGGTGTTTTTGTTCCTTTTCATGTCTGTCATTACGGCTCTCCATAGAGACTCCTTTTCTTCTCAAAGCCTCCACTCCCCAGGCAATTATTTTGATTACTCAAGAGGAAAATTTGCCTCAGCCATTTATAGGGGTAATTATGGAAGTCATTAATGACAGGAGGGCTGGGCTATTCTCTTCCTGAGGATAAAGGCATCATCAGGGACCAACCCCCCACCCTGCCACAGGAGGCCTGCTTAGCCCCTTGCCCATCATGTAAATTTGTCATTTCCAGACCCCACTTTTGTTCACCAAATATACCCCCATCATAGAACAAATAGGGTAGATCTCAGTGAATATTTGTTAAACACATGAATGAATGAATCTTAAGGGGCACACAGATGCTTTGTTAGCCTGTCACTCTGCAAAGCTCATTAGATTTCTCCTCTGGGGATAAATGACTGCTATGTGTGTAACGGGCGAACGTTATCACAGAGGTCTTTCGGCTTCCGGCTCTGGAAGCCCAGGGTCTGGACTTACCAAAAAAACAACACAATAGCTTTGGAATGGAACTGTTTAACTGATGTCAGGCCACACTAGCAAATTCTTAAAATGTCTTTCCTTCAGTATTTGCGGCATGCTAATGGGACCTTAGAAAAACAGCTGAGGCTCATTCCAGGCGGTGTCAGACCTGGCCTACCAGTGGCTTATCCAACATGGAAACTAGAGTGAGCAATTGTAATGGAGACAGATGAGTCCACTTTCCTGATTACACACAGCCTGGTCATCCCGGCAAAAAGAGGGATCCAGCATAGCCAGTGACATTCAATATCTGATGCATATTTAAGAATAAGCTGCATTTTAAAAATCTCATGGGTTTAAAAATCTTTCTTTGGAGATTGCTGCCCTAGTTGATTACTTCACAGAGGCTGACTGGTTCCTGATGAGGCCAAGGAAGGACTGGGCTAACACCCAAGTGCTCGTGCCAGCACCTTTGCCATGAGCTCCACAAGGCTGTGGGTGCCAAAGAAATTAGGATTGTTCGGACCGACCTGGAAGTTTGGGTCCACTTGGGATGGACCCTAGGTGGGAGGAAGAGAGGTTAATTGTCCTCCAAACTGGATCCTTAGGACGAGGCTAGAGCTGAATTTAAACTTTCACAGAGCTGATGCAGCAGAAGGTCAGGGCCAGCATGACTCTGCCCCTATCTAGCATACGACCTTGGCTAATCTCTCTGGTCACATGGGAATAACGGTGCCTGCATGATTTCCCACACAGACACAGAAAGGTAAAATGAATGCTCAGAAAATGAGTTTGATTGTATTGCAAAGGGAGTGGGATTACCACACACCAGAGTGGGAGTCCTCTGGCCTTTGCCTGCACCCCTAGCCCAGGACTTCACGGTGCAGATGAGCAGGAGGAGTTGATGGCTAAACAGGTGTAAGGGGAATGACAGAGGAAACTCTAGGGAGCCCTGAGATGTGTGGGGCCCTCTCCTTTCATGTGATATTTATGGAAATAAGTTCTATATTTTATTTTCAAGGTTTTGAACCCTTATTTAGGACATTGTCTAAAAACCACTCATTCATCAAACTCTTGTTGAGTAGCTATCATGTGCCACACAGCTCATATTGTGAGAATGACTAAGGCACATAAAACTTTGTCAGGCATCACATAATCGTGACCTGAGTCACTGAAGGATGCTGGGGACTCAGATTCCTAAATGAAAGGCTGGATCCCAGCAACAGGATTATGCTGAGGGTGCTTCAGGGAAAGTTGATTTGATTTTTTCCCTCATTGCCCACACTTAGGATTGGTTTAGACAGACCTGGCTGAAACATATACTCCACAAGGACACAGACTTATGGTCTTTTTGTTAATTGTTGTATCACACCAGCAGTGCTAGGCACATACTGGATGCTCAATGTATATTTTTTGAGTAAATGGATGAATGGATGACAGTATAACTATTAATGCCTGGGGCAGTGTTTTTACAAAGTATATTCTGAAGAACCATCTGTATCATAACTGGATTAATTGTATTAAAAATGTGGATTCTCAGGCCCACCCTAGGCTCCTGAATCAGCATTTCAAGAAGATGAACACGGTTTGCGTTATCTTCTTCAGTGATCTCAGTCTCCCACATTCAGCCATGGCCTTAGTGCGGTCCGGGGGCCTGATATCTTAGTGCTGTGCATGGTTCTCTGCTTCTTAAAGCCCTCCTCTAATGCTCTTGGACCCCAGAGCTGCTGTTTCTGAAATAATGACTGAACCTTTTGCTGCTAGCTCCATTTTTGCTGCTGTCATCTGGACAAGAGCTCCCTAATTACTCTTCTTTTACCTAGACTTTTCACTAGGCTCAGAATATTATGCACTTTCGCTTCTGCTAGACTTTCTGGGAATAGATATCTTATTATTCTACCTATCATCTTCAAGACCCATCTCAAAGGTCATCTCTTAATAAATCATTCTTGGCTCTCAAAGTAGGCAAAAGCTCTGCATCCTTCAGCTTCTCAAGGTGTGTCTGTGTTTCTCTTGTGACCATTTATATTCTGTCTCATGTGAGGGTTATCTGTGCATTTATCTTATCCTATCCAGAAAACTGTAGTTTCTTATCCCATTCAGCACCAGGCACAATAACAGCTGCTCAATATTGACTTATTAAAATAAATTTATATTTTAGAGAGAAAGTGAACATTCAGTCACTCAGCAAAGGGTACCATTAGTCATCAATGTCCCATTAATAGTTTTCTTCTGTTACTGTTTTGTCCCCAGCCATTTGCCAGCCCCTCCATTATCTCCGTTTAGATTAGGGAGGCCAGTCACAGAAAACTAAAAGGAAAGATACAAACACAGAGATTTACTGTGAAAATTCATTAGTTACATATTAAGCTTTCCCTGCAAGCCTAAAAGAGGGGGACTAATTTTAAGGATTGTTTTTTCTACCACCAAGTTTTTACCACTGAATAAATCTGTCAAGAAAGAAAATAATCATCAAGTGCTAGTAAAATGCAGACAAAATGAAAGTTCTACTCAATCATTTGAGGTCAGACACAGTGCTTTTGCTAATGACAAGATTATTTATCATCACACAATCTAGAATGCCTCTCAGCATCCTGTATTAGGAGGCCCGTTTTTTGTTGTTGTTGTTGATAGATTTGCTCTAATCAAGTTATCTTGGACTTAATATGATGGCTGTCATCAGTGCATTTAGCTTCATTAGTAATTAACAGATTAAGGAGTAGTAATCTATACTTAGGCTACTATCTTTCATGTGGTTTATTTTAGGAGAAAATGTGGATCTACTTAAACATTGCACTCTCCAGGCTTGTCTGATAACAGAGGATTTACTAATTATTGATTTTTTAAGTTGTTTTCTCATTTTTGAGAGCAAGAGGGCATTTTAAATAGAGCATCATGGCTCACTCTTTCATGGTTCTTCTTGGGAGAGGTGACTGCTCCTTCTCTGGCTGGCGTTACTAATAGATTTTCATGTGAGAAAGTAATTATCCTCACCTCAGATCCAGAGTGTAGGACTACACTTATTACTTCAATAATTATTATCATTTTACTTTGCCAAAAAATGCACCTTTAAATTGAAAGCCAAATAGGAGTTTTTGCTGTTTAGATGTCTAGATACGTAAGGTTTTGCTCAAGGAATGAAGAGAATATGTGTCCGTAAGTTATGTGGCTGCTGTGATTGTTTTGTTTTCTCTGTTTATCCCCACTCCTGGTGCCTTCATCTCAGCACTTTAGAAACTGGATCCTTTGTCTTTATTTCAAGCTTCATTTGTTCCTGCTGCTTAATTCACACCTGATGTATGCCACGTTATTTCTCTGAGAACCGAACGGCTGCACCATGCTGGTGAGGAGGCTTCAGATGGAAAGGGAGCAGCAGGAACTGATGAACCGTGAGAAAAACATTTTTGTGTAAACATGGCTAATGATCATCACCTTAATCAAAACACCACAGGAAAAGGAGACAAAAAGGATGGTACTGGACAACATTTAGAGATCAGATTTCCTCCATCTTGCTAGGTGATATTTTGTAATTCCCACCAATCGATGAAATAAAAAGCCCTCTCCTTTTAAATAGCTTCAGAGTACACCAATTATTCATATTCTTGATTCATTTACTTATCATTGCCAACCAAATAAGTCTCATCTCGAATGACAGGAATCAGGTATGTGTCCTTGTCAGGCTTTCAACTTTCAAAACAGGAAGAGGTGCCCTGCCCAGCTCAAGGGGTGGGAGCTGACCCACGTACAGCCTTTATGTGCCAACAGCTTACCTGGGGCCTCATGCCAGGTAGCAGCCCAATGCTTAGCAGCACTTAGAGAAAATTCAGCTGGTGTAAATAGTATGGAGGCTTATCTGAAGAATATGAAGTCCAGTCATCCCTGGAGACCACCTGAGAATTATTTTTGTATAAAATTTATTTCCATTTAACCTGTCTTTTTTCCAGGATGGCTTTCAAGAAGAGTCCATAAAATCATTGTGGACTATATTGTTTGACTTTCAAGCCCCCATTTTTTCTTATCACTCATCCCCCTCTCTAAACTGCTTAAGGCAATTCTGTCTACTTTGAAAAAGTTTATAAACAACAGCATATGGGACTCGGGGTTGTGGATATGGTTCATAACCCTTTACACAGACCCGAGGAGGAACCCATGCTGGGGTCTCATCCTGGCATGTCCCACCCCTGCTGACCAGGTGATCGGCCTGTTCCTATGGGGTTGAATGTGTCACATGTTTGCGCTGGCTGCTTAAAAAGCTTATAGCCACATTTGTGGGAACTTCCCCACACACGTAGGACCTCAGGGCATGACATCAGCCTTCTAATCATCCCCTTTTCCTTTCACTTCGTCATGCTTTCCTCTTTTAGCAGTCAGGTTTTTCTAGCATGTCCTCTGGCTCGGGTCTTTCTTCTGGTGGAAAATAAGTGAAACCAGGTGGGAAGTCACCACTTTGTGACATTTAAGTTTGGAATCTGGTCAAGATGAAAAATAAAATTTTGGGCCTTTCTAGCCTACTTACACTTAAACATACACTTATGCTCCTTGAAGGTCCAGCCAGCACTGCACACCATTAGTTAGAGTTTGTGTTTCAGAGTGAGGAGTGATCATCACAGTTCAATTCTGAGGTCAGTAGAGAAACTGTACAAAGAGGGTCACTAGGTACTTGTGGAGTTTTTATAGCTAGAGGTGACCCATTACCCCTTTGAAATATCAAAAATAAGCTACCATGAAGGGTTTTTTACTTTTCCTTTTTTGTTCTCCAAACATATGCTTTTAGATTACATATGTTTGAAGAAAAAAAACATCAGTGAGTAAACAGCAAGAGTTAGGAGACAAAATCAACAACCAAATACTTCTTAAATACCAGATGTTCTGCCGTACAAAGCAACATGGATTTGTTTTCTGGATGAACGAACATTCAGAGCAAGTTGGCTTAAAAGAAAAAAAATACAATGGGTTTTATTTTATTGTTGCCCATTGTAGAATGCTGATATGTAGATATAGGATTAAAGAAACAGTCTTGGGTTAGTAATTTGGAAATCAATTATTAACATGTCACACTAAGGCTCACTTATGTTTTTAGTTGACATTCAGCTGACCTACACGTGCTCACCTTTGCTCTCCACATCAGCCATAACTTAAAGACATCCACGTGGCGTCCACATTGTAAGGCCTTGTCTCCAGTGTCATAGGACAGGTCATAGTGTTTATCTTGCTGGAAGAGGTAGGAGGCATGCATCTGGTTGCAACTCTGCATCAGTCCCTAGAAGAGAAGAGAAAACTTAGGAATGGTATTGACTTTCTCAGATGTTCTATAAGATTTACATTGTGATAGAAATTATTAAGAAAAAAAAAGACATTGAATATTCTAGAAAAACAAAACAGTAAGAATCAAAGGAAAAAAACATGGGACAAATATCTGGACAAGATGGGCTGTGATAAGTCCACTCTGGAGGATGAATGGCTCAGGGTCAGACATTCCCAGGGTTTGATTGGAGAAGGCATTTGTAAAAAAATAATTTCAATCAGAGTGTAATGTTCATTCTATGAGAGTACATTCTGATACTCTGGTTTTGTTGCAATTACAATATTTTGGAAACTCTTTGTTTCTGTAAAATATTATTAGTGTGATTCTTCTAGGGCTTCATTCATATTTACTTCAAATACTTTATCATTTAACTGTTAAAGTTGAATTCTCTTTGGAAATCAGAGCTTTTAAGATAGTTCATTGCTCTCATTTTTATATAATGAAATCTAAAAAAAATAAAGACATTGCCCCTCTGAAATGTCTCAAATAACCAATATTTCAAATGTCAGGTTCCTCTCTTACATGCTTAGAGCACCTGTACTGCATTTTCACACTCAGTTTGCTTACGGGAGTGGCAGTGGACAGTGTCATTGTCGATGACTGTTAATGCTCCATAAGCTCACCATGGAAAATGGATGGCAAAGTGACTGAACTTGTCCAAAGGACAGTGAATGAGCCATGCTGTCTGACTGAAACAGCACTGTCACTCTCCTCCTTCAAAACCCCACCACATGGCAATCTGTCATGAACCACAGGAATCCTTTGGCTCTTGCATTATCTACAGCATAATTGTGACTTTACAGAAACTCTGGCATTTTTTTTCTCTTGTGACTCATGACCAGAGAAGAAAAGACTAAAATGTGATCATTTAGTTGAAGTTAGAAGTGGGAACCTTTAAAAAAAATTATCCAAATGAAAAGAAAATGCAATGCGGCTAAGATTTTAACTGGGGCTCAGCCTTATAGTTTAGGTTTCATATTCAATGGAATTCATCATTATTTTTTGAGACTAGAGGAAGGTACATAATCTAATTGAAATTGGGAAATAGAAAGACATAGAATTTGAAAAAGAAACTTCACTTGACCAATGAAGTAAAAAATTGCCACAGGTGCTTCTATTTTGTCTCAAGGTCACAGAAACTTGGCACCAGCCTTGCCCAGCCCAGGGAACTCCCAAATAGGTGCCCTCAGTCCTCAGGGAGCCACCCCAGACTGGAACGGTGGACAGACCAGACTAGCTTCTGCCGGGAGAGGAAAAGCCACTCAAAGCACGTGACTTCTAAAAGGTTGGAGAGTACCAGTCTCATTGTGCAAAAGGGTAAGTAAAAGAGATGTTGTTTTTCACATAAAGAGCCTTGGTAAGATAATATGCTGGTTCTGGGCCATTAAAAAGTTACAATTGTTATGCCCCAAACCATGTTAAATACATACATGGATAGGCACTGTGCTGTAAAATAGTTGCTGTAAAAGAGATTCCCACTGTCAAATAAATATAGGAAATTCTATATCATAAATGCCTTCTTTTCAGATATTTGCAATATATACTAGCATATTAAAGGCTCTGATATGCTCAGAAATAATTCAACTTATTTTAACTGTTTAATCCAATGTATCACAAACTTTTTTTAAAACTGAGAATTCTTTTACCAAAGAATACTTAATACAAGATATAGAATATGTAATATAAGCTATGGAATGACATTATCCCTTGGTTCCCAATAAGGGAAATGCCATCAGAGCATCATAAGAAGTTTGGAAGGGATTCTGGAACTATTAATCTATTCCTTCCCAATGAGGGAATCTTCTTTATCCTCTTACTGATACTTGATTGTACAGTCTTCATTCAATCACCTCCCCTGATGAGGAATTTATTTCTACATAAATCATTTGTTACTTTTGGGGCAACTTAATCTTTAGAAAAGTGTGCCTTTTATTGACCCCCACTCAGACCTAGAGTTATGGTGTATTCTAATTTTGTCATCAAATCTGTGCCACCCAGTGTTACTAACCCAGTTCCCTGAAGCCTCAAGGAAAAAAATGAACTCTCTTCCACTTAAGAGTCATCCTGTAAGGGCTACTATTCTCTCAGCTCACCCTTCCTTCCTGCCTCCCTCCCTCCTTCTCTTCCTTCCTTTTTAGATAAACATCCTCAGTTCTTTTAACCCCTTTTCGTACATGCTTACCAAGTGTTCTCCACTGTGCAAGCTCTAGCTTGATGGGGTCCTGTATACTATTTGGCACCCACATAAGCAAACCATGCCAGGTGTGGTTTAACCTGATGACACAGAGGACCACCACCTCCCTCATTCTGAAACTCCATTCTTTCATCCCAGTAATGGTTTGTGAATAGTAATTCTCTCTTGACCCATTGTTGAGCCCACAAATGACAAACTAATGTCCTATGCTTTTTCACAGGTAGAACAATTTGGTCATGTGTGAAACATGACTGTCTTGTCTAGTCAAATTGTAACCAGACTATATTAGGACATAAGAGCAGGACCTCATCATTATCTTCATTAACAATTTCCCCTTTCTGGATATAGCTCACTGGTCCAGCCTGTAAAATCATCCTGTATTTTGATTCTATCACTACACACATTTACTCTATCAAACCCTACAGGTGGCTTGGGCCACCAGTCAGGAAAAACGCACCTCTTCCCTGACCAGGAGAGCGGAGCACTGCAAAGGGACGCCCATCATCTTGTGTGGATTCCATGTCACAGAGTTGGCCCTAAGGAAAACAAACCATGTTAAGAGGTAGCACCCATGACAAGGCAGACTACTCAGGCCCTGTACATGGGGAACAGAGCTTCAGGGTTCTCGGTGCTGTTTGTCAGACTCCAGGAGGACAGTAAATTTGCAAAACAACAACTGGATCTATAACCTTTCTCTTTTCCATGGAGGCATTCATTTGGTTTTCAAGGTAGTCTGAGAGCCCCTTCCAATGTCCAGGACCACCAAGTCCAGGGTCTTGCCCTTGGCCACCAAGGAGCAGAGCGCCAGGCAAGTGAAGGAGTTGCCCTTGTACATCTCCACTGTTTCTGCTTCTGACACAGTCGTGGCCTGGAGCTTGGAGCCATGGGTCATTTCACTGCTTAATTTGTTTCTTTTCCCAAGCCAGTCTCTTCTTCTGATTCAACTGATTACCAAGTTTCTCAAATGTGTAATTTCATAGTAGCTTCTAGCTCATCCCCTCCTTCCATCTCTTCTGAAATCCAGAGTTATCCTTCTAGACTGCAGGTGAGGTATACTACAGCTCCTATAGCAGTTCTCAATTGATTTGGTTTCAACACACTGGAGACATACTCTTCCATCATAATTAGTGATTCTCAGCTCAGGGGTTTATGCTACCTGAAAAGTCTAAACCATAGTCCTGATTCAGATCCCTTTAATAATAATAATAATAATAGTTATAATTATTATTTTAATCTAGATATAGCCATCTTGTCTTAACTGACTCTTGGTTTCCATTTCCTCCTCCACCCAGCCCCACAGTTATCCCCTAGCTCTGCATATGGCCCTCTCCTCTTTCTAGATTGCTGACAACTTCCTTTTGTCTTCAGCCTAAAGTCAAACTACAGGCTACCACACAGGGGAGCCCCAGGCAGCGTGTTGGGTCATGTGTCCTTTCACTTTCCTGTACATGTTTCCATCACACCAGACTGTTTTTGTTCTCATAAAATTCTATGCTCATGCTCCTAGGTCTCTTAATGTGATTTCCTCTTTCTGGATGTCACTTCCCTTTGCCTCATGTGGCAAAAGAATCTTACTTATTCTTTAAGGCCCAGATCAAGTCTTTGTAGCTTTCTTGGACTTCATTCAACTTCTCTTCCCCACTCTGGCCGTACTGCTCCAACCCCCCTTCTCCAGTTCCTGGGGAAAGCAGCTGTTCCAGTGAGTCCCTACTGTTCACGTTACCTGCTTTTCAGGCCGGTGAGTCCCTGTGCATATCTGAGAAACTGAATGCGACCTTGGTGTAAACAGACTCACAGGAGGAGGAAATAGCAGTACCAACCACAGCAGCTGCTGTGGGTTGCTGCCCCTCCGGCTGAACAACAGACTTGGGATCTCCCTGCTCCCAGCACCGAGGTACAAAAAGCTTGAGGAGAAATGAGAAGCTGGGAAATATCTCATTCATTCATCTCTTTGGTGAATAGCAGGCTCGGCAAGAACTCTTGCTGGCTTGGGATCTTATCTGGATCGGTGAATAGTCCAACTCTTCTTCTGCACTGGGATTGAGGCAAGAAGCTTAGGCAGTTCATGGCCAGATGGATACTACCCCTGGAAAGAGGACTACATGACTTCAGGACCAGAATCAAGAAACTTGGGCTCTAAGCAGTAGGTAATAGTGACTAAGGGAGGCAAGCTTGGGAGCCAGATGGCCTGCATTTGCGCCCCTGTTCTACCACGCCCTAGCTGTGTGATCTTGAGCAAGTTATTCTCTGTGCCTAGATTTCCTTGTCTGTAAATAGAATGATATTAAATGGTTTGGGTCTTAGTAAAAGTGCTTATAACTGTGTCTGATACACCAGAAGTTTGGCTTTTGCTATTAATTTCAACTCTATCGTTTATGAGCATTGTGACACTGGGTATGTATTATAGAATATTCTGTAATTCTACAGCTATACACCTAATCCTGAGAAAGCTCGGCTGCGTCAGTAATGACTTCTACAGAGAAGAAAACAGCTCTTCTCCATTTCTCTGCCTGGAGAAGAGGCCAGTGTATCTTTTTAGAGTAGAAAGTGCCCAGGTCCACAGCTGCCTATCATTGTCCTGCCTCTGTTCCAGAGGGGCTGCCTCATAAGGAGGGCAGAAAGCTGCACAGAGTGATTCAATCACACAGGCTTCACTTACAGAGAAATGTGGGCAATTTATAAAAGACAGCCTCGGGTTTATTTCTAAATGTTTTGCCATGGGATCCAGACATGTGTCTGTGATTTTCCACAACTTGGAGAGAACTGAGTCCCCTAGGGCTGTTTTCAGACATAGCCTTGTACCCTCATCTGCACCTCAAACTCAGCAGACCCTGAAGAACTCATTCACTTGTGCCTCCTCTTCCTTCCAGACCTCATCTTTCTCCTCTGATCTTCTGTGCTTCAGTTCCTCGCACCATCTTCCTCCCACACATCCAGCTCCCAAAACTTGTGATGCTATGGCTGCTATAGCAGGCTTTTCCAGCTTTTCTCCTAGCCCAAGAAACATAATGCTCTCCATGTGGAATAAGTGGCTTGCATGGCGGTGATTCTCAGCTCAGAGCCAAGCCAACATGGCTCTGCGAGCAGGCCCTCCACTGAGGCACACTAGGCAGGACCTGTGGGCACTCCACCAGCTTTCTGAGCACTGCCATGACTCCATCTCAGTCTCCAAAAAACTCATCTGAGCATTCTCCAAGGATCCTTTCAAACCTGCATGTGCCTTCTCATCACCTCAATGTCCTTCCACTTCTGCCTGCTAAAGCTCCAATGCCCACCCCTAGGAGGAATCATTCCCTCCTTGGTGCCCTCCAAAGAGCTCTCTTGTCTGTCCCTTGGGCCTTTACTTCCCCTGCCTTGAATTTTAATCCATTGTTGGTTGTTAGTCTGCCTTGTTAGATTCTCAGCCCCTTGAAGACAGGCTTCCTATCCTATTCATCTCTGTGCCCTCACTGAGCCTGCAGCTGGCACAGGTCCTATAACTGCTGACTTGAATTGCAGAACCCATGGCTCTCAGAGTGAGAGTGAGGGTAGTAATTGGTGGTGGGGAAGACACTGTGCAGGAACCTTCAGCTGGGCCAGAAAGCCTGGTGAGTGGACCATAGCGGTGGGCTATCATAGGTGAGCAGCAGCATGCTGCGGGAGGGTTACAAGAATCAGTTCACAGTGCATAGAAACAGACTTTGGAGTATCAGTGCTCCTGGCACACCCTCTCAGTGACTCCACCTCTAGACATTTGGACAGTGCTATTGAGGAAGGAAGTGGCTCTTTGAAAATTTGGTTGGTTCTCTAAGGGGACACCAGGCAGGACTCTGGGAGCTTGTGGCATTTTGTTATGAGTATAGCACTCTGGGATCCCTTTGACCACTGGGAAATTTCTGGATTTGGGGACAGTATTCAGCTATGGATTTCCTCCACTTTAGCATGAGTCCTAATGCTTGGGAAAACATACCCCAAGTGAGGCCAATTTCTTTTCTAAATTTGTGCCCATGCACACCATGCACAGTGGTTTCCATGGGCCCCACAGCCTTATTCATCAAAGACAGTGGGCCTTTTGCTGCTAAGTCAGCAAGTTGGGTACTCTTGGGTAAATGGATGGTGAAGGGGGTTCTGCTCAAAACAGAACATCATCAGTTCCTCTTTTTAGGGCTTCATAGCTGGCTGTTCCCTTTAGTAGTTAGTTATAATGCAGTTCCAAGAATTGTGGCAATTACAGTGGACTCTCTGTTCCATGCTAAGTGTTCTAAGCTTTGCTCTCAAATAACTGTCTTTACTACAAAGGTGTGTGGGTGTGCATTTCTCCAAGGCCCAGGGGAGGTAATTTAGCAGTTTTCAAGTAATTGTTAGCGTAGGGTGCTGTGTGGGTGTCAGCACTTGGAGTCCCAGGTGGCATAAAGGTAGAATAACAGATGCTCACTTGTTGTGCCAGTTAAAAAAGAAACTCAAAGTGGAGAAGGTACCATGCACAGGACACCTCTGTCTCAAGCACACAAATTTAATTCCTGTCCTAGTCATCTAAACGGGCACCTTCTACATTGTTCACTTTTGTTCATTGTCTTCCCACTCAGTTCATTGCCACCTCCTGAAGCTTCAGCTGTCATGCGGACCTTCATGACAAAAGGGGCTGGGCCTGTGAGAATCCCTCAAGGACCAGAAGCAGAGACTAGAACTGGCTCAGTGTGGGAAGGGGACAGGCCTGTCCTCATCCACTCCCACTGCACAGGTACCTGCAGTCAGAGCAAGGGCAGCTGGCTCAGGCACAGCAATCCAGTTGGAGGGGCCCTTAGGTGGTCTATCTCGTGTCTTTCGGTCTTCTTTTCACTGGTTAGGCAGGAGCCCCTGACTTTGCCTCAGTAACTCCACCTCCTCTTCCCACACTCAGAGATTATCCGGGTGTGAGCGGGCCTGGCATCATGCAGCACACCCTGTGTATTCTCTTTGGCCTGGCTGCTCTGCATGACCAGTGCTGACAGATGCTCCCAGGTGCCATCCGCTTTTCTCCCCATCCTGGAACAGAAACTGTGCCAAGCTGTCTAGGAGCAGAGCCAGTGGGAAGCTTCCCCTGGGCAGCATCTGGCTCCTTGGCAGGGTGTGCTGAGAATCTGGCAGCCTCCGATGAATTAAGGCCTTCTCTGTGGCCTGGAGTGTCAGAGCTCACAAACACAGTTGACCCATCACGTCATGATGGGAAACAGTGAAATCTGAGCTCCTGCTCCACACATGGTCCAGCACCCGAGGCTGGCGTAGCATTCTGTAATTTTTTAAAAGGTTTTATTTATTTATTTTTAGAGAGGGAAGGGAGGGAGAAAGAGAGAGAGAGAAACATCAATGTGCAGTTGCTGGCGGCTGTGGCCTACAACCCAGGAATGTGCCCTGACTGGGAATCAAACCTGTGATGCTTTGGTTCACAGCCCGTGCTCAATCCACTGAGCTATGCCAGCCAGGGCTGCATTCTGTAATTTTTTTCTTTTTCTGTTGGATCTGAATATACTTTACACTAATCAAATAGCTTTTTTGTGTGTGTTTTATAGCTTTCTCAATGATTTACTGCTTAGTTTCTGAATAGAGGGTACTTTGCCCCATCAGAGTTATATCAGAAAAAAATTAACATGGGGATAAAGGCATGTTCCACTTTAAGTAAAGTGACCATATTAAACCCAAACCCAACATAAATTACAAAGTGCTTATTTGCTTTGCTAAATTATTTACTGGTTTCTTTAAAGCAGTGGATATCATCCTTTATGGAACCCAAAAGCCACAGGTCTCCTCCCTAGAAAACTGTGGAGTGCCTGCAGGTGTAAACGATTCTGGTGGTTGGTCCAGAGATCCCAGGGAGGTTATTCCCGATTGCTTTGGTGAACCATGGGCCCCAGGTGGCAATCTCTGTGTTTGAGAGACATTCCACTTGGGTCCTTTGACACAGGCTTTGATTTCTTTTCTCATTACACACAATATTCACATGTATGACCACACACGGCAAGGCACACGAGCAGCGCACAGAATGGGCTCACCTGTGTACCAACAGTTCTTGAAAACTGGGTGCTTTTCACAGATAGCTTTCACACTTCACACTTCACACTTTGTGAACAAGAAAAACGTGTGTACCTCTCCACGCCACTCAGTTTCCACTTGTGTTTCCGGGACATCAGCAATCCCCCGCCCCAAGCGGCCTGAAAAAGATTGTACAAGGAAAAAGGTAGTTGTTTCTCATTGCCCAGATCTCTATAGTTTGGTGTCTTTCAAAACATCGAGAAAGAGTCTCCTTGACCCCAGGCAACTTAGAGGGTTGGCCACTTATGTCTAGCACTAGATTTTCAAAGTTTAAATTGTGGGGGCTATTGTTCTAAAGTCTCAGACTCCATCTGCATTTATATGGTGTAAGGAGCCAGACTGGGACTGTGTTTCCTCAGTCTGCATGAGAAAGAGCCAAGTTCTCCCCACAGCCCATCTTAGGCCAAGTGAAGCTCATCACCTCAGAAAGAGAAACCCTGTTATCTCCACAGTTTAGAGTGGAGGACATGGGCTGGGGACTCTTTAAACATCTTCCCAGGTGCAAGGGAAACTGTTTCGACAAGTCTGGATGATTCCAGAGAGAGGAAGCAACTTTATAACCCGATTTCACTCCTGTGTAATTTTGGATAAGCTAAGCTCTCTGTCAAATAAATGAACAACAACAGAAAAGCAAGCAGGAAAGGTTTGTACTAGTCACTTAGTTGAGCAATTAGAACATGTCCCTTAAAAATTTATTTTCAAGTTTTAAGATTTGAATTGGTATAGTCATCTTTAAAAACAGATGTCAAGGAGGAGATTCATTAGAAAATATTAACATTCTTTGTGGGTGTTAATAAAAATATTCCTGGGATAATTTTAAAGGGAAAAAAACTGTTAGGGTATGATTGCTTTTTTCTTCTTTGTTGTAATTTTGGTTCTTTTACAGTTTCAAAAATCACCCAGTTTTCCAAATGCGTAATATTTAAGATTTTTTTCTAGCTTAATTATAGAACGTATAAACATTAAAGAGAATAAAAATAAGTGGTAAGCTTGATATGTTTCAGAGAAAGCTAATACACTTGTTTGCCCCCAGCTCTATTGCAGTTACAGATCCCAGAGGAAAGAGAGACTGCGGCATTTGCTGGCTTAGGACACACAGAAGCTGCTATTGGTAAATCTGTCGGGGCAATTTCTTCCTGAATCTGCTAGCAAGGTTTGACAGACTCCCCCGTTCCAAGACCAGGTCACTGAACAAGTGAAGTTCTTCAACCTTTGCTCAGTGTCTTTGTGTATAGAATGATGGAATCTTTGGTATAAGTCACGTTATAAATCAGGGAAGGACAAGAAGGTTAGTAATGGCTAGGCAGACATCTCTGGAATAATAGAAATTAACCAGCTTAGCCAGTGGACATTTTCTGCTCCTAAAGAAAGGGGAATTAATTTGCTCTGAATACTTATCATAGAGCCAAAATGATCGAAAGCCAGTGCTACTCACCAACATTCTCACACCAGAGTGTAAACCAGCTTATGCTTCCTTCACTGAGAAAGAAAGCCTTGCAATCAGAAAGGTCAGCTGTCTGTACCAGATGTTGTGCTTAGTGATAATTTGGTACAACACCTCATCTCATTGTGGATCATTGACATTTTGCAGATAGCAGCTAATCTTTAAGCTGCACTTTGAAAAATGCTGGCCTAAATTTAAATACCTGCAATTTGTTTTAAAAATGGATAGTTTTTCATTTGAAAATGTTTTCCTGGCATGACTCCATTTGTTTTTTTTAATGTGACTGAGCCTGGAGTCAAAACCTTCACATATAGTTTATCTTCTTAGCTGATCAAGCTAAGAAATGGGAAATTTGATGGTAGGTATTTCTTAGCAAATTGTCAAGTTTGCTTCCCATTCAATGTATACAAATAACTGACTTGAGTTGGGTTTTTTACTCTTTGGGTTTCCTGTATAAATGCAATTCCTATTTACCCTTTTGGTCATGCTTGCAGGGAAGTAAGCTCTTTATGTGTGTGACTCTGTGTATGTACATAGGACATTATAGCTCAATGAATTGAGAACTAAGTGCTCCGCTTGGGTACTGGTCAAAGAAATAAGAATATTATCATGTTGGGAACATTAAGGCATTATCAGCCTGAGATTGCTTACAGTGAATGTTGTATACTGTGTGAGTTGTGTCCTGTTTTGTCTTTGCACTCTTTAAAAGCTGAAATATTACCATTTGAAAATAAGCTCCTAAAGTAAAAGAGAGAGTGTGAGACACAAATTTCATTCCATGAGCCCCAGGTGAAAAACGTGCAAGGACAGGTTAGTGGCAGGCCCGAGGGGATACTTACATCCACATGCATCCAGATCTTATACTTCTTGCAAATATCAGCGACAGCTAAGAGGGGATCAAATGCTCCATACACGGTGGTCCCAGCCGTGGCGCTCACAAGGAAAGGAACAAATCCCTATGCAAACGAGAAAGCCCCACGTATGTAAAACAGGTGATCAAGCATTCTTTGACATAGCTGACAAAAACAGTGGACACTCTTCCCCTATCATACACATGTGCATTTTGGAGCCATCAGAAGGGTTATTGAAACTTGAAGCCTGGTAGGAGCAATATTCACACTCCAGGATCTGAGTTCTCCAGGCCATTCTGCTGGACCTGCAGGTGCCCTAAGAGAAGATATTCTGGTTCTCTGAAGAGGCTACATTGGACCCAGAGGTAAATAAGCTTTGTAGTGCCTACAGGCCATTTATATATTCCAGGGAGATTTTCTGGCCTCCCCAGCCCCTTTTGCTGACTTTTTAGTCTTCCTTTTTCATAACAGGCCCTCTGAACCTAATAAATAAGCAGAAAAGAGGACAAAGAGGAGGAATTACAGCCCATTACTCCTATTTGGAAAATCCTCAGATAACGTGTTTGGAGTCTTAGAGAAGAGGATACACATGAGCTAAACAATAGCCATGGCTTTTGTCCATCTTAGTAGTTCTCTGTCTGCCTGGCCCTGGCTCAGTGAAATTGACTGAAATAATACATGGCTGCTGAAAGAAGTCCAAAGAATGTCTCAGATTGGATGAACATGTTACTCCCCATGATGTAACATGACGTTACAGAGGCAGTCTGTAGGTGGCAGCAAAGTTTAATATGTGATTTACGTTATAAGAAGCAGTTCCAGTACAAGTACAAGAACAAGGGGGAATTTGTGTGCCAGTTTGTGTGAGGGAAAAGGTCATAACAAAATTTATTCCCGAGTTCATAATAATCAGATGCATGTGTTACAGCATGGAACTAGGAACTATATATTATATCCGGTAAAAGTTAAACTAAGAGAATTTTAAAAACAAGCTCTCTGGCGTGTGAACCATCTGTGTAAATGACTTTCCAGAGCTTTGTGGGGGTCTCTAGCAGGTCTTCAGAACTTGCTACCTCTAAAAAGAGTTCTAAATTGCTCCTGAAAAATAAGATGTTGGGAGAGCCGGTCATATCAGCATGTGTCCAGGCAGGAAAAATGACTCCTTTCAAATAATGCCATACCAGTAACTCACATGCCGCATTAGCACTCTGGTATTTTCCACTTGTGAAAATGATCTTTCAAATGTTTCCACTTAATTCCAAATCTCATCACATAAGAAGAAAAATGCTTTGGAAATTCTTACAACATTATTGTGTATGTTATTTATTTAGCAACTTAGATCTTTCTAAAGCAGAGCCTACAACTCAGAGAAATAAAGAATGACTGGGTGCAAAATTTCATATTCTAATTAAAGCTGGGAGGTTGAGGCTGGGGTCTTCTTTTTAAAAATAAAACCAAAGTCTGTTCTCCACTGGGCAGGAATATAAATTTGTACCCTTAGCTTGCCATGGGCAGCATAAAGCTCCCCACAAAAACTTACTTTTTGTTTGACTTCAAGGATCCTTCTTTCGAGATCAGATGGGATCATTTTTCCCCTGAAAGGAAAAATAAATATATTATAGATTTGACTTGAATAATGTACTTTTTTATCTTTGATGTGTGGCCACATGAGAGTAAAAGTCCAACCCTAAACCATTGGTAATAATGGTCAGTTTAAATAACTCCTTGCCTCTTTTCGGGAAAAAATGCATTTCCTCCCCAAATGAGTCAGGGCTATAATTTCTGGCAGGTTCTGGGGGCTCCTGACCACACTGCACTGTCAGAACAGTCATTGGTCCTTCTACTCTGCCCAGACCCTGCTTTTAGTTTGTCCTCTTAATTCATTAAAACAAGGCTGCTTTGGAGTAAGACATTTAGCAATGGAGGGAGGATGCAGAAAAAGATTTGTATTCCAAATCTTCTAATGAATGACCTACAGACAAAATACCAAGAAGAGAAAATCCATTCTGAAGCATTTGAATGAAATATTAAGCCCAAAAGCTACCTAATTGCATTCTAACTGCTAAACACATAAAGCAGGACAAGAACTCATGGGCTCCAAGTTAAAACAGATAGGTAGACAGGACTGGAGAGAGGAACATCCTTTTATCCCTGCAATGTTTCTTTCCTAAAGTAAAAACACAGACAGTGCTTTGCTTACTACAAAACCCCATCACTGTAATAGCCAGATGAGTGGATTTCTCCAAGAAGCTAGATGTTCTTTAATTTCCTTAAATTGTTCCTAAGTCAAGTTCCTTAATTTCCCTGTGCCTATGATTATCATCCCTAGAACATAGTGCTAATAATGTTATTCATGGAGTTGTGAGGATTAAATGAGTTAATAAATGCAAAATTCTTTAAAAAGTGCTTGGCATATGGGAAACATTCAATAAATGTTAGCTCTTGTTGTTGGGATTGTTATTATGTATTGTGACATTCCCATCATAAGAAATCTGGGACAGAGCAGGCAAAGGGCAGACCATGCTGGCAGGGGCACTGGAGGCAGTGAGTTGTCTCTACACCCGCATGCCTCTCCTGAGGTTGCTAAACTGGCTAAGTTTTTCACATCAAGGGCCTTGATCTAGGTTTTTTTTTTTTTTTTAAAGGCAATTTGGAAAAATAAATTATGGGGTGGAGGTTATAATAGTAAATGGTGGTGGGATGCTACCTGCATTTAGTGAACAGCAGGCAGGTTATTAGTATTTGTCACCAGCTCAATTGTCCATCCGTGGCTGCCCTGTGATTCTAGATGCAGAGCAAGCATTGGGCTGCTTCATTATATCTTCCAGGGTGGCCTTGCCAAAATTTTTGCATATTGAAATATTATTAATTACTTTGCTAACATTACTCTGTTTGAAAACATAATTTCGGCATTATGTTGTGAGAAGGTAAGTTATATTTTCTACAATTTTCACTTCAGGCTAACAAAGGAGGTGTTCCGGAATAGCTGGACTATAAACAGACATTAGGCCTGAAGGCACCGAGAACCACTGATCGATGTGAAGCTGTTTTCAAAAGAAAGTCAGCTAAAGTACAATGACCAGGCCAAGGTAATGAACAAGTTAGCAGTTATTAGTTAGTGAGGGTGCTAGGGAACAAAGGGCATTAAATGTACAATTCAGAGCAGCCCCCCCTTGGGGGAACTTCTGTGTGATGGGGACAGAAGGAGGGACAGAGGGAATGCAAAGAGAGGGTGTTGGAGAGGGCATCTCACTCCCTAAATTTCTCTCTTCACAGCTTGGCTGGAGAATAACCCTCAAAGTAGTGATTTTCACCTTTCTTAGAGAAGGCTCTGCTAAAACACATTGTCCTGGAGGCTGCTATACACAAATGTTCACATTTCAGAGGAAATTCTGATATTTATCTTTTATATAAAGTTCTATATTTATCTTTTTATATAAGCACTTTTTATTTAAAGTTATATTTATCTTTTATATAAGCACATTAAAATCACTGTAGTAATTTCCTAATACATAGAAACTGAGAGACAGAATTCCTTGGAATTGGTTGCAAATCCCAAATTTTACCTAGTCTACCCAAACTAGTCACCTCTGCCTTGGAGAGTTTGAGGCAGACTAGCTTGAGGATTGCTATCTGCTCATCTAATCACATCTGGATGTTTTGTTAAACTGGGGCAGTAAAGTGTCACAGATTAGGGTATGTTAGAATTGAAAGAGGCTCAAGACCTGATTCGAGTTCAATCAGCTCATATTTCAAATGAGTAAACAGACCAGAGAGGTGAAGTGACTACCCAAGGTCAAAAGCTCATAAAAGGCTGGTTGTAACTACAAATAAAATGCCAAGCTTCCAGCACAAACTCAAAGGGCCAAACATATAGGAAATAATTGAAATCTTTTAGATAAGATAAATCTTATCAGAGGTATCAGTCAAGCCTTCCAGGAAAGCAGTAATGAACAGCTAGTCAGTTCCATTTCCATATCGGTGAGCTGTGGGGTGGCAGGAAGGGGCAGGCTTGTCCTACACTGTACTCCCCCCCCTTATCTATGGGGGATACAGTTCAAGATCCCCAGTGGATAGTATGAACCCTATATATATGTACTGTGTTTTTTCTTGTACATGCATACCTATAGGAGAGTTTAATTTATAAGTTAGGCACAGTAAGGGATAAATAAGTAATAATAAAATAGAACCATTAAGCAATATACCATACAAAAAAATTAAGTGATTGTGGTCTTTCTCTTTCTTTCTCTGAAAACATCTTATTCTTCTGTACTCACTTTTTTCCCTTAGAGGCAGCACTTTACGGCTTCTCTTTGGCATCTGCCTTGTCAACCTAACTACCCTTACACTTTGGGGCTGTAATTAAGTTAAGTAAGGGTGACTTGAACATCAGTACTATGATACTGTGAGAGTCGATCTGATAACCGAGATGGCTACTAAGGACTAATGGGTAGGGAGCATCTACAGCGTGGAGACGCTGATCAAAGGGCTAATTTATGTTTCGGATGGGATAGAGCAGGACAGCATGGGATTTCATCACGCTACTCAGCAGAACAGCGCACAGTTTAAAACTTATGGGTTACTTCTGGAATTTTCCATTTAATGTTTTGAATCATGGTTGACTGTGGATAAGTGAAACTGTGGATAAGAGGGACCATTGTAATCAAGTCCACATGTTTGGTTTTTGCACAGTGGAAGGTGGTGGGTGCGGCTTTTGACAGAGCAGAACCCGTCTCTCTAAGACCAAGGCACTCTGCCTTCCACACCCATCTTTGCTTTGTCCACTTAGGAACCCAGAGCCTGGTGTGCTGCAGGTGGCAGATCACCATTCACGGGAGGTGTGTGACAAAAGTTTAACCCAAGGATGATATGAATACGTTCATTCTACCTCACTCTCTAATCAGACGACTAGTGTGGAATCCTTGGGAGACAAAACTTTTTATCTTTCCCTTTATCTTATAATTGGCTGAATTACTTTAGAAGAATGGCTCTTAAAATATAGGGTGCATAAAAACACCAGTGCACATCTTTGAAGTGCAAATTCTTTGGCTCTGCTTTTAGGGATTTGGATTTAGTAGGTCAATTATAGCACCTGGAATTAATTTATCCCACAAGGATTTACTGAGCACTTACTTGCTATATGCTAAACACTGTTAGGGGTGCTGGGGTACCTGGGTAAAACAGTCCAGTTTCTACTCTCCAGGACTTACATTCCATCATGGGAGATAATAACATGGTTCGTAGACAGGCACGCATAGGAATTTGCATTTCTAATAAGCACCCAGGGTGATTCAGAAGCGAGTAGTCCTAGCTCCAAGAAATACTGCTTTAGAAATGAAGTTTTAACCTGGTAGGCATTTAAATAATTGTATAACATACTAAGTAAGCCAAGTAAGCCAAATAGTTTTCATGTTACCCATGGCTTTGAGCCATCATGGCTTAGGGCCACAAGCAGAAGGAGCTCCAGATGTGGCACTGAGTGTCCCCTGCCTGCCCATGTGCTGGGGGTGGGGGGGCGGTGTGCACACTGGGAGACAACCAGCGGGCCATTCTGAGGATTAGGGGCTGCCTGGCCAGTTCTGGCCTTTCCAGAGAAGCATCTCTTGATGCAGGACAGCTTTGGAAGGCAGCTGTTGCATCCTCTGTGTCTGTTCTAAAAGTATTTCCATAGCAAAGAGTTATCTTTAACGTTTACACATCCAGCCTTTAGGCTCAAAATCAAGTTGTGACTGATGCTTTGTAGCGCTGCTCTCTGTTAGCTGTTAGTGTGTAAGACAGGACTACCATTCAAGTGACGACTCTTGAAACAGACTGCTGCTTTGAATGTTCCTGTTTTGAATTAAAATTCCTGATTAGCAATAGCCTTTCAAAAGTCACATGATGCTAAAGGGTCAAATAACTTCATAAAGTTGCCTCTGAAAAATCCCACAATGCCAGCTAGAGCTGCCAACAAATCCTTCTCTTTGTGGGGAAGGGTGAAACTCATGGATTATGTTGTGTGTGGACTTTGGACCCAGATTCATGGCACCTTCCCTGGCTCTGAAGGAGAAAGCTAACTCTCTTACCAAAAGGAGAATACTACTGGAGAGTGTAGCCTCTAGGCAGGCATCTAAATGGTCAGGTATGGGGTGCTTGAGTCATCGGTGACTGGTCACCTGTGTTCACTGGCCCTGCTGAACCTATAGTAATTCTACCAGCCTTTCCTAAGTGAGCAGAGCTTGGCTGTTCACAAAGATATGATGCGGGCTGGCAAAAAGTTCAAAGACTTCCTGTTGGCACCTGCTAGGACATCAATTGTAATCCACAAAGAAGCCATTGTCTTTGTGATGGTTTTGAGGGGAGTGATCCATTGAACAACCCAGCTCATGGTAAGGATAGGACCCAAAACATCCCAGAGAGCAGCCTTTAGAATGCCCAGTCTTCTGTGGTGACAAACACCCCAAGGGCGTGTCCCACATTCTCAACACCTTTTGGTGAATTAGCTGCTGCAAAATTCCAGCCACACCATTACTTTGAATTGTCAGAAAGGATGGCAACAGCTCTCCGAAAGCCAGTTTAGGACTGACTGAATGTGTTTGTTCTCATCCACTCGGTTTTGTGTCCTTGGGAAAAGAAAGCTTTTATGGTTTTGGCACCACCGATGCACTTTCCACCACGATCCCGAACAAGGCTGTTAGTAAAACAGAAGATAATGGCCAAAGAGAAGAAAGCAGCCTGGAAACTTTTAAAACTGCAAAAGAGGGATTATGGAGAGTAGATCAGCACTCTGTGCATCAGGGTCTTCATAGGGTATGTAAAAGGTCTTTGGGAGCCAGTCGATCGTGAGGAGTATTTGGAAAGTTTGTTCCTCTTATACCTAAGCAAGATGGGCAGAGGGATCTGAATGGGGGGGGGGGGGCGTGCAGCATAAGCCTGACGGCACTGGACCCACAGAACCAGCACATCCAGTGGAGTGTCTGAAGAACTTGGAACCAAACATGATTGAACTGATTATGAATAGATTATGGACCCTGAGCCCCTCATGAACTGGGAAGATGTTGCAGGGTAGAGTTTTCCAAAGCCATAATAAAGGAGACAGTTGTGTGGCCCATGATGAGGCTAGACATCTTCACTGGTTTATGAGAACCCCAGAAATGAATTCTGCTCTTTGGTCCTCCTGGGACTGGAAAAACATTGATTGGCAACTGTGTTGTTAGTCAGTTGGGGTTGGGGGGGGGGCGGGGAGTGGGGGAGGACCATTTCAGTATCTCTGCCTCCTCTGACCTCTAAGTCAGTACGCAAGGGTGAGAAAGTGGTCCTTGCACATTGTTTGCTGTTGCAAGATGTCAGCAGCTAACTGTGATATTTATTGATGAAAATGATTCCCTGTTATCTCAGTGGGGGATGGTGAGCATGAGTCTTCCAGGAGGATAAAAACTGAGTTTCTAGTTCAGTTAGCTGGAACAGCCTTGTCTTCTGAAGATCGTATGCTAGTGGTGGGAGCAACCAGTTGCTCTCAGGAAATCATGAAGCTACTGGAGGAGGCTGGTGAAAAGGCTCTGCATTCCCCTCCCAGAAGTTATGCAGGAGAAAGAAGGTAATTTTCTGATGTCCAGGGAGCAGGGTTGCCTCTGTGAGGAGGACACTGAGCTGACTGTGCAGCGATTAGAAGGGTTCTTGGGGGCCAACATGACACAGCTATGCAGAGAGGTCCCCCTTGGTCCCATTCATAGTTTACAGATTGCCAGTGTGGCCACAGTAACACCAGATCAAGTTCCACCGACAGCTGGCATTGATTTTGAAAATGATATTTTATTTTATTTTATTTTATTCTATTTATTTTACTTTATTTTTAGTCTCAAAACCCCTTTATACTCTTTTCTTAAAAAATTTAATCTTTATTGTATTTTTTATATTACCTTAAGTCCCCTTGTACCCCCCTCCCCCAGCAATCACCACACTATTGTCCATGTCTTTGAGTCCTTTTTCCTTTTTTGCTCAATCCCTCCAACCCCATGACTTGGCCACTAGCTGTCAGCTGGGCGACCCAGTGTGTCTCCAAAGGCTTTAGAGCTTTATGAAAATTGGAACACGACTTTTGATTGTGGAAAGTAAACAGGGCAGTTAAAATTGAAAGATGGCCTCTTTGTAGTAGTCTTTTCCATTCTTTAGCTTAGAAAACTGGGGATTTATTTGTATTACTCTTAGTGTATATTCTGAATCCAATACCTCAAATAAAATAGCATAGTGGTAACTAAGATTTTACAGTTGCTTGACAGCCTGTGTTAATAGAAACTTGATTTTTCTTCCAGTTATTACCTGATGTGTACACCTATTCGTATAAAACATGAAGAAACTTTTTACTGTTGTTTCTAACAGGTCTTTTTCAACATGTGTAATGAGATAAACAGTGAGCTCAAATTGAAACTAAATCTTATTTGTCTATAAGGATGTATGATTTATATAGAAAGGTTTTCTTCCAAAGACCACATGATTCTTAGAGCTGGCTAGCATAGGGTTTACCTTAGAAACAGAACTTTGCTTACTGTTGTTTAAAGATTTGAGATCGCACCAAAGCTGGAGTGAAAGTGCAAGTTCTCACTTTGCCTAGTTTGTAACCCGATAAAGTCTTTTCCCTTACCAGGACAAACTAGTAAAATATGTTCAAAAATTAAAAAGGAAGACAAAGAAAAATAGATTTTTAGCAAAGGATGCAAAAAAGGTTTGGATAAACAGAAAGCTACATCATGTTTTTGGTGAGAAAACAATGTGGTAAATACATACAGTTAATCTCTAAACACAATTCCAACATGATTCCTAGTGGGAGTTGTGGAGAGGTGGGAACCTGGGGAAATAATTCTGAAGTACAACTAACTGAACAACATAAATAAGGATATTCCATGTTTTTAAAAGTAGCACACAAACACAAGGATAAGCAGGGGACAAATTTCTCTCTACCAGAATGTAGAACACATTGTAAAACTGTAGTGTGATTAAAAAGTATGCAAACAAAGCCAGATAGGGAAATCAGTGGAACAAAACTAAAGACTAGGAACAGGCCTAATATGAATTTACTATATGCAGATCGGTGATTAAAGTATTTTTTTTAACTTTCACATAGCATTGGGACATGTGGCAAAAAATAAATTTAAACAATTACATATCTCTCAAACACCATAGATCAAAACATATTTCTATTAGATCAATTATTAAAATAATAATATAAAGGCTCTATGGGAAAAATTAATGCTAATATGTACTAAGGATGGGAATACTTTCTATAGAAGGCACTAAATGTAGGTAATGAATAATTAATGATAGCTCTGACTACCACAAAATAGAATATTTAATTTTATCTATGGTATTCTTGTAAATACCATAGGTAAAATTAAAAAGCAAATGATACATATTAGAAAACATTTATAGTATGCATGACAAAAAAGGACTTTATTTTTCACTTATAAATACCTGATAAGCATCAAATGCTTGACTTTGCTAATTATCAAAAGAGCAAATGAGAGCAATAATAATAAAAAATAATAATAAAAGGTTCCATGTGCCAAATTCATACAGGTCACTTAAGGTTTTACTCCCTAGGTTTAGTGAGGGCATGGTAAGCAGACACCCCTGTATACTCCTTGGGGGGAATATAAATTGACAGGTTCTTTTTTGAAGGGCAATGTGCTAGCAAGAATCATAACTTTTAAAATGGGCATAGTCCTGGGCTCAGAAATTCTATTTCTAGGAAATTATCCTAGGAAAATAATATGAAAATATATGTAAATATTTAGCCACAACGATGTTTATATTAGCATTTTTAAATAGCAAAATCTTAAAGTAACTTAGATATCTAACAACAGGTTTGTTAAATTACTTAATAAGTAACAATAATAAGTTGTAAACAATAGATTATTAAATGTAATTGAGAATTATATTGGAAAATTTCTAATGAAATGAAAGTTGCTCATATTTTAATTATGTAAACAACAAATTCCAGTTAGTAAATGTGTTTAAATTATATACATATAATTGTATGCACCAAAATATTGTAAGAGATTTTGACTGCATTCCTTCATTATTTTTCTATTATGAATATGTGCTACTTCTGAAATAAAAAATAATGTTCTTCTCCTTTTTTTTAAACAAGGGGTTATCCCTCACCTAACACCATATATAAAAATTAGCTCACAATGAATTGACACTTAAATGTAAGAGATATAACCATAGAACTCTTAGAAGACACACCTGAAACTAGTGATACAAAATAACACTGAATGTAAACTAATTGAAAAACTTTTAATTAAAAAAACCTCTTAGAAGAAAGCATAGCACTGAAGCTTCATGACATTGGACTTTGCAATGAATATTTTCATGGATATTGGGCCAAAGGCACAAGCAACAAAATAAAAAAATAGACAAATTGAACCTCATGAAAATTAAAAAGCTTGTTCATCAAACAACACTACACTAGAATAAAAAGGCAACCTACATAATGGGAGAAGATATTTGCAAGTCAGATATAAGATAAAGGATTAATATCCATAGTATATAGAGAATTCCTTAAGTTCAACAACATAGAAACAACCCAATTAAAAATGGTTGAATGAACCTAAGAGGCACGTATAGAACATTCCATCCAATAGCAGCATGATACACATTCTTTTCAAGTGCATGTGGACATTTTCCAGAATAGAGCATATATTAGGCCACAAAACAAGCCTTAACAAATTTCAGAAAACTAAAATCATGTCAAGTATCTTTTCCGGACATAGGGGTGTGACATCAATAATAGGAGAAAAATTGGAAAAGTCATAAATATGTGGAAATTGAAACAACACACTCCTGAACAACCAGTGGATCAAAGAAATCAAAAGAGAAATCAAATGTATCTTCAGAGAAATGAAAATGAAACACAACATGCCAAAGCTTGCAGCATGCAATGAAGCAGTTCTAAGAGGGAAGTTTATAGTGATAAACACCTACATTAAGAGAAAAGAATGATCTCAAACAGTCTAACTTTATGTCTCAAGGATCTAGAAAAAGAACAAACAAAGCCCCAGATTAGCATAAGAAAAAAATAATAAATAAATGAGACTAGAAATAATAAAGCAGAAATAAATAAGACTAGAGTGACAATAGAAAAGATGAATAAAACTAAGTTGTTTTTTTGAAAAAATAAACAAAATTGACAAACTGTTAGCTAGACTGACCAAGAAAAAAAGAGGATTCAAATAAATAAAATTATAAATAAAAATACATCATAAAATACCACAGAAATACAAAGGGTCCTACGGGACTACTATAAAAAATTATACTCCAACCAAGTGGATAATGTAGAAAAAGGATAATTCCTACAAACCTACAACCTACCAAGACTGCATCATGAAGATATAGAGTTTCTGAACAAAGCAATAATGAGTAAGAGATTTAAGAAGTAATCAACAACCTTCAAAAAAGAAAAGCTCAGAATGGTTTCCAAGGTAAGTAAATTCCACTAAACATTTAAAGAAGAATAAAGGCCAATACATCTCAGGTTCCTTGAAATAATTGAAGAAGAAACACATCTTGACTCACTTTATGAGGCCAGTATTATCCTCTCATACTAAAGCCAGAACACTACAAGAAAAGAAAATTACAGGCCAATATCGCCGATGAGCATAAATCCTCAACTAAATACTAGCAAATTGAATTTAACAGTGCATAAAAGGATCACACACCATGATTATGTTAGACTTATTCCTTGGATGAAAGAGTTTTAAAAACTCCCAACTAACTGGGTGTAGAAGAAACATACCTTAACATAATAAAGGCCATGTATGACAAGCCCTCAACTAACATACTCAATAGTGAAAAGATGAAAACTTTTTTTCTAAAATCAGGAACAAGGCAAAATTGTCCATACTCACCACTTCTAGTTAAGATAGCATTTTAAGTCCTAGCCAGAGCATTTAGACTAGAACAAGAAAAAATATGACATCAAAATGGGAAAAGAAGGTTACACTGTCTATGGTCACAGATGATACAATCTAGAAAACCCCTAAGACTTTAACAAAAAACTTAGAAATAATAAATAAATTGAATAAAGTTGCAGGATACAAAATCAAGACATAGAAATCAAGCCCAACTACAATAACATCAAAAAGAATAAAATACTTAGAAACACATTTAAGAAAGTGAAATATGTGTACATTGAAAACTATAAGATATCAATGAAAGAAGACACAAAGGGAAAGATGTCCTGTGTTCATGGATTGAACAATTTAATATTGTTAAAATGTCCATACCCAAGACAACTTACAGATTCAATGCAATCCATATCAAAATAGAAAAAAAATCCCCAAATTTGTAAGAACCCAAGTAGCCAAAAACAATCTTGGTAAAGAAGAACAAAGTTTGAGGCATTGCACTTCCTGATTTCAAACTGTGTTATCATGTTATAGTAATCAAAACAGTATGGTACTGTAAAAACAGATACAGACCAATTGAACAGAAAGAAGAGCCCCAAAATAAACTCATACACATACAGTCAACTGATCTTTGACAAAGGTACCAAGAATACACCATGGGGAAAGGATTACTTCTTCAATAAATGGTGTTGGGAAAACTGAACAGCCACATGCAGAAGAGTGAAACTGGACCACTATCTTACACCATAAACAAAAAATTAACACAAAATAGACTTGAATGCAAGACTGGAAACCATAACACCTCCAAAAGTAAATATAGGGCCGTTTGTTTCGGTCTAGGGGGTAAGCTTGTTACAATTGGTGTTGGTGATAATTTTTATTTTGGGTGTGACAGCAAAGCAAAGGCAACAAAATCAAAATAAACAAATGGTAATATATCAAACTAAAAAGCTTCTGGACAGCAAAACAATCAGTCAGCAAAATGAAAAGGCAGCCTACGGAGTGGGAGAAAGTACTTGTAAACCATGTATCTGGCAATGGTTTAATATCTAAAATATGTAAGAAACTCCTACAATTCAAGAGCAAAAACAAAATAACCTAATTTAAAAATTGGCAAAGAACTTGAATAGACAATTTTTCAAAGAAGGCATATAAGTGATTAACAGGTATATAAAAAGGCGCTCAACATCACTGATCGGGGAAATGCGAATCAAAGCTACAATGAGATATTCCCAGCTGTTACAATGGCTATTATCAAAAAGACAAGCCACAAGTGTTGCCAAGGGTGTGGAGAAAAGAGAACTCTTGTATGCTTTTGGTGAGAATGTAAATTGATTCAGCCATTTATGAAAAACAGTGTGGAGGTTCCTCAAAAATGAAAAATAAAACTACTATATGATGCAAGAATCCCACTCCTTGGTATATATCCAAAAGCAATGAATCAGCATCTTGAAGAGACAGCTGCACTCCCATGTTTGCTGCAGCATTATTATTTATAATAGCCAAGACATGGAAACAAACTCAATGTCTATTGATGGAGGAACGGGTTAAGAAAATGTGGTATGTGTGTGCAATGGAATATCATGAGAAAGAAGGAAATCTTGCCATTTGTGACAACATGGATGAACTGGAAAACATTTTGCTAAGTGAAATAAGTCAGAGAGAGAAAGACAAATACTGTTTGAATTCATTTATATATGGAATCTAAAAATGTTGAACTCAGAAGCAGAAAGTACAATGGTGATGGCCAGAAGCTATTGGATGGGGAAAATGGGGAGAGGTTGGTCAGAGTATAAACTTTTAGTTAAATGATGAATGAGTTCTGGGGATCTAATGCGCAGCATGATGACTATAGTTAATAATGCTGTTTTGTGTATTTGAAATTTGATAAGAGACTAGATCTTAAGTGTCCTCTCTCCAGACACACAAATGACAACTCTGTGAGGAGATAGACCAGTTAATTAGTTTGATTGTGATAATCATTTTACAATGTATACATATATCACCTCACCTCATTGTATACCTTAAATATATTCACTTTTTATTTGTCAATTATAGCTCAATAAAGTTGGAAAAATACTTCTTCAAAAAAGTAAAAATAAATAGGTGAATATAATTCTTAAAAATGGGAAAAGGACTTTAGTAGACATTTCTCCAAAAAAGATGTACAAATGGGCAAAAAGCCTGTGAAATATTTCTCAACGTCACTATCATTAGGGAAATGCAAATCAAAACCACAATGAAATACCACCTTAAACCATTAGGATGGCTACTATAAAACAAATAAAACAGAGAATAACCATTGTTGGCAAGGATGTAAAGAAATTCGAATGCTTGTACACTGTTGGTGGAAATGGAAAATGGAAAACAGTGTCGGCTCCTCAAATACATTAAAAACAGAATGACTACCCTGGCCAGGCAGCTCAGCTGGTGAGAGCGTTGTCCTGATACACCAAGAAAGCAGCCAGTGAACAATAAATCAATGTTTCTCTCTCTCCCTCTCTCTCTCTAAAATCAGTAAATAAAAAATTAAAAATACATCGAGAAAAGAAATAATCACAGTGAATATCTTTAAAAAGCAGAATGACCACATCATCCAGAAATTCCACTTCTGAATATATACCCAAAAATTTAAAAGCAGAGCTCAGAAACATTTATGCACCTGTGTTCATGGCAGCATTATTCAAAGTAACTGTAATGTAGGAGCAACCCAAGCAGTATATACTATTCAGCCTTAAATATCATTGTTTAGGGAATATTGTTTAAACTTAAAATGATAGGAAATTCTGACATGTATGATGATATGGATAAACCTTGAGGACACAAGGACAAATGAAGCAAGTGAATCACAAAAAGGGTGAGGTAGCTAGAGCAGTCAAACTCATAGAGACAGAAAGTAGAATGCTGGTCGCAGAGGGGTGTGGGGAAGGGGAACTGGGGAGATGTTTAATGGGTACAGAGTTTCTGTTTTCCAAGATGAAGAGAGTTTTGGAGATGGATAGTCATGATGATTGGACAACAATTTGAATATACTGCATATCACTAAACTGTACACTTATAAATGGTTAGGATGGTGAATTTTGTTATGCATATTTACCATACTAAAAAAAAAAGGGACCATTAACTGTTGAACACCAGGAGTTCTATTCTGAGTCCAATCCCTGATTCTTCACTTACCAGCTATGTGACCTTGGACATGTCGCAGCTGTGCCACAGGGTTATGAGTCAAATGGAGGAAGGAGATACCATACTCTAGGGCTCTTGTGTACATAAAAACCCTTCACGAACTATGTCAACACCAGGTAGATGTAAGGAAATAGACTCTTTTTGTCTCCAATGAAATAAGTTAATCGGATCAATTTTGTAAAGTGCTTAAAACTGTGCCTGACATGGAAAACTGTCAGCTGTCATTATCATTTTGCATTAAGTTGAGAGAGAGAGAGAGAGAGAAACATCAATTTGTTGTTCCACTTATGCATTCGTTGGCTGATTCTTGTATGTGCCCTGACCAGGGATTAAACCTGCAACCATGGTATATTGGGACGATACTCTAACCAACTGAGCTGCCTGGCCTGGGCTCAGCTATTATTATTCACAATCCTTCCTCATATAGGACATAATGAAGCACACACATCATGAGCACCTCTGCGTTCTTTGCATCTACACCCACAGGAAAGATGACACTGGGAGGCCTGATTGCAGCCCTGCTCAGTAATAACTCGTTCAGGGTCTCGGTGAAGTTTGTCCTATTCAACATTGAACTGTCCGCACTCAACAGTTCCCCGAGGGCCTGAAAGAGTTAATTATCTTCCCTAACTGATTTCAAACACTGACCACAATTAAGCTAATTTAATAAAAGAGCATAATGATCCCAGATTATCTATACTTTTAATTGTATATCAATTGTACAATAAAGTGAGGTACTTAACAGCAATGGGGAAATGCACTCTAGCTGTAATGTACAAAGCTAAGTAATATAAAAGGAAAAAATTAAATGTACATGAAAGTGTAAGTAGTTAATTTTTGTAGTAGGAAAGTATTAATCAAAATAGCTAACAGATTCCTTATGTTGCATATGAGCTAGGAAGGCCAATGATTCTTCTAGTCCTATGCCAAACAGGAATGATGTGTCTTCATCAGATTTATTTTCTGTAAGACTTTACAGCAATTTACTAGTAATCTAGATAGTTTAAAGGAAACTCTGAATGGAGGAGTAAGAGACAGAAAAACAAGAGAGGAGAGAGAATGGGAGAGAATGCCAAAGAGAATTAATTTCTGAAAGTACCCATGAGTCCATATTGATAACAAATAACAGAAAGGAAAAGAGAAGGAGAGAGCTCTTTCTTCCTATAGAATGAAAGGAACTAATAAATGTAGAAGGTGGAATTAGAAAAATCACTATTTTGCAACCATCTTAATAATAATTCATGCAAGATTCCTCAGTGGATGCTAAACTAGTGAGTGAATGTTTCAGGAAGATGCGAATATTTATGGTCTGAAAGTACTCCCTGCGAGATACCTATTAACTACAACTGAGAGAGCAGTCCTTTTCCAGTGGAGAAGACTGGCACATACCACCTTAAGCAAATGGCCAAGCTGAGTAACTGATAATGTGACAAACCCCCTGATGAGGTGCACTTGAGAAAGACAAGCACCACCTCCCGGGAACTGCTGCTCCAAATGTATCACCTGAATCTAATCATGAGGAAATACCAGGCAAACCTAAATTAAGACAGGGTCTACAAAATAAATGGTCTATACCCTTCAAAAATACCAATGTCACGAAAGACAAAGGAAGTCTGAGAAAATGTTCCTGATTAAAGCAGATTAAAGAGATGTGACTGCTGAATGCAATGTGCTACCCTGGATGGGGAAAATAGCTCTAAAGGATGTTATTGGGACAATTAATGAAATCTGAATGAAGTGTGTAGGTTAAATAATAGTCTTGTGTCAATGTCAAATTTCCTGATTTTTCTCATTGTACTGTGATTATGTAAGTGAATATTCTTGTTCTTAGAAAATCCACACTGAACTATTAAGGGGTAAAGAGGGATGTCTGCAAAGAATACTCTCATGGTTCAGAAAACATGCGTCTGTAAGATACATATAATTTACACATGTAATATTGTAATATTCATTACATCCAATGTGTATATTGAATTAGATGGAGAGAAAGAGAATGACAAACAAATGTGTCAAATGTGTCCAAATGTTAACAACTGGTAAATTGGGGTATGGGAAATATGGGAATTTTTGTTACTAGTCATGCAATTTTTCTTTAAGTTTGAAATTATTTACAAAAATACAAAGTAAAAAAATTTTTAAAAGGGGAGTGGATGAGTTAATGTTCAAGAACCTTTCCAACTCTAAGGGTTTCTGAATTGAAATTCATTAGCAGATTGGCAACATCGTGTAAGTCCAGGGCTTTGCCCCAGCCTCCTCCAGTCCTCCCTCAACCTTTCCCCCATCACCACTCCCATTTTCTCCCCCTTTGTTTCCTTCCAATTTTATAACGTGTAGTAACTTCTGAGTTCTTGTGAGTGCTCAGAGACAGGGGAGTGAAACCTCTGCTATCTATTTTATCCCTTCTTTTTTCATGTAATTCACATTTCCTCTCTAGCAGGTCTTTTATCTCACAGTTAAATATGCCTTAAACCCCTCTTAAAAAACAACAAAAACCATGCTGGACTCAACCTCTCCCCCACCCTTGTCCTCCCTCTTCCCCTTCACACTTAACCTCTGGAAGCACTGTCCCTGTTTGCTCTCCCTTTCCTGCTTCATCCTTTAACCCACTGCAAACTGCTGTCTGCCCTTACTTGTCCATTGAAGCTGCTTTTGCCAGACTCACCAGCCACTTCCTTATAAGCAAAGCCTATGGACAAAGTTGTAAGCCCTCATTTCATTGCCCAGTAGCATCTGACACATTAACCATTACTTCTTTCAGAAACACTCATGGTCTCCACGGCCCCAGGTCCCAATTCTCCTCTGACCACTCTTTCTTCATCTCCATGGCAGGCTCCTCTGCCTCTGCCTTAGTTCTTCCCTAGGCCCACCCACCCCACATGGCTTCCAGAGTGCCTCTTCACGTTTCCCATTGCCCACCTGACATCCTCACTATGATGTCTCAAACGCTTTTCAAACTGAACATCTCCTAATCTGAGTTTTTCACTTCGACCATGGCTCCTTACCAGAGTATAGCACCACATGGACTTTGCTGGCAAGCCAAAAGCCTGGCATTCATCCTGCCTCCTCGCTCACCCTGCACACCACTCAGTTAACAATTCCCATTAATTCTATCACTCCATGGTGGCTCTTCCTTGGGTCAGCTACCACGTGTCCTCTTCTACTCATCTCATTGCAGCCACTAACTTCTGACCTTTAACCCACATTTCACTGGGTACTTAAAAAAAGATTTTTCTAATATGAAAATATGAAGTCACTCCCCTCCTTAAAATCCTTCAGTGATGTTCCATGTCTTCAGCCTAAAGTCAAAACAGCTTAACATGGCTAATAAGATTTTTCATGACAAGGACATTAGGACCACTTCCCCCAGAAATTCTTTTCAGTTCCTTGGGAAAGACATCTTCTCCCACATCCACGGCTTAGAAGGTACCACGGTCTCCATTTGTTTCAAAGTCTGCTTTCTGCACACCAGACTAAGTTTTGTGCACCTATGATGATGTCTACCTTGTCTACCACTATGTTCCCAACCAAGGCTATTGCCTACAGCCAAAAGAAGTAGCTTGTAGGGCTCTTATTTCCATCATATAAGAGCTTCATATTCTTCCAAATACCATTCATGGAGTAGAAGTTTTCTCTCCTCAGCCCTGTCTGAACTATTGGAAAACATCTCTTTGGTCAGTGACCTAATACAATTCTGAAATATCGCTCAGTTTTCTTCCACAAATACTTTTTTTCCTTTACATACTGAGATTTTTCTGCTCTATCCTTAGGTACATCAATGAATCATTACTTTAGATTCTACTAATTCAAGTGTTGCAAATATTAGACCCAAAGATACCTAAAAAAGTTCATTAATCCCATTACTGCAAATATTCAACTTTTTGCTGACAAGGAAAGGGAACTCTTAAATTAAAACTTAGGAAATGAAGGAATCATTTAACACATTTTCCTCTTTTGAATTTAATAATTCATCTTTATAAAATAAAATACTCTTTTTAGTGATGATACTTTCATTAAAATGTAGACCATTGTGAAGTGAGGTTTTTCCATTACCTTATCTTATTTTACTTGTTAGGGTATACATAACAAAATAAAAATGGTTTTTGATTTTCAACTCAGAGAGAAACTATTCCAAACAAATTATTTACTGTATATTTCTGAGAACCATGTTTTGACTGAGAACCATGTTTCACTTTGATGGGTCACCAAACTGAGTCCCTATAATTGCTAATTAAGGGATATTATCTCTTGGGATCTTCTTCCACATGTAGCTTTGAGCTTGTTAGAAGGTCAGAGATTATTCTCTTCACTAGGACGTTTCCCTTCAATTGTGAGCTTCCTACTAAGTCAACTGTGTGTAGAACAAGATAAAACCCGTCACCCCAGTCACTGATGGACTAATGTGCAGAGTCAGAAAGGGTGACTAAGAAGTGAAAGCCTTAGAGAGCACATCCAGGTTCACATTTTACAAAGTCTGGATGAACTTTGTAAAGCACATTAGAAGAAAGAGGAATGTAGGTACACACTTTGTCAGCCTCAAGTGGTTTTCTGAACTGCACATCTCTTTCACGAGGACTTGATAATGAAAGCAAAAAGGCTGCTGAGAGTGTTTTAACAGATTCTGGCTGGAATGGTGGCTACATTCCATTGACTGTTCAAGGCCTTCTCCTTGACTTCTGAGCCCAAACACTCCAATTTCACTTACTCCATTAATGTCAGGCTCTCAATCTTAAACTGATGCTATATAGAGGATGCGAGTTATTTGAATAAAGACTACCTGTAGCTACCAACATAGCTTTATTTTTCTTTCTGAAAATATTCTCAAGCAATGAAATTGCTAGGAGTAAATTTATGAAACCCTTTGAAAGGCAATTTGGCCTAATGCATCACTTAAGAATGTTCATGTGGTTTAAGTTAGCAATTATACTGAGAATAACCATAGATGGAGAAGCCCTGGTCACATAAGAACACCCACTGAAGGATGTAAAGGTTATTTATAACAGCGACACCAGAACTAGTAGAATAAACAATAGGGGACTATATTTTGTGCTTGCTCTGTTCTAGCTGTCGTGTTTAGCATTTTACATTTGTCAATGCATTTAATATGCACAACAACCTTATGAAGCAGGTGCCATTACTTTTTCTTCTTTTTAAATAAGGGAACAGGCACAGAGGCATTTGTCCCAGCTCATGCCAGAGCTGAGATCTGTTTAAACAACCCAGCTCCAGAGCCAGCCCTTCAAAGAACTATCATGTTTTCTGACAGTTACACCTCAAAAAAAAATGTAGTTAAGTGTGTAGTGTTTGTAATAATGTAGAAAAATATTTATGTTATCATGTCTAGTTAGCAAAAAACACGTGACCACAAGTGTAAATATTACTAAAAAGTGAGAGAGAGGGAAAAATAGCCCTGGCTGGTGTAGCTCAGTGGATTGAGCACTGGCTGCGAACCAAAGTCTTGCTGGTTCGGTTCCTGGTCAGGGCATATGCTTGGGTTGCAGGCCAGGTCCTCAGTGGGGGGCATGTGAGAGGCAAGCACACATTGATCTTTCTCTCCTTCTCTTTCCCCTTCCCTTCCTCTCTCTCTAAAAAAATAAATAAATAAAATCTTTAAAAAAATAAAAAAATAAACCTTTATGCTTAAAAACAGATTCAAAGGTTTAGACATCAATGTACTAGTACTGATGATCTTTGGGTGATAGAACTATATTTCCCTGTTATTTTCTACTTTTAAAAAAGTAAGCTTATATTGCCTTTTTAATGGTAAAAATGATAATTTGTTCCTTTTAAAGCTCTCATTTGTTTACTGCTCCCTCTCACCTTTCCCCATACCTCCTTCCTCCTTGCTTTGCTTTATACATCTTTCTTTTTCCTCCTGTGTGCTCCCTCCTCCCTTCCCATCCCTTAAGGCCTGTAAGCAGGAGACAAAGGCCCTGGCTCTGCTGTGGGTGGATGGCAGACACCCTCTGTCCTCTGTCCTGGCGGCCCTGTCTGGGGTTCCTTCCCCTGCAGCACTTTGCTTTCCCTTCTTTCTAGCCTTCTTCCAGGCCTGCACTTCTCTCTGGAGCATGAAGCTGCCTCCAGACAGTCAGATGTCCCCAGGCCGGCCTTTTGCTGTCATGAATACCTGGCTGGCAGGCTTGGTGGACTCATCCAAAGGCCATTTCCTTGGTCACAACCTGATTTTCACAAGATTAGAAGCAGCAATACTGGCACCATAGGGGGTGGAGTCAAGGGTCCCCTCTGTTCTCCCAGGTTATCTCTCAGCCCACTGGGATTCAACTCAAGGACACCTACACATTGAGCTTAGGAGAAAAATTGACTAGATTGGAAACAAGGGTCTGTCAGGCAATTCTTCCCTGAATTGTATAGGCTCATTACTTATAACCATTTGGCTAGAGATTAAGACATTTTTTTGTTTTTTAAACCTTTATCTCCAGTTAGCAGTTTGTGTGTGTGCCAGTTTTCTCCTTAGATCTTGCTTCTTAACTACCTGTGATAGTGAGAACACTGGTAGCCTTAAAAATATGAGGCAGTTCCTTTTCCAAAATGTGTTCACCTCACTCCAATCCTTTATCATTTCACACCCATTTTACCACCAGAATCATGAAGGGTGGTCTCATTCACGTCCTTCACCGGTAAAAGTGCTTGCAAGTTGCCCAGGCTTCAGACACATCAAACTCAAATGCTGTTTAGCTACAACCCGCCCCCACCCCCACCTGCCCAACAAAAGGAAAAATAAAACATTACTTTTTTTTTCCTCATTGTAAAAGAAATGTGTGTTCCTTGCAAACAAATGAAATCAGACAATATATGCAGGTGTGAACAAGAAAGTGGCAATCTTGTAATTTCATCTCCCAGAGGGAGATGTGTTTATTAACCAGTTTGGTTTTCTGAGCTTTCAAAATCCCACATGGCCGCCCTATCTGCCATGCTCTCCCTCCCCTCATCTCCAGTCAGGCCCAGCTCCTGGAGCCCCACAAGCTCATTCCTACCTCTGTGGAATTCCTACCTTTGCTCATGGCATTCAGGCTTCTCCAATTGCCCCGCCTTTCCCCTCACCCATCCAATTCTTCTCCAGTTTTAAAAATCCAGCTCAAGCCCTTCCTGCTGCATGAAGCCTTTCAAGACTTAGCAATGTATAGAATATGTACTCAGGGCCACACAATTCAACAATAAAATGTTTCTTCTGATGTTACCCTCTCTCTCCACCTAGATCATATACTCTCAGGGCATGGGCATTATGCCTTATCTTTTTCTAAAGCTTTGCAATATAGTGGTCAATCATAAATGTCTGACTAATAAATTTGTATGAATAAAGAAGTGGTTGACTGAGTGGTTTCCTTTTTAATGAAATTTTTTACTGAATGTATTTGATTTTTTAGTGTTTTCAGATGTATAGGCCAGTGATAATTTACATGAATATCTGAAAATGCTTTTAAATCTCCCCCACAGCTATTCACAGAGTACCTATGAGGTATGGGTGTCAATTAAAACAAGGATTCCCCTTTGGTTCCAGCACAAAGCTGATGAATGGCTGGGGCATTATTTACTCCCTGCTCACTAAAATGTTCCCCCTTCTGTAATTAGGCCATTAAGTTTACCCTGTCCATGATGCCTAGAATGATGACATCACAATAAATCAGTGCTCAAGCTGCTGGTTGCTGCTTATGTGTCCTCGTGCACCGTCTCGGTGCAGAATATTTAGGCTGATTTCACAAAGGCTCTGATTCAGTCAAGGGCAGTGGAAGGCTTCATGGCATAGTGGGACACCATCCTGGGACTCCAAGCAAGAGTCCCTGTGGAAAAGAAAGTGAGTGGCTGTGGCCAGGATGGAGGCAGCTTTGCTGCCTCACAATCATTGCCTGTTCTGGGGCTAAAAGGTATATGTGTGGAATATGCAAGCTGCTAACCAACAAGGGTTCATATTCATGCTCACCTCTCATCACATTTAATCAGAATCACGCTGTCTGTTCCAATACCCAAGGCTGCAGCTCCCTTCTTGAGGGAAAAATGACTCTGTAAAAAGAGATATTTGTAATTAGTTGTCTATAAAGTCAAGATCCACTCCCCCAGCTATTATCCTCTATTTCTAATCTGTCCCTCCAAAGCCTGGATTGCTGAGAGAAAAAGGCATCCTTTACTTGGGCTTTAAAAAATTGTACTGAAATATACATAACATAAATTTACCATCTTAACCATTTTAAATGCACAGTTCAGTGACCTTAAGTTCATTAATATTGTTGTGCAACCATATCTACCATTCATCTCCAGAACTTTTTTCATCTTGCAAAAGTGAAACTCTGTACCCAGGAGACAATAACTCCTCATTCTTCCCCCTCCCTATCCCTTGGTGACCACCATTCTACTGCCTGTCTCTATGAATTTGACTATTCTAGGTACCTCACAGAAGTGGAATCATACACTCTTTGTCTTTCTGTGTCTGGCTTATATCACTGAGCATAATGTCCTCAAGGCTCTTCTGTGTTGTAGCATATGTCAGAATTTCCTTCCTTTTCAATGCTGAATCATGTTCATTGTATGTCTACATCACGTTGTGCTTTTCCATTCATCCATCAATGGCCACTTGGGTTGCTTATGCCTTTTGGCCATGTGGATAAGGGTGCTATGAGCATGGGTGTACAGATATCTTTCTGAGCTCCGCTTTTCACTCTTTTGGGTATCCTCAGCAGGGAATGCTGAGTCCTATGGCAATTCTATTTTTGAGGAATTGTCATATTGTTTCCTGTAGCAGCTGCACTGTTTTCCCCAGCACTGCCCAGTGGTTCCAGTTGTTCTATATCTGTAGTTATTTTGTTGGGTTTTTTTTTTTTGAAAACACTCATTGTGATGGGTGTGGGGTGATACCTCGTTATGGATTTGCTTTGTATTTCCCCAATGATTAGTGACACTGAGAATCTTCTCACATAATTATTGGCCATTTGTATATCTTCTTTGAAGAAATGTGTATACAAGTCCTTTGCCTATTTTTGAATAGGTTTTTGGTTTGTTTGCTTGTTGTTGTAGAATTCACTTGGGCTTTAAAGTGAAAAATAGTAAGACCTTGGAAATTGTAAATGGACTGACTACCCCGACACACAGTAATCCAAGCCAATTTTACGTACAAGGGTTAAGAACACATAAATTTTCTCCATCAGTGTATATGTGGCTCCCAAACATATTTTGCTACCAAGAGATTGCACTCAATTTCTCTTAAGTTCTGTGTGATTGTGTGCACTCAAGTAAGAGGAGAGAATCACTTTAAATTCAGCACTTTTTGTCTTAGACTTACTGGAGGGGCTGTTTGTTGTGCAGGTGACAGCCCAGCCTGGAGTGGGCTCAGGAAGGAGGCATCGGTTCCTGGCTAGGGCAGAACACAGTGTGGAAATGCCACACTGAAAAGGCATCACCACATCTTTGTGCTCTTGGTTATTGATTCTGGGTAGGAATCACTGTGCAATTTGGAAAGCTGAGAGAGGCAAACCTAAGCCCAGCTGTATGTACTGCATCTGCCCAGCAGCCTCTTACTATTAACTACAGATCATTAAGCTGTTCAAAAGGGAAGCTGCTGCCTCAATTTACATCTCCAAAGGGCTGCTGACTGGAATTTTAAGTTAGGGTTCCAGAGTGTATTTTCTCTTTGAATGCCCACTTTTGATTCATCTGAATTCTTAAATATGCAGCATAAGAACTACTAACACACATATTTTTAGGGGGTATGTTACATAAGCAAGAGCAAATCACATTTAAAAGATGAGCAAATAATGTAAACCAGTAAACAAGGCACGGAACAGAGGTGTTTAAAAAGCCCAGTGTCGTTGGGAAGTAATGAGAAAGGGCCATTAGCCTCATTTTACATCCCCAGAAAGACAAAGTGGACATTAGTTACCAAGATACCTGGGAATGAAGAGAGAAAGCTTAATTGGGTTTGTAAAGATGCATGTCTCCCCCACTTACAAAAGTGTGTCCTCTTGCTTATTTAGCAGATCCCTGGGTGACCCCCAGAAAAGGAGAAAACAACACTAAGTCTCACTGCCAGGAGGGCAGAGAACAGAAGAAACAGCTGCCCCACTGAGCAAGCACAAGCTACTCAAATTAGCCCCTCAGTGAATGGGCTGGTAAGTAAGCACTAAACTGCCAAATGGCATATTGGGGATAAGTAAGAGATCTGGTGCACCTGGTCAATGAGAGGAAGTCGGCTTGTCTGGTCTTTAATGAGAAAGAATAGGGATTCTCAAATGAGGAGCAATTAACCAGGATAATTGATCACTGTACCAAATGCTACACACTTAAAGGCGAACACATGCCCAAACAGAAAGCTTAAAGGTGTGGAACGAACGTGATATGAGGCATGAAAATTAGGTGCCAGACACTGTTTATATTTTCAGGAAAGGGAGCAGGGAAATAGCTAAATGTTGCCCACAAATAGCAAGGGACCCATAAAGAGGAAGAAACTTGAGAGAAAAAGAAAGACTGCCGAATAAGGAAGAAATAGTGAAGACAGTTTAAATGGCCCATCTCTACTGGAGAGACAGCAGAGAGACAGCATGTGCAGAATCATTTTTAATCCTTGGCACCATGTTTCATGGAACCACTTGCTGAAGAGCCAGAGCACAGCGGCATCCTGGATGCCGAGGAACCTGGAGACCAAGTGTCTAGAGAGAGCAGTGGAAATGAGGTGGCATACAGCCTGGGTGGCCTTGAGAACTATAGGCCAATAGTAGAGGAATGGACTGACTGCTTGAGGCAGCTCCACAAAGTGGAACCATGAACAAAAATTGGAAGCTGTAAGGATTCAGATGTGTCCCCTAAACTGTCAAGACTGTTGTCATAATTAGTTCATTAATAAAATAGCTTGGGAATGAGCTAATGAATGCCCCTCTTGTTTTTTCCACCCTGATTTTGAAAGAATAACAATAGGCGTCTCCCAAGTAGAATCTAGTGCTTATTCAGAACTGAATCATATTTTGATTTAAGGGTTATAGATGATAAAACTCAGATGGTTTTTAATTTATACAAATCAAGATTAATTTCTCTATCTTTAAAAAAGATATAAGTAATCTAGATACAGGCTACATGATTCAGATGACATTTAAAACATGTGCAAACAAGTATGGGATTTTATTGGTATAACATAATTATAAGTAGAAAAAGTAAGCAGGCTTTCTGGGTTTGTGTGGGATTTGATTGTCCAAAGTACAAATGTGTAAGAATGAGAGCGCACAGGCATGTGCTCTGCCCTGGGGCTTGGGGATACAAATCAACTCCTTTCTTCTTTATTGGGGATGCTAAATCTTATCTGTCTTTAGGAATGATAAGAGTAAGGAGAATGGTAGAAAGTTATGGGACAAACTACTTCAGTGTCTTGACAAGCTAGTTTCTCTTCCTCTATTACAATTTAGATAAGCAGTTTGGAAAGCTGCATTAATGCTTTCAACCCATTGTTAGTTACATCCAGATATTTAACCGAGGCTCAGATTTAACTGCCTAGTGAACCACAGGACTTCAGGGAAATCCTCTTCTAGGCTCAGGGAACACAAAGATTATTAAGACAGCCCTCAGTACCTAGTTACCTTCACCCCTCCATCCCCTACCTTGTGTTCTACCTCTCCTCCTCTTGCTCTCTCTACCTGGTAGTATTACTGGCTTGACTGGTCTCCCTTGAGCTTGCTAAGCTTGTCCTTGCCTCTGGGCCTTAGTATTTGCTGTTTCATTTCTTGGAAAATCCTTCCTCAGATATGTTCATAGCTCCCTCCCTCATTCAATGTAGGTCTCTCCTATGTATCATCTCCACAGAGACCTTCATGAGCATCTTGTGGAATAGCCCACTACCACCCCTTTCTTTTGTCACCATGTGACATTAAATATTTAATACTTTCCAACTCTCTCTACCCTATTAGAACATAAGCTACATAAGGGCAAAACTTTGTTGTAGCATATAGTTAATAAATGTTTGTTGAATTTGACCATATGCTCAGAGAACAAATCCAGGGAAATACCCAATATTTATTACTATAAATCTCTGATCACTAGTCTCAATGTTAAAAGGTGGCTTTGGTGATTGGGGCCAGATGATGGTGGGCCAAATGGTCCCCAATGGCTCTAATCCAAGGCCCATTCTAGAGCAAGTCCAGAGGTCTTCTTGATACCCACCCCAGAAAGCCTGAGATAGGGTCCTTTCTAAGCAGGAAGCAACTGTAGGCCCTTCTAAAGAGACCAGCTGCTTGTGGGGAAGAAAGTAGCAACCAGAGACATTAAATAAAGAGAAAAGACATACTAGGTTTGAAAGATCAGCTCTTAACTCTTCTGACATTGTATCAAAAGCTTTACCTTTTAAAAGGTTCTGTCAGTTGTCCTTGGACTTGATCATTTTATGCCAATACCTACCCCCTTTCCTTGGGGGTGGGGTGAATAAAGTATATGTGGGAGAACCCTAAACACAGGTGAATGGATTACATATCATCATACACCCAGGACTCCCAAAAAGTAGAGCTTGAAACACAACCTATGAGTGAATTGGAATCTACTGCTTTGACTCCCCACCTTGTCTCGGACACCCCTCTTCCCCTTAGCAAGTGGTGGACCAACAGTTTCACTTGTCCACCAGCTTCTTTGCACCCCTCCCACATACCCATTGGCTTGCCTCACATACATCCTGAGATTTGAGGGAAATGATAACCCCAATTGTCAGAGAGACTAGTAGCCCTTGTTATTATTTCTGTTCATCAGATGGGGTAAAAGAGCTTCCTATTTCCTAAAACATTTGATTTACAAAGAAGATCATACTCTGTGAGACTGCTTCATTGATTTCTAATTATGATGATTTGGAGAGGAGGGGGTCACCCAACCATGTCTTTAGATACCCTGTGAGTCAGAGCTGATATGGATATACACACAAGGCATTTCTGTGAGGATGCTTTCTCATTATTCACACTTAATTCTATAGTTTAAAGTCATCCCACTGTCAGCTTTTGCCTAAAGGATGTGTTAAGAGATCTTGGTGTGTCCTATGCTTAAGTTGACAGAAAAAGAGATCCAAGGATATTTGTTGTCAAGTATGAACACAGCACTGACCATGTCACAATGATAACTCAATGGAAAGTGATTATTTATATGACTTTAGCATCCTGATAAAAGTGAAATGAAAATGTATATGGAAAGAGGTCATTTGAAGGCCAGCATGGTCTTAGAATGTACACAAACCCACCAACTCTGGAATCCCCCACAAAGGCAGCAGCTGGGAAGGCTGCCAGTCACACATGGGAAGGGGGTGAAGTGACTAGAAACAGGAGAGTGCTAGGTGAACTGCTGGAAACCGGGTGGCAGCATTGTCCCTTTTCAGAAACCACCCCACACAGCCACAAATCAGTGAAGCAGGTTGCCCCACCCTGGAAATTACCTAAGGCTCCACCCCACACAATTTACAGGTGCCTTTTCTACACAGGCCAGGCTACTAAGACAGATAGTAAAATAGCTCTACCTAATACACAGAAACAAACATAGGGAGGCTGCCAAATTGAGGAGACAAAGAAATATAGCCCAAATGAAAGAAGAGAACAAAACCCTAGAAAAAGAACTAAACAAAATGGAGATAGACAACCCATCAAATGCAGAGTTCAAAACACTAGTTACCAGGATGCTAGAGAACTCCTTGAGTACAGAAAAAAAATAAAGGAAGAAATGAAGGTCATACTAAGTGAAATAAAGAATAATCCACAGGAAACCACCAAAGAAGGGAAGGAAGCTGGTATTCACACCAACGTTTTGGAACATAAGGAAAGGAATAAATATTCAATCAGAACAAAAAGAGGAAACAAGAACTTAAAAAATCAGGATAGGCTGAGAAACTTCTGGGACATCCCCAATCATGCCAGCATCCGAATCATAGTGATGCCAGAAAGAGAAGAGGAAGAGCAAGAAACTAAAAACTTATTTGAAAAAATAATGAAAGAAAACTTCCTTAATTTGGCTAAAAAGATAGACATACGAGTCCAGGGAGCACAGAGAGTTACGAACAAGTTGACCCAAAGAGGAGCATGTCAAGACACATCACAACTAAAATGCCAAAGGATTAAGATAAAGAGAGAATCTTAAAAGCAGCAAGAGAAAAGCAGAGAATTACCTACAAAGGCGTTCCCATAAGACTATCAGCAGATTTCTCAAAAGAAACTTTGCAGTCTAGAAGGGACTGGCAAGAACTTATGGGCCTTATCCACTAATGGGAAGGAAAATAAATCTATCTAGTTATTCCTGACCTGGCACTTAGAGCAAGGGAGTCAGTCACCCAATGTGGAATGTGATTTTAGGCACACTGGGAAGGGGGCATCCCCTCCGTGCCCTTCCTCTCTCCCCCAGCACAAGGAGTGCTCCTCAAGAGCAGGCACTGGGTCTGTTGTGTTCACTGCTGTCTCTCCAGGCCTGAAGCAGAGCCTGGCCCATAGCATTGCTGAGCAGAGGAAGAAAGGAATAAGAGAACTGAGCAGTGCCTGGACTTGTGCTTTATTTCCTCATTTCTTTGTCTCCTACTGCATTGGAAATGCTCCCAGGAGAAGCAACACTTCAGTTTTACAGTCATTGTCATGGCTCTCAGGTTCTTTCCTGAAAGTGGGATATGTTGGGATTGGGGAGAGGAGAAAATAACACAGTGGAGATGGGGGCCCTGAAGTGAAAAAGAGGCAGAGCAGGGGTTGCTAAAGGTGGGCTGAATTTGGCTCACAATTCACTTACTGAAACTTCTGTTAGGCTAAACTGTACCTAAGGGAATCTGCCTAATGGGAATCTTAATATGGGAGCTGTCTTTTTCTAAGCTGCCCGGGTTGCCATTAGATTTTTTTTTTTCATCAAAAACATCTATCTTAGCCCTGGTGGGCGTAGCTCAGTGGATTGAGCGCTGGCTGAGAACCAAAGTATCGCAGGTTTGATTCCTAGTCAGGGCACATGCCTGGGTTGCAGGCCATGGCCCCCAGCAACCACACATTGATGTTTCTCTCTCTCTCTCTTTCTCTCTCCCTTCCCTCTCTAAAAATGAATAATGAAATCTTTTTTTTTAAATGTTTTTTGTCTTTTTTTTAAAGATTTTATTTATTTATTTTTAGAGAGGGAAGGGAGGGAGGGGGAGAGAGAGAGAGAGAGAGAGAGAGAGAGAGAGAAACATCAATGTGCGGTTGCTGGGGGCCATGGCCTGCAACTTAGGCATGTGCCCTGACTGGGAATTGAACCTGTGATGCCTGGTTCACAGCCTGTGCTCAATCCACTGAGCTATGCCAGCCAGGACAATAAATAAAATCTTAAAAAAACCCCTATCTTTGGAATTGAAACCCTTTCAAATAGTGTTGTGTGAAAAACATGTTTCCAAAGCAATTATGAAAACCACCTCCCCAGAGAAGTGGGCCCAGTCTGTGAGGGGTCACAGCAGAATGTTGGTGCCTGGTCCCAGGGAATGTGGGCATGAGCTGGGCTGGCTTGTGAAGAGTTGAGTGAGTTAGTTATAGTGATTGGCCTGAAAGATCCCAGTGTTTGTCCTGATTATGGAGAACATTTTTCTTAGATGCAATTATGCTGTTTCATTAAAACTATTTCTGGAAGATCTTGTGTCACATGAGGAAATAAGAGGTATTTGAAATTAAACTCATGGTTGGGTTTTTCAGAGGAGAGAGAGAGATAGAGATGGAGATAGAGAGAGAGAGAGATGAGCTGGGATCTGAGCTTCTCTCTAAACTTACATTCATTAAAGAACCTAAAACTCAGATTAATTTTTGCTAAGTTTTCTATCACTAAAGATGTTTGAAAGTGAGGAGATTCTAACAAAGAAGGTAGAGCATTTCCATTTCTGAGATTTTGTTATTCTATATTTTGGAGGAAAATAATCTTGGAACTCTTCACTCAGAGCTTCTATTCTTTCTCTTGTTTCAACTAGGTGATTTATTTACTTCTAATGTTATTCACGGCAACACTATTTTTAAATTTAGTCCTATTCAAAACTTCAAGAAAACAGTTTGATTTGAACAAACAAAATTTTAATGTGTTGTCCTACTTATCAGCTAGAGAAAACTGTAGTTTGTTTTGGTGGACAGAAAAGAAAGGGGTAGCTTTGGTGGAGTGCAAGAGAGAGAGTGATGGGTCATTTAGAAAACAAAAGATGACCCTCCCCTTCCTAAATGTGTGAAGTTTCTAGCTGGGTGCTGGAAGACAACATTTCTCAATGCCATTTCCATCTCTATCACTTTAAACATGTCAAGCTGTTAACTCAGTATTCAATACAGAAACTTGAGCAGGTCCAATAGATCAGGAAATTATACTAGCACTAGAATACCCAACACAGAGAAGTAAGATTTGAGAAAAGGTACTACAAGTGAGTGTATAGCAGCCACCCAGAGAGTGGTGTTCAGGTCATTCTGTCTAGCAGTTGCAAGAGCACTACTGGGAACATTGAGAGACTGAGGCTCCAGATCTGACTCCAAATGGCCATGAAACTTTGGGCAAAGCATTTTCCACCTCTGGGGCCTGGTTTCTTTCTTTTTAAAAAGATTTTATTTATTTGTTTGTTTGTTTGTTTCTTTGTTTATCTATCTATTTATTTATTTATTTTTAGAGAGAGGGGAAGGGAGGGAGAAAGAGGCAGAAAGAAGCATCAGTGTGCGAGAGAAACATCGGTCAGTTGTCTCTCACATGCACAGATCCAGGGACCTGGCCCACAACCCAGGCATGTGCCCTGACCAGCAGTTGAACTCAAGACTTTTTGGTTTTTAGAAATGTTGCCCAACCCACTGAGCTACATCAGTTAGGGCTGGAGCTTGGTTTCTTCATCTATAAAACAAAGGTTTTGTTTTGTTTTGTTTTTTTAAGTACCTCATATTTAATGTAGATTTCCTATGTCCCAAGCACTGAGGTAAGTGTTCTTTGAGGTTCTCATTTGATTACCCAAAAGTTGTGGGCTTTAGAAACTCCCAAAGAACATGAAGAGAGACAACACTTGCAGCAGCTTCTCCCTCTCTTCACCGGGCCCACACGGAAGCCCATCCACCACCCTTTCTTCCTGCAGGTCAAGTGATTCAGAAAAGAAACCTCTATATAAAGATGCAAGTTGGCCTGGAGAAAAGGCATTTGAGACATGACTTGGTAATTTTCTTTCTTCAGCCTATGGAGATCTATGTCTAGGGCCGGTAGAGACTTAGGGATTGTAAAATCTGAAAGGTCTAGGGGAATGTATGGCTTGGTCTGAAGCTTGAAGGAGCTACACTAAATGACAGATGGAATGGAACAGCCCTAACGTATGAAGCTCAAAAGGAACTAGACATGGGGGTTGAGTTAACCTCTTAACCTGGAGCTTCAAGGGCAGCATTTAACATTTAAGGGCACACCTGTACAGAATGATGTGGATTGAATGTTCGAGGAGACATCGTAGTGCTTTCAATAAACTCTAAAACCCCCCTCCAGGCCAGCTCTGTGAAATAAAGAGGAAGTTTTTGTTTTTTGTTTTCCAGTGGGTGGAGGTAACAATTTAGTATCACCTTCACATTAAGAAAGAGCTCTTGGTGGAAATTTGATTTGGAGAGGAAGAAAATGTTCAATCAATTTAACTGTACTGTACAAATCTTTGAGCCTGAATCTTTTAATCTGGTTTCTATACTGGTAGTCAAGGCAGGGAACTCACTGGTTTGGGAGCCAGAAATCCATGTTCCTGGCTCTGCCTACAAAGCCAACTGTAGGCTCTTCGTTTTTAAAATACTAACAATCTCTGTTCTGCCTATTCCACAAGATTGTTGTGAGAATCAAAAGAGCTAATGTACATTGGGAGTGTTTGTAAATGGTTGAATAGTTATTAGATATAATGATGTATAAGATATTATATATTAGAAAATCAGTTCGTTTGTCCAAAGTAAGCCTGCAGTTAAAATGGGTTGGTATTTTAGGGCAAGTTTATAATTTAAATGCTCTTTCATAATTATGCATGTGGATAGGGATCCAGGAAAGAAGAGGGAGAACCAAATGGTGGTTGTATAACTGAATTACCTTTCTTTCCCTTAGAAATAAAGAATTAGTCTGTAAGTTTGCAATATCAAGAAAAATAAGCAAAATTATTGCTTATAGCAAAATTATTCTCAGGCCACATGACCTGAGCTTTCTGGGTAAAGTTAAGTCAATTTGTGTGAAGCTTGAGGTGAAGAAACTCAAGCAGAAACCACAGAGCACAGGGAAGCTTGCTGGTCGACCAACCTCATTCTAGGTTATGCAATCAGCACCGAAGCCAAAAGAAAAAGGTACCCAAATGAGATCATCTGGAATTTTTGAGACAGAATATAGCAACATTTAACTATGTAGGTATCCAAATCCATTGCAGTGAAACAGCAATTAGAAAAAAATTGTGTCCTGTTTTTCTATCATTGGAGAAGTTGAGAAATGGAAATTAGCTGACAGTGGAGGTAGTAAGTTGAACAATACCTTCCTCCACAAAGATGTCCATATCCAATCCCCAAAACATGGGGGTATGTTACCTTACATGGCAAAAGGGACCTGGTGTGATTAAATTAAAGGTCTCAAGATGGGAAATTATCCTAGGTTATCTGGGTAGACAGACCCAAATAATCACAAGGGTCCTTACAAGGGAAAGAGGGGATAGGAGAGTCAGAGCCAGAGAAGGAGATTTGGTGACATAAACAGAGGTCAGAGAGAGAGAGAGAGATTTGAAGATACTCCATGCTCTGAAAATGGAAGAAGAGGCCATGAACCAAGGAAGGCAGGTGAGCTCTAGAAGCTGGAAAAGGCCAGAAAAATGGTTCTCCCCTACTGTCTCCAGAAGGAACCTGACCTGCCTCACATGTTAGGTTTCCAACCTCCAGAACTGTAAGATAATGCAGTCATATTGTTTTTAAACCACAAGTTTGTAAGTAAACATGGCTAAAAACAAGATGCTAAAGACAATTTGTTAACATAAATCATTAGCTTCCTTTGATTCCATGGGTACTGCTGTGGTTATGAATTGTATTCACTGGTTTCCAACCTGTACTTGCCCCTTGTTTCCTTGTTACACACACACACACGCACGCACACACACATCACTTAAAACATAAAAGGAAAAGTCCCATAGTAGAACTGAAGCCCACTATGATTTCTTGCTTCTCCTGACTAACATCTTGTTCAGGAGCTTTTAGTTTCCCTATAGACCCCTTTCCTCCTTCCTTATTTCCTTTTCCCCCACCATCCAAGGGCTTCTTGATCTTTGAGGCAGTTGTTTCCCAGACCCTAGGCCACTTTGAGGCAAGGTTTTAAAGGGCCAATCTTAGGAATTGGGCAGCAGGTAATGCTTACCTAGCACCTTCAGAACAGTTTTGTTCATTGCAAGGCCTGTGTGATGGGAGGGTTCTGTACCAAGATGTTGTTCATGCAGCTGCAGTGTGGCTTTGAGCTTGTGTCTGTTTTACCTTGGTGTACGAGAGAAAGCTGGCCACCTAGCAGAGCTGTTAGCTCAATTTATGTGAACAGGATGGGCCATGGTTTCAATGCCTCTGTGGTAGTAGGGAGAATGGCAATAGCTCTTTGAAGATGGAAGGAATATGAAATGCTATTCCCTGGCATTCAAGAAGGGAGGTCCAAGGTCTCAGCACCCTGCCTGGTATGCAGTAGTAGCTTGTGGTAGGTAGGAGCCCGTGATTGGCTGAGACCGATATGGTCCAGAGATCAACTATGACAGATCGTGTCATTTATGTGTCATTTCTCTACAATGATAAAACCTCTGGTTAAGTCTGCCAAGGGTTAATATTAAATGGCTCAGGACACCATGAGGGTAGAATATATTATCAGAAGTTTTAAACACAAAGACAGAATCAACAGGGTACTTTGGAGTTTTGAGTCATATAAGCACAGTATGGATAGTCCAAATGAGTTCATAGTCACTCTGCTTTCTCTCCTCCTACCGTTCTCCCAACATTCAACATTGTTACGAAAAAATGAACTGTAGGAACTGCAGATAAAAACATCCTGTTTTCTCTTTGAGAATCGTCCTGAATTTCAAAGACAAAGGAGTTCACCCCTTTGTATCACTCAGCTGTTCTCTCCCCTCATTTTTTTCCAAGAATTATCTTCTAGAAAGAGAAGTGCTAGGGATAATGCATTTCCAAATAATCATTCCTTTAACTGGTCTTAACAGAATATAATCTTAAACTTGGAAAGAATAGAAACACGTACATGCTCAGATGTGAAGGCTATGAGCCTGGGAACAGCAGCCATTCCTTTCTCCTTGACTTCTGGGAACATCTTAAAACGTGCAATCAGCATGGCATACATGTTAGATATGGCACCACCTAAAGTGTACAGCAACATAGTTACCTTTTCTCATCATTACCAACATCATTCGACATGCAAGCCACATTCCTATTTCCACTGACCTAGAGTGGAGGAGACCTTAGAACACTGGAGAACACCTTATTATTGGCTATCCTTGAATTGAATCCTGAGACTCAGGTACTAGCTAATAGGGAAGGAGCTTCCAGAGAAGGAGCATTGGGCTCTATTATGGGGTGGACATTCCCCCTCTACACCCATCTCTGTCACCAAGGGGAACTGCAGTCCATTCTGCTCTTGTTGGGAGCTCTTTGAAGAAGCTTTTAAGAACTGAGAAAGTGTTGCCTTCCTTCCCAACTTGTGAGTATGGTCATTCTGTACCATACCTAGGAAAATCTTATAGCTTCAGGTAGCAGACTTACTTCTTTTCATTTAAGCTTATATAATGCCTGGCACTTGAACTGAGACAAATCAGTTGTTAATGAAGTGGACCGTTAATCAACAATTCTTATAGGATTAGAACAAACATCCAAGCCTATCTCATTGTAGTCATTTGTTAATTCCCCCTAAACAGTTCTTCCCTTTTAAACATATTATATCATTATATTAACATATACTCATAAGAGTTAACAAAATCCTATTTTATAATTATAGGAAGACATGCAACTAAGGGAATTTTAAGTTCATATTGGATTACTTTTCCTGTGTCATCCTATTATTGTCAAGGATTTCATACAATAAAGTGTATATCTAATAAGCAGAGCTTCATTTGATAAGTAAAGATTTTGGAAAGGTTAGCATTTTTGCTATTCAGGAAAAAGACAGACTGTGGTGCACGTAAATGAATATGCTGGCATGGAAGTTGTGAGATCATGAGGCAGAATGGAGGTACTATCTCCTTCTCTCACCCAAAGAGGGACATGCACAGGCCCTGCCATTATGTGAGTACTTTGAGTTCCCTCCTCTTCACGTGGCTGAGGAACAGAAGGGCTCCCTGTATCTAGTTGAAGGGCCCACATGGGCATGATCTTTGCCTCATTAGCCCTGGCTCTGACACCAGTAAGCAGCCTGACACAGAACAGTTGTCAACCAGATCATGGCTCTGCCATCAGCCAGAATGAGGACGATTCCTACTACTTCTGGGCCCCAGAGACATGGGACAAGCAGAATCTAGGTCAGACCTGCTCTGAGCAGACACCCTGTCTAAAAGTCTGACTGTGTAGGATGCTATTGGGAAATGGAGAAGCTTTTAAAGGAACTTGCCTTCTAGCTATAGTTCCTCAATCCTGGCACTTAGTGACATTTGGGGGGGGCATCCTGTGCATTGTAGGGTGTCTAGCAGTATCCCTGACCTCTAACTTTCAATTGCCCACAGCACTATGCCTCCCCAGAGTGACAACCAGAAATGTCTCCAGACATTGCCAAATGTCCCCTGGGGGGAAAAACTGGGGGCAAAATTTTCCCATTGAGAACCCCTGCCTTCATTCTTCTCAGACAGGCTGAGGAGAAGAGAGCAGAAGACAACAGGGAAGATGTACAGAAAGAAAGTGCATTTCACAGAACACTTATCCAAGAAGGTTCTGGCTCTGCCTTTCTTCTCTTCAGGTTGCACCTTAGTCGTTCTCTGTCTGAGGGTTCAGCGGTCCTGGTGCGGATGAAGACGCTTCTGGGCCCTGGACAGAGCAGATCACAGGCAGGAAGACAGAGGTGCAAGCACTACATGCTCTTATTGCCCTTGAATCTTTCAAAGAAAGGTTGCAAAAGCAAGCCCTGAATCATTCTGAAAAATGTATACATAGGAAAATGTCTGTGACTAAGCCAAGCCTTTTCTCTTTCCCCCTGAGGCCTTCATGACTTGCTGAGCAGTGAGGAGTGCTCAAGCTCTCTCTGGCTGTCAACATAGGTGATGTCACATAAACAGATTTTTTTTCTAGATGTCCTAAAGGACTTTCTATGAAGCACAAAAACTCTGGATGTTATAGATGGAGGTGTAAGGCAAACAGCTGAGCTATATATTCAGCTACAGACCTAGCCCTTCATGCTTAGTCCCAGGCAATGGGACTTTCAGGTCTTGGGCATGTAATATGTATGATTTCCCCTTATCCCCACCCTTTAAATCATAAGACCCTTTACTGCAGAAATAAGGCTGACTGCCACCTAGAAAGGCATCCAATAAAGATTAAGGATGCTATCAACCTTTCCTGTGTAATATCTATAGAAAGCAGAGAAGAAACATGTTGCCAATAGCCTTTCCTTCTGTCCCCTCCCCACTTTGCGATATCTACATTATTTTGGAGCATGGAATCTATGACTTGTTCCATTTTGGGTCTTTAGGGTTCAAAGAAAGAGCCTCATGATCAAGCTTAAGTCTTGTCTAACCCCATCTCTTGATCATTTCCTGTCACTGATGAGGGTGTCCAGAAAGTGCTTAGTCCATACCTGGCTTAGCAGAACTGCCAGAGAGGACACTTCCTCTGGGTGCACATTTTCTGGGGCAGGTGGGTTCCAAGACCAGCCAGGTAAATTAGGCCTGTCCTAAGCCCCTTTAGTCAAATTTTTAGGGTCCCTAGGAGCAAATATTCTCTCCTCCCTCTTGGGCACCATTAAAATAGAGCCCAGGATGCTCCTGGCTCCCTCAGGAACAACTCAATCACACAACTAACTGAGTAAGAGGAGGAAGAATAAAGGTAGAAGTGACATTGATTTCTAAACCCTACCTAATTGCTCGTGAAAAACATCCTAAATCTTAAACACATCAGTTCCAGGCAATAATGGCAAAGTTCCCTCATTAGGGGATGTTTTTCCAGACAAAAAATTAAGTACTAAGTTCCCTACAAAATAAAGGTGAGCTTAAAATTTATCATGGCTGGTGTTCAACAACTTAAAAAGAAAAGGCTAATTTCCCCTACAATTTAACTAATAGGGTTTCCTTCAGGACCTAAAAAACGTGCTACATCTTTAAAAACATAAAATAAAATAGCAGATCTGAGCGTGTCAGTAAAGCTGCTTGATTTAAGGTCTGGCCTTGAGGGCACTGTTGCTTGCTGATCATGTCTTCTTCTCACCAGTTCTTTATTTTATCTCTCCTCATCATACCCTTGTCTTTGTAGATTTGCTGAAGAGAGATCACAATGTGGCCTTTGGTAGGCCTGGCGCAGTGGCAGGTGTGGTGCTGGCTCAGTGTACTGAGCCCTGAGGGAGCACCCACCCCATTATGATGACCTCCTTCCTACCACTGATTAGGTGCTGATCTGCACACCAGATTTCTTTTCACGGGTCAGTGATTCTCTTTTCCCATTGCTCCTGTTTCTTCTCTGCATTGAACCAAGGTCACAAACACACCCGGGAACCAAGGGCAGGGCTTTATTTCAGTTTGATTCTCTTGGCTGGAAGAAGTGTAAATAAAGGAGCTTAGAATGCAATGGTGGGTAATGAAAGGCAGGGTGCAAGAGATTGAATGGTGTGATAAAGAAGAGAAGGAAGGAGAAAATTCTTGAAGAAATCATCACCTTCTCTTTGAGCTCTAACAAATTGTCTCCCGAGGCACTCTCTGCCCTCCTTGAAATTAGTGTAAATCAGCTTCTCTGCTTGTTGCTTGAAAGGGACAAGGTACTTAGGATCTATTAAGTAGATCTGCCTGTCATGCACTCTCAAACAGAAAATGCTTTATTAAAAGAGGCTGCTACCGTTTGCCTTTCTCTACTTCTGGGAAGAACATGGAGAGTGAATTCTCTTATTATGAATGTTTTTTTTGTTCCATATGATGCATACATTTTGTGTGTGGGATCCCAGAAGTACTGGGCAAATATATCATCTCTCTTCATGTGCTTTTTGAACACAAATAACTAATGTTCAAGCATGTAATAGCTGGTTTGGAGGCATGGTCAATGGTCATGTACTTAATGAAACTCATTCTTTTGATCAATATACAGCCTATTTAACCTAAACAGAAATACAGGCTAGATGTTTAAGATTTCCTAGGTTCATAATAGCACATTGCATGCCAGAAGAAAGAAACACAAAGAAAAATTGAAATATCATATACCAGGAGAAAATATCCCATCGCCAGAGCCCCCTGGCCAGCCAATGATTTCTCTCATTTTCTTTAGTGTGACATATTCCAAAAGCACAAATACTGGAGCAATTTCATAGGTGAACCTGAAACAGTAATTAATGGCCACATTTTATGTATGTAACTCAAAGAAATAATTCATCATTATAATATCTACATAACCATTTCCTTTTTCAAACCCTACCTTCACAGAAGTTATGATTATATATTAAGCAGAGAGAAAATTATCTTTTAAAAGGTTTGCTCATTTTTCTATATTTGTAAAGTGAAGAACTTTAATTATTGGCTTAGTCACAAGGGTCATTTATCACATTAAATAAAAAAGAATATTGCTGTATAACACTATTTAAAAGACAATAAAAGTCTCATTTCTCTTTTGTTATATATATATATATATATATATATATATATATATATATCCCAAAATGTAAAGAAGTCCCTTTTGTGTTTAAAAACTGTTGTATAGCTTTGCATGAAAATTTTATTAGGACTATATCCTATTAAGCTTGAGTGAACAGTAAAGTACATCTGATGTCCATACAACTATTTTAGGTGCTAAAAGATTTTCATATGAGAGATAGAATAAAGACTATGGAGTCTCATTAATGATTATCCTGAACTATACAAAAACACATTTAACTACTTACATGTTAGTGTTTGCTGTTGATGTCAGCCAGTCTGCTGCTAATCCAACCATATCCAGTCCAGTGGAGAGTTGATTAAAATATCTGGGATGCCCTGAATAAAATGGAATACCAGAATCAGGACTCCATCCAATGCAAATAAATGCCTCCCAAACACATAATTTCTCTAGCTAAAGAACCTTGAAAGATTCTTCAGTAAGAGGACATCCACATTCAGAAACCCAACATGCACACACGTGTGTGCACACACTCATTCTGAAGGAACATTTCCTCTAATAAGAAAGACTATCTGGGATCTTTGGTATTTATTAAAACACACTCCAAAACTTCCTTAAATGTTCCCTATTAAAAATAACAAATGTGGTCTGCAAGGTGGATGCTAGCTTATTTCTTAGCAATCTTTCAATATATTTGCAAGTGAAAGTGCTAGTGCAATCCAAAGCTATTCAGAGACAGGCTTTTCTTGTTTCCACTCATGCTTCTAAAAATCCATTCTTGTCGAAGCTGCTCTGGAATCAGTCATACCATGACATCCACCAGGCATGCCAGCACTCATAATAATATCAGTGACAAATGGCTGATGATTACAAAAGACAAGGCAAAAATGAGAAAATAGAACATTCTGTGGAATGGTTTGGGATTCAAAGGGTGACGATTGTCTAACGATGGTATGGACAGACCTAATTCTTGTCAATTCTTTTCTGTCCAAATATGTAATTATAAACAACAGAATTCTCTCCTAGCTGCAATTTAAAAAAAAAGCTGAATACTGTCAATATCACTGTCCTGCCAACAGGATCTATGAAGATATAGTCCATGCAGTAATCAGTTCATTAACAAGACTTATCTAATTAATTTCTGGATTTTTCTAAGACACTCTAAAGGGGCTGACATCCAAATACTCCTGAGGCTATTATTTTAAATGTGATGGTAAGTATCTTGTTAGAATTCTTTATTGTCTTGCCCCACAAAAGCCTATCTATAAATCAGCAGCAAAAATTTGGGAAGATGAACAATTATGGAAATAGCACTGGATAAAAAGGCACCTGCCACTTACTGGACACCTGTGTGAAGCCTGGGGATGTGAGTCTCTCAAGCCAGCGTGAATAAAACGAGATAAAGGAAGGCCACGGGGAAGGCAGGGACTAAAGTCAACACCCAGCTTATCTCTAGGACTGGAGTGCTTTCTTATCAGCATCCAGCTGGTGGCTAGACAATTAGATGCTGAGAAAAGATAGGAGCTGGGAAAGGAAAGAGCACGTTTGAAAGAGATTGGGTTTTGGGCAGCTCTCAACCTGATTTCCGCCATTCGGCCATTGTTTTACCTCCCATGGTGTAAAAGTGCCCTTCTATCTTTTTTCTCTTTTCCAGGCCCTCTGATGCTGACCCTGTCAGGTTACACATCCACAGAAAGTGAGAAAGCCTTCCCTGCTGCCCCTGCTGCTGCTGCTGCCTGTCTGGAACAGCCCCGTGCTCCTCTCTGCCTCATTGACTCCCCATTTCATTAGCGCTCACAGCTGAAATCATAGCCCTCTTCTCCCTCCTGGTGCCCCTGCATTTCTCTTCCTTAAGCCATTTCCTTAGAGCGAGGAAATTAATAAGGATTAGCTAATCTATCCATTAATCTACTCTCCCAATTCGCAAGCATTTTCTCTGTGAATCTGGGGTCCACTGTCACACACTATTTAACTCTATGGAAACTTTGGCATGAAAACCTCTGCATATAATTGAGAGAGATTACAAGGCTTGAGGAAGTCCCTTTTGACATCATGGCCCAGGATGTCAAAAGGCCCAACCCCTCTGATGACTGCCTTTGGGAAACTGTAGAAACAAGTTTGGTGTTTCAATGGCCCATCTCCCTTCTATATATTTTTTTACCTCGGTCTCCCATTACACCTGGTCTCCCTCAAATTTTTCATTTGCTGATAATGATGTGAAAATATATAGAGAGAGATCGTTGGACAGGTTGAAACAACATGACCTCTTGATTTCTGCAGAAATATTATTTTGGTCGGTTCACATGACCCCTAGGAATCCCGGCAGGGCTCTCTGACAGAAAGGGTGTGAGAGAGCTGCCTCGGACCTTGCCAGCTGTGCAGGCAGCCCTGGCATCCAGCTGCTGCCCCCCCCCCCCCCCCCCCCCCGACCTTGTGCTGCCTGTGCTGTGAGGCTCTGTGCCAGGAATCCCATTCCACTGTAGCCAGAGCAGCCTGGGAGACAGTGAGTTTGAAAGGTGAGATTACTACAGCCGCTCCCAGATCTGGAACTGTCGCTGCAGATTAGCCAATGAGCCCAGAAAGATGCAGAGACTGCTTGTCCATAATCAGCTGGGGAGGGGCCCAAAGTCCTCCAAACTGCTCTATTTGCACTGGCAACATGCACCCAGGGAGGGCCTCACTTTACTGATGTTTCAATTCCTTTGTCTGATGGTTTGTTTAAAAGACTCAACACGACATTTACCCCTTCCATCACCCAACCATGACCACCACCAAATCTAAGGACTCCCACAAATGCTAATTGTTTCAGGATTCTCTCATTCTCATTTTCATTCTAGGCAGTTTTCAGTTCTAAACATTTCCTATAGAGGTAATTTTTAATAAAACAAGAAGGCATCATTTAAAAGTATTTCCCCATTGCCCTTTACTCCTCTCTAAGACTAAACTTGGAGTCCAAGTGGAAATTAGGTTAAGGACTCTCAGTAGAAATCAGATGATAAGATGCATTTTTATAAAAGAATCTCTTGAGAAGCATTAAAATGCTTAATGATAGCAGAGTGGTAACTACATTATGGACCCCAAATAGTACTAGTTGTCAAGATAGAAGCATAAAAACCTATATACTTGCTCATGAAAAAAAGAAGGTGACTGCTGTTAATTCTTTGAAATGCTATTTGAGGGTAGGGTGGAAGACAAGAAGACTATGTATGTTATGAATAATACTGATACTGAATTACTATTAATATGTCTTGCTTAGAAATCTAACTTAATCAATCTTTTTCTCTGAACTTTAAATAACATGCACTAGAACTACACTTGACCAAAACTTTTACAAGTATTATGGTAAAAATCAACATATTGAATTGATGTATGTTTTCCTGACACAATGGAACAGTGACAGACAGAATTATTTTCATTGACTTGCAATTGCCATTATCTTAACTCTTTAAATTGTATTTCAGACACCACCAGCTTTTAAGGATGAAGATATATAATGTTTGTATAGATTCTTTTTGGTTTGGTAGCAAAAAAATGGTAGCATTTTACTATTAACATTTAAATACTAGGTGAGGGGAATGGCTCAAACAAAAATGAATGAGAAAGATTGTTCAGGTTTGTTCTTACAGATACATGAAAAACTGGGAGGAAAACAAAACCACCTTTAATGCCTAGAATATATATATTATATTTATATATATTATATATATATAATGCCTAGATATATATATCATGTGGATTCTCCATGAATATACTTGAAAATTATATCTAATAAGCCTTCATAAATCATACTGCACAGACTGAGTTTGATAGAAATCACCAAGCTAAATTCGTTTCCCTATATGCCTAGTTCTAAGCCTATAGCCTCACAGAAGCGGACACTAATAATTCAGTGAATCAATTTCCTAAGGTTTCTTCTATGCATACCCCTCCTCTCTCCGTATAAAGAATGTGCAAAGAACACCTCTACCACATACACACACACAAAGCTAAAATCACACAGCAAACATTCTTAAAGTGTTTGTTGTTGCTTAGAATGATACAGATCAAATTTAGCTCCAAGTCAAACAGCTACACCCTTCTCACAAAGTCTCTCCCTTCTCCCCACTCCCTGGAAAATTCAGTCATACTTATTTTTATTGTTTTAATGAAGTGTGGTGTCACTGTGTATCAGGACGATTAGAGACAATGTAGAAAAGGAAGAGCTGGTTTTGTGTAGACAAAATGAAAAGTTAGAATTCATCCAAATAAATGGTACACCTGGCACTATAAAATAAATAGAGTATGAAAGTACTGTGAAAAAGCAATAGATTTGCCCCTAATGATATCTGATGTTCTTTACCCCTTCCTTCTCCTTTATCTTATATACAGAATGGCAACGAAGCACACGTCTTTGTATAATATGGCTGAATTGTTAACGTAGTTTGAATTGTGTTTTCTTTCGTGTAGATTTCTCTAAAAATAGAGACAACCTGGAGTTCTAAACTAAAGTGTTGGCCATTTGAGACAATGCCAAAATGTTATCCCTCTGGTTCAATAATTACATAGGATGGTTTGCCCAATTTCTGACCATTTCTGTGCCAAGCAAGTTACCAGCACTACACTAGTATCTGGGCTCTTGTTTGGAGCATGTTTCTCTGAGCATTCATTTCCGCGTCCCCCCTTTTCCTGCATTTTGCATCACGTCTACTGGCCTCTGCTGACAAATGACTGTTTCTACATCAGTGGTTAATTTCCATGGCCAAATATGTGCAATGTAAAAATATGACAATTTATAGCTAGATAATGTTTCTGATATTACCAACTTCAGATGCATTATTAACACTAACAGTAAAGGTTGTTTTTGATTTGAATCATTCTAATATTTTTAAATGATGAAAATAATTTTATAAATTTGAAAATATCACAACTCCATAAACAAAATATTTTATAGAAAATAAAGATTGTGAAAGAAAAATGCTTTATTATTTCTGATGGGACAATACCTGTTTTAATTGCATATTTTAGAGTTGTTTGGCAATGCATCAGAATTTCCTCCAAATTTTGTGGTTGGTCTGCCAATTCCCAATTATACTCTTGAAGAAGCTCATTAGGGTAATGAAAATCAATCACTTTGGTTGATCTATCGAAACTTTTCACCACATACTGAAGCAAAATATCCATAACATCCTGCAGAAACGCCAAGGTGGGTCTTTCTCCATTACACGCTGGCAGCAGATCTAAGGAATGGAATCAAAAGGCCACATTTTAATTTTGCTGTGAAAATACCCAGGCAGGATCTTGATCCAGCAATTTTTTTTTTATGACGTGAGCGATTGTATGTTAAAAAAAAAAAAAAAACTTCTGGAAACGCATGGCGTTTTCTTTAAAAGGGAGGCATTTTTCAAAGACGGAAGAATGAGAGAAATTACGATTTCTCCCCTTACCCCACCTAAGTTCTTGCATTTTAATTCAAAACTTGTTTGCTTTATTTTTAAAAGAAACTTAAATGTTATTTCTCAGTAAATCATTCTAAATGCTTATGGAAATTCTTCCTGTCAGAAATGTTAGAGGAACGCCTTTGGGCAAACCAGGCAGAGGGGAACATGCAATGTTAGTTAGGATCTCTGGCCTATTAGGAAGGCCCGCTGTTTCCAAAGCCTGCGAGCGCGCGTGAGCACGCGCGTGTGTGTGTCGCGCGTGCGTTGGGACGACTAGGTGTGTGAACACAGGGAGCAAAAACGCGCGCAGGTGTCACGCGAATAGAATCGTTCTCCAGTAAAATCACTAGCTACAAATTAGTCTTGCGATCTAAAGACCTAGAAAGTCTGCGATTCTGAACTGGAAACGGAGTCTCCTCCTACGCCTCGGCGGCACCAAGAAGGCAACCCAGATCTCTGCGTGCGCGGGCATCTTTGCCAGCGTCAGCCCCGAGGGCAGCGCTTGGGGAAGAGCGCCCCGGCCCCAGAGCCCCCTTGCAATGTGGGAGCCCAGCGCTGCGCAGAGGCTGCAGTCGGGTCTCAGACCTAGGGGACAGGACCTGCGTGTGTTATTTTCAGCTGAGGATTCCCTAAAGGTCGGCCTCCGCCCTCCGCCTGGAAGCCTGGGGTCGGGCTCAGGGCGCCGAATTCATCTTGGTAGCGGTAGGTGTGAAGGGGAGCAGAGTGAGGGGCAGTGGTCCCCAGGCCCCGCAGGCGCCTTTACCTGTAGCGTGTAGAAACGCGTAGTTGACATCCGCTTTGGGACAGCTGCAGGGCTTCTGGTTACAGGCACAGGCAGCCTTCCCGGAGGTGGACCGCGGGGGCTCGCTCCCGCCGCTCTCCGCCGGCTTCTCGGCGTCTCCATAGAGCAAAGCTGGGCAAGGACACAGAGCGCGACCTCAGTCAGGCGCCCGCCGGGCTGGGCTCCCTCGTCCTCGCGCATCCCGGACCTAGTAATCCCGACTCCGCTGCTGGGAAAGCAGAGCTGAGAAGGTGGCTCTGCGCCGGGGGGCCCCGGGCGTCTAACTCCGTTCGCTTCCCTCCCCTGGGCCCCAGCACTCACCGCACAGCTTGTTCCCGATGCCGCCGGTGAACTTCTGGGCCACCTGACACCAGGCTCTCGCTGTCAGGAAAGACAGGAAGGAGATCCGCGAGGCAGAAAGAAAAGAGCGGACAGATGGACGTGTGAAATTTCGTTCTATGTGAACAACGGCAATAAACCCAGGGTCCGAGAAGGGGCCGCCCAGGGTTAGGTACCGCGGGCAGGTGCGGGAGGTGCGCGGAAACCTGGCGATCCCGCGCGGTCCTCAGTTCTCTGAGTCTTTTCCCAAGGAGAAGCCCACACCGCGGCCCCTCGCACTTGTCTTCTAGGTGCCGGTAGGTTCAGGAAAACTCCTTCCCCTTCCTACCTCGCTCGGGCGAGTTTTCCTATAAACCCAGTGGTTCCTTTTCCTCGCAGGCTCTCCTTCCAAACCAATAATTCTCTCTCCTTTCCAATTTACCCTTTCCCCGTTGTGACTCTGTCTCTGTCCAGGATCTAGACACCAAGATGGTGGCAGTGTTCCAGGCCCACGGAACAGAGGGTCGAGGAGACACCTCTGATGGGAAGCCTAGCCCAGACTTCGGCGGAATGGGCGCAGGAATCTTGGGGCAGCTTCCTAGGGGATGAGGACCTGTGGAGGTTTTGGTCTCTTGGGCCATCAGGGACCTACCCCGAGAGCAGGGCGAAGCCGCCGAAGTTTTTCTGTTGCAGGTGGAAAACCTCCTTCTCCTTCCCTAGCTCCGCAAACCCCAGTCCACCCTCAAAGCCCGCCTGCTGCAGGTCCTGATTCTCCTACCTGTGCCGGGGTTCTCGGGATTCCCGGAGCCATCTTCAGACCCGAAAGACCAAAAGCCGGAACCGGGAGATGCCATTGGCGCTGCGAGACTAGAGCAGATCGCCTCCAAGTGCGAAGTGTCGGGGAGCTGCCTTCGGCTGGGTCCTGCGCGCGTGCGTCTGTGTGGCGGGAGGAGGGCACCACGCGAGCGCGCGGCGGAGGGTGGATGTCACTCAGGGACAGGGAAGGTGCGTGTCTGCGGGCGCCCGTGTGTGTGTGTGTGTGTGTGTGTGTTGAAGTTAGGGCTTTGAGACGTGACAACACTCTGAAAGCTGTGGGGGTTAAATAGGGAAGGGGGCTGAAAGATCCTCACAGCGAGATGCGAAAGTGCTGAGGGCCCGAGGGATTTTGAAGGCGAGGGAGCCCAATACGGATGGATGAGGGGGCAGCAGAGGGGAGAATGGCAGAGGGAAGGAACTGAGTGGTGAGAACGAGAAACAGTACGCACGAGCTGGAGTCGGAGTGAGTGGGTGGGAGGCGTGCAGGCGAGATCTCGAAGAGCAGGAGGCGAGAGGGTGCGGGCTTTCCCTCCCGGCCCGGATGCGCTGTCCAGGGTGCTAACGCAGCTGATTGAGTGCTGGCCTCAGCGAAGGGTGGACCCAAGAGAGACCTTGGCGAGGCGGGAAGGGTGGCCGGGAGGAGTCTTTCCTGCACACAGATTGGCGTATTGTTTGAGATCTGGCTCCCGCTGCGGAGAAGGAGGCGCGGTTTCTGCGCTGCCTGCCTTCAGGACCATGTTGAGGTCGCTGTGACCTCGAAAGCCTGAATGGCTGGGCCAGAATCAAGAGCAGTTCTCCGGCATGGAGAGGGGATGGTGGAGGAGGGACGCCTACGCGCTTAAGGGCTCATTTCAGCTCCTTAGTAGAGCCTAATGCCTGCCTATTGAGCCGCAAAATCCCCGGCGGCGCACTAGTCGTGCGTTTTCAAGAGCGCAGTCCCCAGACCACAGTCCAGGTTCTGACTGTCAGCTGGATGGAAAGACTGCCGATTGAGGCAATTAAAATCCACCCTGAGTCTATCACCGAAGATCTGGGACTGGAGAAAACAAAAATAAAACAAATGGAAACTTCTTGGAAGGGGGGCGAGAAAGAGCAGCAAGGGAGAGCTGCTAGAGTCGGCAGGATTGACAGTAGATGGGGGATGGGTTCGGGTATTTGGCGACCTTGCCCCACGGAAGGGGTGGAAGGGCCGCTTCTTAGGTTTGACAGGACTCGGTATCTGAGAAGTAGGCGTGCACAGAGTTTCCAAATAAGCAATTAGAGCTTTCCAAATCTGAGGCGGAAAGAAGGCATCTCCTGCTGGGCCCTCTTTTTAGCGGGCCTGAAAAAGTGACCCACCTTTCCCTTGAGAATCTGTGGGATAACGCGCGCGCGCGCGGAAGCGTGAGTGTGCGAGTGCCTGTGGTGGGGGGTTGACTATTTCTGCAGCCCGTTGAAAAGGGGTTTCTCCTTTCCTGAGGAAGTTAGAGACTCTCAAGTCTTAAAATTTCCTTTCTCTAAAAGCTGTTAAACGAGGAGGGCGCTCTGAAAGCTCGGGGCCTGTTCAATTCGCTCTGCTTTCCCTTCAGCAGTCGAGAGCAGTCCCGCACACCAAGCTGGAGAGGGGGAGAAAGGGCGAGGAGGACCGGGTGGGAAAGGGCTGCGTCCAGCTTCCCGCGGAGTTCATGGCGTACAGCTCCCCTTCTCTCCCTGTGCGAAAGCTTTTATTTCATTTTGTTCCAGCCACTCTTTCTCTGACCTCCCGGCCAAGTCACCAAAGCTGCTGCCAAAGCAGAAATCCACACACCCTCAGTCTCGGCCACCTCTCGACCCTAGCTTAGGAAGGGCGTTGTGGGTCCCAGGATGGCTGCGTGCAAGTTCAAGTCCTGTGTCCCCCGGCACGTGGGCCTTGTCAGTTCTCTCTACAAAGCGTTGTCCTCTTCCCCTGTGCCCGAGCTGAGCTGGCCGGAGCCGTTGGATCTGCACCGTGGCCGCAGGGCTCAGGCTGGGAGTGGGGACAGGGAAATGGGCAGAGCCAACTGTGTTCCGAAGCCTGCATGAGGCTGCGGGCGCACCGTGGGCGCCAACCCAGGCCCCAGTTCGGCCCCTCTTTCCGCGCTCCCGGCTCCAACGCTCCAGTGGAGCTAGGTAACAACTCCAAGGGGTGTAATGACTCGGTGGTCCCGCCGTCTGAGCCGCGGGCAGGGCACCTCTGCAGCTCTCGCTTCAACGATGCAGACACACGTTCTTTGTTTAAGTCCACACCAAATCCTGCAAATGTTTCGCTTCAAGCCAGCAGGCTGGGTTGGCAGAATTTTTATATTACGGATGAGTGGTCGAAAACAGAAAGATTCTTAAAAAAAAAAAAAAAAGAATTAAACACACACACACAAGGCCCCGAAGGAAGACATGGATTAAAATATAAGGCAGGTAGAATTCTCACCTGGATTTCACAGATTTTTAAAAACGCAGTGATTTAAATTCTACTCCATTACATCCGGCAGCTCCGGAATACTTTGAATCAAAGGGTAGTATTTGCATTTTTTTTATTTAACACCCCTACTTCAGATGCACTCAGGATCTGATTCGTCCTTCCTTAATGCCATCCCTCCCTAGACGGCAATTTGCTTTATACCGACTTTTATTTAGTACAAGAGCCCACTCCCCCTTCTTCAGGCTTCGGTCGGAGATAACAAAAGCACTCAGGGAGGTAATAATTGCAGTCATTAGTTCACAAAGGAGGCAGCCACCCAATGGGAAGGGGAGGCGGGCCAGCTTGGGAAAGCTTTCCAAAGCCCTTCCTCGATAAGGGAAGAGAGACCCACGCTCCGGGCCGGCTTTCTCAGTTGACCTATTTTTTTTTTTTTTGTCCCTGATTTACCCAGAGATAGCGTTGCAGGCTCGCCAAACAAGAGTGTATGGTACAGTTCTTCCCTTATGTTCTTCCAGTGCTTACGTGTTGAAAGGCAGAGGAAAAAGAGAGGTGGAAAAAAGAGAAAGGAGAGAAAATAAAGAAATATAAAAGAAAAGCAAAAAGCGTTGCATCCTTCCACCAAATGCTTGCCATTCTCTTTTCCGGCCCCACTCTGAAAGGAGGGGGCAATGACCTAGGAAAAGGGTCAGTTGTCTCCCTTTGCAGTAACTTCAGGGCCAGGCTGCCAGGGCCCTGGTCTGCAGGGGCCACTCGGAAATCCTGGACTGAAGAAGGGGCCAGGCAGGAAGCTCGGCTTTTACCCCCAAAGGCCTCCAGGTGACGGCTGGAACGTTGGGTGGGGGTGGAGGAGGCCCAGCCATCTCTGGTTACAGGGACTGCACCCTCCCAGACCCGCCAGTGAACCGTGCCCTGTCCTTCCGGTTTCCTAGGTGCCTGAGCCAGACCCCGCCCGGCCACACGCCACAGCTACAATGTGGGCCTCACATCCCCGAGTGGCTCCTCCCCTCGGGTCACAAACCTGGGTCAGGGCGATGGCTTGAACCCAGGGAGAGAGTAGGAGGAGGAGCTCTAGTGTCCTGGGAGCTCAGCCCCTGCCACAGTGGGAGGTTTCCCCTCGGGCTAGTCTCATTTGTAAAGTGAAGAGTTTTTACGAGTCATCTCAAGGGACCTGTCAGTGCCAACTGTTTGGGCTGGAGAAAATATTGTGTTCGGTGGGCGAGCGGCACACTAAACGTTGTCAGCCGGCTGCACGGCCCTCCTGCTGTGCTGGAATATTTCCTCAAAGTCTCCTGGCTCCGGGCCACGGTAGTAGAGCCAGGGATACCGGCGGAAAGGGAAAGCCCCGCCACAGCCAGACCCCTCCTCCCAGCCAGTTATGGGTAAAAACACCGCACCACCCTTCTTGCCCTCTCCGGGTTGTGTAAGTCCAGACTTGGGACTTTGGAAGGGTGTACGTTTCGGAGAAGAGCTCAACCTGGATTTTAAAATAAAATGCATCAACCGAGGAATGCAAACTTCTACCCACCCACTGCCCTCCCCACCATCTCAGATTCACCAAAATTCAGAACAGCGGAAATTGCCTCAAATTTGCAGGCGGGAAGAACTTAAAAAAACATCTGACACTTCACTCAGTAGTGGACCAAAATTTTACAGGCGGGCCATAGGAAGGCACGTGTTTGGGAAGGCCGTGTGTGTGCAGTGTGTTGGGTGATTTGGGGATCTGTCTGGAGGCCACGTTTGTGTTGCAAGGATGGGCTGTAACTTCCTATGTGCGTTCCGGGTGGCGGTGGTGGGGTTGTTTGCTGCTGCAGGCGGAAGGCACCTCACCCCCTCCGGACTTGGGCCCCAAAGGGGAGCACAACGGACCAGCCCTGAAAGCCACCGACTCTCCAAGGCACTTCCTTTATTTAATAACCTTCATGACCAAGGGGAGGGAAAGCAGGAGTTTAAGGTGAAGTTCATCTTCAAAACTTGCACACCATCCTCTCACTTCTTCTCCCACCCTGGCTTTATTCCATTCTGAAGACTCAACCCGCCCGCGAGTGTCCCGTGGACCTGGGAGAGGCATTTCCATGAAATAAGAAATGTTTTAAGTCACCCAAAATGAGAGAGGAGGAGTCAGCAAGAGCTCAGGCACCGTCGGGTTCTTAGAAGGACTCGCAAACAAGTGAACCAAGACATAATTGGGGGCCAGGGACAGGGATGCCCCAACTGGTGCGCTTGTGGGAGTGAAGGGTGCCAAGGCTCGGTGAGTCGCAGTCCTAAAAGCTCCTAGGTCTCCGCCCTCCGAGCTCCAAAGCGGCACAAAGGGCAGCCCCTGCCCGGTCCAAGCCCAGACTTCAGCGCCTGCAGGTCCTCCTCTTGGGCATTTGCACCTCGCAGTCTAGGGCACATGTCGGTGGCCACTGTGGCAGCAGGGTTACACTTGCTGGACCAGGCGCCGGCGCTGGGAGGTTTTGCGCAGGAGCCTCCTGTAGTCGTAGGGGTTGCTCGCGGGTCCATTCTCCTCCGTATCCTCCTGCTCCGGGTTCTCCACCGCCCAACACCTGCGTGCGAGACCCGGGGCCCAAGCGTTAGAGGCGCCAGCGCGCAGCGCATCCCCGCCCACCCTGAGTTAAGCGAGTTCTCCTCTCCATTTTCCCCACTGCCTGCGGGCATTTGAGAATGCACATTCAAAACGTTGAAACCGTGGTCAAATGGATGTGCATTAATTTTTCTTAGCAGGTTTTCAAAACTCCTCTGAGCCGAGGACCAGGGCTGGTGGAACCCGGTGATTTTGTGTTTGTCTCCTAAGTAAATGTGCAGTTCAGAAAGGTGAGTTTCTTTACTCTTGAAATACCTCACAACCAATAAACACACACTTATATTAGCTGTCTAATGGACAACCATTATTTTGCATTTTCACGCTGCTCAAGTGTTTCTTAAAAATGTTCCTACCATAGCTAACCCACCCCTCTGTTAGCGACACAGTTGCTGTCAGCTCTGTTGGCTTTTTCAGCATTTTCAATGAGGTTGTTGAGCCAAATTTCCTAAACTCACTGCTGGGGAACCCCACTAACGTTTACCTTTGGACTCTGCAGCTTGCTTGGGGGAGCAGAGGGCTATCTCAAAGGCAGATATGGAGACTCATCCATTTTATCCAGGGATCACCCAATAAGTGTCAGCCAGCAGTGCAGGTGATTATGGGAGAGGACCATAGACAGCTTTTAATACCAGGTGGTGAGTGGTGCTAGACACAGATAAAGCAGGCTAGTAGAGGAAGAGAGATTGGGTGTGTTGTGTCTGTATGTACACACCATTTCATAGAGGGTGATCAGGAAAGGCCTCTCTGATGAGGCGATAGGTGAGGTGAGACCTGAAGGAAGGGGAAGAGTGGGCCAGGGAGATCTCTGAGGGGAGGGCAGTCATTCCAGCATGACAGCCAAACAGTGCAAAGGTTCCAAGATTACAGTGTGTATATTGTGTTCAAGGAACAGGAAAGAGGCCACTGTGGCTTAAATGGAGCAAGCAAGAGGAAGAGCAGCAAGGGATGAGAGCCGGCAGAATGAGGGTATAGTACGGCACATAATTTAGAGTTCTGAGACCATGGCAAATACTTGAATTTTCCTTGGAGTTCTGAGCAGGGGAATGATTCTTAAAAGGACCTGGTTGGCAGAGTGGAAGTTGGTAGGCTTGTTAAAAGATTCTGCAATAGTTCAAGCAAGACTGATAATGGCTTGTTCTAGGCTTACAGAGGGGGTAAGAATTGATCAGATTCCAGTCATACTTGGCAGACAGAACTGAAATAGTTTGCTGATGGGTTGGATGTGTGTGTAAAGAAAATGAATCAAGAACATCCCTAAGGTTTTTGGCTTAAACAACTAGAAGAATGGGACTGTCATCTGAGATGGGAAAGATCTGCAGGAGAACATTTTCTTTGACAGGGGTCGGTAAAGATTTGGTTTTGGTTATGCTAAATTTACTTATTAGATATCCAACAGGAGATATTGACTAGGTAGTTGGATACATCAGTCCTGATCTAGGCTAGAGTTTCAGTTCAGGAATTTTAAGTAAATAGATGATACTTAAAGTCATGAGAGTACATGTTCATAAAGCAAGGGACTGGGACACTCCAATGCTGCCAGGTCAGTGAAATGAAGAAAAATCAGCAAAGGAAAATGAGAAGGAGGAGCCAGAATGGTAGAAAGCAAAACAAGAGAAGTTTTGTCTTGGAGGAAAATGGAAAATATGTAAAGGAAAAATGTTAAATGCTGGTAGGGCATGATAAGGATTGAAAGCAGATAATGGCGTATGGCAAAGTAGAGGTCGCTGGTGGCCTTGGCAAGGGACTCAAGAGAGATTGGAAAGGAGGATGTGGAGGAGGTTGGGTCAGTCTCCTGGGTTATTCTTGCTATAATGAAGGAGGGCAGGAACATGGATAGTGGGGGGGGGGGGCTGTTGAGTCAAGGGTGTTTTCTATGGTGAGTCCAATTGCCTCATGTTCACAGATTGTCAGAAATGGTGCTGTAAAGAGAACAAATGTTTAAGTTGTAGAGAAGAGAGGGGATAACTTCAGGACAATGTACTTGAGCTGAGTAAGGGTCTGGATCCAGTGCACAAAGGGAAGATTTGGCCTTTGCTGGAGGACAGTCACTCATGCTAAACTGAGGAAGGTGGGTGATAGATTTGGTGGTGGAAGCATGTGTCTATTCTCTGCTATTGCTTTCTTAGTAAAACAGAAAAAGAGGTTGTCTGGTGAGAGTGAGGAAGTTTTGAAGGTTTGAATAGGGAGAAGGAAATCTGAAAGAGTGAACTGGGAAAGTGGAATAATGGATTTTTAGAAAAATGTAGTATTTCAAAGTAACTCTACAGACCTGCCTAAAGTGTGTGGTCGTAAGTTTTAAGTGATAATAGATGTTTTTTTTTTCTAGGCATGTTCAGCTACTTGGGTGCATGTATGGATTGGGTAGGAAGTTGGGTTTACCCAGTATTAAGGTTTACCAGTTGAATATAACTGAGGGAGAAGAGGGTAAGGTCATTGAAGGTATATGTAAATAAGTGAAAATAATGAGGAACTAGAAAGGAAAGACTAAACTATGTATGTAGATGGAATATGCTTTTATTCTAGTCCCTTCTAGAGAGAGAATTAAAGAAAAAGAATTCTTTGGGTTTTTGCACAGCAAAGGAAGCCATCAACCAAACAAAAGACAACCTACTGAGTAGGAAAACCTATTTGTTAATGATACTTCTAATAAGAGGTTACTATTTCAAAATTTATAAAGAACCAATACAACTCAACATGAAAAAACCCTCAAACAATCCAGTTAAAAATATACAGAGGGTCTGAATACACACTCCTGCAGAAGACATATAGATGGTCAATAGACATGAAAAGATGCTCAATGTCACTAATCATTAAATAAATGCAAATTAAAACCACAATGAGATATCACCTCATACCTGGAAGACTGGCTATTTTCAACAAACACCAAGTGCTGGTGAGGATGTGGAGAAAGGGGAACCCTTGTGCAGCACTGGTGGGAATGCAGAGTGGTGCAGCCACTATGGAAAACAATATGGAGGGTGCTCAAAAAATTACAAATGGAACTGCCTTATGAACCAATGATTCCAATTCTGGCTATATATCTGAAGAAACCCAAAACACTAATTTGGAAGAATATATGCACCCCTATGTTCATTGTAGTGTTATTAAAATAGCCAAGAGAAAGAAGCAACCCAAGTGCCCATCAATAGATGATTGGCTGTAGTGCACATACACAATGTAGTGTACTACATCAATGTACACATAGTACACATACACAGTGGAATATTACTCAGCCATAAAAAGAATCTTGCCATTTGTGACAGCATGGATGGACCTAGAGGGTATTATGCTAAGTGAAATAAGTCAGTCAGAGAAAGGCAAATACCAAATGTTTTTACTTACATGTGGAATCTAAAGAACAAAATAAACAAAGAAAATTGAAACAGAGAAGAGACTGATGGTTGCCAGATAGGGGGACTAGGTAGAAAAGGTAAAGCGATTAAAAAGTACAAACTGGATATAAAGTAGAGTGTAGGGAATATAGGCAATAATATTGTAATATCTGTGTATGGTGCCAGGTGGGTACTGGAAATATTGAGGGGAACACTTTGTAAAGTATGTGATTGAGCACCATGTTGTACACATTAGACTAACACAAAATAATATTGAATGTAAGTCACAATTGAAAGATTAAAAAAATACAACTCCAAGAAGGTCTTTCAGGGTCTTGAAGGTCTTGAGCTCAGTGGATACATGACAGGAAAGGTCTTTGGTTGGTACCTATGGGGAGGATCTGGGGTAACTGACTTGAATTCTCATACCTGTTTATCTCATTTCTGGTGTAAGAATATTGGGAACAATTCTCTGCTAGGTACATCACACACATTATTTTTAACTCTAAGGACAGCTTGGTAAAGCTTTAGCTTTTCTCATCCTCAGTCTGCAGGTGAGAAAACTGTAGTTGATATGACTGGGGAGAAATGGAGTGGGGGTTCACAGCCAGGTGAGAGCACTCAGATCCTATACTTTCCCCACTGTATCCCTTTATCTTTTTTCTGCTGATGCTTCTGTAATGATTTTCCCATCCCTGAACTGAAGCACTCTTGTTCCATTTCCTACCCCCTTTCCCCTTCCATTCTCTCCATGTCTTCTTGTCCTAATTAAAACTTGGCTGTGCCTTAAATACCTCAATGACTCTTTATTGCTCAACAGAGATCCCACCAAATGCCATGTTAGTGGGAGACGAGGAGACATCAGTTCTCCTGTTATTCTCTGATGCTATTCTCTAATCACTGACTACCTGCCACCATCACTTTTATTCATTATGAGACACTGAACACAGCATTGCTGTTGTCCCTGATACGTAGGTTGCAGGTTTGATCTCTGGTTAGAGATTGTGAAGAAGGCAACCAATTGATGTTCCTCTCACACATCAATGGCTCTCTCTCTCTTTCCCTTCCTCTCTCTAAAATCAATAAATGTATTCTCAGGTGAGGATTAAACAAAATAAACTCAAGAAGGTCCATGTTCAAATGCTGGCTCCATCACTTATTATCTAGGTAAGTATACGCAATCACTAAAATTTGTAGACTTAGCCTCCTCATCTATAAAATGGGGCAATATAAAGGCCTCAGAAGGTTGCTGTGGGGATTAAATGAGATACTAGTCTAGTGCTTAGCATAATGTAAACCCTTGACCAGTGCTAACTTCTAGCATCCTTAGTCTAGTGAACACTACACGTTCATAGACACTAGAAGACCAGGTAGTACTTCAGGGATGTAATGCTTTGACAGAGCGTGTGTGTCTGCTGTGGGGGAGGGGGAGAACAAACTGGGGAGGAAGCAGACTGGGTTGGGTTGTTAAAATGGGGAGCAGACAAGTTAGTAAAAAGCAATTTGAGCAGGGAGTGAAAAAGCTTGGATTTTGGTTCACTAACTCATTGTGTGACTTTGAGCAAGTCACTCAATTGTTCTGGCACCTGGTGTTCTCTCACATGGTGAACTCTGTGAGTGAACTCTGTGGTTCGAATGGAACATCTCTAAGCATGTTACAATTCTTGATCCCAAGATGAAAGAATGCACCTTCTTTTGGGTACAAGGGGAAGAAATCATAGTTGAAGGAGATTCTAGAAAAGCAAATAAAGATGGTACTAGCCATGTTTATGGACCACCTGCCTTATGCCACATCTGGTGTTAAGCACTTCACATATACCATTTCATTAATTTCTACGACAACATGGTGAGGGTGTTATTACTAAATCCCTGTGCAGATGTGGAAACGGAAGCTTAGAGAAGTCTAGTGACATAAACAAGGTCACTCAACTACTAAGTGGCAGAATTAAGATCGAGATTTGTGAGTGCCTGACTCTAAAACCTCTTCTCTTAACCACCACCTCACACCGCACAAGGGACAGGTGAGGGGACCCAAGTACTCTAGGCAGGTAGGATGTTCATTTAGGACTTTGGAAAAACAGCTTTTCATAGCCTGTTATTGATCCCATTCCTCATACCACATTTCCATCTTATTACACGCCCTCAATTTCAAAACTCCATGAAGAATTTCTGAGGTAAGAGAAAAAATTCCCAGGGTATCAATAGTAAGCAAGCTATAAACAGTTTGTTACTTGATGCAAAAGTCAGTGGCAAAGTGAGAAATCCAATCCAAATTATATATTTCTATATAATCTTTCTCCCAAATATTTTTGGTCTGACATCACTGATTCTGAGAAATTACACAGTATAATTGAAAAACTAATATGAGTGATTAAAATTACATTGGTTAGTGCTTAACCACAGTTTTGAATATCGTTTATTGCTTATATTAGTATGACCATAAATTTATCATCTTAACTGAGGCACTTTTAAAGGGAGGGGGTGCTATTAATGATTACACCAAGAAAACAGGTATAAACTGGGATTGTTCTAGAAAAACTGGGATGTCATTAACTACCATAACATTTATGGTTTTACTTTTAGACAACATATCAATTATAAGAGAGTAATATTCAGTAATGCTTTCTTATTAAATGTTTTGTCATACATAAAATGAAAGAGTTTTAGAAATGGAATTGCGAGTATAAAATTGAAAATGCTGAACTTAATGTGAAGCTTATTACCTTTCATCAGCCTTAAAACATTGGTTCTGGAGTTCTCTCTGTTGTCTTTGTCCTCTTAAACTAGGGTTATGTTCCTTTGGTCCAGAACGAGTGGGCAAAAATTCCTTATAATAGAAGTCTTCCAAATCTAATAATTTCCCCTGACTACAAGTGAACACATAAACATATCAGAGTATCAATCAAATGTTCTATTCACTTAAACTTATAGGACACTTGCTTTCTCCTTTTAAAGTATTTACTGTAATTTAGAGTAACATACACATGTCAATAAAACAGTAGTTGTCTTGAAATGTACAAAAATAGCACATACCATAAATTAAAAATAAAACTAAAAAACTTATCTCTTACCTTGAAGAGAACGTTAGCTGCTGGAGGGGCTTTTCCTGGTTCTGTCACATTCAACAGGGCACAACAGGGGTAGTTACCACAACAGGGGTAGTCGGTAATTATAGTACAATGCTCCAGTTTGGCTAGTTTAGGTCAGAGTTCACAGCAGACCCTTGGGCCACTTTACATACTAACACATAGTGTTTTCACTGATGTACACAGTGTATTCATGGTCTTACCTTGCTTCCTTCACAGATAACCTACTGTCTTCCCCCTACCTGTTGGTCTTCAGAAAATTATTTTTTTGTGCTAGATATGAACTCCTGCATGTGACATACACACAGCGTGTGTTCTCAAACATGGTAATTCTCAGATTTACTCTGACTATGGTCTGACATCTGTGGTGTCAGTATCTGCAGTGTGATGGGACTTCAGATGAGGTCACCAGGGACAGGTCTGGGCAACTCTCAGATGTCATGGTGCTTCTGGGGAAAAGAGCTTGACAAGCTCCAGGTACCAATTTATAAATAAGCTTTCAGGATGTCATTGATTCACAAGTTAGGAACTCTGTCTGCTCATGCTTAACAGAAGAACCCTCAATTGTTATTAGCATTGTCTGGAAATTAGTTGATTGAACTAGTAAAGTACTGTGTAGCTGAAACACTATAGGAAAAGGGGAACAGTATGTATTACAGTGTACCACACCTACAGGGGACACAAACCTTATTTTCGTAACAAAGCCATAAAAGTTGAGATTCAGCATGTCTTGTCTCCAAGAACAAAAAGCAAAAAGGAGTTTGGGGAAAGAAAGTTCATGGACATGGGAGTGTTCAAATTGCCCAATCAAACCATATCGATGAACCAAAAACAAAACAAAACAAAACAGAACAAAACAAAACCAAATTCTGTATTGGAACAGCATAATTCATTCAAAATGATTTGAGTTTTCAATGTACACTTTGCACTGTGCTAGCTCAATGTATTTCAGGTAGACAAGATCTCAAGCCACAGGCAGGTGTTTTTAATATAAATGCACTAAGAGCATACTACCTTCCAGCCTGTCCACATAAAACTGGTGATTATTAATTTAGTTTGAACATATAGATTTATCTTTTCATTTGATAATTTATTGAAATTCAGAAAGAAATAATTACCTATCTTTCCTTGGTCTTCGTTTTTCTTCTTGGATTGACTTCTAAAGGGAATAGAATAATTTTTAAAATCTATAAATATTATGATCTTGACATAATGTGTTTCGCATATCACTATAATCCTAATATATACCTACATTTGTTTCTACAAAGCTAACTTAGAAATAAACATGCATACACAATATTTTAAAGATCTGAATAAATATAATTTACTCAGATTTTATTAATTATGAATTTTGATTCTTTTTACCAGGACTGGACTGAAATTAATCTTTGCATTCCATTAAAAAAAAAGAGTTTACCACAGTGACCACTATACACAAGATTACATAAGGTCTGTCTACTGACAAATGGGGGAAAAAGTAAGAATTTCTGGAAAATACATCTCTTCAAAAATGCAGTTGTGATTTAGGCAGATAACAAGGCTGCTGTGATGCCTTGTTCCTACATCATCCTTGTCTGCAGGTAAAGCAGGTGGGTAGAGGGTGAGGGCAGCTGCAGCCATTTACGAAAGAATGAAATTGATGTCACTAACCCGTAGGAGCCCATTTAGGGCATAAAAGTAGCAGCACAGATGATACATATGTTCATTTGCAAAATGTTTTCATAGATGAGAACTTTATGCATCAAGGCACAAGTTAGAGCACTTAATTATGCATATGTTAGATATATTTTAATCAATGCTTTAATTTGAATAATAGAATGGCACCTCACCTTACATATAAAGCAGTATTATCTCTGGTATCACAACACTAGTAACGTGCTTCCCTGTGTGCTAGCTCAATATATTTGAGCTCATATATTTACATGTTAGAAGAGCACATGTGTCTCTCAGGATGAAGAAATGAATACCACACTCACCTTGAACAAGCTGAAGATATTATAATTGTGGAAACCCTAATGCAGATATCAAGTTGGCTGACACCATAAAAGTACAAGATAATAAAAGTGGTAATTAATAATGGTTTGTAAGTATTGAGGGTTTCCACAGTATTTTTAGACAGGCAACCATTTTTCCTCACGATTTATTGTGTGTAATACACTGAAATGTTGGCTGAGTGAAATGGTTCATAGTTTCTTTAATACTTATTGGTTGTTATTTTAGTGGGTGGACTGGACGAGGCAGAAGTGGATGTTTAAGTGCATGAAGTCTGGGAGTGAACCATTCAGAAAACAACAATACAAGGAGCAGGACACCAATTACCTTCCTATCCTCCTTCCCATTTCCTATTACTTCACATTCTTGACCCAATGCCCCAGGCTAGGAGGTGCTCACAAATAATTACACTACCAGCATAGGTACATGGCCCCTAGCGGTCCAGTTAATGATCCCCGAGACCAGGGTGGTGTTTGCTGTGGTTGCTGTTGTTGTTTTAATATGACAGAGGATCTTCTTGATCCACTGTCAGGAAAAAAGTCTGTTTTGTTCTTGAGAACAATTTTCTACAATCCAAAATTATGCTGAAATGATGGCATGATGCCAAGAGGCAGACATCCCCTTTCTACAACCAAGAATCAATCAAATAACATTCTGACCTTGAACTCTCAAGCTGGCCAGGGTCCTTTTTAATTCTGGATCAGCCTTTCTCCCTGGGAGGTAGTAGGTAGTATATACATACAATATGGTTCTAAGTTACAGGAATTCTTAGAAGAGAAAATATTGTCCAGGTTTTATTCACTCTTGCCTGTGCTAGAATATTCTAATGAAATGTAATTCAACAATAAATTTTTCCAAAAAATTATTTAAGATGGTTTATAATAGAAGCAATTATACAATCAAACAGAAGTTGTAAATAAGAAAGAGGGCAAAAGTGACATGTGTTAAGATGAGCCTCACATTTGTCGTCTCCTAGTTTTCTCACTGCGGAGTCCAGAAGGGAAGCGCGAGACTGCATTCTTTCTCACAGAGAAGGAAGCACAGTGGATGTCACGGGAGAGGATTTAAATACATCTTAACCCCTGGGACTTTACATTAGGGGCATTTACTGCTAAGATGAACAGTGTTTTTCAATTATAGTTTTGAAATTACAAATTACCAACTTGAAATTTGATATGAAAATAAAGAAGTAAATGTCCTATGGCAGCTTCTTAAGGAACAAGAGTAAAGAAGAGAGAAAGACAAGGAGACAGAGGTGACTCTAGGCAGAGGCAGTCCCGGGAGGGTGTCTCTAGAGGAGGTGTTGAAAGACCCGAGGTCTAAGTTCATAGGACTTTGAAGGCTCAGTGGCATCACACTCCCTTCCCTCCTACCTGATACAAAGAAACACATTTTATAATAAAACTTTAAATTTCACATCCACTATATCCTGGTAGATACAGTCTTACATTCCTTTTGGAAATACACCAACATTTCACTTATTTAGAGGTCTTTGCAAGGATGAAGAAAGTAGCCAAAACATGGGGGGAAAATATCTTGTGACAGCTATACTACCTACTGCAGCCAGGAGAGGTACTGGGCAAAATAATAAACTGGAAGGCCTTTGAAGTGATGTGTTCAGTTACTCTTTTTGAGAAAACTGTTGGCCCCGAGTGGTTTCGAGGATGGCTGCTCAGCTTCTGAGTGACAGAGCAGCTCCCCACACCGTGACGGCAGGTGTGTGTGCGCCCAGCAGATGTTCTCCCCTCCAGGGCATGCTTCTCAGGCTCAGCCTACTCTAACTTTTGACACAACTATAGCAACATTTCCCAGATGTAAGAGATTAAGAGCATCAAATTGTAGAAGAGGGCTGGTATTGATGTTAAGGCAATAAGAATGACCATAGTAAGAAGTGACATCCAAGGAGAAACAAAAGCTATAAAAAATAGGGAAAACAACCAGAAGCACAGGTGTCCCTGATGGGCAGGCTCAGGGACATCATTTGCACAGCTCGGCAGCTCCCGGAGCGCTGTAAGGCAGCAGTGTGTTATTTACCAAACAGTCTTCTATCTACCTACAGTGACCCACAAGTTCCAGCAGCAGTGGGGCTGTCACAGCGAGCAAAGTCCTTGCCTCTATGGAGCTTATAGTCTACAGGGGACAGTCAGACAGGAAGCAAGTAGAGAAATACATATTTACAAATGCTCTGAAAAAAATGATGCAGGGCCAGGGGGAAGCAGAGAGACAGGGTGCTGCCGTGGACACGGTGGTCAGAGAGCCTCACTGAGAGGTGTAGATCTGAGGAAAGTACACTTTTGCTGACTACAGTGAGCCTGGGTCATCAGGAAAAGGTTTAAAGTGTGTAGTAGAATATAGTTTAGAAAGATTTTCATGAAAGCCACTTAAAGTTACAGTGTTTTGGTGGGTAAAGGGAGTGGGGCCCCATCATTTCTACAAGTTTCACTTATGTGTAGTACCCGGAACCCAAGCAGGGGAAAGATAAACATGAACACATGGTCCGTTTTCACTTATAATAAGTCTAGTTTTCTATGCTTTATTTTTCACTGAAGCTGAAGATTTAAAGACTCAGAGTTATAAAAAGGATTCCAGTCACTAATAACTTAAAGTGTATTAAAACACTTTATATTCATTAAAAAAATTAATAGTTCGATGACAACATAAGATTTTGGGACTCATTTGTGAGGCTCAGAATCTGCTCCAGTCTCACTGACTGGTTGGTTGTTAGTCATAAACATTCTCCTTATTTCTCATATCAAGAATGGTATCTGTTGTTGAAGCCACAGAGGCCAATTGTCATTCCAGAGGCAATTAATAAATGTTATTGAACATCATTTACTACTTATATTCAAGGTTAATAGGAAATGGTTGGTGCTTTCTAACCTTATTCTCTGTTGCTTGGCCTCAGAAATAGTCTGGCCTTTATGTTGAGGGAATTGCTGAGCTATAAAGGGACTAGCAAGGGAGGAACATGGCCAAATTGATGGTTTAGAGGAATTTTCTAATACAGGCTTGAGAGGCTGACTTTAGAAGCACTTGGGTGGGGCCTGAAGCATCCCAGTGAGGAGCAATGATGGTCTGAAATAAGGCAGTGAGGTCAGAAGAAGGGGATGAATGGGAGACAGTCTTTGTCAGTAGAAGCCACACTTCAGAGTCAATGGTCAGATGTCAGGTAGGAGAGAGGTTAGGTTCAGGATGACACCAAGTGTTGGCTTAGGTAACCAAATGGATGATGGTGGCATTTGAACAACAGGAACAGGGGAGGAAGGGCAGGCTGGCAGAGGTGATGCAATGAGCTGGAATGCTGCCTGCCATGAGTGAGGGACCTCAGTACAGTGAAGGACCCTGACAGCTAGGAAATGCCTTGTCTGTGTCTGTGTCCTGGCCTGTGATGTGGGAATGCCTCCTTCAGGGCTGTTTCTAGGATCAGATATCAAAATGCAGGTGAATGTACCTTGTTCCAGGCCTGGAATTTAAAAGGGAAGTGAGCATAACGGACAAAACTAATTGCAGATAAAATATGAAATGAATGACTCGGAAAAGAAATGGAAATAAAGAAAGACTGAAAAACAACTTTATGAATGAGAAAAACATTTTTAAACTATTGATCAAATTAAGAAATTAATTATTTTTGTAGTATAATGATTGTAGACATCTTTAAAAAACAACACTCTTTGTTTTTTATGAGATCCATGTTGAAATATTTATAAGTGAAAAGATAAGATGCCTAGTATTTGCTTCAAAATCATCCATTGAGGTTGCAGGTAAAGGTATAGAGGAGATAAGATTTGTTGATAATTGAGGAAGATAGCGATGGATATGAGTTCATTATACTATTCTACTTTTGTAGGTGTTCAACTTTTCCATAATAAAAGTCTTCCTTAAGAATAAAAAAAAGTACAAGGTGCTCCAAAATTGTCTTTCCCCCCCTTCCTTCCCTTCTTCTACTTTCACCATATCTCACCCACTTACATCAGGTCCCTCTCTGGAGAGCTCCTGCTGTGACACAATTCTCTTTCTGGGTTAATATTTGCATCTCCATTCAGATGAATGAACCAGCAGAGAAACCTTCCTGCTGGAAGGACATGGGGTTGCAGGACTGTGGGAGGGTCCTGGATGGTGACAAAGAGGGGCAGCAGGACAGCCAAGTGCCCAGGTCCTCAGCCGAGGCCGGGATAGGAAAGCAGAAACTGAGGGGCATCTCCATTTCAGAGTCCTCCCTTTGCATAGGCCTAGTGTGGCCATAGTTTTATGAATGCTATGGCTCCCATTGATAATAAGCGTGAGCCACTTACATGTAGTAGATAATAGTATGTGCAGTCTTCAGGGTTATTTAATGTTTTGGGATTCCGGGGCCGTCTTGGGGGTCTCAATATTTTTGGTTCCCCTCCTTTAGAGATACCTACAAGAAAGGTGATTATGAACAAGTATTCAATTATAAGGACTATCATCGAGCAATGTTTTTCTTTTGGGTTAAATAAAATATTATACACACACCATTGGGGCTAGGGCTGGGAGAAAGAGGCAATACCTTTGTTTCCCCAACTGACCCTTATCATATTCCTCATCATGTGCTTCCTTCCAATCGCCTGGTTGGTCTAGGGCTCTAAGAGGTAAGGGGGAAGAAAGAAGGAGAAGAAAAGAAATACATAGCTTGGTGATGTGGAATAGGGTACCACAGTTCAGAGGGCAGATGGGGGGAGGAGACAAAGCCGCTAAAAAAAATCTTTTAAAAAGGATATTATGTGCATAGAATCTTCTTTCTGCCCCCTTATCTCCCCTACTGCCTGCCTGACACACCCACCCGGCCAGCTGGGGACTGCCTTATCTTCCCTTCAGAGCACCACCTCAGGTAATGGCCCAGACAAGGAGACCTTAACTCCTTTCTAAAGGCTGAATCTAACCTTTTGCCAGAACTTAGAACCTCACACTATTAGAATTTTCAGACCTGATTTTAAAAATGTTGACCAAGAAAGAAGAACGTTTGTCATATTTTTCTACCCTTTCTGTCAATATAGCTCAATATAGCCAAGTTCTCAAAGCTGTAGCAACATCATCAGAGTGCATGCTTGGTTGTTAGTGATCATTACAAGTGACTTTCTATTCCCAGAGCTAGGAGGCCTCTCCTGGAGTATTTTTGTCTATTTTTCCTGATTCTTGACACTCTGTCTGCTGACTGCATTTGTGCAGGAATGTCTGCTCCATAGATATATAAGGATGAGGGTGGAAAAGGGACCTGGGTGTCCACTGGACAACAGCCTGCGTTTAGCAGATACTTGAGCATATGTTTCTCAGCTGAACTTTAAGGGTAGTGATAGATCGTTATTGTGTATAAAAGAGGGGCAGTAATGATCCCTAATTCTTAGATGTAGAATACACAGAGCAACTGAATTGCTCCAAACCAAAACTATTCAAATTAAGTCAAACAGAATCAAATCAAAGAATATTTAATACTATGTGTAGACAACTGTGACTGGCAGTGCAGATCAGCTTCAATCAGGATGGAGGGGACACATTGATGTCTAACTGTTTCTGGTCCCCTGTCTGACCCACTAGGTGAACATTCATAGTCTAACATCATCTAGCTCCTTCACTTCAAAATTTATGGGAAATTGTTGGATGACGGAGATGCATCAACTAGTTGGGAGCACTTCTGAGAGGTGGAGCACATAGAACAATGCCAATCAGAGAAAACTATGATGATCATACATACTATCCTTTTTTGAATAAGAAGAAAATGAGGTCTTTGTTAACAAGAGCATGTTACACAGAGATCAGTAATAGACTGATTACTAATTAGAAGGAGTGAAAGCACTTTTCCAACTAGTCCCTGGAAGTTTATCTCCCCTTTTCTCCCTTTCCCTTCCCCTCTGCAGAAATAGACAGCGGAAGGAATTTAGATATCCTGTCTTTAAGATTGTCACAGGCACAAGGAGAAATGGCAAAACCTGAATTATTGCCATCTCTATAAACAGTGTTTTTTAAAATTATTTTCCTTCTCTTTACTTATCATCTGCCCCAGTGCTGTTCAACAAATAGCTTCTATTGGCTCTTGCAAAGTTTTATCATCTTAAAATGTATTGGTTGTATTCACTTATATTACTTATCTGAATGTGAATGGAAAGAAATATAAAAATATAGTATCATTATTATCTTTTTAGAAACATGAAAGTGACCTGTGACTAAATTTTAACTTGACTGTTAATATTATTTAAAATCTGAATTAAAATATCAGAACATTACTATTGTAACAAAAGTTAATTAAGTTGAAAATAGCAAAGAATTTGAATAAACACAAAGAGAGTGAAAAACAAGTCAGATTCTGGGAATAAAAAAGTCTTGCTCTTGTCTTCATTTTCTCATCAAATTTTCCCTATTCAATTTGATGTCTATTATTAAGACTCTACTGAAGCTACCTTCTTAGAAGGTCAAGGGTGGTCACTTTATTGACAAATCAGAGGTCCCTTATCTTTCCTTATTATCTCTGACTTCATCATCTAACATTATCGACCACTCCTTGCCTTCATGGCTAAGGATGAGGTTTCTGAGGGCAGACACCTTATCTTATTTATCTTTGCATTCCTGGCACTTGAGGCCCTGTTGGACACACAGTAAATGCTGAATAGAAGTTTGCTGGGTGAGAAGATAATCCCCTTGCCCTCTGAATTGAATCAAGCCCCTCCCAGCTCCTTGCACCTTCCTCTGTGTACTCCACACTGACGACTCCCTAGTGCATACCTCAGGCATGGCCCTCTCAGCCCTCCAGAGGTCCACCCTAAGTTCTTACTGGATATTTTCATCTCAAACTCTCAGACTCAAAGGGACCAGCAGTGGCCTTTCTTCTCCATCTAGAGTTCTGCATACCACAGCCTCACTGGCACCATTATTTCTGTCCCCCAGGTTCAAAATACTGATGTCACCTTGTCTTTTCTATCCTCTTCATTTCCTATAAGTAGGCAACCATCAACTTCTGTCAATACTGAAGTGGTATTTCAGGAAGGAAAATCTGGTTTTCATTTGCAAGAAATTTCATTTTTCAAAAAAAATTTGTGAAGCTTCTTTTTCCTCCTTTATTAAGCCTACACATCTAAATCTAGATTACTTACAATCAGCAGTTTCAACTTTCATCTTCTACTTTCCCCCAAATTAACTATCTCCCCCGATCAGCCTAGTTACCTCATAGGAACCCTGGCATACCATGGTTATAGCTATAACTTGCTTTATTCTCATCTTTTCACAGTGGGACTTTCCACTGCCTCACTGACATCTTAAGCATCCTTCAGTGTCTGTCTCCAGTCCCATCTCTTCCCTGAAGCTTTCACTGACTCTCCAGTGATTTCCCTCTCATGTGTACACCAATGGTACTTATAGGCTGCACAAATCATTTGAAACAAGTTAGGGGCTGGATTATGTTTCCTCAACATTCATATGTTGAAATCCTAAGCTCCAGCACCAAAGACTATGACCACATTTAGAGAAAAGGTCTTTAAAGTGAAATCATATGAGTGGGCCCTGACCCAGTATGACTGGAGTCCTTTAAAGAGAAGGAGATTAGAACAGAGACACACACAGAGGGAACCTGAGGTGAAGACTGAGGGAGAAGATTGCCATCTACAAGCCAAGATGGGAGGTCTCAGAGGAAACCAACCTGGCCAATGCCTTGATCTTGAACTTCTAGCCTCCAGACTGTGAGTAGATAAACTTTTGTTGTTTAAGCCACCCAGTCTGGAACATTATTATGACAGCCCTAGTAAAACACATAAAAGCTTATTATTTTTTTTACTGGTGATTTGTTTTTCTAAATAATGAGACTTAATATTTTGGACAGTGCCGGTCACGACTCAGGTTCTGGTGCCCTCCTGCCCTGTCACTGGTGGTCTGCATATGCTAGGTGTTTGCAGACAAGTTTGACTGATTCTGTCTCAGCTTAGAGACACAGTGCTAAATGAATAGTAGGCACTCAATACACTTTTGTTAGCTGGATCTCTACTGTCACCAGGTATAAAAATAAATTCCTGATGCTTTAAAGAAAAAGGTAAATAAAAAGCCAACAAAACTCTAGAAAGAGAACCCAGAGACTTCATGAACAATCTAGTGGCACAAATGTCTTTTCAAATAAATCTTCACTCAGGGGTATGTTTATTGATTTAAGAGAGAGAAAGATAGACATTGATGTGAGAGAAAAACATCAATCATTTGCCTCCCATCCATCCATCCATCCATCCATCCATGCTTTGATGGGGGATGGAACCTGCACCCTAGGTATGTACCCTCAGCAGGAATCGGATCTGTGACCTTTTGATGTAAAGGACGATTATCCAACCAACTGAGCCACCCAGCCAAGGCACAAATGTCTTAACCAAAATTCAGGAGTCATAAAGAGGTAGACACATCTGCTTATTAAAATAGTAGGACAATGAAATCAAAAGATACACAATAGATTTGAAAAATCATATTTATAGCACAAAATGCCAAATAAAGTGTTGATATTTCTAATATACAAGAGTGTAAGCAAATGATGAGAAAAGCACAGACCAACAGAAAAATGGGCAAAAGATATGAACAAGAAAGTCAAGACGAGCAAATCCAAAAGGCCAATAAGCACAGAAGTCACCTGATCTTTCTAGTGGACAAAAAATATAAATTAAAATAACAATGAAATATCATTTAACTTCAGACACATTAGCGGAAATTAAAAAGAAGGATAATACTACTGGACAGGATGTCAGAAAAACTGTATCCTCATAAACTGTGGAAGGAAATGTCAATATTTAGGGTCTATTAATAAAGCAATTCACAAAAACCAAAAATACCTTTCAATTCAGTAACTCCAATGTTGGAAACTTTTCCCATAAAATTAAAATCCTAGGATACAAGGACATTTTCAAAGAAGTTTAATGTAGCATTTTCCACAGTGGTAAAAATTTTAAAAAGTGGATATCTGGCAATAGAAAAATGGTTATGTAAAGTATTGTGATCTACCCATGGAATATTATATAGCCAGTGAAAAGAATACACATAGTAATTCCAATTGATGTGCAGGGATTTCTGCTAAAATGCTGAGAAAGAAAAGCAAGATATGTAAGTGTTTATATTATAATCCTATTTATATAAAAGAATGGCATAAATCTCTATATATCTATATGTGTGTATAAGCACATGCATGCATATTTGCAAAAAATATTAAAGAATTCATATTTTATAATAAGAGCTCTCTTAAGGGAGAGTAATGTACATTGGACAATAGAGGGGTGGGTAAGAAGGAAATAGGACAAAAACAGAAAATGAAAAGATACTGTATAAAAAGAATCCTGGAATATATGGTACGGTCACTTTTATGTAAAGTTATAAATTTACATGCCTTATGTGAATATTATAGGCATAAAAATGTCAGAGTGTATTGAATTTTCAGAATTTCTGTTTAATTTTTGTATATTGAAGCATCTGCATTTGTGTTAATTTATTGACATTTCTCCTTTACGAGGACAATCTGAAGGTTGAATACTTGTAAAGGGTGTCTCATTTAAGATGCTGCCATACAAAGTGGGCAGTCAGCAAGGGAAAATTATTGATAAATATATTCAACAGCATCTGACTGTTCAGATTAAATTTACCCAGACTATTTTGTATTTTTGAAGAAAAAACTTCCCATGAGCTTGTCTGCATACAAATGTTTCAGAAAGGCACAAGTTTATTTTTGTCCTCTAAATTTTTGTTCCTTTGGGGGAGTACAAACACTGTCTGCTAACATCATTCTAACCCCTTAATTACAAAGGCGACACAAACATTTGTAATCACAAACGATCAGCAGCATATCCATACTGGCAGTAGCAAAATTAGGTTTGTGACTATTTTGTGTGATGTGCATGATAAATATTAGATAGTAAAGGTTATTGCTATATTAAATAGTCAGAGGGTGAAATATTCATTTATATTGTAACTCTGGTAATGATTTCATTAAGTGTCTTAGTTCACCAGAAATGAAAATTTTAAAAATAATGAGTCTTGACATTCTGCACCGAAAAGAAAGTAGATTTAAAACTCATTGTCAATATTAGCTTTAGAAAATTAAATTTCATTATTCCTTTCATTTTAATAATAACACTATTTTACTTAAGTATACATGCAGAGTAGAATTTGCATATGTATCACATGCCTAAATCAGATATGAGAAGAGTAAAGCACTCATGCTATTGTAATTTCTTCTTTAAGAAATCAGTTTTTCAGTTTTTGTAAATTTCCATTTACTCCAGACAGCCTGTGAACTTTAAGCAATACAGTGACCTGCAGGAAATCTTAGAAGAGAGGAATATTCATTGCTGCAGGTACAAGGCAGGACTCACCTGAGTCAAGGTTGCAACCTGCCTTTCAGAAGCTGCTGTTTCTGCCTTCTCCCGCTCTGTCCTTTCACAAGGTCAACCACTCTTGAGAGAGCTGGATACAGATTCTGAGCTTGTGTGGGTCATTCAGTTCTGCATCACTCCTGTCTGCCTTGCGCTCTGAGCTCCTGGAGGCATTTTCATTTCTCATGGTTGCTCCAGATTTAACCACTGGCTTTATTCTGCTCTGTGGTCTGTATTCTTTCAAGTCTACCTGAGGTGAGGAGTTATAAGGGTAGGTTCTTCTGCTTCATGTGTCCTTAACACTTGGGTTTGCCTTACTGTTCAGTGGGTCTGAATCCCTGGCTTCCTCTGACCTTCTCAGCAGGCAGCTATCAGCCCCCATCCCATTCAGAACTGCTCAAGCGATTCCTTCTGCTTTTTTCTACCACCTGAACACTAATGCCCCAGAACCAGCTTACACCTGTACTTACCCTACAGGTCATGGGCTTTGAGCTTTTTTTCACTGTCTGATTTAGGTAGGTTGCGCTAATATACAGAATGTTGAAGACAAAGCATTTATTTTTACAATTACACTCTCAGATTTAGGTAAGGTGCTTCTCCCCACCTGTGCCTCATGTCTCTTCTGCTTACATCACAGGAGCAACAGGGGAGAATAAAGCAGCTGGGTTTATTCGGTGAGGCCTCTGGACTATCGTTTGTCTCTTGGATATGATCACTACACACCTTCTGTCATTGCCACTGATCTGAGGTCATGGATTACAGTCCTCTTCAGCTAGTTAGTTCTTTTCCTGTTCCTGGGGGTAGATTACTGTTAATTCCAGCTATTTTACATTCATGTGCACAGTTATCAAAGGAGAGTGCCCTAGTAGAAGCACATGAGAATGCACACAGTGATGTTGGTGGTGTCTCGACAGTGTCCTTTTTGTTGGGGATAGTGAGCTGTCATGCTGATCCACGCCATGGGACTGTGGGTACAGTCAAACAACAGAATACACACTTCCTTACCTGAAGAAGGAGGAGGCTCAAGAGTGGCATTTAAGGCTCCCTAATAACCCCTTGGTTATTTTTCAAGATCATACTGATCTTAATTTACCTGGAAAATGGTTGGGTAGGTAGCCTGAGGTAAAAACCTATGTTAATTTTTCCCAAAGAGCCAAATTTTAGAAAATCATTTATTGACTATTTCATAGTTATTTTCTCAGATTGGATTTGTAAAGACATAGGGTATCAGAACATAACCTGATTTTAAACAAGTGACGTGTACGAATTTTTTCTTGCCCTCTGCTCATGCCCTACAACATAAAAATAGGTGGTTCCTCTCAAGGTAAAATAAAATACACCAGTATTTTTAAAAAGCCATTTTTCCATATCAGAGTGTGTCTAGTCACAAGTATGGGTAGAGGAGATGCCAGCCAAGCTTTCAGTGGCTCAAGACAGCCTGGCAGCAAAGATGACATACCCGGAGATGGCCTTCTAGTCTTATCACACATGGCTGTGTGAGCTCTGGACCAGGCTGCAGAACATTATTCATATTATTAATTTTACACAGACATGCACTCTGAGGGCCCAAGTCAGCGAGGGATGGAGAGTGTCCGCTCTGTTGCCGAGTGAGTACCTTGTTCTTATTCAGCAGTCACTGGGCTTTTCTAGAGCTCTCTACACAGATGCTCTTGTTAATGAACCACCTCACGCGAGGGAAGATTAAGCTGATTTATTTGCAGCATTCCAACTCCAATTGTGCAATATTTTATCCTACAGTTGGATTAGCTAGCAGTTTGCCAAGGTTATTCTTTGAAAAATGAATTTAAGGGCTGTTAATATTCCACATATGAATGTGTCATTACTTATTAATCATTTCCTTAGTGTCTAACTTTATATTTTTGCCATGCACATACATTTTTACTTTTCAGCTCTGATTATTTCCTTAGGCTATGCTATCAGAAGTGGTTTACTGGGTCAATGATATAAACTATTTCCATTTTTTTTACATATCATCAAATCACTTTGAAATGTTGACTCTTTACAGTTTCTTCATTACTGTTTGAGAATAATTAAATTAGCATATTCTTCTCACTGTTATTTTTTTTTCTTCCTTGTCATTTTGATAAGTAAAAATAGTAACTTGTTTTAACTGCATTTTTTATTTCTAGGTTAAAGATATATATGCTTATTTGCCACTTGCATTTATTCTTTTATAGACAAATCCATTCTTGAGCCGGTTTTTTTCTGTTGGGGGAATGTTTTCTCTAATGACTTGTAAGAGCTCTTTCTACATTACATATGTTAACCCTATTCCCATTTGTTTTACACTTGATCTTAGCAAAAAGGCTGAGAAGCGATCCATTTGTTTTAACTGTTTTATGCAGTTAGTCTTTAGCCCTTTAACTTTTAATGATGCTTTCTAATCTCTAGGAGGTTTGATTGTCTATGCAATCCAAATCTATCACAATTTTTCTTTGTAATTCTTTTGAAAAAAATTTTAAAAATTGATTTTAAAAAGAGAGGAAGGCGGTGGGGTGCAGGGGGTGGGGGGGAGAGGGAGAGAGAGTTTGATTTGTTGTTCCGCCCATTCCAGCATTTGTAGGTTGCTTCCTGCATGTGCCCTGACTGAGGATGGCCAAACCTTGGCATACTGGGTATGCTCTAAGCAACTGAGCTACCCAGGCAGGGCTTATAATTTTTTTAGTGCTTCTTATGCTTTGTCCTTTTTGCAGTAGAAATAGTGCAACACTCAGCTCATATCATGTGGATTACTTTTTACACTTAAGTCATTACTATATCTTTGAAATATTTGTGTAGTTAGTATAAGGTAAAACCATCTTATTTCTTCTCTCCAAACAAGAAAAATTTTTAAGCATTATCTATCCATTTTTTATTGTTTTCCTGTGTATCTTTTAGTGACAGGTTTTCAGAAATACTAGGGTTAATTTTGAGGCTATCCTGTTCCAGTAATCTGTGGTTGATTTTTATAATAGAGGCACATGGTTTTGATTATTATAGCTTTATATTATTTATTTTACTGTCTAATAAGAAGAGTCCTTATTTATAACTATTACATTTTTTCTGAAAATCTACAAAAATCTTTAGGGAGATTTTTTCAATTTCTAAAACAATCTCATGGAGATTGAATGTGGTATTTTTAAACTTAGAAATTAATTTTAGAATGGTCATGTTTATAGTATGTTCCAGTCCAGACACACAATGTAATGCCATTCCATTATCCACCTCTTTTTTGGTCTCTTTATGGTTTTCTGGCTAGCTTTATTTCAAAACATTAATTTTTTGCTGTTATTTCCATTGAGCTCTTTCTCTATTATACATTTTTATATGAAAGAGTATCTGTATACCTACATATAACTGCTGAGTTCTATAGCTAGTACCTATTATTATTTTGACTAATTCTTTGCATTGTTAAGGTCAAAACTCATGTTGTATACAATACCCTTACAATTTTATTTTCTCCTTTTCAACTGTTACGATTTTTAGAAACCTCTACTTTCTGTGTTATTGTGTCAGCTAGAAATTTCCTTCAAATATAAAAAAAGTATTACTGGTAGCATCATCATCTGAATCTTGATTTCTCAGTGGAACTGCTCCCAGTGTTTCACGGCTAATTATGACGCAGACCACTTGTTCACAAAATAACATTCTTCATTTTGCTAACGAATCTCCTTCTATTTCTAATTTAGTAAGAGCTCTGCTTCTCATGGGGAATGGTAGTTGGGTTTTATTGAAAAGTGTTTCAGCATTTATCAAGGTGATATTTTTCCTTTGACTTTTTGATATTGTGTTACATTAATGTGTTACATGGACAGTCTTTTAATGTAATATTGCATTCAATTACCTAGTACTGTACTTATGAGTTCAACCTCTAAATTTCTGAGATCGATTCCTAGGTTTCCTTCTTGCTTTCTTCCTCCCTTCCATCCCTCCCCTCTCTCTCTTCTTTTTTCTCCTTCCTCCCTACCTGTCTTTCTTTCTAAAAAGTTATTTGTCATGCTCTGGTTTGAGGATACATGACTGTCATAAAATATGTAACCTTCTATATTTTTTCTCATATTATATAGTATTGGAATTATTTGTTTCATAAACTTTGAATGCAATTGCCTAAAACATAGAGTCCTTGGAACCTTCTTTTGAAGGTAATTCTTTGACAGGCATAATGTCACATTGACTAGTTTATTCTTAAAAACATGTCAGGCCCAAATTGTCTTGGTAAAGTTGATTACATTTATAGCATGCCAAAATTTTGGTATTATCAATTATAGTTGTTATAATCTTGTTTTTTCCTAATTTTGAGGGGACTTCTTCTTTTTTAATCCTCTCACTTGAGAACATGCTTATTGATTTTAGAGAGAGGAGAAGGGAGAGAGAGAAGGGAGGGAGAGAAACATCGATGTGTGAGAGAGAAACATCAATCAGTTGCCTCTTGTACATCCCAAATGGGGACCTAAGCTTCAACCTAAGAATGTGCCCTGACTGGAAATCGAACCTGGGATTCGATTCCAGGGCTGGGAGCTTCTTTTTTTATTAATTAGTCATAAATTTGTTTATTTTGTTGTTTTATTAAAAAATATCTTAGCTTCATTTAGATCTTTGGTGTATTTCTTTTACAACATTTTATTGAATTTATTGGGGTGACATTGGTTAATAAAATTATAAGTTTCAAGCGTGCAATTTTATAGTACATCATCTGTATATTGTATTGTGTGTTGTATTGTATTGTGACTCACCCAAGTCAGGTCTCCTTCCAACACCATTTATCCTCCCTTTATTTTACCTGCTCCCACACCCCCTTTCCCTCTGGTAATCACCATACTGTTGTCTGTGACAATGAGTTTTGTTTTTTCCTTAATCCCTTCACCTACTTCACCCAGCCTCCTGACACCCCTCCCCTCTGACAGCTGTAAGTTAGTTCTCTGTATCTATGATAATGTTTCTATTTTGTTTGTTAGCTTACTTTGTTCAAGACTCCACAAAGAAGTGAAATCCTGTATTTGTCTTTCTCTGACTGACATATTTCACTTAGCATAATGCTCTCCAAATCCATCTATGCTGTTGCAAAAGGTAAGATTTCCTTCTTTTTATGCCTGAGTAGTATTCCATTGTGTGATGTACCACATTTTTTTTAATCCACTCATTTGATGGGCACTTGGGTGACTTACAAATTTTGACTATTGTAAATAATGCTGCAATGAACATAGTGAAATGCACATATTCCTTTGAATTAGTGTTTTAGGTTTCTTCAAAAATGTTCCCATAAGTGGGATCACTGGGTCATAGGCAGCTCCATTTTTCATTTTTTGAGGGAATTCCATATTGTTTTCCACAGTGGCTGTGCCAGTCTGCATTCCCGCCAACAGTGCATGACAGCTCCTTTTTCTCCACATCCTTGCCAACACTTTCTGTTTGTTGATTTATTAATTATAATCATCTGACAGTTGTGAAGTAATATTACACTGTGGTTTTAATTTGCACTTCTCTAATGACTGGTGGAGTTGAGCATATTTTCATATGTCTATTGGCCCTCTGTATGTACTCTTTGGAGAAGTGTCTATTCAGATCTTTTGTCAAATTTTTAATTGGATTGTTTGCTTTTTTGGTGTTGAGTTCTTCATAAATTTTGGATATTAACCCCTCATCTGATGTATCACTATCGAATATATTCTCCCATTCAGTGGATTGTATTTTAATTTTGTTGATGGTTTCCTTTGCTGTGCAAAAACTTTTTAGTTTGATGTATTCCAATTTTTAAAAAATTTCCTTTGTCCAAGGAGATGTATCAGAAAAAAATTGCTACACGATTTTGCTGCCTATATTTTCTCCTAGCATTTTTATGGTTCTGAGTCTAATGTTTAGTTCTTTAATCAATTTTGAGTTTATACTCATATGTGGTAGAAGAAGGTGGTATAGTTTAATTTTTTGCCTGTATCTGTCCAGTTTTCCCAATGCCATTTATTGAATCAACTATCTGTACCCCACTGTATGTTTTTGCCCCCTTTGTCAAATATTAATTGACTAGGAAGGCATAGCTTTATTTCTGGGCTCTTTATTCAATTCCATTGATCTATATGTCTGTCTTTATGCCAGTACCATGCTGTTTTGATTACTATGGCTTTATAGTTTGGTATCAGGTAGCACGATTCCTCCAACTCTGTTGTTCTTTCTCAAGATTGCTGTAACTATTTGGGGTCGTTTGTAGTCCTATATAAAATTTTGGAATATTTGTTCTAGTTCCGTGAAATACACCATTAGTATATTGATAGGAATTGCATTGAATCTGTATACTGCCTTGGTACTATTGACATTTTAATGATCTTAATTCTTCCCAACTATGAACATGGTATATGCTTCCACTTATTTGTATCTTCCTGAATTACTCAGTGTTCTGCAGTTTTCTGAGTACAGGACTTTTACCTCCTTGGTTAAATTTATTCCTAGGTATTTTATTCTTTTTGAAGAAATTGTGAATGGGATTGTTTTCTTAGTTTCCCTTTCTGACAGTTCATTATTGGTGTATAAAATGCAACTGATTTCTGGGTATTTGTATTGTATCCTGTTACTTTAGTAAATTCATGTATCACTTCTAGTAGTTCTTTGGTGGCATCTTCAGCATTCTCTATACAGTTTCATGTCATCTGCAAATAAGAACAGTTTTACTTCTTCCTTTCCAATTTGGATGCCTTTTATTTCTTCTTCTTGTCTGATTGCTATGGGTAGGACTTCCAATACTACGTTGAATAAAAGTGGTAAAAGCAAACATCCCTGTCAGGTTCCCAATCTTAAGGGAAATGCTTGTAGCTTTTACTGATTGAATATGATGTTGCCTGTGGGTTTGCCATATATGGCTTTTATTATGTTGAGGTATGTTCACTCTATTCCCACTTTGCTTAGGATTTTTATCATAAATGGGAGCTGGATTTTATCAAATGCTTTTTTTAGCATCTATTATATGATCATGTGGCTTTTATCTTTCATTTTGTTTGTGTGGTGTATCATGCTTTTTGATTTGTGGATACGTACCAACTTTGCATCCCTGAAATAAGTCCCACTTGATCATGGTGTATTATCTTTTTAATGTATTGCTAGATCCTCTTTGTTAATATTGAGGATTTTAGAATCTATGCTGATCAGGAATATTGGTCTATAATTTTCTTTCTCTGTAGCATCTTTAAATTTTTTATTTATGTATTTACTTTTAGAGAGGGGAAGGGAAGGAGAAAGAGAGGGAGAGAAAATTCAATGTGTAGTTGCCTCTCATGCACCCTCTACTGGGGATCTGGCCTACAACCCAGGCTTGTGCCCTAGACTGGGAATCAAACCAGAACCCTTTGATTTGCAGTCTGGCACTCAATCTACTGAACCACACCAGCCAGGACACGTAGTGTTTTTATCTGGTTTTGGAATTAGGATAATGTTGGCCTCATAAAATGAGCTTGGAGCCTTCTCTCCTCTTGAATTTTTTTGGAATAGCTTGAGAAGAATAGGTGTTAGTTCTTTTTTGAATGTTTGGTAAAACTTATATGTGAAGCCATCTTGTCCAGGACTTTTTGTTTGTTGGGAATTTTTTGATTACTACTTCACTTCCACTAGTTGCAAACCATCTATTCAGAATCTGAGTCTTCCTGGTTCAGTTTTGGAAGATTGTATGTTTCTAAGAATTCATCCATTTTGTCCAGGCTGTCCAGTTTGTTGGCATATAGTTATTTGTAATATTTTCTTACAATTTTTTGTATTTCTTTTGTATCAGTTGTTACTTTTCCTCTTTCATTTCTGATTTTATTTATCTGAGTTCCCCCCCTTTTTTTTGATGAGTCTGGTTAAAGGTTTGTCAATTTTGTTTATTTTTTCAAAGAACCAGCTTTTGGTTTCATTGATCTTTTGTATTTTTTTAGATTCTGTTTTGTTTATCTCCTTTTTAATTTTTATTATTTCCTTTCTTATACTCACTTTGGGCTTTGTTTGTTGTTATTTTTCCAGTTCCTTTAAATGTAAAGATTGTTTAGTTGAGATTTTTCTTGTTCCTTGAAATAGGCTTGTAGTACTATGAGTTTCTCTCTTAGGTCTGCTTTTCCTGTGTCCTACAGATTTTGTGTTCTTATTTTCATTTCTTTTAAGGCATCTTCTCTTTCTCTTTAAAAAAATCTTCACTTTAGGACATATTTATTGATTTGTAGAGAGAGGGGAAGGGAGGTAAAGAGAAAGGGAGAGAAACATTGATGTGAGAGAGAAACATGGAATGGTTGCTTATTGCATGTGCCCTGAGTGAGGACTGAACCCACAACTTAAGCATGTGCTCTGACTGGGAATTTAACCTTTGACCCTTTGGGTATAGAGCAATGCTCCATCCAACTGAGCCACACCAGCCAGAGCTTAAAGCAGTTTTTGATTTCTTCTTTGATCTCATTGCTAATCCATTCATCATTTAGTAAGATGATTTTAGCCTCCACATCTTTGTGTGTCTTTCAGTTTTTTTCTCATGATTGAGTTCTAGTTTCACACATTATTGGTCAGAAAATGCTTGATGTGATTTCAATGTTCTTAAATTTATTGAGACTTTATTGTTTTGTGTCCTAACATGTAGTCTATCCTAGAAAATGTTCCATATGCACTTGAAAAGAATGTGTATGCTGCTGCTTTGGGATGAAATTCTCTGAAGAAATCAGTTAAATCCATCTGATCCGGTGTGTCATTTTAGGCCACTGTTTTGGAACATTGCTCCCTTTATCATTATGTAGTGTCCTTCTTTGTCTTGTACTATATCCTTTGTTTATATCAGATATAAATATTGCCATTCTAGCCTCCCCCTTTCCATTGGTATGAAGTATCTTTTTCCATGTCTTTAATTTCTTTCATTCTGAGGTGGGTCTCTGGTAGACAATATACGCATGGGTCTTGTTTTCTTACCCATTCATCTATCCTATGTCTTTTGATTGGAGCATTGAAGCCATTTAATTTTTAAGTGATTATTGATAGGTACATGTTTATTGCCATTTTATTCTTTCAACTACTTTCCTGTTTTCCTCCTTCTCCTCCCCCTACACTTCCTTTTCCTTCTGCTCTTCCTCCTTCTCCTTCTTAAAGAAGGCCCTTTAACATTTCTTGTAATACTGGTTTGGCAGTAACAAACTCCTTTAGCTCTTTCTTGTCTGGGAAACTCTTTATTTATTCTTTAATTTTAAATGATATCCTTGCTGGGAAAAGTAGTCTGGATTGTAGGTCCTTGCCTTCATCACTTTGCATATTTCATGCCATTCCCTTATGGCTTAAAATATTTCTGTTAAAAATCAGCTGTAAGTCTTACGGGAGCTTTTAAAATTCTCTTTTTGTCTTTAACCTTTGGCATTTTAATTATGATGTGTCCTGGCATGGGCCTCTTTGGGTTCATCTTGTTTGGGACTCTCTGCACTTCCTGGATTTGTGTGTCTTATTCTTTCACCAGGTTAGGAAGCTTTTGGTCATTATTTCTTTAAACAGGTTGTCAATCTTTTGGTTTCTTGCTTCTTCTTATTGCACCTCCATGATGTGGATATTATTACATTTCATATTGTTCCAAAGGTTCCTTAATCTATCCTCATTTTTAAAATTCTTTTTCTTTTTGCTGCTACGATTAGGTGTTTTCTTTCTAGCTTGTCTTCCAAATCAGTTATTCAATCTGCTTCATCCAGCCTACTGTTTCTTCCTTCCATGGTGTTCTTCACTTCAGATGCTGTATTCTTTGTTTCTGACTGTTTTTTTTTTATGGCTTCCATGTCATTTTTCCTGCTGTTGTACTTCTTACTAAGTTCCTTGAGCATCCTTATAACCACTGTTTTAAACTCTGTATCTGATGGATTGCTTGCTTCCATTTCATTTAGCTTTTTCTGGAGATTTCACTAGTTTTTTCATTGGGGGAATGTTTCTTTGTCTCCCCATTTTGGCTGCCTCTTTGTGTTTGTTTCTAGGTATCAGGTAGTTGTGGTATGACTCCCAATTTTGGTAGGTTGGCCGTATGCAATAGGTGTCCTGTGGGCTCTGGTGGTGTAGTATTCTTGATCACCTGTGCTAGGTGTTCCGGGAATGTTTCTTGTGTAGATTATGTGGGCTTTCCTGATGTACTTGAGTCTTCACTGCTATTGGCCCATTTATGCCTGGGATTGACTCTCAGGCTGGCTGACAGTGAAGTTTAGCCCCAACCTGGGCAAGCTGACGTGCATGTGCTGACTACATGATGCAGAATTCACCTTAGCAGGGTCTGGTGCCTGCCAAGATCTCCCTTTGGATATGACACTTGTGAAACATTGGATTCTGCTCTGATGTCTGAAGCTGTCCACTGCATATGTTGGTTCTGGGATTCTGGTGCAGGCCAATGTCAAATGATTCCTGTGACTGACCCTGGGCTGTACCATCAGCTCTCTTCCTAAAGCTAAAAACCCCAGACTCTCCTCACATGACTCTAGCCTAGTCTGCTCTCCCTCCACCAAACCCCAGGGTGAGTAGCTGCTAATGAAATTTTGTGCGCTGGGCATTTAATAAGGCACCTGTGTCTTTAGTGAACTCTCCTCTCTCCCGGATGGACAGAATCCCTGCTGATTTTCATAGCCTGATGTTATGTTGGTGCCTCTTCCCTACTCTGGTGGTCTGGGTTGGTGAGCCTGCCTTGGGATTGAGACCTCATGCCTCTCAGGGAGACCCCCCCACCCCACAGCTGAGATATCCCTATAGAATCTCATCTACCACCTGTGGGAGCAAGGCCAGCCCTTTTCATTTCGCCATCCTTCTTACCAGTCTCAATGTGGCGTCTGTAAATCCTTGGTTATAAGACTTCTCTTAGCTAGTTTTCAGTTAACTAACTAAATTCAGGATGATTGTTCTATAATTTAGTTGTAATTCCAGTTTGGTCCTGGGAGGTGAGTGTAACTTGCTGCCATCTTGGTTCTCCCAGTGCATTTCTGTCTTTTTATAATTATTTCTTTTTTCTGGTTTCCCTGGGGTTGAATGATATTTGTTCTCCTTTTAAAAAAATTTCTTAAATTACAAACTTTTAAAATTACTTTCAGTTAATTAATGAAACAGTTAATGATTTAAATTTTCCTATGAATACTGATATGGCTCCATGTCACTGAAAGTTTTTAATGTGGCTATTTTCATTTTTATTATTTTGAAATAATTTATAACTGTAATTTGAATTCCTTCACTTCAGACCATCCCATTGATTTTTAATATGCAGATTTGCCTTTCACATTTATCTCAATTGCATCAAAATCAGAAAATGTAATCTAGTTCAATTACGATCCTCGGGAGTTTGAGGACTAGCCCAATATGTCTAGTTATAAGAACAATTTATAAAAACATACTAGAACTTAAAAGAAGGCATTTCCTTTATGTACTATGAAATTATAAATGTATTACATGTGAATTTACCTGTTGTTTATGTCATTTTATTAAATAGACTATGTAATTTCTCTTTGAATTGATCTCATGTAAGTAGTATAATTTCAAAACATATAAAGAAAAATCTCAGTTCCCAGTGCTGATGATATTATTGGTCTTTTTGTGCATTATAATAAAAAATTAATGGGAAGATGGGGGGAGTATATTGTTTATGACTTTTCTGTTTCCATGTTAGCTCCACATCCTTTGTAGTTCAAAGTAGGTAAACAGTATGGAATGAGGAGAAATAATTTGAATGCAAAAAATTTAGCTCTTTCTATCTAAGGTTGCTAGGTCAAGTATTTTGCCTGAATGAACTCAGTGCACTCCCCAGAAATGCATACTTCTAGTGTAAACTTATGTATGGCAAGATGCTTTAAATAATTATTATTTAGTATAATTAAAATACTAGAGATAAATGATTCTCACTAAATTGTATGGTTGTAAATAAAATAATTTCTTTTTGGATAATAAAGGTTGTTGTTTTTAAGAGTTTTGGGGAATTAGTATTACCTCTTATAAAAGAGGAAGAATAGCAAATAACTTAAGAAGATAAGAAGAGGTATGTTGAGTGGGAAACAATATAACTTCTGTAATCTTTTTACTTTTTACTCTTAATGAAAGAAATTATATTCATATAAAACATATAGCCTGACATTAATTGAGCTGCCTGGGCTTCACATAAATGTATGTATGTTTGTTGATACATGTGGAAATATCTTCTTAGTTTGCAAAACACATTTGTAGGTGCTAGCATTACAATGGTAAAATGATAGGCATACCTAAAAAATAAATTGAATCAAAGCTGCACCACAATAATGGAAAATACTAGAGTTATTGCATGAATCTAAATGTCATAAATATTTAGAAATAAATGGAAAATTGCTATTTTTCCCCTGACATTTACTCTGAAAGCAACATAAAAGCATTTTCATTATAACTACTGTATGTGTGCCTGGCAAAGGACTACTTTGATTTAGTGTTGAATTTACTGATGATATTATGTAAATGAAGCATAGAATTATAATTGCATCCTTATTTGTTAACTTTGCAACCTATTTAAAAATTGCAGCTTGTTGGATAGTTATAGTTTCTTTGTAAAAGGAGAGAAGGAGAACATGTTTTTGTGTTACCAGGGTTTATTTGTCTTACAATTAATCTTTTTCTTCTCTTCACAATTGTCAACACAAATTGCCAGGTGTACCATAATTAAGAAGAAAACATCCCCCAAACTCTGCACACCATTCATGTAGAAATAATGCAATGTCATTGTTTACTTATAAATACAACAGCAGTTACTAGGACCTATAATCAAATGACCATGCTCTAGTAAAATATAGCCCATTCATGTATTCTTTCAACAAAAATGTAGGTGCCTCTATTAAATAATGTCACCCCAATAAATTTAATTAAAAAAAGAAAATGCAGGTGCAGTTAGCTCCTATCAGTTTCAATTATAACAATTATTATCAAAACAAAGATATAAGTTGTTCATGTACTTCAATTATTTTATTTTTAAATTTCATAATTTGCATATTATTTTACTCTTGTCACTTTTGCACTTTTAAACATGTCTCACAGAAAGAGAAACTTTATGAAATAAGGCCACAGCTTGTTTAAATTTGCAAAATTTAACTATCCTCACTTATTTTCCATGTTTTCTAGGGCCTTCTTTAAAGTAGGTAAGCAGCTTTAATGGGCCACTTTACACAAGCTAGCTAAGGCTTATTCAGTTCTTACAGCAGAGTTGGGAGCAGCAATTATTTGAAGACATCTGTAGAGTTTTTGAGAAGCATAAGGTAATTACTATTTCAGGTGTCTCCTTGGCTTTTTTAAATTATAGAGTTATTTATAAATAAGCTTGATTTTGGCTTTCCAGGTGAAAATTTTCATGGGGAGGTAGGGTTTGCCCTGAAGGACAGTACTGCAGGTGCTCCAGGTGAGGGCAGCCGCTTGTACTTCAAGGTTCCAAATTCAGTGTTTAGCAATTCTCATGATCTAAGGACACAGGACTTCTATATACTATAAGAACTTATCTTTTTTACCAGAAGGAGTTTTAAAGCAGGCAGCATATGCAAATAAATGAATATTTAAAGAATGCAATGTTACAATTTTTGTTTGAATAAAAACCAAACTTTCTTATCTTCACTCCACTAGGTGCTATACTTTGCTCCACTATAAATCTTGAAGGAAATTAATCAGTTTTCTAGCCAATTAATAAGCACTTATTGAATGTCTACTGCATGATGAATAAATGTGTTAGGGTTACAAAAAGTGAATACATAGTATATGACATGATCCTGCTTACAGAGAGTTGAAAGTCTTTTTGAAGATGACTAAACTAATCTACATGAATTCACTTTGAGGATAAGGACATGCAGGCTGTGGTACTGATAACCTACTCCCTTCAAGAAGTGTGCACCCGAATGCCTGTGTGATGTGTGCAACATTTATAGGTGTATAAAGATAGCTAGGAAAATCATTAGGTACAGAGGAATAGGAAGTGGGTGGTGGGAATTCTTGGTTTAAATGTGGTTAGGAGACTGGCAAACCTAGACTGCCCTATAAAGGAAAGCAGAGTCTAAAAATGTAGGATGTAGCTGGCCAGTGGTGAGATAAAACAAGCACACTCAAAGATACAATAATGGATCTGGAACCATTTCAGGGGTTAAATATTGACTAAGCAATATCTGACTCAATTTATGACCTTAGCTTGAATTATTTCAACAATATTTTACCATAAACTTTTATAAAATATTCAAGAAATTTTAAGAAACAGTTGCAGAGATCATGAAAATATATGAATATAGACTATATTCAATGGCAAAGCCTAGTAAATATCAGGAGTGAATCTCCATAGAAACAGCACAATAATATTTGCATCCATCCCCCCTTTCAATTTGTAACTATTCTAATATTTAAAAATCTCTGGGGAATTTAGTAATTGTTAATACATAGAAAGTCAATGTATATTTCATAGTTCTCTTCTTATTGCTCTGTCAGCATCATTCTGTAGATCTTAAAAGCCTGTCCTCATGGCTTCTGAGGTACTAGGCTCCCCACATTCTCCCCACCTCTCCTGTTGCTCTTCTTTGCTGGTTCCTCTCTACCTGACCTGTATATGTCCAAATTCTTGCACTGGGTTCTCTTCTTTTCACTGTACATGGACTTTCTGAATGATTTCATTTACTCATGCCTTCAGCATGTCCACCTGCCTACCTGGCAGGTCATCTACACTAACAGTTACTTGAAACTATTCACATTCTCAGCTATCACTTTGTCCAAACCACCATCATCTCTTGCTGGCCTTCCATGTTTCTTTAAAAGCCATAAAATTATATTCATTTATATTCAATACAATGCAATCAGAATGATCTTTCAAAAATGAGGTCGTCTAGGGCAGGGCTAAAATTTCACAATTCAGATATAATTTGATTTTTCTAAAACTAGACTCAATTCCCACCTCTTTGTGCTCATTTATATTTTCTAGCATTACATTATTTTTAATGAATCCTAGTTAACACAGTGACTGTCAATTTTCTTAGCGTCTTCTCAGTAAATTCTAGGTGTCTAACCTTCCTATTTTTTTCACTCCTCTTTTATTCCACATCTAAGTTGGAAGTGGGTGGGGGACTTTTGCAGCTTCATGGCATTAATAGAGATCAGCTGCCCATTCTGAAGCTACTCTTGGCTTTCCATCAGCATCTGTTGAGAGTAACTAGTCTTGTCAATGGCATCTTTACATCTCCCAATGTTTTTCCTTACTCCTTAGCTTAGTTCTGGATTGTCAGGTCCAGCCAGATCTCTCTGTGTCTTCAGGCTACTTCAGGCCCTCACTCAGGCACCTCCTCTGCTACTCTCAGGGACATGGAACAATTCAGGTGTTTGCCAATTTAACCTCAGAAAAGTGTAGTACATTATGTGACCTTTCTACATGTACATGGAACAAAGAGTTCTTTCTCTAACCTAAAGAGTTAAAAAAAAAGTAACTGAATTACAATTCTTTCCAGGTAAGCTAAAAACTTGTTCTGATATTCCTTTTAGGTTCATTTAAAAATTGGCACATTGAAGAAGAATGCAAACTAATGGATTAAACATAAGGCCTGAAACCATACACATCCTAGAAGGAAACATGGGGAAAAACTCCTTGACATTGAATGCCTTGGCAATGATTTTTTGGATATGACTCAAAAGCTCAGGCAACAAAAGCAAAAATCAACAAGTAGGACTATATCAAACTAAAGAGCTTCTGCACACTAAAGAAAACCATCAACAGAATAAAAAGGGAACATTTAGAATGGGAGAAAATATTTGTAAGCCATATAGCAGATAAAGGGCTAGTATCTAAAATGTATAAGGAACTCATACAATTCAATAGCAAAAAAAAAGCAAAACAACCAAAAAACTAGCAACTTGATTAAAAAATTGGCAACTGACCTGACTCAACATTTTCCCAAAGATAACATATAAATGGCCAATGCTACATGAAAAGATGCTCAATATCACTAATCATTAGGGGAATGATATCAAAATGGCCATGAATCACCTCACATCTGTTAGGATGTACTATCAAAAATTTTTTCTCAAAAATGAGGAAAAATGCTGGCAGGGTGTAGCCAAAAGGGAACTGTTGCACACTGTTGGTGGAAATGTAAATTGAGGCAGCCATTACGGAAAATGTGGAGGTTCTGCAAGAAACTAAAAATAGAACCACCTGATCCTTCAATCCCTCTTGTGGGTCTATATTTAAAGGAAAGGAAATCAATACTTTAGAGAGGTACCTGTGTTCATTGCAGCATTATTTACAGTAGTCAAAATGTGGAAACAACCTGTGTCTGTCAACAGATGAATGCATAAAGACTGAAATATTGTTCGGCCATGAGAAAGAAGGAAATCCTGTCATTGTGACAACATGGATGAAAATGGAAGACATTATGCTAAGTGAAATAAGCCAGACACAGAAAGAAAAAACAGCATTATCTCACTTACATTCAGCATCTAAAAAATCAAATACATAGAAGCAGAGCAGAATAATGGTTATGAGGGGTGAGCAGGTAGAGGAAATGACATGTTGGTCAAAGGCTACCAGGTTGCAGTTAGATAGGATGAATAAATCTAGAGATCTAACGTACAGCCTGATGACGAAGTTAATCTCCTGTATTGAATACTGGAAATTTGCTAAGAGAGTAGGTTTCAGATGCTTTCATCACACACACATAAAAGGGTAACTGTGAGAAGACATGTTAATCAGCTTGACTGTAGTAATCATTTCACTGTGTGTATTGAATCAAATCATCATGTTGTCTTCAATATACAGGGTCTGGCACAAATAATGCTCCTTGTTTATTACAAAATCATAAGCATGTAATTCTGTAACATAACAACATCACACTCAAGCACACCATATGGCATTTTAGGTGAAATATCCAAACTAAAACTATAATTTATTACACCCATGTTATTACCCTACCCTGCACACTCAAGCAGGCATTACTTCTGCAAGACCTTGTACACAATTTTTATTAAATACACATAAGTCCCTGAGATGTTCAGAAATACACGTTATAGCAAAACATCAGTAATTTCCTTCACATCCCCCCTCCCCACTGAGGACTGGGTTGAGCTGCTTACACAGGGCACACTACCAGGCTGGCCTTGTTTTCCCTATGTGACCAGCGCCTCACTGCCCACATTTACCATGGTTGCCACATCCACAGCCTAGAGGGAGGCTGGAGCCCCTGCCTCCCCCTCTGCTCCCATCTGGGCATGGGTAGCAGTTGAACTATTGGGTCTCTGGACTCTTAACTTGTTAAGCTTTTCTTTAACGGAAGAGATTCTGGGCCAGTGCCTGAGAGAAGCAGGGGTAGAAAGGGCTAAAATCCACTCTGTGGACAAGCTTTTATATATATCTTTTATTTTTAAAGTTGCATCACAATTCTTGACAATAATGTGTCAAGATAATTGATGGAAACATTAAGAGTTTCCTTCCTTCCATATTAGGCAAATAGTCAGGCTCATTTTAGTATTTTTCTGCCCAAGGGATTTTTGCAGAAGCTGCATGAGGTTAGCAGCTCTTCCTGTCTTTGGCAAGAGCCAAACTCATTGCAGAGGTGCTTCCAGGTGTCCCGGAGTGGGTGGTGAGAGAATGGAGGGCTTTGGAGAAAGCAAGGGAGAATGAGCAAAGGAAAATAAACACAAATTCTTGTAAGGAGAGGTCAGCAGATCTGTCAGCAGCTGCCCCCCAGGGGAATGATAAGGCTGCAGAGCGGATGGCTGTCTGCAGCCTATGTAGACCCTGGTGCAACTCCAGGCTCACCAGTTTCCAGGTGCCCCTTGTGCATATGGGAGCAGTAGAGCCTCCTGACTTGAAGGGATCATAAGGCCAGCTAGGAGATTGGTGTCACAACAGTAACTGTGGGTAAATGACTGGTCACCACAGGTTCTAAGGTTCTTAGAGTGTGTAAGGTTCTAGGGCCTTTGCACATCCTTGGTGAGCAGGTGGCCCCCAAAATACTGAGTCTGAATTCCCTGCCAGTTTAGTGGAAAGTGGGTAGAGTGTGATATAGGCTGATGGAAGAAAATTTAATAATGCATCTGAGTTTGTATATCTAAACAGAGACTGGCACTTTCTACACTCTACTCAAAGTGGCAGACACTGACAAAAGAAATTGATATATTTTACTTGCTGGCTTCCTCTTATCAAAACTATACCCTGCCCTGGTTCCCCCAGCTCCATCCCTTTGTATTCCCTCTGGTATCATATGCCAAATTCTAGTTAAAGTATATACAAAGGGAAAAAGAAAAAAAACAAGAAAGAGGAGTAGAATAAAGCTAGAGAAAGTATGTGGAACATTCATGAAAAGTATACATCTGCTTATAAAAAATGAGAGGAATGAAGGTTCTTCCCAAGGCAGTTTGAACAGTCACTGCAGACTTCCCATAGAATAAATGTGGGAAACTAAGAAGCACATAGAGGGAAGTATCTGGCATTGCCTTTCCTTCAGTAAGTTCTATCTACTGATTTTTTACCTGAGAAGTACTGCGGAGAAGAAACTCGTCTATTAATTGGCTTATGAGGATAGACACCCAGATAAAGAGGCTTCAGTTGCTGTGACAAAATCATTTCATTCAGTTTTTTCTGCAGAATGAAATATTCTTCAGATAACTTTGATATCTAAAAAGAAGGTCAGGTATCAGATTAAATCAAGGAGAAGAATCAGAGAGCTCACAGGTACACTGGTGTCTAACAAATTCCTGATCAGCAGTCCCTGGGATGCTCAAGAACTTCTTTTTCAGGACACACCCTGACCCTGATAAAGGACTGATAAAGACCTCACCTGACAAACAGGTACTCCCTGTGTTAAGTGCCTATATCACATTTTCCATTTACAATGGGCAATCATGGCATGCTACATGAAGCATTCTATCTTGATCAGCTCCTTCCTGGGGTTCCTAAGAGATGGCTTCTGTCTCTACCATTCTCTTGCAATTTGCCTTTCTGCTATTAGCTGGAGGTGCTCCTCTGCTGACTGACTGTCCTCCTTCCTTTCCGGTTTCCTTTGCCTGACTTCAGGAGTCCTCTCTCCTGGCTCCTCTCCTTCCACCTGGCCCCTCTGCCTCTGTCTTTCTGTTCACAAGGCTGTCCTTATAGGTTGAATGTGGAGATCCTGTTTTTCCTGCCTTTATCTTTGTCCCTCAGGAGCAATGAACCTGCCCCAGGGCCTTATCAGCTACTCTGGGTAGATGACTGGGTCATTCTACATCTCCTCAATATTTCAGTTGCATGTCATGCCAAGGTTCTAACTCTGAACTTGGTATTTAGAGTGAACAAATTATGCACCAAGGGAAAAAAGGACTGCTTAAACAAATGGGGCAGGAAAGGGCTAGCTAAATAAATCAATGGTATATCCTACTAACAGCTAAAATCAGGAGGTGTTTGGGCCTCACCTGCAATACTCAGGGGCTGTCCAAGAGCAGTTTACTGTGCTTTCTCATGGGCTCAGCCACCATCAGACAAAAAAGCAGAATTTAGGGACTCGGCAGTATTAGCTGATACTTCTTTGAACTAACCATTATGATACCTCTTCTATGATTTCATACACTGTTGACTGCCCTGGTAGTTCATATTAGTTTATAATATACATTTTAGAAGTCATCTAGTTAAAATCTTCACTTTACAAAAGAGAATAAAGGTGCCCATACACACAGTGATTTTCTTAAGGTCAAACACCTAGAGAGAGCAGGAGCTGGAAGTGGCATTCACAGAACCAGTCCCTGTGGTCTCTCCATAGTACTGAGTTTTCAGAGTTCTATGTATACCTGTGAGAAGCCCTAACACTGATTGCTCCCTTCCAGAAACTGCTGAGACATGCCCACAAATGGCATGACATGTTCTCCAAGAGGGAGTTTTTCTTGCTGACTTTTCTTTTTGGTTCCTCACTGTCATGATGTAACATGAAGACTTTCAGCTTCATTGCATGTGTGCCTCAGTATGGCTACACATCTGATTTCCATGCCTGATAATGTGGTCTCAAGATCTCTGGCAAAAAAGCATAGACTTTAAAAAATTTAGAAAACTTAAAAAAAAAACTATAAGGAAAGATCTCAGATACATAGAAACTGACATTGTCTCATGCCAGCATTTTTAAGCTGTATAAACCAATGACTAGTCTCCCTGCAACAAATTATTTTTTATCATATTTTATACTATTTTATCATAGCAAATTGTTTCAAAATTTATGGCAATTTGGATAGCACATCCCTTGAGAGATTTTATTAAAAGGGTTGGTCTCATAAAAACAGATAAATGAGCTATGGTTTAATTCAGTTATTGTGTAGTTCTGAGAGATTTGTACTAGTAAATAAATTTGTTTACTTACATACCTGTTTTGAAAACATTGCCAAATCACATGCTTCTTTTTCTGCAATTGCTTTTGAGTCTTTATCGTTCCTCATCTTGATATTACAGGATTCCTCATGTTTTGTGGAATAGGAATACAAATTTTGAGTATTTCTTTCTACTTCTGTTGTTGAAACAGTCTTTTGATTTTTAAAAGAAGACCTCCTGTCCTTCCTTAACTGCTGCCTTCTCTTGTAGCCCCGGTATTTGCTCTGAATGAACACTGCTGCTTTATCTTCTTCATCCTGGGCATGCACTGATGGCTCAACTTGACTCTCTTTGGCCATCTCATGCCTCAGGTGGCTTCTCTGTTGGCTGTACACGGATGTGTTCTGGGTGACCACAGATGTATTCTTTTCTTTTTCCTTGCTGTCTGCATTTTGATAAACTGACCTCGGGCTAAGATTTGGTTGCAAAGTTTTTTTGAAAGAAGGTTGCTTAATTTCATTCTCAGCTAGCCAAAGTCCTGGGTATCTTGGCCTTTCTGACATGACCTTCCTTTCCAGATATGCTGCTTTTGAGTCTTCAAAATTCCTTTCTTCTGTATAGCTCTGATAGTAATTCTGGATCACAAGGTCCTCCTTCTCATCTTTGTTTATTTTACTGTTCTCTTCCACGTCTTTCATATACTTCTGTTTGGGGTTTACTTCTGCCCAAGAATCCCCCACTAAATACAATTCTTGCTTAGCCTCTTCCCCGTACACATTATTCAATTTTTTCTGAGTTTGATATCCTCTGTTTTTACTTTCAACAGCATTAGTGGCTTCCTCTTCAGCTTTGAAAGTGGAAGTCTTCACTACAGATGTACTCCCTTTATTATTTGGAGCTGGACTGACCCTTTCATTAGCAGAGGCTGCATTTTCTGTCTGCTTTTTCACAAAAGCTTCCCTGTGTAAAACATATTGCATCTGAATATATATGATACTAAACTAGAGCTTATTACCTCTTTTGGCAATAGCTACATGCTACATAATATTGGAAGAAAAGCAAAAGAGGAAAAAAACCCCATCGAAATAAAAACTTATCAAATCATATCCCAAAATGTTATTTCTAGTGACAACTGTAATGGCTACTGAAGCAATGGTAAGACTAGTTTAAACTTAGGGTGAGAAATACCATAGTATATTTTCACTTTTTGAGGGTAGTATCAAAATCTTAGAAATTTAATTATTTCAAACGTGTTCTTTTCAAACCAGAGTACCTGCAGTGAGGAGATGGTGTGAAACATGTATCTAGATTTAAGACTAGTAAGCAGGGTATGTTCACTAGGCTGATGTGCTAAATTTTAATAAGTTCTAAATCTATTGGTCTCTGGAAATACCTTACAAAAATTAAAGTAAAAGCAATGTCCCTGTTATAGTTCATAATCATTTAATATGTTGGAAAAAATTTCACACATTACTTTACAAATATCTTTCCAACACCATTTCCTTTTAAATTGAAGGTAAGATCTTTTCTATAACTTTCTTTTTTTGTGGGGGCAAAACTCTCAAGATCAATTTGACCTTGAAAAAGAAAGTCATAACCCGACACCTTGACATGCTACTTGGGGACTTTCCCCCAAAACTTTTCATTTTGCCCCTGGGAAGCCATTGGAGAGTTTTGGTCTTTTGGAACTATTTGAAAAGAAGGGCTTTCTTTGAGCCAAACTTGGAGAAAGCTATTGGAACTCTATTTTCCTAATTTTACTGGCCACTTCTGAAGCTAACTGTTGTATCCTCAGGCTTATACAGGAGGCATAACAGAATCCCCATTATTCTGCCAGGGATCAGAGAACTAGGTAGGGAATCAAGAACCCCATAATTTTTATGAATGGCTATGCTAATACCCTCCCCTCAGAATGCTTATATTAAATATAATAAAAATACAATTAATGAGAGAAAAATGAGCAAACTATCTTACAAAACTATAGTAATCAAAACAGTATGGCATTTATATAAAATAAACACATAGATCAATTGAACATAACAGACAACCTGGAAATAAACACATGAATTTATGGTCAATAAATTTATGACAAAGAAGCTAAGAATATAAAATGGGGATAAAGTAGTCTTTTCAAAAATAGTGCTGGGGAAACTGAACAGCCACATGCTAAATACTCAAACTGTGTACACCATGTTGTGCTGTACACAAAAATCAACTCAAAATGGATTAAAGATGTGAATGTAAGATTTGAAACCATAAAACTCCTAGAAGAAAACAGGTGGTACGTTCTTTGACATTAACCTTGGCAATGATTTTTTGGATCTGACACTAAAAGCACAGGCAGGAAAAGCAAAAATCAAATAGTGGACTAACACACCTCTGCACAGCAAAGGAAGCTATAAACACAATGAAAAGGCAACCTGCCAAATGGGAGAAAATACTTTCAAATCATATATATGATAAGGGGTTAATATAAAAAAAACTCACTGGCAAAAATCCCCAAACATCCTAATTAAAAAATGGCCAAATCTGAATGGACAATTTTTTCAAAGAAGACATGCAAATGGCCAACAGGTACACGAAAAGGTGCTCAACTTCATTAATCATCAGGGAAATCCAAATCAAAACCACAATCAGATAACACCTCACACCTGTTAAAATGGCTACTATTAAACAGACAAGAGATAAGTATTGGTGAAGATGTGGGGAAAAGAAAACCTTGTGAGCTATTAGTGGGAATATAAATTCTATAGCCACTATGGAAAACAGTATGGAAATTACTAAAAAATTTAAGAATAGAACCATCACATAATCTAGTAATACCTCTTCTGGGTATTTATTCAAAGAAAATGAAACCATTATCTTGAAGAGATATCTGCACTCCCATGTTTACTGAAGTGTTATTCACAACAGATAAGATATGGAAATAACCTAAATGTCCATCATTGGATGATTGTTATATGTATACAATAGAGTATTTTATTTAGCCATAAGAAAGAAGGAAACCCTGTCATCTGTGACAACATGGATGGACCTTGAGGGAATTATGATAAGTGAAATAAACCAAACAGAGAAAGACAAATACTGCATGGTATCACTTATATGTGAATCTAAAAAAAGAAAAAATCAAACTCATAGGAAGGGAGAATAGAAAAGTGGTTGCCAGGGGCAGGAGGTGGGGAAAATCAGGAGAGGTTGGTAAAAGGATACAGACTTTCAGCTATAACATGAATAGTCAGATAGAAAATGTAAAACATGGTGACTGTAGTTGATAATGCTGGAGGATGTAATTAAATGTTGCTAAGAGAGTAGAACTTAAGTGTTCTCACCTAGTAGAGAAAAAATAGAAAATGAAGTGAAGTGACAAATATGTTATATATAAGTAGATGGGGGGTCCTTTCACAATGTATACACATATAAAGTTATCATGATGTATACTTCAAATATCTTACAATTTTATATGTTAGATATACCTCAATAAAGCTGAATTAAAAAATGAACATTTTAAAGATCTAATACACAGCATTGTGACTGTTAATGCTCTATTATATACTTGAAAGTTGCTAAGAGAGCAGTTCTTAAATGTTCTCATCACACACAATTGTAATTATTGAGATAATGGAGATGTTAACTGACCCTATGGTAATCCTTCCACAATATAATATGTATCAAGTCATCATGCCGTACACCTTAAATTTGTACAATGTTGTATGTCAATTATATTTCAATAGATTTGGAAAGAAAAGACAAGAAGACAAAAGGACTGGAATGATCTTTATCTCCCCGAAGAACCACTTAGTCATCTTTCCATCAATTCAAGTTTTACCAGTTAGAAAAAAATCTAGTTATTTTTCCCTTCCCAAACAAGGCAGGGTTCCCTCCTCCACGCCTCCTCTGTACCCTTTGCATATTTTAACAGCAAAGTTAACTCATGTTCCTAGAATCATGTATTTATTGGTTACATTTCTTTTCCATCACTCTGTGAGCAATTTGAGAATAAGGAGTTTGTCTCATTTATCTGTGTGTTCCCACTGCTAGCATAACACCCACCGTATAAATGAATTCAGGTGGGTCTGCGAATATGTGCTTAGAAATACAGATATGGAGGTTCAAGAGGAAAAAGGGCAAAGGTGTTACGCTTTATATGTTAGATTATGACTTAGGAACCAATGGCTTGTTGGTTATTAGGGCCATGAGAATGAATGAGAGAGCCTGGGAACAATATTTAGGTGTAGAGCAGGATTTAAATAAGGAGAGAGGAGAAGAAATTAGCAAAGGACATTAGAAATTATAAGTACTTCTAATTCTGCTCTAGAGAGCAGTGTGGCAGAACCTAGGAAGGAAAAACTTTGAAAAGGAAAGTGTGGTCATCAGTGTGGCCAATGCACTCCCCAGAAGGATAAAATGCTTGAAAGTGGGGACAGGTGTTTGCTGACAATTTAATGCATCAACATTAGGAGCCTGGCTGGGTACCAGAAAGATTGTGAACTTTATTTGGTGACTTTGCAGATTTGAAAACTCTAGAGTGTCAAAATAGTATTTGAATGATATTATTATACCTTTTATTTTCAAAGTTTTTCTTGTAGTCAAATTCCTGATCCTGAGTCTGAATGGTTGTCACTGCTGTGTTTTTGGTGTTAACGATTTCTTTTCTTTGTTTCCTCACTAGAAGTCCTCTTGCAGCTGAAACATAAAAGGCCCAGAGTAGTGTTAATCATAATAAATAAAAGACCATTATTTCAATGAGTAGAAACAAATGTCTTTTTGACCACTAATTTCAAAGAGGAAAATGAAACTAAAGGCTTGAAATAGAACAGGTTTATAAAAAATAGGAATACATTAATAAGATTTTTCTAAATGACAAGCTATATAGCAAGAAAATAGTTAGATTAACTTTTGTATTAAAAACAATATTAAGATGAAACTAAAATGATAGAAATGGGTGAAATTAATAAAAACACAACATGTACTAATTTGCTTAAAATCTGTTAATAATTATTTTCCTTTTATTTTTGTCATGTTAGCCTATCCATGGGTAAAAGGTGCTATTACCAAATGTTTTTTGGATCTTTTGGCCAATTTTCCTTGGAGCTGGATATTTTTCAGAATTCAGATTTAAACTTTTCTTCTTTTTAAGAGAAGGTGAGAGCAAATAAAGTATTTTGCCATATGTAATGTGCACTTTTCCCCTCAAATTTTTGAGGGAAAAATAAGAATGCACATTATACATGGGCAATATAATTCCATATCTATATAAGTGTTTTTAATTCTCTTATTTATGCTTATGCATTAAAAGTGTAACTCTAGAAAGCAATAATGATATCTGTTTGCAAAATAATACCCGGGAATTTGATAATCGATTTTGTTTCTAAAGATACATAAATAAAAAATTAAAAAGAAAGATTTGTTTTCCTGAAAATTTGGTCCAAAAACATGGGTGCACACTACATATGGCAAAATGTGGTAACATATTTTGTAACACACACCATGTCAGGCTGGCATTTCATAATTCAATGCTAATGTTTCAGCAGAATAACACGATATTTTTAAGTGGGATGAAGAAAGGACTGTAAAAACAGGGTCATATTTCACTTTCAAATGAATTATGGAAAACCCTTTTTCATCATTTTATAAACTTTGGAATTGTGGATAAAGAATTAGATCCCAAACTACAGGATTTGCATTTTGTTGTCCCAGTGAGAAGAAGTTAAGGTCTTAAAATTCCGAAGGAGATGATGATAAGCCTTCACGGAGTGACAGAATGAGGGCTGGAACATGAATCTCTGCGATGCTAGTTAGCTATTCTGCCCATCGCATCGGTGTTGTTCAGAATACAGGCTGCAAATCAATAGTGGATCTTAAAATTGATCTAGTGGGCTAAATCTAGCATCTAAAAATGAAATAAAATAAGCCAGAATAGAAAATGTCAGTGTGCACTGCTTGTAGTATGTGTATGTATCAGGTTACAGAGTAAAATAAATTTTTCACTATAGATGTTCAGTCAAAAAACTTGGAAAGATACTGTACTAAGCCATATTAGGTTCTAAATTTAGTTTCTTACAGAAGAATGGAAAGCAAAATCCAACTCTGAATATATTTTAATAAAAATTTAGAATATGGTTATAAATATTATGTCCCTACAATTAACAGAAAGAATTGAATGCCATTTAAAATGAAATTTAATTAAGATGTCACAAATTATGGCAAGTGTAACCTTTGGAATGAAGTAGAATAAATCTTGTTGTCCAATGGGTTATAATAATATGATGCTTGAGATCTGTAATTAATTCAATCACTTGCCCTATCTCGCAGAGTAGGTCAATTGTGTTTCGATAATACTTGGTAGAAAATTTAAAAATTAAATTATTTTATTTAAAAGAAAACATTTGTTCAAATATTAAAAGTATCAATCACTAGAACAATCTGATTTAGATTCAGTATACAGAAAGTATCAAGGTAAGAGTCTGGAATGAAATGCAGAAGTTGCATAAGAACTGGAGGTTTGTATTGAAGATTTGATTTCATGCCCATATCAAAACATAACATTACATGTTGTTACACTGTGAGATGGTCTGATGATTACCTGACTGTATTTTTATAGCACTCTCTTTCCTCTTCTCTTGTATCTTTTGGTACCTTCTTGAACCCAAGAATCCTCTGACACAGGCTTGAATCAAAATAAGCTTGTCAATGGCTTCCTTTCGCATTAAATTTAACTGCTCCACATGATAATATTTAAGAAACACCTTAAGAGAATTAAAAGAAAATACAAATAAAACTAAGGCACACAGATGTGAACAGTCATGCAGTATGCTTTGAAGAATGGATCACATTTTAAATCTTTTTAGATTTTGGAGAGCACTATCTTATGGTCTCCCAAAGCATAAGATTTTGGCCTGAATGTTGCTCTGACATCATAGATTTATATGCTTGAAGAAGATGCTTACATGCTTCTCTTTGAGAAGAAATACAGTTTGAAAATCACACTGTTTATTTGCAACAGGTAACCAGGTCTTGTGGACTGGGCCAATAAGAGTGGAGGATGTTGAGCTCTTCTATCAGTTTTAGCATCATATACTTTAAGCAAAGCTAATTTTTATGCTGTTATTTTTTAAAAGACAGTTATATATTTCCCTAATCTAAAAATCTTACAAAGCTATTTGCAAGACAGAAAGCAATTATAGTTATGGCAGATCATTAATCAAATGCTTATGGAGACCTATTACTCGCACTCACCCGCTGGGGACGTACAGGTGAACAAGGAGGCGCACTGTCCGTTGGGGGCTTTTGTGCTGTCAGCAGAGGGCGGAATGAGCAACTTCCTCACCAGACCCAGCGGCCACCATGGAGGAAGGAGGGCTGACTTTGATCGTTTAAAAATCAAAATGAATTCTAGCAAAAGGGGGGCGTGAGGCCTGCAGGTGTTCTCACCTAAGAGTTTTCACACTGCTCCCTCCCCTGCACCCCCCTCCCAAGGAAATAGGAAGGTTCTTTTTCTTCTTCTCCTTTTAATGGCTACTTTTACTAATAAAATTCTCCTCAAAGAGAGTTTACTGAATCCACTAAGAAAGTCCCTTAAATTCAAATTTAATAGCTGAGTCATGAGACCTGGTTGCCCAGACTCTGAAATTCTCTCAAAATTCCATTACTTGAAAGCTGGGCACCAGAGGCAAACAGTTCAGCTTTATACATTTTGATTGAAGTTACTTTTAATTTCTACAGGGCTCTAGATATTAATATATTTAGTCCATTCTACTGTTGACAATTCATTTAAAATTCAATCTGTTTAAAAAGGTCATCTTTTTGTGTGTGTGCAGCATTAGAAATGTTCCTATAGTGAATACTTTTATCCATCTTAATGAGTTGGAAAAGGTGAAGTGGAAAAATACAAATAGCTTTAATAGTTTTAAAATGTTACTCAAATATCATGCAGAACTGGAACCGCAAAGGGCCTTTTTACAAGTTAAAACTCCATTTGAAGTTATGCATGTGTTTCAGACCGTGAATCATGAGATTTCAGCCTGACAAACCTCATCTTTGTGAACATTTAAAAGAAAAGGATATGAATAAAATACACATCTTTTTAGTGCTCCAAATTTCCCCCTTCTAAATACTAAAGTAAATATAGTTTATTGAACATGTAGGACTCAGTCTAAGATAAACATTGAAACAAATCTCTTAAATTGTTACAGTACCAACATCTCATCTGAATATTATGAAGATTCCCACACCTCCTCCCTCCAAGACTAATCCAAATTTCTTTGCAACCATGGAAGTTTGTCTGAGTCTGGGTCTATGGTATGGCTGACAGTGGTTATCCTTGAGTGGTCAGTCTCTGGGTACTTCTTTTCTTTAGATGGGCTCTCTGATCCATCCTCCCCCAGCGACACATTTATGTGCCCCAAAGACCTGGTACTCTATCTGTTTATACCCATCTTGTGATACTCCGCGGGTACCTGCAAAGTCCAATGTATCTTTTCTCCAAGAAGCCCCCTGTCTTACTTCCATATTAAAAATGGGTTATGATTTTTTACTGCATGTTCTAAGGGATTAAATAAACTAAGATCTCCCTGGCTGGCGTAGCTCAGTGGATTGAGCTCAGGCTGGGAACCAAAGTGTCCCAGGTTCGATTCCCAGCCAGGGTACATTCCTGGGTTGCAGGCCATAACCCCCAGCAACCGCACATTGATGTTTCTCTCTCTCTCCCTCCCTTCCCTCTCTAAAAATAAATAAATAAATAAATAAATAAATAAATAAAATGTACCATAGTTTAAAAAAAAATAAACTAAGATCTCACAGGCTCTCACATCTAATACAGAGCACATCAGTACACAAACACATATAGCAAGTCTAATAATATTGGTAAGTACTTCATTCTAGATAAATTTCAAGTTTATAATAGAAGATTTGAGAATTAAGAAAAAACACAAAATCCTATTTAGATCATGGTTTTCTACAGCTTTTTGACTATATTTGGCAGTGATAAAATAGAGAAAATACATCAGTCTGTTTTCGATACTATTTGATCTGAAGTATACTCACTATAAATTTCATCCTATTTTTGGATAAGTATTCAAGACAATTTTTTTTCTTGGACTTCTTAAAAGAAACATTTATGAGAACAAAATATTTAATTTTGCTGAAGAAAATCTTTTTCCCCTATGTGAAACTAAGATCCTGTAATATAAAAAGCCATAACATTTTCAATCAAGGTAAAATGTTATAATTCTCAGTAAAGCTAACATAACTACTAATTTTTGTCTTGAAAATTACATGAAAACCTTACTTTTGTTTTTCCAAGAGCCCAGTTATCAAGACCAGCTTTTTCCAAAATGGTGGCACAGGTGTCGGGGCTCACTGGGGGCTCCTCGCTCCACTTGTAGCAGAGAACATGGTACCTTCAAGTGGGAGAACGGGCTGGTTAGCATTTTGCAAAGGTCCAACATCTCTGAGCCTGGTGGTCATGCAACAGCTCCATGGAGGGGAGGGAATAGATGCCTCAGATTTAATGCAGCAGATCCCTCAGGCACTCTAGACCAGCTCTGGAGTAGATCAAATTCTAGACTAACACAAATCCAGTCCAGGCTATTTGTATGAATTTGAGCACTGTTTTTTTCGGTTTAGTAATTGCTTTTCAACACTTAACACTGAAATCTCTGGAAAAAGCTGCACTGGAACACAAACAAAATAGAAACAGACACACAGATACACAGAACAGACTGGCAGCTGTCAGAGGGAAAGGGTAAGGGGGCTGGATGGAAATAGTGAAGGAAAAAAAACAAACCAACTCACAGACACAGACAATAGTATGATGATTACCAGAAAGAAAGGGCATGGGGGCAGGTAGAAGAGGGTAAAGGGAGGGGTGAATAGTGACAGAATGGGACTTGACCTTGGGTGGTGAACACACAATACATTATACAGATGATGCATTGTAGAACTGTACACTCGAAACCTATATAATTTTATTAACCAATGCCACCCCAATATATTCAATAAAAATTAAAAAAAATTAGCTGGGTATTTTTTAAAAAGTAACATTTCTCTGTGCACTGAATGCAGAAGGGCTCCAGTGGCAAGAAGCAGAGGGAATGGTTTTATTCTTTTCTTTTCACTTTCACAAAAACATTGGAAGCTGATCTTAAAATTGGATGAAAGGGTTTACGTCTATGCAAACTTCCCACCAGTGTTTACACACTTTCTATCACTGTTTTCCTTGAGTTACGCCTTGTCTGTTGCTGGTTGATTTCTCTGTTGGTTTAATACATTAATAATTGAAAGGAGGAAGTGAGTAAAAGAGGCCGTAAGTTTTTCAGGCTAATCACAGTCTAGTGGGGAAAGGGGGCGAATTAAAGGAAGAAAAACCAGTTTTCACTGGTCAACAATCTTGTGCAAAAAGGCAGATTTCTAGAGTTTTCAATACTACCTTATGTTTATCCAATTTCTTGGTGCAGGATTAACCTGAGAGTTCAGTGGAAGCAAAGCAGCAAGTTTCAGTGGTTTTAAATGTCAGAAAGAGGCCATGCTATGTGGCAGACTGTGGTAGCACGGCGAAGTGAAGTGTGCCCTACTGAGAGCTAGGGGAGCAGAGCTCTAATCTAGTTACCTGTGTGGACTTAGACACACCATGGAACCTCTTTAAGTATCAACTTTCTTATCTAAATATGAGCCCACAGATAAAACCTCTAAAAATAATACATCCTAGTTCCACCATTTCATTACATTGAATCTTCAGATGAACCAGTTTCTGGTTAGGCTTTTGGAGAATTCTGGCTTAGAATGGTCTACAATGAAGTGATGGCCATAGTTTTTGCTGTCTGTGCAAATAATCTCAGAAAGTGCCTATTAGTCTCCCATGCATTAGCCCTGCCCATTGGAGGATTAAACTTGTTTTTTATCCTCATCCAAGGATAAGCTTATTTATTTTAGAGAGAGGGGAAGGGAAGGAGGGAAACATTGATGTGAGAGAGAAACATTGATCAGTTGCCTCTTGTAGGTACCCCAGCAGGGGACTGAACCTTAGGTGTGTGCCTTCACTGGGGAATGAATCCACAACCTATCAGTTTATGGGAAAACATTCCAACTAACTGAGCCACACTGTCCAGGGCTTCAGTATTAAACTTGCTCTTTCTCAGTCTGTCAACTGTGTCCCGGCTTCATTTCCTTCTAGATCCAGTTAGGATCTCAAAAGTCGTCACATGAGCCACCCTAAGTGAACACCCTTGACTCTCTCACTCTCATTGTTTTGTTGCACATGCTCTGCAAACATGCAAACCTGGACCACCCTGGGCCACCATCTGCTTCTCTGCTCTCATGTCAGGCTTCAGAGTACTGCCCGTGAAAATCCCCATTTATTCATGGTGTACTCCCCTACACATATATGGCCTCCTGATTCAGCTGGGCCCTCAAGGATGCTCAGAATCCTCATTGGTGTCCGTGGCCACTTCCCTCACTCAATCCCCACATAGCTATTTAATCTTTCCTGCCCCCATCAAGCCCTACATTTTCCCTGCACTCTGAACCACTCTCAGCAAATATACTTGTCTACTGTTTTACTAGAGGCCACCAGGCACAAGCTCCACCAACTTCTTCCCCAACTACAAGTTCATTTGCCCACTATTGATTCTTTCTTCCTCCTTCAGAAGAGGAGATACTCATTCTCCATCTCCTTGTATTCTGGGTGCCGACTTCTCCTCCTTTTCTGTATATTTTTTATTCTTTTTCTTACTTGTAGCTCCTTCCACTTGGTACAAAACAAACCCCCTAAGTCTCTCATCTAAAATGATTCTATATCCCCTACTGGTTTTATAGGTAATTTGAAAGATTTTTTGAAATAATTGTCTCCATTTCTCTACTTCCCATCACTCCTCAGCTCCTGGAATCTTAATTGGATCACATATAACCTTTAGTAATGAAATCTAAAGCATTGTTTCCACCTTAATCATAAGTGTTTTCCTGCAACATTTGATATTGTTGACCACTCTCTCTGTCTTGAGAGTGTCCCCAGGGTTTCCATCCCACCTTGTCCCCCTGGCTGCTCCCTCCTCAGTCTCCCTGACATGCTTCATATTTAGATTTGCTGCTTAAAAGCTAGTGTCCTACAGTGTTCCATTATTTTCTAAGCTCTCTTCACAGATCTCTTGTTAAATGCATGGTTCCAACTATTTCCTGTATGGGATGATTCCTAAATCTGTATCTTTACACCTGTTTACATGATTCTGAACACATTACTTCTGACTGCCGACTCTATATCCTAACCTGGTTATTGCACAGACACTCCAAACTCAGCAAAATGCATCATCTTTTCTTTCCTCTGCTAGTTCCTATTTTTGTGAATATCACCACTTTTGAAAAGGTACTAACAGAAATCTGTGTGTCATCCTAGAGTGTCCCCTATTCTTCACTCAGTGTACTGAACAAGCGTAAAAGTCCCTCTGGAATCCATTTCTTTCTCTGTATTCCTACTGTCATTGCTTTAAAGCTACTCCTCACCTCGATGTCTGTAATTGTCTCCTCACTGGTTGTGTCCATCTTCACTCCCCTCTCCCTTCCCTAGGCCAACCTGTACAGCTCTGTCTGAATTATCTTAAAATGAAAATCTGATCACACCCTTTTCTGACTTCAAAGTCTTGGAGAATTTCCCAAGTTCTAAGCTGAGATGGCAAAATGGGGTCCTTTCAAAGGCTGGCAGGTAACATAAATATGAAAGGCTCAGAAGCAGTGGAAATGAAGTCATATGAACTTAAATTGAAAGCAGTCATTTAAAATTGGTTGCCACATATGATGACTAGTCTGAACACTGCTTCCTGCTCTGTATCCCTGCCCATCTTTCCGGCCCCATGTTTTGCAACTTCCCATGGTCATCTTGAGCTCCAGTCATGACAGTTATTTAAAATTATGTTGAAGGGTCATGTTTGCTCATGCCTCCATGCTTTTGTGTGTGTTATTTCCTATGCCTGAATGTTCTTCCATCCTCACTCCTTGTTCTCTTAAGGGAGATCAACTCATCCAACAGGCTAGAGACTCTTCTTAACCTCTTTTCGATGAACAGACTGACTGGGTTCATGACATTCTCCTTCCCTGTGTGGGGCACACTGACTGACGTCCACCGCACTCCTGGAGCTCACGGGCAGCAGCTCTCGCTGGTGCGCCAGTGTGCTTTGCTCTGCCAAGCCAGCTGGGTTTACTGCCAAGCCTGTTTTGTCGGTTGCACTTGAGGACACATTAGTCAAATAATTATCAGGTAAATTGGTGAAATATGAATGGGGAAAGCCAGAGAGTTGTTTATACAAAACTGCAGTGAATGTGTTGGTAAGATTTCAAAAAAAAAAGTGTTCTAGAAAACTAGGGAATTAAACATGGATGAAGCTATTACAGAGGGTTGAGGAGAAACAAGAAATGTTCAGTCCTGTGATTGTTTTACAAGTATCTTTAGCTTCTTGCTTCACTTCTAGAAACATTAACTAGAAATCATAAATAAGGGGTTATGGATAGCTTATGTAAGAAAGAGTCAGTTAACTCTGATTAGTGGACTTTTATTCAAAGAGAAAAATTGATCCTATCTCAAAAGATTGTAAAATGAATATATGCCCATATTCTAAGTTAAAGTATATATAGTATGTACTTATACTTTTATAAATATTTATTTATAGTATATATTACTTTTATGATTCTCTGCTTTTTTGGAACGACTACTATAATTTAAGAAGTCTTACCCTTTCCTCTTCACTCACCATCTCTACTTCATGCTCTCAGAGTACCTTGTGTATACTTTCATTGAAAATATCCACCATTCTTATATTCATTCAACAAGTATTTGTTGAGTACCTAGTATGTTCCAGGCACCCATGTAAGTGATGGGGACACAGCCATGAACACAGCAGACCAACAGACACCCTTGCCTCCTGGAGTTTACATTACATTGTATGATAATGTAGATAATTAGATCCCTGTCTCCACAACTAGTCTGTGAGTTTCTTAACATCAGAGACTCTTTTATTAATCTTGGATTAGGATTTGTGTTCATCTGTTTTTTTTAAGGATTGGAACACAGTAGATGCTCAATTAAATGCTTATTGAATGACTAATGAACAGTCTCTGGGACTTTGCTGTGGAAATAAACATCTAAGCAGATCAGATGTGTTTATAGAGAAACGCTCAGATTGGTGCTTTGTTGTACCTCTTGGTTTAAAGACTTGATTTAAAGCCAACATACTGACTTCTGCTTTGTTTTGGTTAGCTTTGTGATTTAAACTGTGGGATTTAGGACTATAGCATTATGGATAGTAATTTGGGGATTTGGGGGCTGAGGCAAAAATAATAATAAAATAATTATCATTATTATGTATTATTGACAATTGTTTCTATCAATAAGCTTTGCACATATTATTTTATTTAATGCTTCTAACCACATATAAAGCTGATATGATGATCATCATTCCTATTTGCAGATTAGAGACCTGAAGCTTTTAGTATTCAAGTAACTTTGAACAAGGTCACATATTTAAATAAGTGGTAGAACTGGGATTCATACCTGGGTTTTCTGACTTCAAAGTATGTTTACTTACCTACTTTACTATACTACTGCTTATCATAAGTTCTGGTTCTATTAGAACTCTGGGAGCCAAACCACCATGTTACAGATGCCTGGTGGGAAAATTGAACTAATTCCAGTGGTTTCTTAGTATAAGGGTTTATTTGAAATAACTATAGTAAAAACCCAGTGTCAGGTGCAAAGTAAGTTCATGTTATATACCTTTCCTTAAGATTGTTTCTTTACCACAGAGTAGAAGTGTTCTACCACTGAACAGACAAAGGGTCTGATGAATTTTGCATTGCACAAGGAAGGTTAGTCAAAGGTTAAGGCAGGACAGAGGAGGTTCATTTAGCCCTATTTACACCTCCACAGGGCCTTGGCAAATTGTTCTGCCTTCCTAAGAGTCTATGCCAATTTGGATGATAGCTTTCAAATCAGTGACAGAGAAGAGGCTTGGTCTTTTATTTCTGGAACTTCCTCTATTTAGAACAGCTTTTCACATGTTCTCTATCTACTTAGTTTTCCCTTCTCCTCATTTATCATGTAGTAATTTGCTATTCTATAATAGTACAGGACTTAGAAATACATTTCAGAATTTATTCTCACTCTGTCCTTCTAAATAAGCAACCCACACTATAATTATCATCAAGAAAATGAGCTTAGTTTTCCTTATGGTCCATATTGTAGAACCATGGATAATTTTGAAAGAACTAGATTAGTCTGGCATTCAAGGCCATATCTTTAACCCGATCAGTTTTCTCATCCTATCCCACCTTATTGTCTGTCATTTCAGTAACACCCATTCTGCCAATCCAGTTTAATCTAAGCCCCTCTAGTTTAGGCACACCACTTATACCCTGAGAAAGCTCCTTCCTGTCTTTTCCACCAAACATGCCATCTATCTGGTCCCAGTTTGAGTCTTCTTTCTTGATGTTCTCTTAGCAGTCCTCTTGGAGATGATCATTCTCTCCTCAGTTTTTTATATTATGTGTACCATTCCCTTGGATCTTGGTATTTATTACCCCGCACTGCTTATTAACTTTCCATGCCTATGGCTCAGATAATTTTAACTGGATTGTTTTTTCTTGAAGATTAAGCCTGCATTTTAAAGTTTTAAAGTTCAGTGTTTCCAATAGTGATTAGTATGGCACCTTGTACATTAAAAAAATCACTAAAATATAAGGATATATATATTAGTATTATATTAATGTTACTTATATTAATTCTTAAGCAAGTTAAAGATCTACTCTTCTAAAAGTGAAAAGCATGGTAACATGGTCAAATTTTAATTTAAAACTTGAGGCTCTTTTGCATCAAGAGCTTGTGGGTTACCTGCTTTCTTTCATGTTCAGAATGAAAACTTTACCTACTGGCCAATAAGAATTACAATTTTTTAAATTTCTTAGTTTAGGATATAAAATTGTGTCTGCTATGTGAGAAGTGAAGTCAGTGATTAGTTAGATGCTGGCTGTACTTCTGAACTCTAAAACTTGAAGTTTTAAAGTCTGTGTTAAACTAAAATAAAGAATTTGTCAGTGTGGAAGTCACCATATTTGTGTAATTTTAGATGCCATTATAACAAAGTGGTAGGGTTTACTTCACTTCAAGGTGCTCCAAATGAATGCTTATCTTTTCTTTCCTACTTCTTTAAAGAAAAAAATAATCAGGAACTACCATGGATTACTGAAACTATGAAAATTTGTAAAAAGAATAAGGATTCTCATTTCATTTGGTAAAGGTACTGGTTACCCCCAGTAAAAGGACGCTTGACTCAAGGTCATGTTTTGGTTTGCTGTTTTCTGGTGGGTGGAGGGAGTCAGAATCATAGTTCTGTGTGTAGTCACAAACCTTTGCTTTGTTCTTAACACTAATTGATAAACTCTGAAAAAAGCTAGAGAATATGGAGAATTCCGCAAATGCTAAGTTTTACCTAAAAATTTGAATAGACTTCACTTTTAAAACTAAAACTTCAAGTTTAATGGCTAATACAAACCATAGAATACATACCAAAAACATAAGCATTTAAAATTTTAAATACATAAGATACTGAATCCCTACATCACCACAAATGTGTTATTTAATAAAATATATTTAATATACAGTTTAGTTCATTTTACATTAATCTCAAATATCAGAAAGGAATCCTTATACCCTTTATGTCTCCTAAGTCACCTTTAGAGACATATCTCATTTGATTCTTGTAACAGTTCTATCGGGTAGTCATAGCAGGTTTATTGACGAGGGAAATGAAGTTTCTCAACCGTTTACATTTTAGGCTGGATAATCCTTTGTTGCAGGGGCTTGTCCTGCGCATTTTTGGATGTTGGGCAGTATTCCTGGTCTCTACCCACTAGATGCCAGCAGCCATCTCCACATCTCACCAGGTGAGACAACCCAAAGTGTCTCCAGACATCAACAAATGTCCTTTGAGGGTGAAATCTCCCCTTACTGAGAATCACTGGTATAGGCCATGGTCACACAGCAAGTGGCAGGGCCAGGATGAGAACCAGATAGGAGCTCAGGCCTCTCAATCATGCTGCCTGTGCTGCCACATTGGACCTCCCAGCTGCTGAGAGAGACTTGCAGCTCCAGTTCCTGGTTACCTTCTCTTTTACTTATCTATCTATCTATCTATCTATCTATTTAATTGTTGGTCAAGTACAGTTGTCTCTATTTTACTCCCACCCTCCCCCTCCCACTCCAGCCATCCCCTGTCCCCACCCTTGATCCTACCCGTCTTTGGTTTTGTCCATTTTGGGACAGCATGGATGGAACTGGAGAGCATTATGTTAAGTGAAATAAGCCAGGTGGTGAAGGACAAATACCATATGATCTCACCTGTAAGTGGAATCTAATCAACAAAACAGACAAGCAAGCAAAATACTGACAGTAACCAGACTGGTTACCTTCTCTTTCAATACACAATCCTTAGCATGAACAAAATGCTTCCTCCCAAGAATGCCTAAGCAATTGTTTCTTATTGTTTCCTATAATCTTCTGAAGAATTTTGATATAAATTGCACATGGAAACTTAAAAAGGAATCCACATACCGCTTTATAAAGTTAGCAAAAAGTATCCGATGTGAGTATCCTAGCCTTCGAATCCTTGCTGTTTCCAGAATTCCCGTGTAGCGAAGCTGTAGCAGAACTTTCTCTTTGTCGTATTTTCTTGCCTGACGTTCATTATTTGGTTTGATGCAACGAACAAAATGAGGTTGGCCCACCACCATTTTAGATAACAAATCCATCAGGGAATACTATAATATGCAACAAAAGTAAATTTCCCAGTGTGGCATACAAAAGTTTATGAGCTTCTAGGTCTTACTTTTTATTGTAAGGAACAAAAACTAAAAACTGAATATTAAACATGCTTGTGTTAACTCATAGTGAATGGAGGGAAATTTGTATTAATGACAATTTTATATACAGTATACTTTATTTTTAAAAGTATTTCAATGTTGTTCAATTGCAGTTGTCTGCGTTCCCCCCATCACTACCCCCGCCCCAGCCAAACCTCCATCCCTCCCTTGTTTCCACCATCCCCCCTGGTGTTGTCTGTGTGTCCTTTATAGTAGTTCCTGAAAACCCTTCCCTTCATTGTCCCCTCCCCCCTCCCCTCTGGTTATTGTTAGATTGTTCTTAATTTCAATGTCTCTGGTTATGTTTTGTTTGCTTTTTTCTTTTGCTGATTATATAGTATGTTTTAAAAGACAGATTTCCTCATAAAAATGTAGAGGCAATAACTAGGAACTTAGCTATGGAAAATTTTGCCTGTGTCCTGGATGGTATAGCTCAGTGGGCTGAGTGTGGGCTGCAAAGTAAAAGGTCACTGATTTGATTCCCAGTCAGGGCACATGCCTGGGCTGTGGGTCAGGTCCCCAGTAGGGGCCAAGTGACAGGCAACCACATACTGATTATTTCTCTCCCTCTTTTTCTTCCTCCTTTCCCCCTCTCTAAAAATAAATAAATAAAATCTTTTAAAAAATGTGTCTGTAAATTCTAAAGGCAACTGTAATTAATAGATTAAATTATTTTTGATATAGTTTATAAGTAATTATATCCTCTCAGGGAGACTTGCCAAATTATAATATTTAAGCACACAATCTAGTTTCCTGCTTATGCTACTAATTTCCTTATCTAGCTCTTTCTTTATAGAAAGAATAAAAGTAAACATACTTTAATCCCTGTCAGAATCATCTCCTACTTTAACATAAGGACTGAGAAGTTAAGGCAGTTTAATATGTAGGACATAGTTATAAAAATAAGCAAATCCATGTAAATTCTCTAATCTGCTTTAGATTGATAATTTTCTGATTTATTTTAGATTTTAAAAATCATAGAAATAAGAAAACTGTTATGCAGCAATACCTTATTAAAGCAGCAGCCAATTTCCTAAGTATAAAAAACTAGTAGCTGATTAATTAAATATATAACATATTAAGATAATCATGGTTCAATTAAATGTAGAATACCAGAAAACCGGTATGTTAGAGACCAGGATTATAGGTAGTTGGCCAGGGAATGAATGTGTGGACATTAATGGCTGTTGATGGCTGGATCTCTTTCAGTGCTGGAAATACAGAAGCCTACAGTTAGTTACAAGGCCAGAGCAAACCAAACGCTGGCATTGGGCAACTGACACAGCATTGGATTCGCATGGCTTCCTCTCGGCCCCGAGGCTCAGATGTGATCTCCGTCACATGGCTGGGTTTGTTATTTTGGAGCCCTTTCTCATTACATTTATCAGTGAGTCATCATTCCTCTAGCCTTGCAAACATCTGCCAGACAGTGTAGATACAAAGGTGATAGACAAATCTGTTGGTAAGCTGGGCAAGAGCTTCTTGCAGTTTAGGCACTAGTTTTCCTTAGGGACCCAGTGGTTACTCTGTGTTCATTCTTTTGAGGTTTTCACCTTATCTGTGTGCAGCAAGACATGGAATGGGAATGAATGCTCAATCTTGTCCTGTCTGTCTATCCTAAAATTATTCAGGAGTGGGAAGGAGCATTAATAGTTACTGTAGCATCAAATTAAAAGCCCTTTTTAAGTTTTATTCTGGTGGAAATGCATTTGGTTCTATGGACAAATTTTAATCCAGGTATAAACCCTCTATTAAGATGGACCTAGTATACAGTAATTTTACAGATTTTTGAGTGTATACTATAATACATCCTATATCTAACAAATAGTAATTAAAACACAGTAAAAATTCTTTTTTTGTTGATAGCACACTATATTACTAACTTTTGATCTGTCACTCTCATTTAGAATAAATAACACCCTTAAGCACAGCATATCATAATTTAATATCTTACCCTAAAATATGATGCAACTGTTTGTGTCTTCATGTTGGTCGTCTCTCTGGCGTGACGTGTGGTTTCTCCAGTTTCACCCTAAGAAGACCAAGGGAGACAGTGATGCCTCAGTACTGACTGTGCTTTGTGATCCACAGGGAGCACATGGAATTTTCCTTCAGGTTATCATAGTCTATGCATTCAAACACATAAGGCAACAAAATGTCACTGATATTTTTTCTTTAAGGTAATTGTTTTTTCTTTTTTGATTATATTTTATTGATTATGCTATTACAGTTGTCCCAATTTGACTCCCTTTGTGCCCCTCCAAAGAGTACCCTCTGAACCCTCAGGCAATCACCACACCATTGTCCATGACCATGGGCCATGCCTGTAAGTTCTTTGGCTATTCCACTTCCTATACTGTACTTTACATCCCTGTGGCTATTCTGTAACTTCCTACTTGTACTTCTTAATTTCCTCACTTTTTTACCTATTCCCCTTAATCTCCTCCCATACAGCAATCATCGAATGCTCTTTGTATCTATCCATGACTCTATTTCTGTTCTTTTTGTTTGCTTAGTTTATTTTTTTTTAGATTTGATTGTTGACACATATTTATTGCCATTTTCTTGTTCATAGTTTTGATCTTCTTTTTCTTAAGTCCCTTTAACATTTCATATAATAATGGTCTGGTGATGATGAACTCTTAGGTTTGATTTGCTTTTTTTTTTTTCTTTGATTTGTTTTGTGTTGTTTTGGGGGGAAGGGCTCTTTATCTGCCCTTCAATTCTGAATGATAGCTTTGCTGGGTAGAGCTCTCTTGGTTTCAGGTCCCTGTTTTTCATGACTTTGAATATTTCTTGCCAATTCTTTCTAGCTTGCAAAGTTTGTTTTGAAAAATCAGCTGACAGCTAAGAAAACTCGTCCATAGGTAACTAACTGCTTTACTCTTGCTGCTTTTAAGATTTTCTCTTTATCCTTAACGTTTGGCATTTTAATTATGATGTGTCTTGAAGTGGGCCTCTTTGTATCCATCTTGTTTGGGAAACTCTGTGTTTCCTGGACTTGCATGTCTATTTCCTTCACCAAATTAGGGAAGTTTTCTTTCAGTATTTTTTCAAATAGATTTCCAATTTCTTGTCCTTTCTCTTCTGGCACCCCTATAGTGTGATACCGGACTGCTTGAAGTTGTTGGAGTGGCTGCTTATACTAGCCTCATATTTTAGATTCTTTTTTCTGCTTGTTGTTCTGATTGGTTGTTTTTTTGTTTCCTTATGTTCCAAATCATTGATTTGATTCTCAGCTTCATCCACTGTACTGGTGTTTCCCTGTAAATTGTTCTTTATTTCAATTAGTGTATTGTTCATTTCTAACTGGATCTTTTTTATACTGCTGAGGTCCTCACTAAGTTCCTTGAGCATATTTATTATTAGTGTTTTGAACTCTGCATCTAAAAGATTGCTTATCTTGATTTTGTTTAGCTCTTTTTCTGGAATTCTGATCTGTTCTTTCATTTGGGCCATGCCTCTTTGTCTCCTCATTTTGGCAGCCTCCCTATGTTTGTTTCTACATATTAGGTAGAGCTGCTATGATACTCTGTGTTGGTAGTGTGGCCTAGTATAGTAGTTGTCTTGGAGGATCCACTGACACAGCTACCCCTATAACCCAAGCTGGTTACTTGACGTGCACCTTCCATATGGGCTGAGTACACTCTCCTCTGTAGTTGAGCCTTGATTGCTGTTGGTAGGTCAAAAGGAGGGATTTTGCCAGGCCAGTCAGCTATAAGGACTGACTGTGACCACTGACCACCACCCTATGCCCTCCGTGGAGGGTCAGCTGTTACAGATGCAGGGCTGTGGTGTTTCGATGTGGTCTGTAGCTGTCCACTGGGTGAGCAAGCTCTGAGGTTTCCTGGGTAGTGCAGGCCAAGCTCAGTCCCCACTTGTGTTCTGTCCAGGGCTACCATACATGAGCTATAAAGCAATCTGAGGTGACTGCTACATTTGCCGAGCTTAGGAATTCCCAGGCAAAGCCATTTTGTGAATCTATGCTGGCTGCTGCGAGTGCTGGGCCTGGGGCCACTTAGCAAGAGGACAGGTGCTGGGGGCTCACTGAGGCTGGCTGTTGCATGTTAGAGAGGATTTAGGAAGTTGTGAAGCATGAGCCTAGACCAGGCATTCATATGGAAAAGTTATTGTTAACTACTTGGGTGGGTTCATAATTGGGTGGAACAGAGTCTCAGGGTATCTCCAGGGAACAGAAAACAGTGTTAGCCAGGTTAATGGAGTCTCAGATATAGATCCTGCCTGCCAGTTTTCTGACTCTGTGAGAGAGGGGATGGAGATTTAGAAAAGGGACAATGTCCCTTTGTCCCTTTTGGGGCAGTGGTCCCTCTGTCCACCTTTCCATCTGGGAGAAAGCTTTCCTCCCACTGCCCTCCCACCCCCTGCTCTCATTTTAATGGCAGACACTTCAGTTCTTCCCTGTATGCCACTAGTCCGTTTCAAGCTGCTGTCCCAGTGCTGGAGTTCACAGGGATTGAGTCTGAGTAAGTCTGTGTGTGAGTTATTTAACTGTTTGGGACTTGAGAAGTTTCTTCCACTAACTCAACCCCCACTGGTTTTTGCAGCCAGAGTTATAGGGACTTATCTTCCTGGCACTGGAACCCTAGGCTGGGGGTCTAATGTGGGGCTGGGACTCCTTACCCCCAAGATATCCTTCCCAAATTTTTACTTATTACACATGGATGTGGGACCAGCTCGTCCCATGCTCTGCCCCTCCTACCAGTCTGAATGGATGTGGTTTCTTTAATTCCACAGTTGTTGGACTTCTACTCAACTTGATTTGTGACAGTTCTGAGTGATCTTTGTTCTACAATTTAGTTGTAATTTTGATGTGGTTGTGTGAGGAGATGAGCCGCATTTACCTATGCCACCACCTCAACCAGAAGTACTAAGGTAATTTTTTAAGGTAACTGTTCAAATTCTCATTGGAACTTGGGTTGGTCATGCATAGGGTGTGGATATCTTTTATTTTTGCTAATACATTTTTAGTTTGTTTTAGTGTAATGTTAAAACTAGCTATAAATTAAGAGTTAAGAATATATCAAAAATGCATGATTATTTTAGTATCTAGCAGTAATACAAACATAACATAAATATCTGTTTAAGCAGAAAACAAGATCAAAGAGAAAAATGAAGAAAAAGACTTTACTTTTAGAAGCACGCAAATACTGCTATTGTAAGTGATTCTTAAAAATGCATTTTCTTACCTTTGTCAGGTTGACTGATTTTTCTGAAATTCTCATTTGATAGTTTATTACATTTTTAGTTTTTGAATGTGGAAGATTACCTATTAGAATATAGATAACAATAATATATCTTTTAGAATTCTCATGGCTAGAAGATTTTCCCCAATTACTTAAATATTAAAATTAAGCATTGTAGATCCCAAAATATTCAGACTTAAATCATTAGTTAACTATTTATTAAAAAACTTAAATATCAAGTAATATTATGTAAAGATTTATAAGAAAATTTTAATTCAGGAAAAAATCCAGCTTGGAGAATGGAAAGACAGAGGTAAATTTTGGATTTCCTTTTAATTGCTATAAAATATAGGGTGATTGTGACAAGGAAGTGATTTGCTTCTTTTGTGTTTACATTAAATGGCATCTGAGATTTTCTTTAACACAAAGACAAACTATATAACTGGCCTAAAAATCATGTAGATCATTAATTGCTATGAAGGGGTTATAGTGATTCAAGTATGGCTGAGAGCACTGGCGAATTTCAACCTAATATTCAGAAGTTTGTGCTTGGTGCGAGGGCTATATAAATGTTTACAACCAAAGGTCATGAAAATATGATGGTGTAGGAAAAAAATAATGACCTTCAAAGCCAAGAAGACCTGGGTTTGAATACCAGCTGTGGTACTTAAATTGTGTTACAATGGGGTATTTACTTAAGTCTATGGTTGTAGTTTGGATCCATAAAATGGGGAAAATGATGTCTACCTCACAGAATTTTGATGCAATATGATAGTATGTCTGTCACATGGTAGGCACCTGGAAATGTTAGTTCACTTTCACTGTTCTCCCACACCTTGCCAAGCACAATAGGACAACCACCCACAATCCAAAAATTTATCATTCTAGCAGTAATGTTCAAAAATCTCCAGAATTGGGTATCTCTTTGGAAAGAAAATTTCTCCTGCTCTCATTCTCTTAGGTGATAAGCAGAAGAAGCTAGATGTTTTGGGCAAATCCTTCACGTGCTTTGTGGTTGAAAAGGTGGCTCTGAGATGATGGTAAGGAAGGAACTCTGCCTGGGGTGTGGCCCACAGCGCTCTGCTCTATTCACCCCAACACCCACTTCCCTGCTGAGATGAATGTTTGCAGCAGCTTTTGTGCTGGGCTCACACTGCGCACTGCATTGTTCACCCTTCAGATGTGAAACTTATTGAATACAGAAAGGTAGAGAGAGATAGGAACAGGTGATCTCCAGATAAGAACTTCAAGGATTTCTATTGTTATTATTAGGATTACCAAGGAGTTTTAGGAAAAAAATTATCACAGACTTAGAGATTTCTTAGAAGCATGATGAATATACAAATTGCTAGTAGCACATTGATTAGGACAGACTACTTAATAGATACTTAGTATTACCTAAATGAAACCTAAAATTTTAAGTTTATCTAAAAACTAAAAAAACAGAGTAAATTTAGTAAAAGATTAATAATTTCATGTTAATAAAATGTATATACTAGTCATCAAATCATTTAACAAGCAGTAAAATTCTTTTAAAAACCCATCTCTGCATTTTGATAGGAACTAAAATTAGCATAAATCTTAATTTTAGAAAATAAATCCAGTTTGCTTTATTGTCGGCCTGATGAACAAACCTATGATAAACCAAACCAGAGATGTGAGCTGCAAGGAACTGTGCCACATTTCCCCTTAATAATGGCTGAATTCTTTCATATTTGAAGTCATAAATGCAAAAGGCCATGTCCTATTTTAGAATCTCGAAGACAGCTTAAATGCAGGGTTGAAGAACCTGGATTTTCAAGCCTACTTCTCTGAGGTGACAGTGGAAAAGTTGCTCAACATTTCTGAGCCTCAATGTCATCTGTGAAAGGATTTCTTCCACAGAGTGCTATTAGGAGTAAATAGAAGTACTTGGCATAGTACCTAGCACAATGCAATTTTAAAACAAATTTATCTATTATTTTTGTTGTTATTACTATATGTTTGCATAGCTAAGTGAATATAAAGCCCATATACTTTTGATGGGTTTGAGGTTTTGAGTTCCTGATACGACTTTTGACTATGAAGTTCTCTTCAGCTAGAGAACGAACTGTTCTGCTGATAGTCAGGAGGCATAATGTAGTATTAAAACTTGGCTGCATATTTTATAAGGGTGAAAAACATGAAGTTAGATGCATAGATGCTGTAGGTAGATACAGAAGGAGACAGTAATTGTGAAACTCAAAATTGAAAACTTGCTTCTGGTTTTAGAAGCAAAAAGATAGACTAGATTAACTGAAATGAGTAAAAAAAAAACAAACCCCAAGATATATGGAACAGTTTTTTTCTTTTCTATGTCTTTAAATCCTTACCCAAGGCTTTACTGATTTTAAAGAGAGGGGAAGGGAGGAAGAAAAACATGTGAGAGAGAAACATCAATTGGTTGCCTCCCATATGAATCTGCAACCTAGATATGTGTCCTGACTGAGGTTTGAACTTGCAGCCTTTTGGTGTATGGGCCAACACTCCAACCAATTGAGCCACCCGGCCAGGGCAGACATCTAACCATTTTAAAGTGTATAGTTCAGTGGTATTAAATACATTCATAACGATATGCAACCATCACTGCCATCCATCTCCATAGCTCTTTTCATGTCCTAAAACTGAAACTCTGCACATGTTAAATACCAACTACCCAATCTCTTATCCTCTAACCCCAGATAACCATAATTCTGCTTTATGTCTCTCAGAGTGACTATCTCATTTGGGTGGAATCATACAATATTTTTCTAGGGGGAGCAGTTTTTACTCATTGTGAATAAAGCAGTCCAGGACAGTGATCCCTGACAGAGGGGAAATAAATGAAGTGAGCCCTGTGATTCCCCCAGATTTCTCTTTCTGAAGAGGTTTTAAGCTGAAATGCAGAGAGGGTAAAGCCTGGGTAAAGAATAGGTGTGACCAATACAAAACAAATAGCAAGATGGTAGGATCAACCCAAATGTATCATATTAAATGTAAACGTTTTGATCACCACAATTAAAAGGCAGAGATTTTCAGACTGGATTTAAAAAAGCAAGGTCCAACTATATGTTATCTACAGAAAAACCCCTCTAAATAGAAACACAAAAATGAATTGAAATTAAATGTGTAAAAATGCCATTCAACCATGAATCACAAGAAAGCTGGAGTCTCCATATCATTATTAGGCAAAGTAGATTTCAGAAAAAGAATATTACCAGAGGTAAAGGGTCACTTAATAATAATAAAGGGGTCTATTCATCAAGAAGATAAAACAATCCTAAATTTTTATGTACCCACTAGTAGACCTTAAAAATACATGCAGGAAAAATGATTGCAATGAAAGGAAAAATCAATAAATTGACCACTGTAGTCAGATATTTCAAAACCCCTCTCTCAGCAATTGATTGAGCCAGAAGAAAACCAGTAAGAATAGAGAAGATTTGACTAATATTATCAAACAAGTAAACTAACTGACATTTATAGAGCACTCTACTGAACAGCAGCAAAATATACATTATTTTCAAGTGCAAATGAAACATAAATGAGGTGGAACATATCCTGAGCCATAGAAATGTTTCAATAAAATTAAACAGATTAAATCATACAAAGTATGTTTTCTGATCAATATTGAATAAATTAGAAGACCATAATAAAAAGGTGTCTTGAAAGTCCCAACATATTTAGAAATTAAATATAAGACTTGTAAATAACATATTTATGCCTATATCTATATTAGAAAAGAAGAAACATTTTCTTAAATCACTGACCTTAGCTTTTTATCTTAGAAATTAGGGGAGGAAAACAAAATACCCAAAGTAGACAGAAGAAAGAAGGTAATAAAAATAAAAGTGACAAAAAATCTACAAATAGAAAGCAAAATCGATAGAGAATATCAATGAAACCATAAGCTGGTTCTTTGAGAATACCATTAAAATTGATGTCAATCTATCAAGAATAAAATGGAAAGGGTAGAAATTATCAGTCTCAAGAATGAGAGAGCTGATATAGCTTTAAGATCTACAGACACTAATAAAGAAATAATATAATCAAATTGATATCAATAACTTTGACTATACAGATGAAATAGACAAAAATTTTAAAAGATACAACCTATTAAAGCTTATTAAAAATTAGATAACTTAAATAGCTTCATATTTATTAAAGAAATTGAATTTGTCATTAAAAACCTTCTCACAAAAAGCCCTTTGGGCCCAGATGGCTGCACAGGTGAGTCCTACAAAGCAACTTAGAATGATAACAATACTAATTTTACTTTTCTTGAAAATTGAAGAGGAGGCAATACATCCCAATACACTTTATGAGGCCAGTATTATTCTGATTCCAAAATCACAAAAAATAATTAGAAGAAAGGAAAACTACAGTCCAATATCCATGAATATATATACATATATTCTATATTCTTAACCAAATATTATAGAATATTATATATTCTTAACCAAATGTTAGCAAATTGAGTCAGGTAGTACGTTAAACATCCAATGCAGCATGACCATGTCTAGATTTTCTGAGGAATAAAAAGTTGATATAATAGTCAAAAAGCAATCAATGTAACTGACCATGTTTACAGATTAAAAAGTAGACAAATAAAATATATCAGATGCAGAAAAAGAATTTGACAAAGTTCAAACATGCATGTCTGATAAAAACTCAGCAAACTAGGACTAGAAACTAACTTATTTTTCCTGGTAAAGAACATCATACTTAGTGGGGAAAAGCTGAATGCTTTTGCCCAAAGATCAGGAATAAAGTGAGAATGTCCTTTCTTGCCACTTTTATTCAATATTGCATTGGTGATTCTAGTCAGTGCAACCAGGAAAGAGGAAGAAATAAAAAGCAAACAGAAGGAAAAACAGAGAAACCCTTTTATTTATAAATGATGTGACCATCTATGTAGAACATTCTACAAATATTACCAAAAAATAAATAAGTAAATAAATAAATAAAACCTACTCTAATAAATGAATTAAGCAACATTGCAGGGCAAGAGATTAATAGACAAAAATTAATTAAACACTCAGAATTTGCATTAAAGTTACCATTTATAATACCTTAAAATGTGATATACTAGCAGATATTTTGAAAAGGATGTGCAAGATTTGTACACTGAAAACTATAAACTATTGCAGACAGAAATTAAGGAAGACTTAAATGGAGAGCTACATTGTGCTTCCTGATTGGAAGACTCAATATTGTGATGATGTCATTTCTTCTAAAATGAATCTAATAGCTTCAGTTTATTCTAAAGTCTCAATGGGATTTTTGGTAGAAGTTGACAAACACTCTAAAAGTTATGTGGAAAAGCAAAGGCATTATAATTGCCTAAATAACTCTGAAAAAGAACAAAGTTGGGTAACATACTTCAGATTTCAAGCTTTTTTATAAAGTTACTATAATCAAGAAGTATGGCACTAGCAGAAAGATACAACTACCAGTAACAGACAGTAGAGAGCCTAAACATAGACCTATTCCTGTAGAGTCAACTGCAAAAGAAATTCACTGAGGGAATGAACATCTTTTCAACAAATGCTAGAACAGTTGGTTAGAGGTGGGGAGGAGTAGCGGAAAGGATTACAGAGGGTCATGAAGACACATCAGTTGGGGGTGATGAATAGGTTCATTATTGATTGTGGTGATGTTTTACAGGTGTTTATGTACGTCTAAACTCATCAAATTTTACTGTCAAAATATGTGTTGTTTATGTCAGCTATACCTAAATAAAACTATTAAAAATACAGAGAACAACTTTAAATGCCAGTAAAGAAAATAACCTCAAAACACATTTTTTCTACTTAAAAGCAAATCCAAGAATGTATATAGCTGAATGGAACAAGACCATGTGAGTTTTTAATAAATCAGGCAGAGCTCACTAAACCAAAATGCTAGTCACTCTGAAACAGGCAATTCTGATCTCTCTGGAGGGGAGCCTATTCTTCCTGTGAGCAGCTAGGGCATCACTTATTTTCTGGGGAGTGCTTCACTTTCTTTCATGAAAACCTGCCTTCTTTATGTTTTAGTATTTTCTTCAGGTGATCAGGCAGAGGACATTAATAATTGCATATTTAATGAGCTGAAAACAAACCAACAAAAAATTGAGGATTTTACTCATGAAAATCACAATCAGAAACTATTTGATCAGGCCTGAGAAACCTTTTCATTTAAAGGAAACTGTCTTAGCTTACCTGTTTTTGTCAGAGGGTGGTTGACTAGTTGCCGGATTACACTGTTTTCTGATGACCTCAAAAGTAGCACAATATCAGTTGGAAGAGTGTCTCTATTTTTAGCTAAGAACCCACTTGCATTATAGAGGACCTGTTGATAAAGTATGTTATCATCGTCACAATCAGTGTCACTGTCACATCATCATCAGTAGATATTTACTGAGAGTTTACCCTTTGCTGAGTGACAGGTATACAGAGATTTATAAAGGTAGTCCCTTATAACCTGGATGGAAAAGCAAACCTCTCCCTGTTTACAGTAAACCTTGTCAGAGAACGATTCATCTCACTGATTTTATTTGGATTGAAATGAAAAGAGAAGTCTGATTCCTCCCATTTGGTGCATTTCTGACAGGTTGGGGGTGGCGTGCAGGAAGTGCACAGGGGCCACCCAGGCATTCTGATCTCTGTGATAATCGGTTCACTGCAGCAAATTGGTCATTACACATTTTGTCTCCATAGTAGTGTGGTCTAAGTCCACTGTGGGTGCTCACATTTCTGGCACTACCAAATAATTTAAAGACTTTCTAAAGATCAGTGTAACCCAAAGATTTCTGTAAGATGGCTCTTGTTATGAACTGAATTGTGTTCCTCTAAAATTATTATGTTGAATCCCTAACCTCTAATGTGACTGTTTTGAGAGAGAGTCTTTGAGCAGGTAACAAAGGTGAAATGATGTCATAAGGGTGGGGTCTTAATCCCATAGGACTGGTGCCCTTATAAAATGAGGAAGATACATCAGAGATCTGTCTCTCTTCACCCTCACTCACATGCACACAGAGAAAAGGAGATGTGAGGACAGAGCAGAAAGGCAGTTGTCTTCAAGCCAGGAAGAGAGGCCTCACCAGACACCAACCCTGCTGGCAACTTGATTTTGGACTTGTAATCTCCGGAACTGTGAAAAAATAAATTTCTGTTGTTTAAGCCCCCCTAACTGTGGTGCTTTTGTTATTATGGCAGCCCCAGCAGACTGATACAGTTACTAAAAAGTAGATAAAGTGATCATAGGCAATCGTTAATGGCTGTTTTAAAGGAGGCTTTAAAAAAATCAGATGCTAAAAATCATCAGAGAGACTATATTATAATATTGAGATTTTTTTTGTGTGACAAGTCTGGGGAATATTACAGTTCTAGTAAACTAGAGTGCTCAGTGTTTGGCATTATTTTATTTTGTTTATGCATTTTTAAGTCATTGCATTCTTTCCTGATTTTAATATCTTCTTAGTCCTCCCATATTTATAACATCATTGTGAGGGAATGACCTGTTATCCTCTGCAGAAGGGAAGGAAAATGTCCTCTGGGTGCTGAGGTTTGATCTGGTGTGGGAATGTATATTTGGTGATGCATAAGCATTTCTTCTTCTAACTATGCACCAGTCCATTAGCCAATTTCATCTACCTGGGTTAGCTTAGCTCCCTGACCATACCTGCAGCCTGGCTCCTCCTCCTGTTGGGAGGGAGGAGAGACAAAGGCTGCAGTGAAGAGAGAAGTGCCTAATGTCTGAAAAAATGCAGTTTATAATAGATGTTCCCAGCTATCACTAACAGAAGGAAAAACTAGGTACCCACTGTTAACCAATCTTACACAAAGCCAGATGTCAGCATCAGAAAGACAGGCTGTTCAAGGCTGTCTTTTCTTTTCCTTCTTGTTTTCCCTTAGTTTCTTAATAAAAATTCCCTAAAAAAACTATTACCTTGTGTTTGCTGAACTAAGAAGGATTTCTATTTCCTTCCTTCCTTCCTTTCTTCCCTCCTTCTCCCTCCCTCCCTCCCTCCCTCCCTCCCTCCCTCCCTTCCTTCCTTCCTTCCTTCCTTCCTCCCTCCCCCTTTGCCAGATGCTAGAAGTGGTCACCTTGGAGTGGGAGTGGCTGCAGAAGGACAGGGCAGACTGCAGGAAGCTGGAGAGCAGAGTTGGGGGTAGACAAGGGACAAAACAGGTAGCTATCTCACTGTAACCATCTGTGTATATTTTGGGCCATCATTTCACACCTACCCTGATCATTCAACAACAGACTAAAGAGAAACTCATAATTCTTCAAAGTTCTTACCTTTCCTGCAAAATGGTGAATTCCAAAACTAAGTTCCATTCTTTTGGGCCTCCAGAAATACTGCGATTTTAGGTTATCTTCAAATTTTTCTATAGAAAAAAATTAAACTCCAATCTCAATTATGCAGGAGATCCTCAAAAAATACAGATTGACAGAATGATCTCTTTCTTAATAAAATGGACAATGTGCAGTACAAGAAAACTTTACATAGCTAATATATGCAGGTATGGAATATATTTATAAATGGTAAGGCAAAACTCAGTATCATGAATTCTACCATTCTGTTATAACCCAGAGCAGTAGTTTTCTAACCTGAGCAAGTATCAGAGTCCCCTGGAGGGCCTTTTAAAAACACAGATTGCCCCCTGGCTGGTGTGACGGTGCACCAGTGGTTGAGTGCTGGCCTGAGAATCAAAGGGTTGACGGTTCAATTCCCAGTCAGGGCACATAGCTGGGTTGCAGGCCAGGTCCCCAGTAGCAGGTATGTGAGAGGCAACAACACACTGATGTTTCTCTCCCTCTCTTTCCCTCTCCCTCCTCTCTCTAAAAAATAAATAAATAAAAAATCTTAAAAAAAACACAGATTGCCAGGTCCTACCCCCAGAATTTATTTCCTTCCCATTAGCTCTTTTCAAATTCTAGAACTTCCTTTTGCCTTGTCTTCTAATTTCTAAGGTCATTTCTGACCTATGGTTGGGGGTCTGCCATAAAGTAAGGAGAAGTTCAATGTCTAAACTTACTTAATTGGTCATAAAATTTTTCACCCTATTCTAAATGTTCACTAGTCCAGGTATTAGATCCAAAGCTTTGTCTTTAAGGCTTTGCAGGCTTTATGACAGCAATTTCCTTCCAAACAATTACAAATCTATTTTTAACCATTCAGAATTAGATGACTGTATCAAAAAATGACATAGACATACTGGATTTAATACTCACCTATAAGAGTCTGGTCAGTGGCCTTGGGAAATCTACTTTCTTCATCGAGTAGGGATAGTAAGCCCATTGGCTTCTGCAGAAACATATCTAGGAGGGGCCGGTTATCTTCATATTCAATAACTCTGGCATCAATATCCTCATTTACATATTCATTCTGTAACAAGAAATGAGACATACAGAAAAATTCACATTACCAATTCACTTAAAACTTTGTGAATAACATGTAGCTTTATAGTAATAACCTAAACCCCTACTTTACACAGTATAATAAATCACTCCCTCTGACCTTGCCCTTAAACTGAGGGTGTCATATTTTTCTCTCTCCAGAAGTGGTAGTTCATTACAGTCAGCGCTGATTCTGCTCTGCATAGTAACAAAAAGTTTCTAGTTGCTATGCTACAATTACAGACAGTTAAGGTTTCAAAACGTAAGGGAGTATTGATGAGCAGTGACAAAATTATGTTCCAGAATTTATAGAATATCAATTAAGTATATTTTAGGGTTATACTTCCCCCAATCCAAGCCTTTCATCTAGTTCCAGATATGAATCTTTTACAAACATTTACATAATGTTTCAGTCATAACAACATGTACTTCATTAGAGTAGACAGCTGTGGATCACAAAAACAACAAATGGATTTAGAACCAGGAACAAACAGGTTTGTATCTGGGCTCTGACACTTAGCCAGCTGTATAATCCTTCGGAATTTTCACACTCTCTAAGCTTCCATTTCCTCATATACTCACATCTCATCAACAATGAACAACTCAGTGGAGCTCATGATATTCATCTAACAAAGTAAAAATATCTGGCACATTAATAATAATTTGCCATTGAGTATATTTAAGATGCATAAAATAAAAAACAATGAACAACAGTTACTGTTCGATCATGGTTCCAGAACAACATAGGTCTGATGATCTCTTTTGCAAAAGAGACATGAAGAATTATGTGATTGTGTGTCTCTACACCTTTGCCTTCTTGCTCTGTCCCTACTTCACAGTCTGTAGAAGAGAGGACATACATGACATCTGCACGATGACTTGCAGCAATGTTCACATGCAGGGCACTCACCAGTTCTCAGGTAGGAAAGCAGCTCTTACTCTGAAGTGTATCAGATAACCACTGACTCAGGAAGAATGTCCCTGCTCCGCTCACAGATTAAAATTACTGGCTATTTTTCTTTAAATGTTTAATTTTAATTTTATATATTTTATGTTTTTAAATTCATTAAACGCCATATAAGAAGGATGGGAGTAAAGGACAGAAAATTGTACTTGAACAATGATTAAAATAAAATTAGAAAAGAAAAAAAAGCACTGTGTTAGTTAATAGACAAAAAGATGTTAAATCAAATTCCTTGTCTGCAATGAGTTTAAAGTATACAAGTATCTTGACTGATAAGTTTAGTAAATACATATTCAAAATGCAAGGTAAGATGTGACAGATAAATGCTGTGCACCATGCACTACAAGAGTTCAGACAGAGAGAGAACTTGTGTCTGGCAACTTCATGGAGGAATTAGGTCAATGGCAGCCGGGGCATTTGATAAGCAAAAGTTTTAGTCACTACTTTCAGAACCTTATGAAATTGAAATCTCATTTCAAGGGTGTCACCAGAAAAAAAAGGTACATGTGCATTTTTAAATAAAACAAAGTCTAATACATAAAAATGAGACAGAACCAGCTGGTCTAAAAGGCAGGTTACCTGAAAGATATTTAGTTTAACCAGTTCTTAAAAAAACGGGAACAATGTTTTGAAGTTTCATAGTTTTCTCAGTGGAAGGTAACCTTGGAGCAGTATGCAGACCTACAATTACTTTACTATTAGATACATTATGCAGACAGCATGTTATAGCTTAAATGGCAATTGCAAAGTTCAAAGGCGGTTTTGTATGTTTTATATAGAAAAAATCAATATCAGAACTTTATATTGATTAAGGTCCGAATCAATGCATTTGTCTTCTCTATTTGTGTGTCAAAATCCATGGCATGCTTTTGTGGCAGGCCTTACAGGCACAGATGAGGAACTTGGAAACAAGGGGATCCCCTTTCAGATACTTGTTAGCATTACGAACTCCAGGCACACCAATGGAGAAAAATGCTATTACTCAGATTTATAAAGCACTTTCAGCAAAACGATCATGACTAAAACAACATATTATATATTTTTACAGCAGCTAAGATCTCAAAATGCTTAGTTGTTTTTAAGCATATGTAGATAAATGAAGCTCATCTACCTCCTCAGAAAGTCCTCTGCTTTGCCCTGTGCATTAAAACTACATTTAAAGCAGATGAAGGAAGTTATTAACTACAGTGAAGCTGAGCTGTTTAGCATATGTAACCCCTATTCTGTTCACATTGCATGAATTCTCTTTTGAAAAAGGTTGGATGAATTATCATTTACAGAATATATCAAGGAGGCAAGGAAACCTCATCTCAGTCAAAGTCTCCCTTGTTTTTCATGGAATTTCGAGTGTGGGTTGTGAAAGGATGCACTAGCAAGAAAGCCCACAGAAGGTGCACTTCCATAGCTATAGGTCTTAGACAATAAACTTAAATATTTTGGGCCAGTCTGTGATTTCAGGAGAGTTTTGAGATGACTAAATTGAGTCTTCAGACTCATAGCGTAGTGTGGAAGGGCATTTACCACAGGCCGAGAGAGGCTGTAAGCCTGGCAGGAGAAAAATTTAGTGTAGATTACTCAGCACAGATTAATAACACAATAAAGGCTTGATTCTCATCATTCAGGTCTCATGTCCTCAGAGAGACCTTCTCTTATTTCCCAAACTAAGCCAGCAACCCTGCTTCCTAAACTGGTCACTCTCTATTGCCCCACCAATTGTGTGTAACTCTCTTAAAGTTTAGCCCACTTATTTTTACAGTGAACATTTTTTATATTTAAAAGTAGCCAGCTGGACTCATTTTAGATGATTCCAATTTTGTTGGCAACATCCAAAGCATCACAGGCAAGAGCCAGTTGAAAATATGCCTTCTTCCCTTCATCAGGCCTGATGAGGGTGTTGACGTGGGCCACGTCAATGTCACAGAGCCTCTTCACAGCCTGTCTGATGTGGTGCTCGTTGGCCTCAGCATCCACAATGAACACAAGTGCACTGGTGTCTTGTCTTCTTCATGGCTGACTTGGTAGTCAGGGGGAACTGGGTGATGGCATAGCAGTCAAGCTCTTTTCTCCTGGGGCAGTTCTTTAGAGGGTAGTCAGGGTGCATTCCATGTCACAGTGTCCTGGGCCATTGGAAGGCAGGTGATATTAATTCCTTCATCCCTCCCTCCCTCCCTCCCTTCCTTCCTTCCCCCTCCCCCTCCTTCTTCTCCTCCTCCTCTGCCTTCTTCTCCTCCTCCTCCTCCTCCTCCTTTGTGGCTGTGGATGCCTTTCAGCACTGCTTTCTTTGCTATCAAAGACTTCGTTTTGGCTTTGGCTTGAGGAGGAACAGGGGCTTCCTTCCTCATTTTTGGCACCATCTGTGTGAAAAGGGTCCATTTTTTTAATGCTTCTACCCATTGCAGATCAAGGGAGGAAGAATGTATGGGATTTATATCAAGAGATGGCATTTGAAATTCACCTAGGTGTGTGGCACTATCTCTGTATAGATTGTAAATGATGTCATGTACTAAAATTCTTCAAATATTTTAGGAACACCTGCTATGTGTATGTTCTTGGGTAGACAGGGGAGGGTAGAAATAAAGATGAAAAAGGTAGAGTCTCTGTCCATTAAAGCACAACAAAGATGTTCTCTCTGCCTGGTAGATGTTCTCTTCCAACGTGGAAGACACATCCTAGAGTTTCTTTGCTTCTGGTATATTCTCTCTTTCATTTGCTGCATCTTTTAGGACTATATCCTTCCTGTTAGGGGGTCTCTGCTGCCTCCAGTTGCCACCATCTGTTACCACTGCCACCTGCCTCAGTGCTACTCTTCTCTCCAGTTTCCCTCTTTCCTGCCTTAGGTTCATTCTTGGCTTTTCACATGAAAAAAATGGTCTCGCTCTCTCTTTCTTTTTGTCCCTCCCCTCCTCTCCTTCAAATACATGGAGCAACCTTTTCTTCTGCATGAGCAGTGACTTTGTCAGGCTCTGATTCTTCTCAACTTTACTTATTTGTTTGTTCATGGGAAGAACCCAGGACAGGGATCAGAAGAACTGCATTGTGGTTCTGGCTTTGTTTCACCAGCCTGCAACCTTGGGCAGGTGCCAGGGAGTTATTTTTATCTGTGAAATAGAATCTATTTAGGTTTCTTCTGGTTCTAACATTTCAAAATGCAAAAACAGCCTCAAAGTGCTGTGAAATTTAATTAATAAATAAATGTCAGTTGACAAAAGATTTGCAAGGGGAAAGAAACCACATAAACACATCCACTCCTTGAAGTCTGTCTTTTGGTAAAAGAATTCCTACTCACCAGCTGTTCATATGAGTATACACATTTACAAAAACATTTCCCAGAGTGGACAGAAAACATGGAGAAGCTACTCATTGACAAAAATCCTCATTCTGAGAGAAACATTTTAAAGGCTGAAAATCTAGGATTTAGAGTGTTATTAGTACTTAAAGTCAGTATGTTTATTATAGTGAAAAAAGAAACTTTTGCCACCTTTTATTTTGAAATAATTTTGAACTTAAAGAAAAATAGCAACAATGGTACAAAAAACTCTCAGGTGCCCGTTACCCAAATTCCTCAATTGCTAACATTTTATCACATTTGCTTTCATTCTCTTTTCTGTATATATTATTTTTAGTAATAACATTTTGCTGAAGTAACTATTTTAAAAAACTAAAAATGGAGAAAAAAGTATAATACATGTGTTTAAAATCTAAACTCTTGATGTAAAGTAAAATGTATAATTTGAAATCTATTTCTTTCTGTATTTTCCATTCAAAACTGGTATCAATGATTCTGTTGATTTTTATGTTAACATTAATGGCAAGCCACAGGAATGTTGTTTATGATTAACTCAAGGTGACATAGGTCATTAATTCAGAATCTGACAAGTAACCTAATGAGAAAGTAGTCCGGGTAATTCCTAATAAAATATACACATTTTATCACACACACACACACACACACACACACACACACACAATGAACTTTGGAGGAAGGAATTTTAAGTGGTGCTCTTCAGAGCATTTTCTTTTTCAGAAAAAGAGTTACACAAGGCATGTTAAGAAGAAAGGTATTTTTGTGTATGACACCTATTTTTGAAAGCTCTTTACAAATCATAAAGAATTTTACAAATTTTTATTCTATTGACTTAAGGTACTGGCTTAAGATAAGGAGGTATTTCAGTTGGGAATTCAGAAATGTAATTTTCTGTATATCTCTATTACCTGAAACTATTTCTCCTTTGCTGTCATGCTTAAATCTTTACCATTTTTTTTTACTTCCATTTATCAACAGCATGTATTAACCTCATATATAGAAACTTATAGCAGTCATATGGATCTATACTTCTAGTTATACATCTCATTGAAAATAATCTTTTATCATAATTAAAAGGTTATTTAAAAGATTATCAAATTATCAAAATAACTACCACAAATCCCTGCATCACCTTAAGGGTGCTGACCCAACTTCATCAATGGAAGAGAGACAGACTGTGTGCAGCACCATGTTGAGAGAGGGGTGACGTAGACAAGGAACCCAAAGGGCTGCCTGCAAGAGCTCAGGGAGAGGAGGACATATCCACAGCCAGGAGCTGCTGCAGGGCTGCTTGCTCCACACGTATCTTACCATTGGGATGTCAAGTTCCATACTCTCCTAGTATGTGAGGGGCTTAAGGAACACTTGTATGTGATCTCAAACAGTAACCTAAGTCTTGGCTGAGCATTTAAAAAGAAATATGTGTTGTATCAAATGTTTCTTAAATGTATGTCTATTTTAGAGCTTAAAGAAAATGCCTATAAAATAGCCTTCACCACCATAGCACACATATGACTTGTTTAGTAAGGAAGAAAGTTGGATATAAAATAAAAATTTGCACTTTGCAAGCAAAACAATTTGAACACATTTATGAGGTTCATTTTGAATCACCCACACATTTTTTATCCGATGACTGATTTTTTACTTCGTGATGTTGAACTTAAAAAAGTTGAAAATGTAGATATTATATAATAGAATAAACTTTTATTCTTTGTAATTACCACAAATTATGTTTTAGAGCCCACATTAAAAAATCTTAAATGCTTTAATCCTTAGGATGTGAACAGCTGGAGATGAAAGTGATACACATCGTTTTCAGCCAGAGAAGCCAGAGCCATAATTGCAGTTATGGCTTCCATTCTATGCTGTAAATAGTTTCCTACCTATAAAATGACTTCTGACTCTTAATTCTAAACCCACGGGCACATATATAAGTGATATACATAACAACTTATCCTCATACAAAAATAAATGTTAATAGCTCACTTTAAAAATGAGCTTCAGTTCAGTTAACAGACAGAAAAATGAGCAACACTAATGGACAAGAATGCTTATCCTAGGTATAAACAGGCATGTAAGGAAGTAGAGTGAATCTTCAGGATTCTAGAACAATGCTTTGTAGTATCATAATGGCCTTAAAGAACAATAGCATTTGTTCCAATTCTAATCATGTCCATGGGTGATTGATTAATGGTTGATGTGCATTCTCCTTGATTTGAAACCTAAACTTGTAGGGAACAAGGTTCATTTTTTGATATGTTTATACTATAATGATTATACCATAGTGCAAAATTTAAACAAAGGACAAAGCCCATCACTGCAGCACTAACAAGACTCTACCTTGAAGAGAATTTCAAGATTTCTATCACACTTGTTTACTTTGAGCTCTCTTGATAACCTGAAAATAAATCACCCCATCCCTGCCTCCCCAGCCAATCTTGGTTATATAATTGTTGTGGAGATTTGTGTGAGGGCACTTGCAGACAGATGCCACCTGAAGCAGAAATGGGATAACTTGTTTGATGCCTTTCGAGCTGCTAACTAAAGCTTTTTGAAAAATATGGAAATAGTGTGCATCAATATAACTCTACACACATGTAAAAGGAAATATGAACATTCTGTGAAATGAATAAAATTGAGAGAAAAATCACATATCTTCTAGTTGCAACTCATTTAGAAGAGTTTGAGTCTGGGATTTTAAAAGTTTACAATTATACTCCTCATTGTCTATCTGCAGGGGTGGGGACCTGGGTTATCATCTAATGTTCAAACTATTGTTTTCAGATGCAATCATCCCTTTAAATTTTATTAAAGTTAATATATATATATATATATATATAAATGGTTCTTCTAGTGCTAGGAAAGTATGGGAGCTCCAGATATTATGAAATACTGAACTCCAGAAAATTTTCAGGAGCTATATAGTATACATGTAAGAAATATAATGCTACCATAGACCAGCTGTCTTAGATATTCTAAATATATAGATAATAATAAGAAAAAAAGGACACAGGTCTTGATGTTCTTGGTTGGGTATTGAGATTACAAGACATACAATTTATATCCACAGAAAAGTAGGTTTTGAGGAGAAAGAAGGCACAGCTGCCAGTGAGTTAAAAGTGCAGTTCCCAGATTTAAGCACACATTGAAAAATAATTCAGATGGTTAGTTGGAGGCAATCATTCCAAGAAATGTGAAACTATCCACCAAGCAAGCCATGGATTAGGTCACTGTCATCAACTCTTTCACTGAACATGTTTTCCTGTAGTCGATTATTTTTTTAATGGTAAGTAAAATGAAGTGATATTCAAAATATCTTTGTAATCAAATTTGCTGGAGTGTCCCAGTGTATATTACACATAAACTGAATGGGATAAATAAGGAAATGCTTTCAGCAAATCTGTTTTTATGTTTCAATGTTGTAGGACTGCCAATAAAGATAGTATTTGTTGGTTTAAGCAGTACCAGAGTTGTTTTATCTGTGAAGAGGCTGCCTGAAGTAGGTTGTGGTTTGCTCAGACTGGCCAGATCCTTTGTACGAACACAAAATTGAGAACAGTACATCTTACTGATGAGCAACAATGGCTTTCTTACACGGAGGAGCTCTGAGTTAGGTCAAACCTGTGAATATGTTCTACCAAAACAAGTGTGACCATGACTTTAATTAATGACTTGGCTTACCAGCTCTTTCTCATTTATAGAAATTAGTGTGAGTGTGCACTCTTTCTCTGTGACAATCAATATATACAACTACAGTTAGTATTTCTCAGTTGCATATTTTTGCCTTTACAGGAAGTGATAGTGAAAGAAAAACAACAACAACAACATATACACCCACATGTTAAAGTCAACAGAATCACTGCTCCTGTATTCACCAGATCACATATTTATCACACACTCAGCTGCCAATACCTGCTCCTTAAGATCATGAAGCAGGGGTTCTTGGGTAGTTATCCCTAAAAAGTCACTTGAAAGAATTGGGAATGGCCTTAATTCCTCAAAGTGTTTTGTATAATCCTGGATCCTAGTTAAAATTTTAATTTGTTGAGGACAATTTTGAGTTGTTTTGTTTTGAAAACCTCTCAAGGATATATATTTTACAGGGTCTTATAGAACAGTTTCATTTGTAGCCAGCCCAAAGACAAAAAAATAAGGAGCATATAATCATGGATAGAATTCAAGAATGCCAATCAAAGTAAATTGTAAATTGTAACATTACATGAAAAATAAAAAACAAGTAATAATTGAAAGATCTGTACATTGGTTTAAAGGCTAATTCCAATAAACCAGGTTCTAATCTCAACCTCCAAAAGAGGAGAATAACAGAGGTCTACCTACATAGGTTGTTAATGAATAGATGGGAAATACACAAAGAGAGAAACCTTGCCCTGTGAAGCAGGTAATTCTAATAGATTTCCTACCAAAAAGTCCAAACCAAAAGTTTGTTTTACTTGTTTCAGTCTCTGGTTAGAATGAATTCTGTGAACACTGTGAGGCATTAAAGCAAGATGAACTTAATTAAATAAATATTTATTGAGCAATTGTTATGTGACAGGGTCAGGGATAGAACTCTGAGGGAGCTAGCATTTAGGACAATAATGCTCAATGTTGGCTGAATATTGGATATATGTACACTGGTAACCTTAAAAAATACTGTGCCTGGGTCTCATCCCAAGAGATCTGATTTAATTGATCTGGGCATGGAAATTCTACAAAGATTCTCAAGTGAATCTAATATGCAGCAAGGGTTGAGGGCCATTGGTTTAGGGGATGTTGCAGGAGGTGTACAGGAAGAAACCATTCAAGGAGAGGAGAAACAGAAAGATGGTGCTGACATTGTCAAAGGAGGGGCTTTCCAGAAATAAGAATCTGTCAACAGGGCTGAAAATTACAGAAAGACAAATGATACGGTGAGTAAAATGTTGCTGATACTAATGACTGGTTAGATTAGGAAGGGCCATTCCAATGGAGTGGGAGAGGTCAGAGCCAGATGCTGTAAACTCAGTGTACTAGGTGAGAAAGAAAGCAATATAATGGCATGAATATTGAATATGCTTTCAAAGAACTTGGCTGTGAAGGGAAGAAAGAGGGTCTGGAGATGAGAGCTTGGCAAATACAGATTAAAATCTTAAATTTATGTCCATTTTTGTTTTGGCTTAAGAAATCTCAAGGTCTAAACATTTTCTTTTGTGACTGCTGTTTTCAAAATGCAATTTCAAAGTTAAATCTCAATAAACCTAAATATTCTGAATCAAAAAAGGTTCATGTACCTCCAATGTACTTAACATTTAAACAAAAACTTCAGTTGTAATCTCTAAACACAAGACAATTAATATTATTTAAAGGAGACAAATGACAATGAATATAACTTTTAGAATTGATAAAATATTTAAAATAATCTTCATACTACATTTTTGTTGAATGCAATTCAAGCAAATCTGTTTTTTTTTCCTCTAAGGAAGAACATTTTTGAGGGTGACTCATAAATTACACATTATACCCTGACAGCACTACTGTTTCATGGAATTTGCATCAAACCCATTATCTTGTGTTCTGTTGCTTAGTTACTGGAATTCTGAAGTTTAATGCATTTTAGATGGATATTTAAATTTCAAACAGAATTCCAGCAATGCAGTCTACAGAAAGAGAAACAGTTGGATATATACATCTTAGATTTTCAAAGGAAACTTCCTTCTTTGCAAGGGTGCAGGTTTGCTAAGTTTTGGAGAAGGGTGCATGGATTTTCAATGCAGGACATTCAAGACACACTAAGTTCATACTAGTTTTTTGGCTTGTGTTTGTTTTTACAATGGGAATAGAGGGGGGAAATCTTTTCTCTGTCTTTATTAAATGTTGAGGCTTTAAATCTGTGATTCAGGTTCTGCTTCAATGCACATAACATAGACATGCATGCATCTTTGTAGTACATCAACTTACCTGTTCCCATGCAAACACGTGTTGATTGAAATAATATTGAATTTGTTCATTTGCAATGTTAATGCAAAGCTGCTCAAAGGAATTTTTTTTGAAATTTTCAAAGCCAAATATATCCAGAATGCCAATGCTCAGTTCATCGCCATTCCCACTGGAAAATTAGAGAGATATTATTTTGAGTTCTTACTTTCTTAAGAGGTAATGTGAAGCAGGTTATCTCAGAGTATGTTTTTGAGATTTAGCTAAAAACTACTACCAGCATGCACAGTTAAAGTGAAATTTTTTATTGAAAATGTTTCCCTCCAGAGAACTTAAAAGACAAATTAGGTAGCATCAATTTTAATATGAAAATGGTCAATATTTTCCTTGTACTTCAGAAACCACTCCTACACTATTATACATCCTTAAACAAAAGAAACTTTTTTTCCTATGGGTTATGAGCACATGATTGCAGACCTGAGTGAGTCATGATTCATGGGGAAAACCAGGCTCTCTCAGAACACAGCAAAAATATGTTCAATAAAAACTATACCCCCCAACAAATTCTGTGAAAGAGCAACAATTAAAACATCTTGCTAAAAATATTTTAATTATTTTAAAGAATCATTATGTGTTGTTGGGTTATTCATTCATAATTTTTAAAATACAGAACAAATGTTAACCCAAAGAAAGTTGTGAATATGAGACAGGATAGTAGGAAGCTAGGAAAATTCCTTGGTAAGTGGAACAGGGAAACGGAGACCTCTAACTAAACAAACTGGCTGAGCAATTTGCGGCCAGATACAAAAGGTCACCCCCTGAGGATAACATCTGAGCCTCAGTTGTATTTCAGCTCCAGGCCCAGAAAAGCAGCAAAACCAGGTGGGCGACAACAACGCCAGGATGGACTGCAATGACTAATGATCCCCTGACCTGGCACTGACCACAGTCCTGAAAGGACACACTTGGAAAACTGATGAATATTCTGCTGAAACCTTCCTCCCCTGAGACCTCCCCTAAGGTTCCCGCCTGCAAGAAAGAGATAAAAGCCTCAAGACAAAGGACCCACAGATCGTGCTTTCCCTCTGGGGAGCAGCCTGAGTCATTCATTCCCTTACCTCTCCTCCCACACTTCTTTCCCCACAGGCACGAGTCTCCTGAATTCGAAGGCAATGGGCAGCTGGCAGCTTGTCCCAGGCTAATCCCCTGAACTTGTCCCTAAAGCCCCCTTTTCTCTGACTTCCCAGTGACCTAAGGCAGCCCATCCTAGGCTCCTCTGTTGCTTCTATGCTGAACCCCTCCTCGGTTCACTGTCCCAGCTTTAATAAAAGTGCCCTCAGAGTCACCCACACTCGTGCTGTGAAGTCTTTTGGACACAAAGTTAAAACCCACACGCTACTAGCTGGCCCCAAGAGGACCTGCTCAGTGCCAGGCCCCAGTCGGGGAACAAATATGTGTGGGTTTATTTTACAATTCAATGTTTTAAAATACATTTAAATACTATTTGTAATTACAACTTACTAATGCATTTTTTCCTGCTCCTCTGTAATGGCTACCTCTGCTCACTAAAGGTTAGATACTTGGTCAAAAGTCTGCTCCTCCCCCAAGAAATATATACATTCTCAAATAATTTTCACGTGACTTTAAACAGGAAAGTACAAACACTTTTCTTTATTGTTCATCATTAAGTAGTCTGGGTTTTTCTCAGTGCTGTGTGAGGCAGTGATTTGGAAGTGACAGACAGCAACCGCATGCTGTGAACTGGAGGATGTTATCTATATTGGGAGAAACTGACTGAATTTAGAATGTGGAGTTACAGAACACTTTGAATATGTGATGAGATTGACAAAAGGAAAGCTATCAAATATTTCTGAAAGTTCTTATTTGGAAGAGTGAGTGTAATTTCATGTGATTATATGATGAAAATGTCTAGTTCAAATTTATGCTGGTTTAGTCAAAATGATTATTCTTTTACCATCTCTGTTCTGCAGGATTTCACTGAGCTGAATGTCTGACATGTATATTAACACTAATATGTTAGATCCAGTCAGATAGCATACAGTTTAGCAGGGAGGTAAAGAAGCGATCTAGTTGAAGATTTCTTGTTTTTAAAATTATAGTCAACACACAATATATTATTGATTTCAGCTGTACAACATAGCGATGTGACATTTATAAACCTTACAATGTGATTACTGTGATGTCTGGTCATCATCTGTCCCCATATAAAGTTACTGTGATATTATTTATAACCCCATGGCTTACTTATTTTTTAACTGGAGGTTTGTTTTTCTTGTTCCCCTTCACCTTTTCTCCCTTTCCCAAGCCCCCTCATGTCTGGCAACCATCATTTTGTTCCCTGTATCTATAAGTCTGTTTCTGTTTTGTGTTTTTCAGGATTTCTAAAAAAATATATTTCAGAGATTGTTAAACTGAGATTTGTGAATGGCTTTAAAGAGGCCTGGAGTCACAGCTGTGTGCAGTATTTTGGTGGATGTATTTAAGTATACCAGTTTTGATTTTGGAGTGGAGGACATAATTTTCAAGAGGTTCTTAAAAGGCTCCAAGAAACCCACCAACAATTCAGACCACTGCCTTGTCGTTCCACAGCCTTATTCAATAGCTGAGCAGGAAGAGATGCAGAGAAATGCAGCAACACGTTCAAGGTCACACAAGAAGTTGGTGGCAAAGCCTCGCATAAAACATGTGCTCTCTAAAAATCCTGACAGATTGAACTAAACTATTTCAATGGTTTTGTTTTAGTTTTATAAATTTTTTATTAAAATTAAAAACATCTGAGATTTGGATAGTTCTCATTAATACATGGGAAGGAAAGCGACCATGTGGCAAATAGGCTACAGTGGGGCTTTCAAAAGATCACCTGCTTAGAAGCCAGACCCTTCTGGCCATTATTCACTGCCAAACATGCAGATCACAGCTAACAAATGAGGTCAAATCTCTGAATGTCTAGCCTACATTTTGTGGAATATACAAATATTGAAACATTCTTTAAGTTTTCCATTTCTTCCTGAGAGCCTGGCATCATATAAGTGGCAGCACATGAACATACAAACTATTTGACCATTAACTCATAATGCGTACATTGGATTGTGATTGGCAGATCCAATCATAAAAGGTATAGTTTAGCAGGAAGGTAAAGAAGCAGTTTTGAGGATAATTTTAACTGGGTCATATTATGGTGTGATGTGTATTTTAGTGGAAATATAACAATAAATTGCTTGCTTGAAATGTGTATAAAATGGTCTTTTATGTTTAATAAGCAAGTGTGAATGAGGTAGTCTTAGGACAGGCATCTGTCTTCTTTTTTCACTTTCAAATTTCTAGAGATCATATAAATTATGGTAAAACAGAACTTTAGTGTAAATGAAAGGACTTATATCTATGTGCAATCCCTGGTACATGGAGAGCGCACAGTCAATGGTGGCTACTATTACCTCCACTTCTCAGATGAGGGACATAGGCAGGGAGTAGCCTATGATCAGGGAGTAGCCTATGATCACAAGGCATTGATCATATCCTAGATCTACCATTAGCTAGTTATTTAGAGTATTTCTGCGCCAAATTTCATTGGCTGTCATAAGACCTACCTTTCCAAGATTATAGTGAGAGTTAAAATATAAAAAAAGTTTTTCTTTGCCTTCAAGATTTAATTCAAAACCTCAAAACAAAAACAAAGAACCACCGAATTGACATTTTATATAAGTATAAAATGGTGTACACTTCACAGTACACCTTCTACTTAAAAGCCATAGTTTGATAGTAAGATGTCACATTAAAAATTCACTTTCTATTATGTTTATTCATGTTGCTGGCATAATGAAGTGGTACTATTAGGAAACAAAGCAGATCTACTGAAACATAACTTTGATAAATTAAATGTTACCAGTTAGAAACATCTTCAAAGGGACTCCAATATAAATTAAAAATTACAAAATAGATTCACAGCATCTGACATTTGGGAAAAAATGTTTCCATAAAAATGTTTACCTTGGTGCTGTGTCATGCTTCAACAAGCTGTTAATTCGATTGACTATCCAACTGAAGAGACGGCCGTATAAAGTTTTAGCCATAGCATCTCTGACATCAGTGGCTTTTTCTACAGTATTGGGTCGTATAATAGTTTCTCCTCTCATGACCACACAGTGGGAGGTGAGAGCTTCCTGCAGCTCATCTGCCTGAATGCAAAGCAAAGAAGCAGCTAAAAAATTAAACAGATGTGTTGTTAGAAGAAGTTATGGCAATGAAGAAACTTCCCAGAGAAAAAAAATGTCTTATTGTCTTCAAATGACATGAAATAAATATGCAAAGATTTTATAATGTAAAAATAAGTTCAATAGTAGTCCGACGCCTTTTCTTGATCACTTTTCTCTATTTCTCTTGGTTGGTCACATGTAGGCTGCTATAAAATACAGCACAGCTCAAACTAAACTGGCCAATAGAGTGAAATGTTTGCATATTTCACTACTCATAATAGAGTAGTTATTTAAAAAAAGATACCAAATGTAATTTTACTGAATTATGTTAAATAATTTAAAAACAATGAATAGATGGTATAATTTTGGATACCACTATTCTATAAAAAATTTTCAGAATGTAGCAATTAAATGGAAGGTTATCCAGATTTCAGGAATATACCCAAACAAATATATTTCATGTGCCTCCTGCTTTATACAGCCCAAAGAATGTATACCTATTTTGACATTCACATACCTACTACTATACTACCTTTCAGGGACATATTTCGATTACTAAATTTTGTTAAAACTTGATGCCTGAAAAATCATTCATTATCACTAGAGTTTAAAATCAATAATACTTAGGGGGTGATATATTGGGGGGATTGGAAGGATTGAGCAAAAAAAGACAAAGAACTCATACACGAGGATGACAGTGTGGTGAGTGCTGTGGAGGGGGAGGTGGAATAAGGTATGGGGGAATAAATGGTAATGGAAAAAAAAATAAAATAATTAATAATATCTAACCCAGTGAACAAAACTTGTTAAAAAATAAATATCTTTAACTCAAACCATTACACAACAGATAGGCTAAGTTTTCAAATCAATTGTTCTTTTAAAATATTTTGAACATAAAGAATTTACTTTTAGTATTTGGAACAAGATATTCCTTAGCTACGTAGTGAAGATAGTTGGGCCTTATTTAAGGAAAATATTTTTTCACATTTTAAAAATAATATAGGCTCATAGCATAAATCTCACTTTTGAAGTTAACATTCTACATTTCTTTCCTTCTAAGTAAGCATTTTATTACCATTATTCTGCACATACATTTTATCTTAATATAGTATCAAGTATTTCTATTTTGTTGAGTATTGCTGATAATTATCATTTAAGTTGTAGCTTAATATTCTGAAATATCATAATATATCAATAACTTTTAAATTGTTGGATGCTTAGAATGCTTCCACGTGCTCATAACTGTAAAGAATGCTGGGATAAATATTTTGGGCATGAGTTTATGTCCTTGTTGTATAATACTTTCTTAGCATAGATTTCCTAAATTTAGCAATTGTTTCAAGTGTATAAACATATTTAAGCCTTTGATAGATACTTTCTAGCTGCTCTTCGAAATCTCTGAACCAATTACACTTCTGTCAGCCAAATAAAAAGCAATAATTTCAACACAATTCAATGGACACCAGAGATTGTTATTTTTCAAAATGGCCAATTTGATAGGAAAAAATTGCTTCTTTCAACTTGTTTTTAATTGATTCCTAGTGAAGCTGAATACTTTGTTGTTATATTTTTATTAGTAGTTTGTGGTTTATTAGTGGCTTTTGGGGGATTCCCTTTTTCCATTGATATGTTCATCTTTTCCCAATAGGAGAGCCCCTTATAGCTTAAAGAGAATGTTTTGATATGTAGTGTAAATATTTTCCCTTAGTTTTAATTTCATCGCAATTTCACTTATTTTTTTAATATGGAAGAGTTTTAATTTTTTATGTTGTCAGATGCCCATTTTTAAAAATTTCTCCTTTTTTTACACATAAAGCCCTTCAAGTATTTATTTTCTCAAGATTTTAAAAAAATATATTGTGTCTTGTGCCTTTACACTTTTTTTTGCATTTAAATTAATATATATTTGGCATTCATTTTGGTACATTGAGTATGAGAAAGATTCAAAAACTCCGTCCCCTAAATGGTTAGCTAGTTGATGGCCCCTGCAAGATTATTAATGATTTGGAATGCCATTTCAGCTAACTGTACTTTGATCCACTTCTTTTCTTTTTTTAAAATTTAAATTGTATTTCATTATGTATGCTACTACAGTTGTCCCAATTTTTCCCCCTTTGCTCTCCTTCATCCAGCCCTCCCCACTTCCTAGGGCAATCCCCACACTGTTGTCCATGTCTGCGAGTCATGCATATATGTTCTTTGGCTACTATATTCTCTATGTTGTATTTTACATCCCCATGACTATTCTGTTAATATCAATTTGACTTAATCCCTTCACCTAATTTGCCCATCTCTATGACCCTCCTCGCATCTGGCAATTATCAAAACATTCTCTGTTCTGCTTCTGTTTTACTTGGTTGTTTATTTTGCTTTTAATTTAATTGTTGATAGATATGTATTTATTGTCATTTTATTATTCATATTTTTGATCTTCTAATAAGATGCTTTAAACATTTCATACAATTCTGGTTTGGTGGTGATAAACTCCTTTAGCTTTTTCTTATCTGGGAAGTTCTTTGTCTTTCCTTTGATTCTAAATGGTAGCTTTGCTGGGTAATCTTGGTTGTAGGTCCTTGTTTTTCACCATTTTGAATATTTCTTGTCAATTCCTTCTGGAATGCAAAGTTTCTTTTGAGAAATCAGCTGACAGTCTTATGTGAACTCCCTTGTAAGCAACTGTTTTTCCTCTTGCTGCTTTTAAGATTCTCTCTTTGTATTTAACCTTTGAAATTTTAATTATGATGTGTTTTGGTGTGGGCCTCTTTGGATTCATCTTGTCTGGGACTCTGAACTTCTTGGACTTGTATGTCTATTTCCTTCACCAGGTTAGGGAAGTTTTTTGTCATTTTTTCTCCAAATAGGTTTTCAATTTCTTGCTCTTTCTCTTCTCCTTTAGCACTTCCTTAGTGTGAATGTTGATATGTTTGAACTTGTTCCAGGGGCTTCTTACACTATTCTAATTTTTTAAATCTTTTCTTTTTTTTTTCTTGCTGTTTTGATTGGGTGTTTTTTGCTCCCTTATATTCCAAATCACTGATTTGATTCTTGGCCTCGTCCCCTCTACTGTTGATTACCTGTAAATTTTAATTTATTTCAATTAGTGTATCCTTCATTTATGACTTGGTCTTTTTTATGGTGCTGATGTTTTCACTGAGTTCACTGAGCATCCTTATAATCAGTATTTTGAACCCTGTATCTGATAGTTGCTTATCTCTGTTTTATTTCGTTCTTTTTCTGGAATTTTGTTTTATTTCACTTGGGCGATGTCTCTTTGTCTCCCCATTTTTAGCAGCATCCTTGTGTTTGTTTCTATGTTTTAGGTTGAACTGCTATGTCTCTCAGGCTTGGTAGAGTGGCTTAATGTAGTAGGTGTCCTGTAGAGTCTAGTGGCACAGCCTCCCCTATCTAGGTACCCAAGGTGAGTCCACCATGTGGGCTGTATACACCCTATTCTTGTAGTTTAGCCTTTATTGCTGTTGACATGTCCAAGATCAGCTACCATCTGTGTTCTCTCTGGGGTTACCCCACATGCTCTATAAAGTAAGCTGAGATGGCTGCTACTTGTGCTGGGATGGACGTACTCAAGTGAGGCCAAGCTGTGGATCAGAACCAGCTGCTGCTAGTCACCAGGCATGGGGTCACTTAGAGAGATGTCCCTGGCTTTCTGTAGCCAGATGCTGCTAATTTTAGAGAATTTAGGAAAATCTGAAGCATGAGCCAATACAAGTCATTCTTATGGAAAAAGCACTGGAAACAGTTAGAGTGGGCCTTCAAATTGGGTGGAGCAGGGTCTCAGGGAATCACCAGAGTTGGGCAGAGAGTGTGAGCCTGGTTGATGGAACCTCAGATACAGCACCCGCCTGCTGACTTTGTGGGTTTAGCGCTCAGAAAAGGAACAATGGCCTCTGCCAGCACTTCTGTCTGGGAGAAAGCTGCCCCCCACTCCAGCTCTTGCCCTAATGTTAGACAATTTAGTTATTTCCTGTATGTCTCTAGTGCCTTTCAAGTTGCTATTGAAGCTCAGAGGGAATGAAAGTCTGTACATGGGCCATTTAAGAGGAGCTATTTGGAACTCCAGAGCCTCAGTCCTTGGTTTTTATAGCCAGAATTTAAGGCAAGCTATCTTACTGGCATTGGAAACCTGTGCTGGGTGGGGGCTGGTGTGGGGTTGGGACTTCTCATTCCAATATATCTTTCCTAATTTTTGTCTGCTATGTGGGTGTACGACCAGCCCATTCCTGCTCTCGGCCCCTCCTACCAGTCTCGATGTCATTTCCTCTATAATTCCATAGTTGTGGGGTTTCAATTCAGCTTTTAATATTGATTCTGAATGATGGTTGTTCTATAATTTAGTTGTAATTTTGATGTGGTTGTACAAGGAGGCAAGTAGTGTTTACTCACACTGTCATCTTGACTGAAAGTCTCTCCACTAGTATTTAAATCTCTAGTCCCACACCATCCCAGAGGCCTCTGGCACTTAGGCCTTCTGCTGAAGTGATGCTGCTCCTGTCTGGGGCCTGAAATGCTCAATCTGTTTCTGAACAGTGTCTTCCACTGATTTGTGTATCTATTTAAACCCCATATCATTCATTCATTTGACATAAATTAATTGAGTATTTACTACATGCCAGGCATTGTGCTGGTAAGTACAATACTTTGTAAAATAAAGTTCTAGTCTTGATGGTCTTCATCCCAGATAAATGGGAAGCTAATGAGAAATTTAAGTTGGAAGATAAAGGGAGGAGTAGAGGGAGGGGGAGGAGAAATGAGAGGGAGGAAAGTGGGGAAAAGGGGAGGAAAATTCCAGGGAGGGAGAGGGAGATTGAGAGAGCCTATTGATAGATGGCATTAATTTGTTTCTGGATAAATTGTGGAGAATGGACTGGAAAAAATCAACAATCAGTGTAGAATGAACAAATGGGAGATCACAAAGTGAGAGATGATATTGTCTTGGATGACAATGGTAATGACAGAGATAAAGAGAAGGTGTCAGATTTGATAAATATTTATGGAATAGAATGGATAGGCTTGGTGCCTAAATGAAACAATGCACTTGCAAAATCAACTGGAGACATGGTGTTGGTTTAAAGATAATTCCTTGTAACTTTAATTATAAATAATTTTAATGAAAATTAGTAAAATTTCTATTTTCTCTGAGTGGTTATTCCAGAAAGTGCTTTAATTAATTTTAACTATATTTTTATTAATTTTAACCTTTCATGACCTGTCTCTTGCTACACAGAAATAGGTACTCAATAATCAAAATAATTTTTAGTTCAATTGTTTCTAAGTATATTCATATCTATTGTATAATATACCTCTATTGTAACTCATTATATTGGTTGGTGATAATTCTAATATGATCAATTGAGAGGATTTTAATCCTCTCATTGGAGTTATCTGGTTATTATACTTCTCATAACCTAATGTCTTATGTACCAATTAAGTTTTTTAAATGTGAAATATCAGAACAGGTTTCTAGGTACATGCCAACCTCAGACATTTGTTCTGCTGTATTACCAAGCTGGTTCTTGAGACACAGTGGGATGGAGATGATAGGGATCTAGGGAGAGGTCCAGACCACAATAGTTGGGCATTTGGTCCTCTGAAATTACCTTACAACATCTCATTCTGTTCATGCCTAAGTATAAGCCAAGAAAAATATATAAATAAAAATTTACATCATGATTCAAAAATTAATATCATGTAATCAAAATAAAAAAGCTATGCCACTGGAATATATCAGTGGGGAGCCTTAAGTTAATGGAGTTATAACATCAAGCTGCAAGAGAGTGAAAAATTGATTTGAAGCAAATACCATGATGTACTTTTCTTATGTAGAAAATGACTGCAAAATTAATCAACCCAGGATGAATGTGTGAAAATCTATGCAGTATAAAAATAAGTATACAGATCTTTATTACTTATAAAATGATACAGATGCTAAATCTATACAATAACAGCCTTAACTCTTTTTAGATTAGTTAACTAAATTTTAATTAAATTTTCTGTGTTTTTACATTGAAATGTAAGTAGCTCCTAAAATAGTCACAAAAGTTTAGTCTTTAGAAATGCTTTCTACAGTAAACAGTTAATTTGGAGGTATGAAGATCTGTTTCAAATAGTGGACTTAAAATACTTCATTTCACACAAATTGAATCTGAGTGTTCTTTTTAAGGATCCCAGAGAAATACAATTGCTTGAAATTATCCTTCTATCACACTCACAGTATGTCATTATACTTTAAAGAGCTCAGTTTTGAATGGATGATAATAGAACTCACAGTTCTCCAAAGCAGCCAGATTGGAAATGTGGCTCTTGTCAATCTGGTGTTCACTTGCCACAGAAGAAAATTCAATGTTTCCAACATTCAAGATGGCAGCAAGGATACTGTATACACTTCCGAGTTGCTGAAACACACCACACAAATGTTAGCATCACTCTACCCTTGAGTATGGCAAGTCAGTGACTATGGGTGGTGATAGACTGGGAGAATCCTCAGGGTCTAGAGTAAGAAGGCCATCCTGCAGACTATGGTGTCAGACTAAGAGAACCAAGTAGGCAAGAATCCAAGGAAGCCTGGCCTCATTTATTAATCTTAGGGGTGAGCATGGTGTCTGTTACTCATGAGGTGAGTGCTTAAAAATATTTTATTAATGCAAATATGAATAAAAAATAGAAATGAGGAGCTCCCTTCAGAGCTAGTAGAAATGGCTAATTCATTAGGCCACAGAGAAGTCTGTCCATGTGATAGTTAATGTCAGACCTTAATGTGGTCATTTCCATGTGTTCATTTCCTTTGAGGCCATCTAAAGAGTAAGGTTATAGGTGTGAATAAAGGATAATTAAGGAAGAACATTCAAATAATCCCAGCATCAAAATCAAAGCATATGTGTGGTTTAAGAACAGGTAGGAGAACATTGGACTATAGTTTAGTTTATAGTAATTGCTTTTTAAACATAACATCTTATGTAATGTATATCAAAATAGACTCAGAAACACATATACATATATGTATATATAAACATGTAAACACACACATATATGCCTCTTTTCAAAGGCACTGGAGGCATTTGTTAAGGAGTCTATGGTACTTTCAGGTGGCATTCCAACTATGTTCATGGTGCAATGAGGAACAGGAAAGGGAGAAAATCCTTTATTGCTTTATTTTGCTGCATTTATTCTAGTCCAGCTGCTACACTTAAAAAATGATTATTCCATCCACTCCAACGTTCCAACTCAAGATAAAAGCTGGATATGAAAAATATCTTCAGGAATACTTATTCATTCATATATAGCATATATGTTAAGTGAATACATAAATACATTTTTTGAATGAATCTTCACCAACATTTGGTGTCAGTGTTTTGGCCATTCTGCAATCATAGGTGTGTGGCGGTATTTCATTGTTGTTATTTCTTTTATGTGAAAAAGTAACATTTCTGCTGCTGGACTTAAAAATCCTGACAATAAGGATCTGTGTCTGGTCCACAGATCCTATTTAATCTGTAGCCCCTTGCCTTCCACATGGTCAGCAATGATTCAAGGCTTGTGTAATCAATGAATAAGTGTGCTTTTTTATGATAGATAATGAATATCATGGTGGTGAGAATGCCAGGGAGATGAGGATGAATACATCACCTTGTGGCTCAAATATAGGATGTATCTAAATTATAAAACATGATATTCCAAAAGTGTCTTTGTTAACTGACTTTGAGACACGTAGCATGGAGCTGTAAGATGAAGCAACTTCCTTCGTGATGGCTCTGTCAGCCTCCATGTGTACCTTGCTCTGAAGGTAAGAAGGAAAATTTCCCTAACTGAGCACACTCCAACTCACAATATAATGGAAATAGTGTACTTTTGTAATAAGAGGTAGAAAATAACACTATCAAAATTTATTTTTAAAATAATAAAATAAATAGAATATATATCCTCAAATGAAATGATATATAATTCAAGACCAATAACTATTTCTGAATGTGCTAAAACATCAGCTTGAAGATAAGACTATGTCCCATTAAGCTTGAATTCTGAGAGTTCAGGAAAAGTAGTTTTTTAAGAAGAAAATGAGATGGATGGAGACTTGTGAACTTTAACCATTCTGAAGATTATGTGAACTTTCAAGTGCAGCAGTGATTGATGGCTTTGATTCTATTTCATGTCTAACTTTACTTTTTAAAATATTTTTTATTGATGTGGGTGTTATTAATATAATGAGTTAAAACTATGGTCTTTGAGCCTGAAATACAAAAAGAATACAGAATTCAATCACAAGGTATAGGGATTGGTTAAATTCAGTTCAAATAGAGAAGATAAGGCTTGCGATGGTTCCCCCCGACAACAGTGAAGAGAGCACAGGTCAAAGGGCAGATTCAGATCAGTGACTGGAATTAGCCATCCTAGAACAGTGATTCTCGACCAGGGACAAGTTTGCTCCAAGTGGACATCCAGCAACATTTGCAGATGTTTTAGGCTGTCCTAACTGGGGCTGGGGTTTAACTGGCATCTAGTGGGTAGAGGGCAGAAATGCTGATAAATATCTCACAATGCACAGGACAGCCCCCACAGCAAAGAATTATCCAACCCCAAAAGTAAATAGGCCAAAATTGAGAGACCCTGTTCTGGAAATATTCAGGACCCACTTCCCAAAGTCTTAGGTTCTCTGTCCCAAAACATGGCTCTGAACTTTTAGCCTTAGTTCACAACCCTAGGAAAATACAAGAATAGAGATATTGAAGTAAATCAAATGTACAGTATCTGTTAGGAGCTAAGTCATATTCCCTACCCCAATTCATATGTTAAAGTTCTAACCCCCATTATCTCAAAATGTGAACTTACTTGGGCATAGGGTCATTGCAACTGTAATTAGTTAAGATGAGGTCATACTGGAGTAGGGTGTCTTTTTAAAAGAACATGATATGAAGAGATACATAGAGGGAAAAACCCCATGTGAAGAAGACAGAAATTGGGGTGAGGCATCTGCTATCCAAGGAAAACCAATGATTGCTGGGGAACCACCAGAAACTAGGAGAGAAGTATGGGACAGATTCTCCCTCACAGCCCTCAGAAAGATCCAACCTTGTCTCTGAATACTAGCCTCCAGAACTGTGAGGAAATAAATTTTTTCTGTTTAAACCACCCAGTGTGTGGTACTTTGATATGGCAAGCTAAGCAAATGAATACAGTACCAATGCTTTTTTGTTAAATTTATGAACAAGGTGTGTAATCTTGTGATCAATATGTTCATTCTTTTTTTTTCTTTCTTAATTTTTTTTATCCTCACTGGAGATCTTTTTTTTCTCCATTGCTTTTAGAGAGAGAGGAAGGGAGAGAGAGAAATATCAATGCAAGAGAGAAACATCCATTGGTTGCCTTCCATATACACCTGGACTAGGGATTGGTGCCTCCACTGAGCATTGAACACATTTGGACCAAGGGTTACATGCACCTGATCGTAGAACCAGGATTGAACCCATAACTTTGGTAGAATGCCCTGTCAGAGAATTGAACTGGCAACCTTTCAGTTATAGGACAATGTTCCAACCAACTGAGCCACACTGGCCAGGGCTCAATATGTTCATTCTTAAGTATTTAAAAATTTAAGAAAATACTAGACACAAACTAAAAAACCTGACGATTAGTCTTATGGCTTGATTTTAAATGCTTATTTGGTAATACACATGATTTTAATTTGAAAAGCATAATATAATTTGATTGCAAATCATATTCAAATGTATAGGATAACTTGATCTACTACATTAAAATTTTTGAATTATTAGATATTCATGGCTAATAATTTTAAGTACTTAAGAAGATTTAGTTAAATGATTAGAAAGTTTCACAAGTGCCTACAGTCCTTGTTAACCTGCAGTGTCAGTCATTGAGAATATATGGAAGACAGAGATAGATATACTAAATTTTAATACAGGTATGGTATTTAAAAGAATTTAATTAGTTCTGTTTAGGGCAATTTAAAGTTATATTTATGAGTTAGGTGAACAAAGTTCATTGAGAGCCATTTCTATTCTTATGCAAATATTATTAGGTTAACAAATTAAATAAAAACACCTACAAAGAGAATGAGAACACAAGCCACAAACTGGGAAAAATATTTGCAAGGACACATGTGATAATGGTTAACTCAAAATATACAAAAAACATTTAAATCTCAATGATAAAAAGTTCCCATTAAAAACGGGCCAAAGGCCTTAGCAGACACCTCACCAAAGATAAATAGATGGAAAATAAACATATGAAGATATTCTACATGATATGTCACCAAAGAAATGCAAATTAGAGGTACAATGAGATATCATTACACATCTATTAGAATGGACAAAATCCCAAACACTGACATCAAATGCTGATGAGTGTGGAGCAACAGAACTTTCATTTGATGCTTGTGGGAATGTAAACTGGTATAGCCACATTGAAGACAGTTTGGTGGTTTCCTTTGGGTATTTACCCAAAGGAGCTGAAAATTCATGTCTCCACAAACGCCTGTGCACAGATATTTGTAGCAGCTTTATTAATAATGGTCAAAACTTGAAGCAACCAAAATATTCTTCAAGAGGTGAGTGATAAACTGTGGTACATCCAGGTAATGGAATATTATACAGCACTAAAAAGAAATGAGCGATGAAGCCATGGAAAGACATGGAGGAACCTTAAAATACCTACTATTAAATAAAAGAAGCCAATGTGAAAAGGTTGCATTGTACACTAAATGATTCCAACTATTTGACATTCTGGAAAAGGTTAAAGTTTTCCTGGAGACTATAAAAAGACCAGTGGTTGCCAGGGGTTACAGGATGAATAGAAGGCAGAGAGGATTTTTAGGTCAGTGAAACTACTCTGTGTAATATAACCATGGAATCTGGTCATTATACATTTGTTCACAGTTGAAGAAAGTACAACACTGAGAGTGAACCCTAATGTAAATATGGACTTTGGATGACAATAGTAAGTTGGTGTAGGTTCACTGATTGTAATTAATGCAACACTCTGGTGATGTCACAATAGGGGAGGCTGTGTGTGTGGGAGGGCAGTAGGTATACAGGAACTCTGTACTTTCTGCTGAGTTTTGCTGTGAACCTAAAATTGCTCTTAAAAAACCAAAATCTTAAAAAATGTGTTAGCAGAATCTTAAGGGAAAAGGGAGGTACTTGGTTTCAAAATCATTAATATATTGAAATAATTGTGAAAAACATGACCTCTATGAACATTAAAAACAATAAAGAGGTGAAGTGACCATTTTTAGGATTAAGGGTCACATCTAGACTCACAAACGTGAACAATGAATGCATGGGCTCAGTCTCTGGGATTGGGCTCCTTCTAATGAGACTCTGCCTCTGGTCTTTCCACTCTCCAATCCATCTTCCACACAACTGTCACCATGATCCTTCTAGCAGACAACTCAGATAATCTTCTATCCCCAATTAACATCCTTCAGCAGCCCTTATTTCCTTGAAGATAAAGTGCCAGCTCCTTACCAAGGCAAGAAAAGAAGAAGTTCTACATCCTTTGGGGCTTCTGCACCTTTATTTTCAGCTACTTTCTCTCACACATTTTTCAGTGAGGCACACTCCTTTAGGTTCCCAATTCCAGATTATTTTCATACTTTAGTTCCAGTTCACACTGTTCCCGATTCCTTTTTTAAATATTATTTTTCAATTACAGTTTTCATTTAATATTATTTGTTTTAGTTTCAGGTGTATAGCATAGTGGTTAGACAATCATAATTTATATAGTGTTCACCTTGATATTTCCAGTACCCACCCAGCACTATACATAGTTATTACAATATTATTGACTATATTCCCTATGCTCTACTTTACATCCAAGTAACTATTGTAACTGTCAATTTTTATTTTTTAATTTTTTAGAGAGAGGAGAAGGGAAGGAGAAAGGGAGGGAGAGAAATATCAATGTGTGGTTGCCTCTTGTGCACCCCCTACTGGGGACCTGGCCTGAAACCTAGACATGTGCCCTGACTGGGAATTGAACCAGTGACCCTTTGGTTTACAGGCTTGTGCTCAATCCACTGAACTACATCAGCCAAGGCCAATTTGTACTCCTTAACCCCTTCACCTTTTTCACCCAGGCCCCTACTCTTCTCCCCTCTAGCATCCATAAATCTATTCTCTGTATCAATGAGTCTGTTTCAATTTTCTTGGTTCATTTTCTTCTTTATATTCCAAAGGTAAGTGAAATCATATGGTATTTGTTTGTCTCTGTCTGACTTTATTTCACTTGGTATAATACCATCTAGGTCTATCCACTCTTTTTAATGGCCAAGTAGTATTCCATTGTGTAAAAGTACCACATCTTCTTTGTCCACTCACTTGTAGATGGGCACTTGGGTTGCTTCCATACCTTGGCTATTGCAAATAATGCTGCAATGAACATAGGGGTGCTCATCTTCCTTGGATTTTTAAAAATTCTAGTTGTCCACTTTTTTGGTCTCAAGCTTTGCACCATGAGTCAATAGTCAGATTTTATGAGAATAACAAGACCATGCTAGGCCAACTTGTTTTCTTCCCAAAACCAATTAACTCCTCTAAGCAGTGGAGCCTGGTCATTGGAAAATGCATGATCCCCTCTCCCTGATTTTGTTTTGGGAATGGAAGTTATGTCCCTGCTGGGTGGATTGAGTTTGGTGAAGAATCCTTTTGGTGACATGCACGCATATCTTTTCTTAGAGCCTCAACCCACACTTCTTGTTTAACTGAAACCCATGTGAGAGAGGGGTGAGATAAAGGACAACACCTAGACCTCAAAGTAGATGGGAATCACCAGGGGCCATGACAAAGTGACACTAGCATAGGCTGGGGAATGTGGCACTATCAATTCCAGTCCTGGGAAAGCCAAGATGCTGATGCTGCCATTGATAATAGACAAGAGTGGGCTGGCTGGGGAGGAGCAGGCTGGGGCCAGTACTCTGTGACCAGATGCTATGGGAGACCACGTCCCAGGCAAACAGAAGTGGGTAGGTGAAAAGAGGAGCTCTGTAAGCAGTATTTGCAGCTGTTTGTGTGTAAGGGATATAACTATTTCTCTGTGCTTAGGTTGATTTTTGCAGATGCCTAAAACAATAAAATGAACAGTGTGCAAAGATTAGAATAAAATTAAATAGCCTTCAATTTGAATCACAGATAATGAGTAGGAAGTGACTCAGAAATAGATCATTTCTCTGCCCTCCTTTTACTGATAAAGATCAGAGAGGTTTAGCTATTGCTCTAAAGATACATAGCCAGAGACTAGCAGTGTCAAGAACTTTATTTAACTCATAGATATGACTCATTAGTATAGAATTACTCTTGTTTTAAGCAAGTGGCTTCCTTGGTCCTGTCATTCCATTCAACTCATCAATGGTGGCTGAATAACACTGTACAAGTAACTAACTTTATATGTTTTGAATGAACTAGGGATTGAATTACTATTTATTTATTTATTTATTTTTAGAGAGGGGAGGGAGGGAGAAAGAGAGAGAGAGAAACATCAATGTGTGGTTGCTGGGGGCCGTGGCCTGCAACCCAGGCATGTGCACTGACTGGGAATTGAACCTGCGACGCTTTGGTTTGCAGCCCGCACTCAATCCACTGAGCTATGCCAGCCATGGCTGAATTACTATTTTTAAATTACCAAATGACTAAAAAAGACATATGCAACTCCCACACTGGCCAAAACAATGTTTATAAATGAAGTATTTTACAGAAATCCAACACTTTGTGTGATACTTTAAAATACTTAAAAATTTCTTTCAAAAATATTATTTGACTATAACTAAAATCATAACTGTAATCCAAAGAAAATGTGCCAGATTGTGATTTTAGACTACATAAAAATAGTAAGCAAAATTAGAGCAGGAAAAACAACAACCTCATCTTGGACATAAGACATATGACTTTGTGCAGAGAAACTAATAAAAATTCCTGTCATGATGTGGCAAAAATTACCTTGAAATAAGTTGACTCACAAAACTACTAATCAATTATTTTCAACTATGGCAGGAAAATGGCATAAAAATCATATGATTAGAAAAGTTTTAGAGTTTGACAGTGTGTGTGTGTGTGTGTGTGTGTGTTTGAGACAATTCAGTTTTGTTTTGCCTGAACTGTGCCAAATGACAAGCATACAAGTGAACTTGAAGCCCTTTGACTATTTAGAAGGACACAAATGGTGGATGCTGTCAACACCAATCAGAGAAACATCAGGATTTAAAAAGAGAGGAGACACTCTTTATATTGGACAGTCATCAAACTGTGCTACCGTCAACTGTGATGGCAGCAAGCTGTGCTCAAGGAATATGAGAATCATGCTACTGCACTTGACTTTGAGTTTCCTCTTTCCAAAATGGAGTTGAAGCAGCTACTGACAAAGGACATATTCAAGAAAGCCAGTGGGAAAGAAAAAACAAACAAAACATACTAGGGGTAGTATGAAAAGGAAATACACACTTGGTTTCATTCTATGGCCTCCGAACTGGGTCAGTCTGCCCTGGGAAGTCTGAATCCCCGGTTTCAGATGGGAGACCGCCACATCCCAGGAAAGTCATCTGGAACCAGACTAAGTCTTCACAAAATATTTAGCAGTGATTGTGCCTCAGCTTCAGAAACAGCTGTTATAGTTTGCCTTATCATAAGCTGTATGTTCAGATGTTCAATAAAGAGTGTGTTTACATTTGGAATATACAGTTTTAAATAAGTGAATTCTGTTTGTCTGTGGATGCTAACTGCAAGACTGGTTTCATTTAATGCTACTAAACATTGCTCTACTAAGCAAGAAAGAGAGGAGTTGAACCAAATATAAGGGAAAGATTGCCTCTAATGAGTGGGGCTTAGAAGTAAACAAACCAATTAAAAATGATTCTTTGCTTCTAAGATAGGAACCTCTGGGGGAGGGAATTGGTAAGGTCGGCTCTCCTGATGACAGAAAGCAGAGAAGTACAGAGATGCCCAGCTCCTGGTCAGAGCAGGAGCTGCTTGCTTCTATACAAGATACTTTAGTTTAGAGGATGCAGATTTCTAATTACACTCTCCTGTTTTCTGCTCAGCAGGCAAACTACAGAGCCGGATCACAGTCTAAAGGAGCATCTGCCACTTAGCAACATTCATCTTAAGATCAAAGGTTGGAGAAAAGGTGGATGCTGCTTTTCCCTTTATTCACATTACCCCTAAATAAATAGGATACCTCCTAGTACTTATGTTAACGTGCTTCCACAGGTGAAAGCTGTGGGTGAGGACAGAGCTATGGAGAGTCTTGGGAGGGAAAGGGATGCAGGCAAAGGGGAGGAGCCAGATTTAAATTAGAATTTGGCAGGGGTAAGTGAGGAGGATGAACCTGAAAGTGCCCACACCCACGAAAGATTGGTGTCCAGACAGAGTTAGTATTAAACTAATTAGTGTGTCATACCAGACAGCTGGGACAGAAAAATACCCTGCTTTTACTCGTGGTACATCTAACCTAGGATTAATGTTGTCTTGAAACACTCAAGGGAGGATAAGGTCTTGGTCCTCTGAACCAGGATGAGAGAGAAAGACTCATGTAGTCACTGATGATTCTTGGGACATTGGAATAGAATATAAGAATAGGACTATGTCTGAGACAGGGTGGCATGTGACATCTGAAGCATCTCCCATAGCTTGTCTGCAATCATTGGGTGGTAATCATGTCACCTGGAATATGGCTGAAACGCATGCCTTTTGAGTCAGTGACTTCCTCTCTCAGAGCTGAACCAATTACAAACATGTTTATTTCACTAGTAATAAAAATATCTATTTTTATTAGGGAAGGTATTAGGGTCATATCTGATTCCAGATGTTACAGTTCAGACCTCCTTCCCAAAAGGCAGTTAGATAAGCTTAACAGCACAATTCTCATCTTGACATGATGTCTACCACCTCATGCCCTATAAAAGGGTGTGCACCACTCTACTCTTTAAATGAGATAGGCACAATGAATTCTACAAGCTTAGTAATCTCTTAATTGTCCAACTCCTGCTCAATTCCCACCATTTCTCTCCCAGCTGTCCAGCAAAGGCTGCTACTGGTCAAGCGAAGTCTCCTGTCTTCATACATCAACCCAGTTACCCTGCTAACCTTTGCTTCTTCTTCCTCCTTTTTTTTTTTCTGTTATAAAGATGGAGTGGTGGAATGTGATTCACATACTGGTCACTTTAAGAACCAGGCATCTCTCTTGCCAGGAAAAAATTCTTCACAGTAACATATTACAGCTTTGAGCAGAATCTGCAAGTTTTTCCACAAACCTTCAGAAATCTTATCAAATAACAGATTCTTTATACCATTTGACAGCCTAAAAGCTATTTAATGCATCAACAGAGAAAAGGGCTGGATCATCTCCTTTCTGTCTAGAGACCACAGAACCATTGAGTTTCCTGATTTGAGCAGCAGTTAACTATGTAGTTATAGAGTGACAGCCTGAGTCATAAGCCCAAAGTTCAAGGTAGAGTCCAAGGTAGTTCTCTCTCTGTAGAGAGAATGCATAGTTCTGAATGAGGATGGTCAAGTTGGAGTCTCTACTTCTAAACCAAAAAAGTTACTCAACTTTTCAGCTTAAGACTTTCTGTGAGTAGAGTATTTGACTAAAAATGCATTCAAACTTGGCTTTCCATTGAGTCCACAATATTCCTTCATTCATATAATTTAGTGTTCTGGCAAAAACTGAGAACTCTTTGGGGAAGTCATGGCAATAATTCCTCTCTGGTCTCAGGAGGATTATTTCTCCTCAGTGGGTCCTGGAAGCAGTCTGTAAGGTCCCCTCAAACTCTTCCTCCCTTCTCTATACAACCAATTCATTCATCTAGAAACAGAGTAGCAATTATTTATTCACAACTCAAGGAGGGGCTCTAAACTCTCAGGTTGTAAATAGCTAGGCACAGAGTTTCCCCATAAAATATGAATTCTTCTTGGCTATGGATAAAGGCCACATTACAAAAATTAACTCTAAGAGGTGAAATGTTTTCTGATGGGCAAAGATTACCCTAACTTCTGTAAACATCCCCATGCAGACAGGGCCCTAAATTCAAATCAAGAGAAAAGCTTTCTTCTCCAACCTCACCCAGTTGGCAGAGATCATGCCCCATTCCCTAGCATCAAGGTCTGCAGAATATCCTCGCCACAAGTCTACAGCAAGAATACTCATGTTGGATCCAAAAGTTTTCAAAGAGAAGGCAAGAGTGTAGAATTAATAGTAAGGTTTTATAGTTCCATATTTGGAGAAAATGCACTTAGCTACAAACTTTTCTCTATGTCAAGAACATATGTATCTGTAGAAATATTACTTTCTGGCAAGCAAATGGACCAATGAACTAAAGGTTATTGTTGACAGCTTTCCATTTTAGATGAGAGTCAACTTTGCCTTAAAAATACTATAAAATGATTAGACTCCCTAACTTCAGTGCATGTAATTTAAATGATTTTTGTAAAGTTTCAATTGTATCAGCATCTTTATATTTTATATTTTATTTTTGATAAAATATTCCAAGAGAATAATTTCATACTTTATTTTTAGCACAAGCTCTTAGATCTGATAACCCAAGGAATCTCAGTAAACTTTTTAAACAGACACATCAACTGCTTAAAGCTGCAGGAGTGTTATTTATGAAAATAAAATGAAAATTCAACAAACTGAATATTACTTTCCTAACAGAGTTTATCTAAAATCCCGATTCACATTCTGAGTGAAGTATTTATTTTTTAAAAATAATTTTTATTTTTCAATTACAGTCACCTTTTTCATCCATTCCCCAAACCCTCTCCCATTTGGTCAACTGTCAAAATGGTTTCTGTATCTGAGCCTGTTTCTGTTATGTTTGTTGTTTATTTTGTTTTTTAGACTAAATTATTGATAGATATGTACTTACTGCCATTTATTTATTCATATTTTTTATCTTTTCCTTCTTCTTCTTGAAGAAAACCCTTTAACATTTTATGTAATACTGGTTTGGTTGTGATAAGCCCCTTTACCTTTTTCTTGTCTGGGAAGCCCTTTATCTGTCCTTTGATACTAAATGATAGTTTTTCTGAGTTGTAGGTCCTTGCTTTTCATCACTTTGAATGTTTCTTGCCCATCCCTTCTAGCCTGAAAAGTTTCTTTTGAGAAATCAGCTGACAGTATTATGGGAGTTCCCTTGTAGATAACTGTTTTTCTGTTGCTGCTTTTAAGATTCTCTCTTTGTCTTTAACCTTTGGCATTTTAATTATGATGTGTCTTGGTGTGGGCCTCTTTGGATTCCTCTTATTTGGGATTTTTTGCACTTCCTGGACTTGTGTGTCTATTTTCTTCACCAGGTCAGGGAAGCTTTCCATCATTACTTTTTTCACATAGGTTTTCAATTCCTTCCTCTCTCTTCTCCTTTTGGCACCCCTATGGTATGAATGTTGGTATGCTTGAAGTTGTCCCAGGGGCTCATTATACTATCCTCATGTTTCTGGATTCTTTTTTGTTTTTGCTGTTCTGATTGGGTGTTTTCTGCTTTCTTATTTTCCAAATATCTGCTTTGATCCTCTGCTTCATGTACTCCACTTTTGACTCCCTATAATGTTTTTTTTTATTTAAGTTACTGTTTCCTTCATTTCTGACTTGCTCTTTTTATAGTTTTCATGTCTTTTTTATGCTATTGAAGTTTGTACTATATTCATCTACTCTTCCCCTAAGTTCATTTAGCATCCTTATAACTAGGGTTTCAAACTCTGTATCTAGTACATTGCTTGTCTCCATTTTATTTAGCTCTTTTTCTGGAGTTTTGTTCTGTTCTTCCATTTGAGACTTGTTTCTTTTGTCTCCTCAGTTTGGCAGCTCCCCATGTTTCTGTTTCTATATATTAGGTAGAGCTGCTACATCTTCCTGGCTTAGTAAAGTGGCCTTATGTAGTAGGTGTTCTGTAGGGTCCAGTGGCACAGCCTTCCTATTCACTCAAGCAGGGCACACCCATACCCCATGTGGGTCATGTACATCCTCCTGTTATAATTGAGTCTTGATAGCTATTGGCATGTCAATGGGAGGGATTTACCCCCAAGCTGGTTGGCTGCAAAAACTGGCTATGAGCACTGTGGAGGGTTCATTTGTGAAGCAGGGTACCACCCTATGGAACAGGGTATACTTAATCAGGGCTCTGGTGCCCTCTGAGCCTACCTCTTGAGCATATCACTGTGGAGGTGGTTGGGTGGTTGGGTGGTTGGGTGGTTGTGATGTGGTATTGTGAAGCTGTCTAAAGGGTGTGCCGGCTCTGGGGCCTCTCAGCAGGTGGTGGTCAAGGTCAGTCACCACCTGAGTTGTAGCTGGGGCTGCCCACCATGGACTACAAAGCCATCTGCACATGGCTGCTACTTGTGCTGGGCTTGGAGGTGTCTAGGACAGGCCAAGCTGTGAAGCAATACTGACTGCCACTAGGGATAGGCCTGGGACCACTTGATGAGAGGTATGGAGCTTCCTGAGGCCAGATGCTGCTTGTTTGAGAGATTTTAGGAATGTCTGAAGTATGAACCAAGACCGGCCATTTTTATTGAAAAGCCATTGGAAACAGTTTGTATGGACCTGCAAGCTGGGTATGGCAGGGTCTTAGGGAATTATCAGAGCGGGGCTATAGTTGATGGAGACTCAGATATGGCACGGGCTGTGTCGGGGAAGGGCTCAGAAAAGGATCAATGGTCTCTGACAGTACTTCTGGCTGAAAGAAAGCTGCCTTTCCAGCTCTTGCCCTGATGCCAGCCACTTCAGTTCCTCCCGATATGTCCCTGGTGCTTTCTGAGCTGTTGTTCCAAGACTGGAGCTCAGAGCAAATGAGTCCCATATGGGTAGGCCCTTTAAAAGGAACTGCCTGTGATTTCAGAAGACTTTGTCTCACTCAGACACAATTCCCACTGGTTTTTATAGCCAGAAGTAATGGGAACTTCTCTTTCTGGCACTTGTACTTAGGCTGGACCTGGATCCCCTCACTCCTCAAGAGAGACCTCTGCAGCTGAGATGTCCCTCCTGATTTTTATCCATCACACCTGGGTGTAGGACCAGCCCCTTCCAAGCCCACACCCCTCCTAAAGTCTTGAAGTGGCTTCTTCTATATATCCTTAGTTGTAGGACTTACATTCAGCTGGAATTCAGGTGCTTCTGAGTGATGGTTGTTCTGTAGTTTAGTTGCAATTTTGATGTGGTTGTGGGAGGTTCCAATTACCATATTTACGCTTCTATTTTACCAGAAGTTCCATGAACTATTCTTTATCACTGGATCAAATCAATACCACAAACAGTAAACTGCTAAGAACAGAGTCTGAAAGTTTCTTTAAAAGCCTATTAAACAACATATTTTGTTGTAAAAATTAAAAACTACAACCAATGGTACAGAAAGAAATCTTTATTACTCAGGAGTAAATTTATATCCTTAAATGCCTTCATTATTAAAAAAGATAAGTGAAGAAAAGAGATACCAAGTATTTGCTTTTTTAAAAAAGAACAATGAAACAAACCAAATGACTAAATTAATAAACATATATAAAAGTAAAATTAAAATCCATAATACAGATAATGAAAAAAGTTATAGGATGGGTAAATATATTTAATAGCTGTTGTTTTGTTTTCATTTTTATTCTTAGGATTGAAAACTTCCTGTAAGCTTAATTAAAGATAAGAAGAGAACAAAACCAATAAATATATAACACTAGAATGTGAAAGAAAATGCAACTAGAGATATAAAATAAATTAAAAGTATTATAATAAAATTTATCAATCAATCTATGGCCTCAGATTTGATTGTAGCCTTAACAAAATACAGACAACCAAAAAATAAAAGAAAGAAAAGAAAAATTTGAGCAGGTAATTACCACAGAAGAATCAGAAAGTGATTAAAGACTCAGTATAAAAAAGGCCCCAGGACCAGAGGCACATGCAGCTAAGTTTTGTCTCATCTTAGTTCAAAGTTTTAAAAACTAATGTTCTCCAATCTTCTCTAATTAGTAAGGATCACCAGGGATGCTTGTAAAAGACATGGGTGACTAGGTTACTTCCATGGAAATTTTTATATAGTCTGGTTGGAACTTAGCTATTTGTGTCTAAGTGCTTTATATCTTAAGAGATATTGGGAACTGATTTGAACTCTGATTTAAACTCTTACAGGCCAAAGAAGAAAGATAAAAATGCTCACTGTCATAATTTTAATTCTCAAATCTGGTAAGGACATAAAAGAAAATTAAAACAATAGATAAATCTCATTAATGAAGAGATGCAAAAATTCTAAATAAAACTAGGACATAGAGTCCAAAAATGTGTCAAAAGAGAAATATAGTTTGAGTATATTATGATTATTCCAGAAATGTAAGGATACTTATATATTTAGAAATCTCTCAACATAATAATAAAAATCAACATATGGCTTTAGAAAAATATGATTATATCATTAGATAATAAAAAACATTTGATGAAATTCAGCAGGATTCATAACAAAAACTCTAAGCAAAGCATCAATAAAAGGATATTATTTATGATGTGTTTTTTATCAGAAATGAGAACAAAACACTAAAACTAATTTACTTAAAACTAGAACCTAAAAAAGGAGGCAAGCTGTAATCATTATTGCTTAATATTGGCTTAGATTCTAAGTCTTAGATGCTCTAAGTGCACAAAAGAAAAAGAAATAACTGGCAGAAAAAGGGAAAATAACCATTCTTTTTGCAGGTGACATGATTACATACTTAGAGAAAGTTACCAATGGAAAAAACATTTCATTTAGAATAACACTCAAAACCACCATTACATAGTTAGAAAGAGATGTAAAAATCAAACAAGTTCTAGATGAATAAACTATAAATTATAAAACAGACAACATCTAAACAAATGGAAAGGCATACCATGACTTGGGATGAGAAGACATAATATCATAAAAATGGCAATGCCCCCAAATTAACATATAAATTTAATACAATTCTAATTAGGATTTCAACTGAGGGTCTGAGAATTGAATAAGTTGGTTTTAAAATTTATATGGAAAATTAAATGTCAGACAATAGCTGAGAAAAGCATGGAAAGTGAGAACAGGACTTACCTTACTAGGTATGATGCCTTAGCAGAAAAACATAGCATCAAACCACTCTAATCAAGTCAACAGAATATTGGTACAGACTACAAAGATTTATATATCTTTAGGTTCACTAAAGCATTATTCATGGTGGCCAAGATGTGGAGGCAACCAAAGTGTCTTTCAACAGATGATTGGACAGGGAAAATGTAGTACATACATACAGTGGACTACTACTCAGCCATAAGAAAAGATTAAATACTGCCATTTGTGACAATACGGATGGACCTTGAGAATGTTATGCTAAGCAAAATAAGTCAGAAAAATCTAAGAACCATATGATTTTACACATGTGTGGGATGTAAAACTGTAACCAATGCAGAAAACTATGGTGATTATCAGAGGGAAGAGGGTGGGGAAGATAGTAAAAGGTAAAGAGGACCATTATATGGTGATGGAAGATGATCACCACTTTGGGTGGTGAGTACATGATGCAATATACAGATTATGTATCATAGAAATGTACACTTGAAACCTATGTGACCCTCCAGACCAAAGTCACCCCAATAAATTTAATTAAAACTATATTAAAAGGGCAACATACATAAATACACAATTCATAAAAACACAAACCCAGGCAGCCAGAAAACAAATGGAAATATGTTCAAGTTCACTATTAGTTAAAGATATGCAAATTGGAAATGAGATGTTACTTTCACCCATCAGATAAGCAAATATTGAAAAAGCTACAGTGCATGGTAGGCAGGGGTGGGGACGAAGAAGGCACTTTTATACATTGCTGGTGGAAATATTAAGTATTTCAGAATTCTTGGAAGGCACTTTTGCAATTCATATTCAAATTTAAAATACATATACCATTTGACCAAACAATACCATTACTAGAGACTTATTCCATAGAAATAAAAACACTAATAAATAAAGACATATTTTGGCTTTGCTTATTGTGATAAAGATCTGGAAACATTAATAGTTGTATGCCCAGTCATAGCTGAATGGCTAAATAAAAAGTAGTATACACCACAGGACACTATGATGCCTTTAAGAGAACTGATTTAATGCTATACTAGGTGACTTGAAGGGATTTTCACAAAGTACTGATGAGTGAGAAAAACTGGGTATAGAAGAGTGTATGTAATATAATCTCATATTAATAAAACAATAGCTAACCCTCCAGATAAAGGTGCATGTACACATTTGTGTTTATGTGTGTGGTGTAGAGTGTGTATATGTGTGGAGTATCTACAAGTAAGATTTTATGAGCAGGGAGATAAATATGGAGTACTAGACTATGTATGCTGGATTGTTACTATCCATTAGCTGGTGGAAGAAAGAGAGCAGATATGGATGAAAGGGGGTAGGATAGAGAAGGCAGAACTGATAAAAAGGGAAGTTTTTAAAAAATACTGCACTAGAAATTGACAAGCTGATCCTCATATAGAAGTTCAAGAAACCGAAAACAATCTTGAAGAAGAATAAAGTTGAAGGGGTCACACATCCCAATTTCAAAGCTTATTACAAAGCTGTGGTAATTAAGACAGTGTGGTACTGGAATAAAGACAGATACAGAGATCCAAGTAATAGAATTGAGAGCTCATGAGTAATTCTATACATTTGTGGTCAATTGATTTTCAACAAGGGTGCCAGGCCCAATCAATGTAAAAGAACAGTCTTTTCAACAAATGGTTGTGATACAACCTAATATCACATGCAGAAGAAGCTGGGCCCCTATCTCAAGTCAGACACAAAAATCAACTTAAAGTGGAACCAAGACTTGAATGTAAGAGCTAAAATTATATAGCTCATATAAGAAAGCTTAGCCAAAATTCTTCATGACTTTGGTTTAGCAGTCATTTCTATGTATGACACTGAAATCAAAAGCAACAAGAGAAAAAAATAGATAAACTGGACATCAGAAAAAGCTTGTATGCTTCAAAGGACACCATCAGGAGTGTGAAAAGACAATAAATGGAAGAAAAAGTTTGCGCCCTGGCTGGTGTGGCTCAATGGATTGAGTGCTGGCCTGTGAACCAAAGGCTTGCCTGTTTGATTCCCAGTTAGGGCACATGCCTGGGTTGTGGGCCAGGTCTCCAGTAGGTGGTGCATGCAAGGCAATCACACATTGATGTTTCTCTCTCTTTCTTTCTTCCTCCCTTCCCCTCTGTCAAATAAATAAATAAATAAATAAAATCTTAAAAAAAAGAAAAATTTTGCAAATTATATATCTGATAAGAAACTTGTATTTAAAATTTAAAGAATAGTTACAACTCAATAATAAAAAGGCAAATGATTAGGCAAAAGGTCTGAATAGATCTTTTCTTCAAAGAAGATATAAAAATGACCAATAAGTACATGAGAAGAAGTTCAGCATCATAAGCCAGTTAGGGAAATGCAAATCAAAACCTCAGTGAGATACCACTTCACACCCACTAGAATGGCTATGATCAAGAAGACATAAAAACTAAGTGTTGGGGAGAAGATGAAGAAATTGGAAACTTCCTATACTGCTGGTTGGAATGTAAAATTATATACCCACTTTGGAAAAGTCTAGCAGTTTCTCAAAAGATTAAACATAGAATTACTCTATGATCCAGTAGTTTCATGCCTAGTTATATACCAAGGAGAAATGAAAACTTACATCTACATAAAAATTGTACACAAATGTTCATAGCAGTATTATTCATAATGGCCAATAAATGGAAACAGCCTAAATGGCAACAAACTGAAGAATGAACAAATAACATGAGGCATATCCATAAAATGGAATATTACTCAACAATAATAAGAAATAAAGTAATGATACATGCTACAACATGGATGAAGTTTGAAAATGTTGTATTAAATGAGAGAAGCCAGTCACAAAGGATGGCACATGGCATGACTCTATTTATGTAAAATGTCCATAATAAAGAGATTTATAGTGATAGAAAGCAGAGGTGGGATAGGAATGAGGAGAAACTGCTTCTAGCATGTTTCTTTTTTGGGGTGAAAACTTTAGAACATGAAAATATTCTAAAAATGATGATGGTGATGGGTACAGACACCTGTGGATATGCTAAAAGTCATTAAAAGGTACTTTTGCCCTGGCTGGGCGGCTCAGTTGGTTGGAGTGACATTCTCATACACCAAAAAAGTTGCAGGTTGGATTCCCAGTCAGGGCACATACCTAGGTTGCAGGTTCGATCCCTGGTCAGGGAGCATATGGAAGGCAACTGATCCATGTTTCTCTCTCATATCAATATTTTTCTCTCTCGCTCTCTCGCATGCTCTCTCTCTCTCTCTCCCTTCCTCTCTCTCTAAAATCAATAAACATATCTTTGGGTGAGGATTTTAAAAAATGTACTTTTAAATGGCTGACTTGTATGGTACATGAATTATGTTAATGAAGTTGTTATAAAAAAAGATTGCACTAGAAAATAACGTGTAATATGATTGCACTTATGCATATGTAAAATTTTGCATATGCAGGAGATGCAAGTATATGTAAAATAAAAGATTAAGAACAAAACCAAATTCAGTTACACCTCAAGAACACTGTTTCCATATCTATAAACATTATAATTCTACTCATCTCATAAGGTTACTTGAGTAATTAAAAGGATGACCCATGTAAAGCACTTAGCATAATGCTTGGCATACATTAATCACTCGATAGTTGCTAACTCTTGCAATTAGCCATGATGAAAAGATACTTCCCAAAGCAGTTCAAATGTCTTTCATACTCACCTCCATTGTAAAACCTATGACTTTGAAACATTGCTCAATTAATTCATACTGAGATTTATAGAAACTATTGTTTGTCATGTCCTGTATTGTTCTGAGGAGATCGTTCTGTAGGTATCTGAAAAAAATATGGTAGGATAAGTGAACATCTAAAATTAAGTGGAAAGTTAAAGTATTATTTGTGAAAAGTACAATCTGCTGAATTACCTGGGAGGCTTGTTTTCAGGAAGCTTGTAATGGGCTAGTTTCTTCTTTTCAGCTAAACCAGCATAGATGTAGTAAAAAACATGAAAATTTTTTTCTCCACTAAGAAAGTAAGATATTTTCAGTAAGGTGGTTAGTAGGAATATTTATTAATCATTAAAATTACTTGGCAATATAATTATCAGAACAACTGTGAGTGCCAATATGAGTTTCCTGGGATACTGGATTTTGGCTTTGTGGTTGTTCTCATTGGTATTATTTTCAACAATCATTGTCGTTGAATTCCAGACACTACTAAGCATTTTATATGAATCACTCAATGGCTGTTTGAAAGTGAGTCCAGGCACTCTTGCAAGCACTGGGATGCAGCAGGAGCAAACAGTCAAAAATCCCTAACAAGCAAAATAGCGACAGACTCCTAAGAGAGCAGGATGACAGCTAAAGGGGAGGAAGGGTAGAGGGTGGAGGGGTTGAGCAAAAAGGAAAAAGGACTCATGGACATGGACAATGGTGTGGTGATTGTGGGGGGTGGGGGGAAGTGGAATATAAGGGGGATATGTGGTAATGGAAAAAATATAATAGAAGATCCCTAACTTCTTGGAGTTTACATGCCAGTGGAGCAGAGAGAAAAAGAAACAAATTAATAATACATATAGACAGCATGCCAGATGATCATAAGCACTACATTATCTTACTTACCTGCCATAATCCCCTGGTTATTGTGAATACACTTCCCTCATTTTACATACAAGGAAACTGAGGCTTAGAGCAGTTACCAATCTCCTCTCAGGTCAGGGTTGATGACTAAACTGGATTCAAACCAGGGCTGTTTGAATCCAAAGCCCACATTGTTACACTGACTTTGTGGGGCTCAGTTTTCTCACTGTATGAGAAATCTATTATGAGTCTCAAGTTCTATGATTCTGTGGTTCTATATATAAACAGCATTTCCAGATTCTGGAATAATATAATTAAAGGAATGTGAATCACATGGTGAGTCTCTGGCTCTGGATGGTCCACCTTCTCTTCCTTTTCTTGTCTTCCTTTTGTTACAAACCCAAACAGTAGAGGGGGTCCTACTGCTCTCTGCCTGCCAGGCAAATCTCCAAAGATGGAGTTTGGTGGAAAAGAAAGGAATCTTTTGTTTAGTGACAAATTTTGGCCTAAAATACCTAGGTAACAAAAGTAAGGGGAAAGGAAAAGTCAGAGTATAACATATTTAAATATTTATCATTACAACTTCTACATAGGTTGAAGAACTGAAAATAACACAAGAACAAAAATCTGTTCATAGTGCTGACTACTACCACCAATGTTTCTGGAAGTAATGGCAAGTTTCTGCCTCAAGGGCTGTTCCCTCTAAGACACCCAAAGAAAAATCACCCCCTCTTCCTCTGCCAGATCAGTTCAAGGTTGCACCAGGAACCTCTTTTCTCACCCAAACAGTATCATAAATGTAGGTAGCTTAGTTGGTCTCTAGTTGCCATCCAGCTTCAGGCATCTTTTGGAGTCTGTGCCCCACGCATCTGCTCACAGGCCCACTGGAGACTATTGACATGCTCCCCACCCAGGGGAGGGAAAAGAACCAACTGACTTTTTGCTGCTTGGTATGCTTCATTTCAAAAGTCCTCTCCCAGAATCCCATGCATGCTGAAAGCCAATGGGAGCATCCAGCCTTCCAACCAGCGAAGGCCAGGGTCAGCCATGTTCTTCTTTGCCCCTCTTCTGCCATGGTTAGCAAGGGGGCAAAGTCTGCAGTCACACATGCGCAGCTCAGATCCCTCCCCCATTTCCGGGGTGTGTGACTATGTGGTTCTACACATAAACAACATTCCCAGACTCTGCAATAATATAATTCAGGGAAGGAATGTGGGTCACATGGTGAGTCTTTGGCTCAGGATGGTCCACAGCATAACTGCTGAGACCTCAGGGTCCCCTTTTCCTACTTTTACTTTCCTTGTCTTCTCTGTGGCTTGGGAGAGTTCCTGAAATGGATCATGCTTTCTCTCCAAGGTCGGGCAAGTTCTCTTCAGAAACAGAGAAGGCTGATTTTCCTGCTTCCCAGGTTCATTGTCTGCATTGTCCTTCTTTGGCCCTGCTGTACTTCGATTCTGAAGGCCACATTCGTCCATTTGGAGACTCTGGGTTCGCCTCTGTCTTGTTGGATTGCTGTTTTCATTCTCTCACTGCACCTTCCTCTAGTATGGGATGGTTCTAAATCTTCACTTGACTATTCACTCCATTATCACACTGAGTCTGGGCCTGGGGAAGAGAAGGGTTCCCCCTACAGGGGCTAAATTCAGTATAAGCCTCAAACCCTAATGACTTGCTGTCTTTATTTCTTTTCATATGACTCCTCTTTCAGTTACTACGAGGCTCCCACCCCATCATAAAAGTTTGAATGTTACAAGAGGGACTTGGTCAGAAGATGCTAAATTGTTGCTACACAAGCACTCTTCTCTGTGGCTGTATTAGTCAGGAATCTCCAGAGAAACAGAACTAACAGGGTGTGCCTGTGTGTCGGGGGAGAGATAGTCTGTGCAATATGAATTGATCAATGAAGGAGAAAAGAAACATCAAGGGCAACAGACATTTTAGAAATGAATGGATGAAGCTAAGTCAGGGGAGCAGAATTCAGAGAGGTGTGAGAAGAATCAGGGAATCCCATCATAGAAGCAATGGCAGGGGAACTTTTGAGAAAAGGGGTGGTCCACTGGCTCAGAGGCTGCAGTGAGGACTGGAGAGCGTTGAGAATGGCTGTGTTCACACTCTCCACACACCCAGAGTCACCAGTAACACTTCAATGAAGATTAGCACTGTGGGGTTAGAACAAAATGAAAATTTTAGTTCTTGTCTTTTCTCAGCACAAAGTAATGAAACTTCTCTAAGGCTGGCACAGCATGCAATTCAGTTTGCTTTGTTCTAATGAAATCATGTGACTGCTCTGTGTGTCACACCTTTAATGCTTACATGACACAGTGTACAACCAGAGAAGTGAGTCATAAATGGAGACACTCAGAATTGGTAGTTTTCTCTTTAATTATCAGTTTGTGTTTAAAGAACTGTAATTTGACAGGACCTGGAGATAGTATAGGAAATATACTGACCGTCAGTAGACAAACATTCAGAGAGTTAAAGAAGCAGGAGAGAGGTACTGCCAAATGTAGCCATTTCATGACTTGCCCTAACCATGTCAAAGGTGTGCCTAAGTAGGCAGAGGACCATCCCATTCCATACGTGCTCCTATGATCAGTGCTTCCCAGGTCACAATGGTTGGGGACAAACAGGGTCTCAGCAAGTTACCAGAGTATTTCTCTGTCTCTGGCCACACCCTTGTGTGTCTTATAATACTTCTTCAGAGTCCCACTGAGCCATTTTCAGGAAGGTCCTCCGGGGTGTCTCATGTGTGTTCATCTGCTCTAGATCCTAGGAATCATTATGTAGCCAAGGGCTCAAACACCCTCAAAATGGTGGCAAGGTCCTCATAAGGGTGTGGCTTACTCCAACTGTAAAATGGTTGAATCTTTGACAAAGTGGTCAGCAATAAGGCTTAGAAAGCCAACAGTACAACTTTGTATTCATAAGCACTATAGAATATTCATGAAACAGGGCTTTTGATTTTTCATTTTTAATTACAGCTCCCTCCACTAAGAGTTGTTCCTCTAAGATGTGCAGTCTCCTCAATCCCTCAATCTGCCATCTCCCTGCTCGCACATAGCAGATGGACCCATTGCCTACTTTTGTGAGAGATTAGAAACCAACAGGTGATCAGCATGCTTTGTGTCCAAGTATACACGGATTTCCAAAAGACGGTGAACTGCTTTACTGCAGGAATCCTTAGCTCTGTATCTTCTCTGCCTAGAACAGTTTCTGGAACCTAGTAGGCACTAAATAAACATTTGCCATATGGATGGATGGATGGATGGATGGATGAATGGATGAATGAATGATGAACTTTGTAGCCAAACAGACATGGGTTCAAATCCCAACTCAGTCATTTATTAGCTTCTTGATATCATGTAACTTATTACAATTCTCTTAGTCTTCATTTCCTCATGTATAAAGGAGACAATAATATCCTGCCACATCACTGTGAGAATTAAAAGAATAATGGTTATAAAGTGCTTAGCACAATGCGTGACACAGTGATTGCTCCATGAGGAACACTGTTGCTTCCTGCACCGTAGAGAGCACCACATGTGCACTCTGTTCATATCTCCTGTGGGGTCTGGTAAGGTGCTGTGAGTGCAAGAGAAATGCAATTGAGGCTTGCTGAAGTGAACTGTAGCATGGGAGAAAAGGCAGTGAAACAGCTATAATTTATACTTACAAGTGAAATTAAAGCAACCTCTTTTAAAAACTTCTTTAGAATAAGGGACTTAAGCCACAACTTATATGATAGTGCCATTATTAAAAATATAAAAATAAACATGGTCAGAGATTGGGGTGGGATGACTTGAGTTGAAAAGTGAAGAAGAGAACTTGTTCCCTACAAAGAAATGCTAAATTCAACAACAACAAAAAAAATAACTGCTCTGATTCTCCTCTGCCTCCTGAGACCCATTTTCTGTTCTTTGCCAGATTGCGGTACCCACCTAGGCTCCAGCCTTCTCTGCTTTCCAGTGGGGCTTGTGCACTAGGAAGCACAGGCAGGAGATGGCAGGGAGGGAAAAGACAGAAGTCCAGTATTGCCCCCTTGGCCCCTCACAGAGGCTGTACTCCCTAAATTAACAGGTCCTGTTCTACAGCCTGTCCCCCAGAGCTATGGCTCTCACCATATGGTGCAATGCTGTTCTCTCCTTGGGCCCTTTAGACCAAGGGTAGTACTAGTTCCTCGCTGCTGTTTTTCTGTGGGTGTCTCACATTTATTCTTGGTTCTTTGATGCCCTCTCTACTTCGGCTGATAATCATCTCAGTTAAACTCTTTGAACTAGACCTTTGCTTTCAGTGCCCTGACTGATAGAGTACATTTACAGTTATAATTTAAAAATGGACCTACTAAGATTTCTTCCATTATATTTCATTTTTAAAGATTACAAAAAGCTTCTTTGGGATTTAAAAATACAATTGAAGTTAAGTAAAAAAAGATGTAAAAAACAGAAAAATGGAAAAATGGTAAGGCAGTTGTGCTCAAATTATAACTGAGTTGTATTTCAACCTGAATGTAAATTTGGAACTCGGAGTGCTTTTCCTCAATAAACAATGTAGTAAACTAGACTAGCTCTTTAGGAGAGCTGGAAAAAAAGTTTACTTAGTTTATAGCATGCCTAAAATATAATCCTAATTGAGCAATTATCTAGAATGTATCCTATGATATCTCAATAAGCATTCATGAAATTATTTCTGTGTTTAACCTAGGGCATCACTGTCCAGTTTATTCCATGTGAATGATGCTCCACAGAACCCAATATGAGTGGTGCCCTCTGACATTATGCAACAGGGTGGCACCATCTAAATCTCAATAATTTAGCCTCTTAGGTAGATCTTCCCAAACGCCTGAAGGAGAATCTTACACAGTTACGAGAGCAGGACATGTTCTTCTGAGAACAAGTTAAGGCTCCGCATCTGCATAAGACCCCAAGGTCCCTCTAAGTATGGGTGGCAATGGCCACCTATGCATGTCCACTAAGTTCTGGGCACAGGGTGCACTTTGATAATGATAGCTGCTGTTTACAGAACATCTTCAGACTTCTATGTCTGTGCTAGATGTTATTTGAATCTTCATGAAATTATCAACACTATTACTGACAATAATAGCTTAAAATGATGGGTTCTTACTGTGTGCTATTCATTGTACAAATACTTGACAGGCATTATCTTAATCGATAGGGAGGACTATTGCTATTTCTATTTCAAAGACAAAAAACTGAGGTATGGAGAGATTAAATATTTCAAATGATACACATAGTAACTTTCAGAACCAAGATCCTAGAAGGGCCTTTAAAATTTAAATATCTTATCCAAAGGGGACCTATGTGTCTCAGAGCCATAATTAAAAACCATATTTACCTAATAGTCTTTCCTTATATATCTTGAATTGAGGACTAATGAATAATTTTCCACACTGAGAACTGAGCTCAGGAGCTGGATTCCAGGCAATTTGTATTCACAATTTACTCATAGTTGAATGACAGCAAATTTGAAGGCATGCATATTAAATAATAATGTGCTACTACATAACAAGAGCTTGGGTTCCCATGGATTAACCATGACATATTACTACAATAATGTAGGTATATCTAGCATAAAACCAACATAAAAAATGGAAGACTTTAACTTGCTCACTTAAAAATAATATATAACCACTGGGATAGAACTCTGATGTTGTGACTATAGTTTCCTCATAAAAATAACAAAGATATCTTGGAATTATTAGGCCAGAGAAGAAGCTTTGTCATTCATCTACAAACTGTCAAAAGGAACACACATGCCACTTGTGACACATACGCTGTTTAGGGCACACAGTTTCAGGACACACAGGTCACTAATGACATGCACATCACAGATGGTACAAATGTCACTAGTGATGCATATGTTGCTTATGAAACTTGTCACCTACAACACACATGCTGCTTGGGGCACACATGTCACTTGTGATAAGTATGCTGCTTATGACACATATCTTTGCTTGTTTCCCTAAAATAGGAGAGATTGTATGTGAACTTACAGAGCTTGGTGGATAACTCGGGATTTTTCCAGAAGATATTCATAAATCTGTGCTCCCACCACGGCTCCAGAAGGGGTGAATTTCATTTCTAAATATTTTCCAAATCGGCTGGAATTGTCATTTATAATAGTGCAGGCATTGCCAAAGGCTTCCACCAAATTGTTCACTTGTAAAATCTTCTCTTGAAGGGTTATATTATTAGCCTAGAGAAAATGTTTATATTTAAAAATTAATTTGTATATAATGTTTCTTCTTTGACAAGCACCTTATGTATATATAAACATATATGAGCATATACTTGGTGTGTTGTCAGATGGGACAACCAAGCCTATTTCTCCCCTCCCATATGTGCATTCACCCCCTTGATCCCTTAGAGGGGCTAAGGGACATTTTGTGCTGTTTCTATTCAAATACAGTTCCATTCAGTCCCTTATTTGCCAACACAATTTATACATACTGAGGTACACTTATTTTTTATTCCTCCTCTTCCAGTCTTGGCCCCCATCCAAATGTTCCCCAAAGCCAGAACCATTTTCCCTGCTTTCATGGAAGCTGCTGAACCTGCAACTAAGGGAGTTTAGATAATTTGTAAATTCAAAAGCAGAGGAAAGGGAGTAATTGGGAAACCTGAGGACAGCTTAGAAGTGTAGATGGGGGAGTGGAAGCCCAGTCAAGGCCTACTTGCCTGTCCCTGTGTTTTTTTCCTACCCCACTTCATATTCTCCTCTCCTCAAACAAGTGTAATGTTTTTGTCTTTATCACTTTGAAATTCTACCAAGTGGAAATTCATTTGTATTACAAAGCAACCTCTTTTAGAAAAGCATCCTCCACCCTGAGAAGTTTAAGGAGGTATCAGTCATTCACATCTTGGTAGAAATTTTGGATCGGGTAGATTATGTGCAGTGTAATATCTTGCTGAGTTTAGCTATGTTAAAGTTGGGAATTTTGTTAAGTCAGGGCCTAGAGCAATAGGTATTTTTGGAACACAGACTACAGCACAATGTGAATGGGCTGAAGGGGGCATTCACAGTGAGGTTTTAAGGGTGTATAGGACTTCAGGTATTTCTAAAAGAGGTAATAAGGGTTGAAAGAGAGTAACATGAATTGAAACAAACTTGGCTCTTTTAAAATGTTGGGCTGGATTTGCACCCATGAAAAAGATGAGAAAACATCTTCATCCATGTACATTAGTTCCCTGCTAAGTAAAGGTTTTTTTTTTTTGAGTTGAGGCTTCTGTGGGATATTTTTTACTATTGTTTTATTGCAGTTGCCTCAATTTTCCCTCTTTGATCTCCCCTGCTCCACCACCCCTCTGCCCAATGCTCCCACAGTCAATGCCCATCCTGCTGTCCATGCTCATGGGTCATTTACACTTGTTCCTTATCTAGGCCCTTCCCCTTCTTTCTTCCCTTATGCCCTCCCCTCTCCTCTAGTCCCTCGCAGTCTGTTCCTTGTTTCCATGCCCCTGGTTCTATTTTGCTTGTTTGTTTTTTTGTTTATTAGGTTCCACCATAGGTGAGATCAAATGGTATTTGTCTTTCACCACCTGGTTTATTTCACTTAGCATAATACTCTGTTCCACCAATGCTGTCCTGAAGAGTAGGAGCTCCTTCTTTCTTTCTGCCATGTAGTATTCCATTGTGTAAACGTACCACAGTGTTTTGATCAACTCATTTACTGATGGGCATTTAGGCTGTTGTCAGCACTTGGCTCTTATAAATTGTGTTGCTATGAACATTGGGGTGTATAGGTTCTTTTGAATTGGTGTTTTCAGATTCCTAGGGTATAATCCCAGAAGTTGAATTGCTAGGTCAAAAGGCAGTTCCATTTTTAGTTTTTTGAGGAAATTCCACACTGTTTTCCACAGTGGCTGCATTCCCACCAACAGTACACTAGGGTTCCCCTTTCTCCACATCCTTGCCAGCACTTGCTGTTTGTTGATTTGTTTATGATGGCCATTCTGACAGGTGTGAGGTGGTATCTCATTGTAGTTTTAATTTGCATCTCTCTGACGGTTAATGATGTTGAGCTTCCTTTTTTTTCATATGCTTATGGGCCCTCTGTATGTCCTTGGAGAAGTGTCTGCTTACATCCTTTGCCCATTTTTAAATTAGATTGTTTGTCTTTCTTGCATTGAGTCATATAAGTTCTTTACATATTTTGGAGATCACACTCTTGTCTGATGTATCATTGGCAAATATGTTTTCCCATACAGTTTGTTCCCTTTTCATTTTGATGATGTTTCCTTTAGCCATTCGGAAGCTTTTTGATTTGATGTGGTCCCATTTGTTTATTCTTTCCTTAATTTCTCTTATCCTAGAGGATGTATCAGTGAAAATATTGCTGTGTGGTATATGCAAAATTTTACTGCCTATGTTTTCCTCTAGGACTTTTATGGTGTCAAGGCTTATGTTTAAGTCTTTTGTCCACTTTGAGTTTATTCTGGTGTATGGTGTAAGTTGGTGGTCTAATTTCGTTTTTTGGAAATATACTTTTCTGAATTTCCTAGCACCATTTGTTGAAGAGAATATTTTTACTCCCTTTTATGCTTCTGCCCCTAAGGTTTTGAGAACTGCATTTTACATTTGTAAATTCAATCTGCCTAGCATCCCATATTTGTATCTGGTATATCTTTACTGAGAAGATAAGTAAAAGACATGATATGATCTTGTAAGGTAGGTTTCTGAGGTGTGTATGTGTGTGTGCATGGGTGGCCATCCCTAATCAGTATTAAAGCATATTTTTAGATATAGAACAAGATAAAGAGATTAGATAAACAAATTCGGTGGCATCTACAAAACAACATTCCTTTACTGATAAAAACCTCTATTGGCCCACAAATCAAGAATGAATAGTAAAGGCCATTTTATTACAAAGACTCGTCTAAATTAATTCAGATGTTCAACTCTTCTATGTCAGGATAGTATGCTGTGCATCACCATCTTTCTCCGTCCAAAATTATATCTTATTTTATTATGCTCAAAGCCTTTAGAATGACACTTATCCTAGTTGTAAAGAGAGGGGAAGCGATGGGCAAGGGGATAGGGAGGGAACTGAGATGACAGCCCTGAGGTAGCACCACCTGCCCACTCTCTTCTGGCTCTTCCAGTCCTTCAGGGTCACAGGTCTAGTTAGTAGAGTTCATAAAAAATCCATTGAGCAAAGTATATTTCTATTCTATACCAATACATATGATTGAAAACATTAAAACAAGTTAACCAATTTTTAATAGGAACATGGAATTTTTTTAACTCATCATGCTGAAAATGAATTAGACTCAATTAAGCAGTTGTTTTGATACTATTAAGCCTCACCCTTTAACAGACAGGGTTGTCCTTTCATCCACACTATTTTTTAACACAAGATCCCTACAATCACAGTGATAGGAAAAAATGTAATTATGACTCTAATTGTAACTATTTAGATCATAATGAAAAATTTCAGAAAGATAAATTGTGCACAGTGATTTTTAAAAGGTATTAGCTTAATATGAACACATAATTTTTGACTTATTTCACTTCAAGGGCTCTATCTAGAAAATCAAGCCAAGTGTCCATTATCAATGTCCCCTTTTCAAAAATTAAGACATAATTTAATAAAGTAAGATTCATCCTCTGTAGTGTGAAGTTCTGAAAGTTTTTACTATACAATCATATAACCCCAACTACAACCCACACATAAAACAATTCCATTGCCCTCTACAAATTGTATCATTAATCTTTGTAGTCAACACCTTGCTCCATCCTCTGCCCCTGTTAACCGCTGATGTGTTCCTGTTCCTATAGTTTTAAATATGTAAGAATGATACATAAATTGAATCATATAGTATGCACTCTTCTGAACCTGGCTTCTTTGACCTGGCATAATGCACTTGAAACATCCAAACTTCATCTAATGAGATTCATTCATTGCTTATATCAGTGTTTTTTTGTTCATTTAAAAAGTATTTGATTTCTTAAGTTTTAAGAGTTTTAAAATACATATATATTAAGGATATAGTCTTTTATTAGATATAAGACATGGAAATAATTTCTTTGAGTATCTAGCTTGTGGTATCACTTTCATAACAATGTCATTCAGAGAACAGAAATTCTTAATTTTGGTAAAATATAATTTTCCCTTTATGCATTATACATTTTATATTGTATCTAACAACCACTGCATTTCATAGTAAGCCTTAAAACCAAGTAATATTAATTTTCCAATTTTGTTCTTTTTCAAAATTATTTGGTTATTATAGATCTTTTGCATTTCCATATAAATTTTGATTCAGCTTGTCAATTTCTTTCTACAAAAATTACTGCTGCCCTGGCTGGTGTGGCTCAGTAGATTGAGCATGGGCTACGAACCAAAGTGTCATAGGTTCGGTTCCCAGTCAGGGCACATGCCTGGGTTGCAGGCCATGACCCCCAGCAACTGCACATTGATGTTTCTCTCTCTCTCTCTCTCTTTCTCCCTCCCTTCCCTCTCTTAAAAAAATAAATAAAATCTTAAAAAAATTACTGCTGAGATTTTTATTGTAATTGAATTGAATCTACAGCTCACTTTGTGGAAAACTGACATGTTAATAATACCGAGTCTTTTAATCCATGAATATAGTATATCTCTCCATTTATTTAGGTGTTTTTGATTTATTTTATCAACTTTTTATGCTTTTAAACATACAACTCTTGAACATGTTTTGTAAGAATTAGATTTAAATAGTTAATATTTTTGGTGCTGTTGTAAATTATACTCAAATTTCAATTTCTAATTGATCATTGCAGGTATATATGTATAATATGTAAATACAACTGATTTTTATAATATTGACTCTTCTTTAACCTGCTAGTAACAAAAAGAGACAAAGCAAGTATTCAGTGAATGTGTTGGGGCTAAAAGAAGAGAAAATCATGTGCATGAAGCTTTGCCACCTAAGAGTGAAAGAAGTTAAAATATTCTCAAAGGAGAACGTATGCTTTTTATATTGTTTGTTATATTTTAAACTCACAAAGAATAACAAGTGTGTTTTATAATTCCTGTGCATTATTAAATGTGGGAATTACTGACTATTAATATAATTAGTTATATTAGGTTCTGATATGTAACAAATATTTCTATTAGGACAGAGAAAAAATAAACTGTACCTTTCCAAGCACCGTCAGCTGCTGAACTAAAAGATGAGCACTTTCAGTTTTACCAGCACCGCTTTCTCCAGAGATAACAATGCACTGCACAGTGAGAAAAGGAAACTTTGAGAAGGCTTTCTTACATGCAATTCAGCCGGCAAAAGAAAGTAGGAGGAGTTCCTAAGAATGTGTGACTCCTTCCTTACCTGATCTGAATTATATGTTACCATTGACTGGTAGCCGAAGTCAGCCACTGCAAAAATGTGAGGAGGATTGGCAGTTCTCTTTGCTCCAATATATAGTTTGGAATGCTAAGGGTTTAAAAAATATCACATTTTGTAGGGCTATTGTTTTTGTTTAAACCCTAGATTATTTATAGGTAGAGCTCCAATTTTTTAAAGCAAAACATAAAAAAAGTTTTATGTTACCAAACATTACATACATGTTACACACACCACACACTTACATATATGCACAATTCATGTAAAATTATGTAAAATAAAAAAGCCTGACACAAAATGAAATATGATATGATTATATGATATAGTATCACTCTCATAGCAGTATTTAAAAAAAGACTCTTTTGGGAGTGCATACCACTTCCAAAATAGAACTTATGGTTTGAAAATACTATTATTTCTTTAAGTAAAAGAACCTTTAAAAATAAGTCAATCAAGTATCATTTTGTTGACTACTCCTTGGGCATGATAATGTCTGACATATGGTCACCACTTTTTCCTTTCACATCTTTTACACACATTCTCTTACTTGATTTGTCTAAGATCATATAGTTGATTGATGGCAGAATTTGCACTAAAGTGCAAAATCATCTGAAACTTAAATTGAGGTTCCTAAATTCACTGTGTAAATTTTAAGTTGGTAGAGGAAGAAAGTATTATGTATTTTTTACATGTAAAAAATAACTCAGGCCCTGTCTTAAATAATTTTCTGGAGTACACAAATAGGAGAGAATGGGTCCAATTAAAAAGAGCTTAGTTTAATTCCAGAATACTATTCTATATTTAAACCACTAGGGGTTGAATAATGGATAATTATATATTTATATTCAGATAACACACATATGGCCTGATATTAAAAATGAATTAACATGTTTAAAGGATTGTTAAACTCCTAAGACCGGTTTTATGGCTCTTAAGTATATAGTACCTATATAAACAATGTAACTATATCTTTAATTCTCCAACACTTGGTTTAGAGGTAGACATTGAGTAGACAATTTTTTAGGCAACTGTGTATTGATCTGACATTCAGCATAGACTAGTTATCAATAACTGGAAGTAACATTCTGCCATATACTTTCGGGAAAAGGAAGACCACATATGGCATCCAGATTAATCCATCTTTTATTTTTTCCTGTCTCTATGTTTTTACAATAATTATTTAACTGTTTATTCAAGGTACTAAATAAAACTTTCTTTGGCATAATTTAAATTAGTTTACATACCTGAATAGTGTAATTATCAGTATAAAGGAAGAGAATGCAAAGCACACCACATACCTCCGTGGAGTAAAGACCCAGACTCTGGAAAGGGTTCAGAGCAATGAGTATGTCTCCCACATAGATATAAATCTGACCTCTGGAATAACACTTCTCAAGCTGCTCAGAGACTGTATTCTATAAGAAAATAAACATAAATTTTTTCATTAAAAATAATTTATGATTAATTGCAATTTAAAAAGGAAGGAACCAGTAATAAATAAAACATCTGGAGTCTGGACCAAGGCTCTAGAAAGAAAAGATGTACTGATAGTAGGACATGTAACATTTGGTTAACAGCTGCTCTTTTACTTGACAGGCATTTTTTCTGGTTGTGAGAGCCGTAGAGGGATGTCATTGTTACCTGTGTTTCCCAAAGGACAAATTTGATATAGGAGATTGTATATATAATGCTTCAAGGAAATAAATAAATGCAGAAGATAAAATAAAGAGAAACAATACTAGAAAAGGCAAGGGAAGGTAGTGAACACATTATCATTCCGAATTGAGGTTGGTCAGTGGCTTTGTGTTATATTCTAGCCCTTTGTTTAGACATTTGGCTGTATAGGGCAGAATGTAAAGTTCAGAAAAGTAACTTTCATAGTGGATAAATCATGAGTACATGAAATCAATTTTAATAGCACCATGTACTTTAATAGTATATGACAGAAGAGAGGACCAAAAGTTCTTAGGTCAAAAAAGAGACAAGAAGAAAGCCCAGACAATAGCAACAAACAAACCCAGTGTTTAACATATAGATCAGCAATAGGGATACCAAGGCCTTCTTTGTGATCCACAAACCTAGGAATTCACGTCATTGGAAAATTTGATACATAAGGATTCATGAAGGTTTCGGCAATACCTGACTTGCAAACTGTCTGATTACAAGATGTTTGATGTCCACTAGACAGATTATTTTGAGGAAGTCCTTGAGTTGTTTATGCAACCCTAAATTTACCAAATGACTACTTCTGTTCAGAAGATGTCTCCTGATTTGTTGCATTTCTGAGCAAAAATGATCAGGCATGTATCAGAAGTATTTAAAAAATAAAAATCTGTTGATCAGGCAGGATAGAGATCCTAACTTTTTACTGAAAAGGAACTATTCATTTCTCTAATGATCTGATTACCTGGAATAAAGGGGAATGAAAGGAAAGAAGGCTGAAACTGCAATGTACTGGCTTGGATTTGGACCTACACAGAGATGTTTGAACTACTTCTGAGGTCACTGGGGTGAGTAAGGAGTTCCCAGAAGAATTCAATGCCCTAAAAATTCAATGCCCTAGCTCTGTGAGAGCAGGAGCTCTCTGATCTCATGAGGGGGACCACTGACTATAGTAACAGGCTCTTGATATCTCTTGGAGGCCTCTAGGTACTGCTTCTGAGAGTGGAACAGGAGAGGAGAAAAAGAAAGGACACCACCTAGAGGTTTCAGGAGAAAATTTTTTGACCTCAGGACATCATCTTTTTGAAACTCCCAGAAGGAATTCAGGGGAAGAAGAATCTGTGATCTATAAGCACTCATGAGAGTGGAAGCTCACTCCTTTGCAATCTGAATATCAGAAGCAGACAAAAAGTGACAGCAGACTGGAGCTACCTGGACATTCCTGTCACACGCGTTAAAGTGGAAGATAAGTGAGAAATTCAGGAAGCTAAGAGACAAAGAAAGCATGATATTTACAGATGCTATTCAAACAACCTGATGCTCACATCAATTATATACATTAGAAAAATCAAGAATGTTTATGTTCAGTTAAACTGAGCTCCTTACCTCATCCAAAACTTCTAGGGTTGCTAAATCATCTACATCCTTCTGACTGGAAATTAAAGGTCTGCTGAAGTTACTTTTCTTGGTGTGAATACGTTCGTGTCTGTGGAGCAATACAAAAAGAAACACCATTTTTGATTTGAGAACTTATAACTGATCACAACTGGAAATATGTTTTAGATTCATATGAGACTGAAAAACTTCTATGAAGCTGATTTACTAAATTTGATGACAATAATTTATCAGAAAATAGCCTAATGCATTTGATCTGTTTGTCTTTTTTCTCTATTGGAAAAATAACTTGTTAAATTTATTTCATGGATGATCAAGAGTTCATAGTTTCTATCAATAACTATCCTACATACAATTTGCTTTAATGTTTTCTCTAAATTCCCATGCGTGATTTAATCTGCTACAAATTAGTGATTCACAGAGATTTGAATTCATTAGATTTCCAATTTTGTCTGAGGTAGTATTAGGCCATTGGTGGTCAAGGAATGCTAATTTAAAAATTATTATTCAGCAAAATTTAAGAAGAGTACAAAAAATAAACCACATTGTGGATTTTCAAAAGGTTAAATGCATGAAGAAAATTGACTCCAGACATTAGAAAGTTTATTCTCAAAGGAAAGCATTTCAGCATCTTTCACTAAAAGCATAAGAATCCTGATTTGACACAGAGGCTGGAGAAGTTGCTGAGATAAACACAAGGCTTTGTTTCACCATTTCTGGGCATAAAATTATCATCCACTTTCTTTTGAGCAAAACTGTATTTCCAACATTTATTTTTGGATATACTTTTAAGTAGTTGAATTTCTCTATTAGTAAAAGGAAAAAGAATAAATAGATTATGAGGAATAGTAAGAATCATACCATTCCCTCAGTAAACTTGAATGCTTTCTCATTACTTGGAAAATTCAGTCACTATTGATAAACTGTCCCGGCCACTATCCATGGCCAGCCCTGCTTTTGTGCACTGCATCTGCCTCCTCTCACTTGTTCAAGGAAATCGCTCTTGTTGGCGCCTTTCTCATGACTACATCACTCACTCTTCCCTGTTAGCTGTTATGGCAAACAAAAAACACCATTCCCTGACTTCTGTTTTTTCCATCTACTGTTTCGTTTCCTTGTTTTATTACAAAAATTATAAACAATTTTTCTAAATTCAATATTTTCCACTTTTCTCTATCATTAAGAAAACCCATTTCAATCAGGAAAGTTTCTCTAAGGGACATTCATGGCCTCATGTCACTAATCCAGTGGTCAGTTCTAGTCCCCATTTTACTTAACGTATCAGCAGCATGTGACAGACCCCCTTCTTGACTACATCCATCTCAGCTTCCTGTATCCTCCCTTGATTCTCTTCCTTAATTTACTGGCATCTTCATCTGAGTGTCTTTTTCTGTTTCCTCCTCATCTTTCTGTAACATTTTGGAGTTTCCCAAACTTCAGTCCTTGCAGCTATTTTCTTCTCTATCTGCCTTCATGTCCTGTTTCATAGCTTTAAATACTACTCATGCACTGACAAGTCTGCTGACCTTCAGACTTAAGCATCCAACTGCTTACTCGACACTTCATTTGGAAGTCTAACCGGCAGACTTAACCCATTCCAAACCATGTTCCTGAATACCCCCAGAGCCCCATACTTGCTCCTGCACCATGACTCCATCTCAGTAAATGGTGACTTCATTCTTACTCTTCAGACAAAGGCCTAAGAGTGATCCTTGGCTCTTCTCTTTCTCTCACACTTCCCGTGCAATCTATATACAAACCTGTTCAGCTCTTTCTACCACTGGACATTTCTCACCACCATCTACCTCCTCTATCACACTTCATCTCAGTAGCCTTCCAAGTGGTTTCTGTTACCATCTCTGCCTTGCTACTCTTCTCAACACTGTAGTCAGAGCAACCTTTTTTAAAAAACATGTAAGATGTGTCCTTTGTTTTTATTTCCTCCTTGCCCCCACCTGTGTGATGAAACTTTATTTACTTTACACAGTCTGACTCAAATGTCACTCTTTTGTACCACTCAGCATAATTCTTATATCCTTTGGGACAAGTATCGTAGTTAAGTCGTTTCAGGCAGTCCTTTGCGTGTGGATTTTATTCCCTTACTAGACTGTAAACTTCCTTTTGATAGGGATATCTCTTCAAAATATGGTGCTGGAACAACTAAACATTCACATGCAAAAAAGTAAAAAAGAGTCTAGACACTAACCTTCTACCCTTCACAAAAATTAACTCAAAATGGATCACAGACCTAAATGTAAAATACAAAATTATAAAACTCCTAAAAGATAACATAAGAGAAAAATACAGATAACCTTGGGTTCAGAGATGAGTTTTCAGATACAACTTCAAAAGCACCATCCATGGAAGAAAAAATGGTAAAATGGGTTCCCTTAAATTAAAAACTCTGCTCTACAAAAGACATTGTTAAGAGAATAAAAAGTGAAGCCATAGACTGGGAGAAAATATTTGCAAATTATGTAATGATATAATACTTGAATCTAATAATAGGAATAGTTTCATTCCTATTTACAATTCTTAGAGTCCTCTATAATTTTTATAGCATTTATAGAAATTTATAGTTAAGCATTTATTTGTGTGGATAATTTAGTTAATATTTGAATCCTTTACCACAATGTAAGCTCCTTGTACAAGGCTATGTGTGTCATAGTTCCCATTTAGAACACAGTTGGTCCTCAGTAAATGTTTGCTGAATGAATGAATGAATGAATAAATGATGGAATATCCCTTATGATTTCTAGTACAGGACAGGCACATAGTTTGTCTCCACATTTTCTAAACACAACACATTTCATCTTATTTATCCTCCCATTTCCAAAGAAACTCAAATATAATTTTTTATAAAAGAGAAAAAGAAGTCCAACTATCCACTTGATTGAAATGAAGAGCCCTGAAGTTTTCATCTGTTTTTATGGGCCCACCTGGCAGCTAAAGACTGAAAAGGATTATATGGGAAAGAACCAGGGGATCAATACTTGGCTGGCTGGTACCCTCATTCTTTTGCTCCTGTGAATTCGTCTTCCATGATACTTTTGGTATTAGCTTCTAAAAATGTAGCAAAGATTTTGATACTGTGATGACTAAAAATCTCAGATGTCCCCCTCCCCCTCATTCTAGAGTATGACATAAAAATTCCTTGCCATGAAATCAATGAATCTTCACAATCTTGCCTTAAACAACCTTTCCAGCTCCATTGCCTGCCCTCTTGTACAGAACATTCCCCAGTATGTCAAACATCTCCAAGATTCTTTACTTTGTTTGTTCTGTTTTCTCTGCCTGGAATTACTTTCTTCCCTTCTTTGGCCAATTACCAATTATCACGCAAAGTCAGGCTCAGCTAGCACCCTCTCTGTGAAGCCATTGCAGAGAGCATACACCATGAGCAGAGATGCTCACATTCAACTACGTACGTTCATGTTCATCATCCCTGCCAGATGGCGATAAATTGTGAGAGAAACCAAATGTTATTCATCTTTCCATGCCTGGTGTTGAGGATACAAAGATGTAAAATACAACTGGTGGATTTAGTTGAAATACTGAGCCCTATTCCTACCAGCTGGTGTACAAACTAACCGTTTTGGCAAGGGAACTGAAGCCCAGTTAGGTGCTAGAGGAACACAATGAAAAGGCACGTGGTTGTCCAACACATCTTGGCTCCAGCAAACTTCCCTCCCAATCTCTCTTTGGTCAAGGTTGAGGTCAGTTTAACTAAAGAAGCATCCTGACCATTGAAATAGCCTATTTGTATAACTATATTTCTCCCATATAGAATTATATATAGTTAGATTATACATTATGTAATTATTTTTCTTCTGTAACTATATTTCTACATCACTAATTACTGCAGAACACAGCCACTGGCAAAGGGCTGCTCTGGACAGCATGGTCAGTGCTGCTGTCACTTGCTCGGGCTTTAAACATTATGGAGAAAATGAGGCAAGAAAAGGAGACAGTTACAGCTGTCACAACAAAGTAGGACTTGTGAATGACTCACATCTCTACTGTTTTGAGTAGCATGACAGTTGTATCAATAATATTGTTCAAATTTAAAATTAGTGTAACATTGATAAAGCCACACAATTAACAATATGGAAGAGCATAGGGCATAAGAGTGAGAAGAACAGTGAAATATAATGCAGTCCAATTTCCTTTCATTTTAATAAATGTGAAAAGTCAGATCAGCAAGTTTGTATCGGGTTCAACCTTGTGGCAAAACTCAATGAACCACGTGATTAATGTAACATTCCATTCTTAATCTGATTTGTTAAATTTCTCCCCCACTTCAAACATGCACACACTACACACACACAAGCAGAGCCTTGATTTATATGTGTTTCAACATTCAATCCTGTATTCATTCAACAGCTCATTCATTCAACAATTATTTAAATTTCTGGAGCACCCAACATACTGAGATAAGAAGACACCAGAACAGGTCCCTGCTCACATGGAGCACACAGTCTGATGAAAGAGTTAATAATAATAAAAAAAATCAACAGCCCTGGCCAGGTGGCTCATTTGGTTGGAGCAATGTCCCATACACCAAAAGATTATGATTCCCAGCCAGAGCATATACCTAGGTTGTAGGTTCAATCCCCTGTCAGGGTGTGTATGGAGGAGGCAACCAATTGATGTTTCTCTCCCACACATCCATGCGCTCTCTTTTTCTCTCCCCCTCTCTTTCTTTCTCTCTAAAAAATCAATAAACATATCCTTGGGTGAGGATTAAAAAAATCAACAAAAAAATTTAAGATAATTTCAGCTAGGGCTTATATATTTGGGCAGATTCATTTTTGTAGAAGAATATGTTAAAATCAAGGAGGTACAACTAGCTAATGCTTCAAATATTACTCTATTAATTGACATATATTCATTCACATGGGTTTTAAAAATATATAAATGAAGCATAGCTAATTTAGATGCATGAATTCATTTTGAAAGCTTTCTCTGTGGGTTAAACACTTTAAAAGCTATTAAAGTTGTAATGCGTGATGAAGAAAAACAAAAGTAGACTTTATAAATGAAAATTAAAAAAGAATCAATAGTTGTGAAAATACTTTATATCTTCTTTCATGTCTCTTTTGGCCACTAATGTATCCTAAGCACCTAAAAGAGCATCTGGGACACAGGTACTCGGTAACCATCTGTAGAATGACCAAATAATCATTCGTCAAAGGAAGATGTCTAGCCCAGTCTTCGTCATGGCATTAACATAATATCCATGTTTGTCTGAAACAAAATGAATTCTTTGGAGTCCACTTGGGTAAATAAATAGCTTTGAATGATTTTTCTTATTATACAATTAGGTATTTCTTACAATGAGTTATTACATTTCTACAAGGACATCTAAATGTTTCTATAATTTTACACAGTAGTGGATATCTTATCAATCATGACTGATTGTTTTTCTGGTCAACTTTCATTTTTCCAGTATTAAATGATTTTTATTTATTAGATTTAACTACATGCCAGACAGAATTATAATGAAAATAATTTTTGATACTTATTTATTTTTAAAAATTTTATTTATTTAATTTTAGAGAGGGGAAGAGAGGGAGAAAGAGAGAGAGAGAGACATCAATGTGTGGTTGCCTCTCATGTGACCCCCACTGGGGACGTGGCCTGCAACCCAGGTATGTACCCTGACTGGGAATCGAACCTGTGATACTTTGGTTCACAGCCTGCACTCAATCCACTGAGCTACGCCAGCCAGAGCTCAATTTGTGATACTTTAAAAAGATACACATGCATAGGAAGTGATTGCTACAGATTTTGGAAGGGCTTTTCTTTAGACTATTCTCATATCACTGCCATTTTAATAAAAATCTAAGTGTGCAGTTTAATCTAATCACTATTCATTTGAGGCCTTTCTACGTGCAAGGCATTGTCCTAAGTGTTGAGGGATTACTGTGTATGAAATAAGATCCAAAATTCTGCATTCAGTGAGTTTTAATCTAACGGGATATATAGATACATAACATTTAAAACAACACAAGGCGTAGTGCCACAAGTGAAGTAAATATTAAATGTTGTGGAAATAATAAGGAGGAAATAATTCCATTCTGGTGAACTGGAAATGTTTTTTTTTTGAGTTTTTTTTTTAAAGATTTTATTTATTTATTTTTAAGAGAGGGAAGGGAGGGGGGGGGAGAGAGAGAGAGAAACATCAATGTGCGGTTGCTGGGGGTTATGGCCTGCAACCCAGGAATGTACCCTGGCTGGGAATCGAACCTGGGACACTTTGGTTTCCAGCCCGAGCTCAATCCACTGAGCTACGCCAGCCAGGGGAAATGTTTTTTATTTGTTCGGCATTTAATCTTGGTTTTTAAGTAAAAGTTAAGATTCCATGGCCTGTATGAGGGGCTGGTGACTGATGGGTTGGTCAGGTCTGAACAGCCTGGGAAATAGCAGTGCATGATGTTGGAGGCTGAGGAAACAGAGATGTCTTAAATGCACTCAGATTCTACACACCCTACAAGCAAAGCATGACCTTTGACCTTCCGTAGCAAAGCCTGAATCTCACCCAGTGTTTCTTATCTCGCTGACTGACTTATCTCACTCATCTGATTAGCTGCACACAGTAGAAATCTCAATCTCCCTCATCTTCTATTTGCACTCTATCACCAAATTGTAGTGCTGCCATCTAATTAAAACTTCTCAAGTCTCCATTTCTCCCAATCCCCACTGAGAAGATGATGGTCCCACTGAATGAGCTGGAGTTGACAGAAGTTAGGAACAGTGAAACAGACAGGAGAGAAAAGTCAGGTGTGTGAAAGTTATAGAATATTTGTAGGAACATTCAGAAAATTTGCCTTGGACTGCTGACTTGATACTTGGGTAAAAAGGGAGATTTCTTACAATTGAACAATATTCTGATCTCCTAAATCCTAAATCCTAAACAGAGAGAGTCTTTAATAAAACTTTAAATGTTTCAGAGGATCTTTCCATTGTGAGTTCTGAGCTGATAGCTGTTTTTTAATGTTGTAGTTTCATTTTAGCCCCTACTCAAGACTGCCAATCCAGTTTACCTTGCTCTATTTTTTCTTTAGCATGCATCATCATTTAATATACTACATTATTTACTAATTTATCGTATTTATTGTTTGGTGTTTCCCACTGGTATGTAAGCACCATGAGAACAGGAATTTTTTAAAATATGTAAATCTGTTGACTGATATACCCTATTCTGCTAGACCAGATTCTTACAAATGATAAGTGTTAAAATATATTTCTTGGGTAAAAGTGTGGATATTTTCTTTTTACTAAATGTTCATCTACTGTGGAACCAAAGAAAAATTTTACTATTTTTTTTTACTCTGGTAAACAATTGAAGTACTCAATTAAAAACTAAATTGAAGTACTCAGTATATAAGTTTTAAGATAATTTTATAATTCTAACATTTTCCTTTTGCCTTTATTTTATAGAATTGGTTTCCATTCTCATTACTGTATTTAATATTTAATTTCTGTAATACTTGGGAGAAAGCAAAGTCAGAATCCTTCTGTAAGATTTTTGTCCTCTTGTGAAAAGTACAGCTTGTTAGCCAGATTATATATTGCATTTACTCTGTAATACTAGAGAGACATAGTTTCAGACTATAAATATTTTCTTTCTGTGCTATCAAAGGTCACAGATGCCCTCAGGGATAGTTATTATAGTTTCACTTGTATTTCAGTTCTACACACTAAACAACTATTGCTGTTTCGTGTTAAATATTTTCTTTACTATTCAGTTGTACTATTGCAATGCAACAGCTTTATTTGCTTTTACTTTGGTGAGATATACTCTTGTAAATATCAAGCTCTATCTTCTAAGGCAATCCAGGAGCCACTGGGATGGTTTAGCAATCCTTTGTTAAACATAAATCTAATCAATGGTTTTATTTTAGTTTCCATGTCCATCTTTGAATTCTAGAAACAAAGTCACAACTGGAAGTACCAATGGGAGTACGGCTTTCACTGGTGTGCCTTGGAAAACTAGTTTTTATTTATGTGCAGTTTGGCCCTTTTGGCCAAGTGTGTAGCTCTGAAATGATGATGGGAAAGAAAGCCGGATTAGTTGAATAATTCTAGCAATGACTGGAGTGACAGATGTCATAGTCACCCAGCCCCCACTACAATTTTAATTGTCCTTTTCATTCACAGAGCCTTTCCTCTTTTGCATGTAATTCCTTAAAGATGTGCTTTAATCTGTACTGTACAGATAAATGCACATTCATAAAATTTGAAGCAATGCCGGGTGAGGTTGGAAAAGAAATACAGTTGATCCTTAAACAATACGGGGGTTAGGAATATTACCCTCCCCCACCTTGCTCTCCCCTACAGTTGGAAATCCACATAAAATCTTTGACTCCTCCCAAACTTTACCACTGACAACAAGCCTTGCCAATAATATAAACAGTCAATTAATGAATATATTTATGTTATTTGTCTTATATACAATTATATCTAATAAAAATAAGCTAGAGAAAAAATGTTAATATAATCATGAGGAAGAGAAAATAGATTTATAGTACTGTATATATTTATTGAAAAAAATCCATGTCTAAGTGGACCCATGCAGCTCAAACCCCTGTTGTTCAAGGGTCAGCTGTATATAGAAGCAGATGAAAATCTGCGCTTTGTTAGCATCTTCCTTAATTTATTCCAAATATCTGTATTAGTAGGCTCTCTCCTCTTTTCTCCATGTGGGTACTAAAGCACATGGAATAAATGAACACTGAAGGTTTCTGTAAAAAATTAGCATGTTCCTACAGGATACTCTGTACCATTATAATGTTTTTATTGCTGCATTTAAAATCACTTTCTGATTTTTCTTTTTGCTAATGATTTTTGCCCATTCATTACCATGACCAAAATTCCATACTCTAGGGCAGGAGTGTCAAACTCATTTTCACCGGGAGCCGCATCAGCCTCACAGTTACCTTTAAAGGCCTTTATAGTAGTTCCTGAAAACCCTTCTTCCCACTGTCCCCTCCCCCTTCCCCTCTGGTTATTGTTAGATTGTTCTTAATTTCAATGACTTTGGTTATATTTTGTTTGCTTTTTTTCTTTTGGGGCCAAAATAATTTTAGGACTGTATAAATGTGACTACTCCTTAACCGTTAAGGGGTTGAAATTATATTCAGCTCTTTGAAGGCAACCACGAGGCTGATGTGGCCCCCAGCGAAAATGAGTTTGACACCCCTGCTCTATGGTATGGATTGGCAAACTTCTCTGGAAAGGGTCAGAAAAAGAAACATGTCAAGCTTTGCAGGCTATCTGACCTGTGTCACAGCTACTCACCCTGGTTATCGTGGCGTGAAAGCAGCCTAGAAAATACATGAATGAATAGGCATGACTGTGTTCTATTAAAACTTCATTTATAAAAACAGGCAGCAGGCCAGGTTTGGCCCACAAGCCAAACCTTGCTGAGCTTTGGAGAGCCACGAGACCTGGGGGAAACACAAGGGTCTCGAAGAGAGGACAGCAGAATCTATCAATGAACTCTGTTCACCAGGTAGAGAGGCCTTTTTAAAAAAATCAGTGCATTAAATATTAATGTATGCTTTATGACTGAGCAAAACTTTTTAAAGATATTAAACCATGAAGTGCTTCATATTATATTAAAAGCTTACAAGCTAATTGAAGAATAAATTAGAGGTATCATTTAATACAATTGATGTGTCAGTGAGAGGTATGGGAATCAACTTTTTAAAAATTGAGTATTTTCTCCAAACTTCAACACTTTTATTTCAAAAAAATATTAAATTCTCTCCAACCTCTAATTGTCAGTGATTTTCAACATTATAGGCCTCTCTGACCAGCCTTGATGTTTTTTGCTAAAATAATAAAGAATATTAAACAATGAAATTAAATATTAAAAGAGGATTGTTAAACTTTCCATTAATTCTCTAGTTATTTGTTTGTATATCAACAATACCTCACAAGAAACTGCATGCATTGGTTGCCTTTGAGAAGGGACATAAGTGAGAAGAAGACTACTTTTCACTGACTATGCTTACACTATTTCCATATGTGTGGATTACCTATCCAAGAAGCGTAATAAGGGAAATGCTATTTTCCAGCATAGATTTTGATTTATAACTAAGAAGCAGCCTGCATCAAGAAGTATATAATTCTTTGTATATGATTTGGGCAATAGGCACAATCTCACTTATTAGAAAGAGTAATTGTATTAAGGCTATGAGCAGGTTTTAAGCAATGTATAGCATGTAGTAATCACTTGGAGGTGGTTCTGGGAAGGGTGAAAGTGTGCCTCTGCACTCTGGAAAAAGAATCAGTTACCTGGAGACCAAAGAAAACTGTTCCCACTGGGAAATCTTGTCTGCTTCTGCTGTGAATGGGACTTCTCTGTTCTATTATTTTAGATAGAGTGACCTGGTTTTAGATGTTGAAGTAAAATTGACATCTGTGTTTACAAGAATATTTGATGGCTGTTCTCTATCTGTCAAGAGCTCCTAACATCTTTCTTCCTCTCACTCTTACCTGAGAAACAAGTGAGAGAGCAGAGAAGACACCGTTTCTGTGAGTGGGATTCTGCCCCAAAGAGGGAGTTGCACAGTCCCTGCACTAGGCAGAGCTCTGTTACCATTGCCTCAATAAGCACCTGCAGGACACACATCATTACAGAAAATTTATCTGGTTAAGAACAAATATGGCTAGGGAGTTTCGTGGAGTTTGCCTTTTCAAGGAATGATGGCATGAAGGGTCACTGAACAGTGTGTGATTATTTTTATTCCATTCAGTTTATTCCAAGTATAAAAATAATCTCTGTTCTTTACTAAAAATTCAAAAAAAATGCCAAATATATAAGAAAAAATCACCTACGACTCCATTACCATAACATAACTACTACTGCCATTTTGGTATTTTCTTGTATTTTTTTTTCTTTGCACATATTTTTTAAACAACTTGGCAGAATTTCCTTTTTGTGTCACCTTATTCTCTCAGCTTCCTCTCTGGTTACACAGACACAGATAAACTGTTCCTGTTGTGAGCAAAGGCCAACTCTTCTACTTGCACCTTGCTCTCTCAGTATGCTGCTGTAAGGGCGCTCTCTCACCTGCATTATCAACTTTTCCATCAGCATTCTAATGGGCTCTAGTGTCTTCCCCCTTTAACAATCTTTCCTTTGATCCCCTATTCCTTCACTGTGGCCTCATTTCTTCTCCTTTCATGGCTGAGCCTCTTTTTTTTAAATTTAAATTATTTAAAATGTTTTAAAATTTAAATTATTTTATTGTTGTTCAATTACAGTTGTCCATATTTTCTCCCCAACCCTCCCCCCTCCAAACCCACCTCCCTCCCTAGCTTCCAGCCTCCCCCCTTGGTTTTGTCCATGTGTCCTTTATAGTAGTTCCTGAAAACCCTTCTTCCCACTGTCCCTTCCCCCCTCCCCTCTGGTTATTGTTATATTGTTCTTAATTTCAATGACTCTGGTTATATTTTGTTTGCTTTTTTCTTTTGTTGATTATGTTCCAGTTAAAGGTAAGATCATATGCTATTTGTCCCTTACCACCTGGCTTATTTCACTTAGCATAATGCTCTCTAGTTCCATCCATGCTGTTACAAAGGGTATAAGCTCCTTCTTTCTCTATGCTGTATAGAATTCCATTGTGTAAACGTACCATAGTCTTTTTGTGCATTCATTTGCTGATGGGCACTTAGGTTGATTCCAGCACTTGGCTTTGTAAATTGTTGTTATAAACATTGGGGTGCATAAGTTCTTTTGGATTGGTGCTTCAGGGCTCTTAGGGTATATTTCCAACAGCAGAACTGCTGGGTCAAAAGGCAGTGCCATTTTTAGTTTTCTGAGGAAATTGAATGCTGTTTTCCCCAGTGGCTGCACCAGTCTGCATTCCCACCAACAGTGCACTAGGGTTCTCTTTTCTCTGCATCCTCTCCAATACTTGTTTGTTGATTTGTTTATGTTGGCCACTCTGACTGGTATAAGGTGGTATCTCATTGTGGTTTTAATTTGCATCTCTATGATGGCTAGTGATGCTGAGCATCTTTTCATGTGCCTCTGGGCCCTCTCTCTGTATGTCCTCTTTAGAGAAGTGTCTGTTCAAGTCTTTCCCATTTTTAGTTGGGTTTTTTATCTTCCTGGAGTGGAGTTGTGTGAGTTCTTTATATATTTTGGAGATCAAGCCCTTGCCTAAGGTGTCATTGGCAAATATATTTTACCATATGGTTGGCTCGCTTTTCATTTTAATGCTATTTTCCTTAGCCACACAGAAGCTTTTTAATTTGATGAGGTCCCATTCATTTATTTTTTTCTTTTTGTCCCTTGCTTTAGGGGACATATCTGTGAAGATGTTGCTGGGTGGAATGTCTGAGATTTCCCTACCAATGTTTTTCTCTAGGACTTTTATGGTGTTACAACTTATATTTAAGCCTTTATCCACCTTGAATTTATTTTTGTGTATGGTGTAAGTTTGTGAAAAGAGTAGCTCTTCTTCCTCACTGTACTGCTCTCCTTTAACCTCACCTGGCTGGGGCTCCCTTCCACCACATCCTGCTGAGATGGCTTTTGTCAAGGTCACTGGAGAAATTCTTGTGTCCAAATTCAGCATTACTCTATTTTTCCTAAATTTTCAGCACTATTCAGCAGAGCTGACTATTCTCTCCTTTTTGAAACACTTGCTTCATGTGGCTTGCAACAGAATACATTCCCCAGCTCCTCCTCCATAGAGGACCACACTCTCTTAACCTCCAGTTCTGAATCCTCACCTTCTGCCAAGTCTCCCAGAGCTCTGCCCTAGGCCCCTTTCACATCTTCTTCTAAATACTCACATTCAGTGACCTCATCCAGTGCCAAGGCATTAAGAACCTCTATGAGCAAAAGACTTATAAAGATGATTTCCAACATAGATTTCTCTCCTGAAATCCAGATTCCTATATCTAACTGCCTACTTGATAACTCTGCTTTTATGTTTAATTATATCAAATTTACCCACCCCCTCACAAAGAATCCAAGAACTCCTTCCACCTTACTTGAATAAATACAGGAGGATTACACTATCATCATCCATGGATGGGGAACGACACCCACATTTTAGGCTGGCTGCCAAGGTAATGTCTTTATACACACACACACACACACTCCTCCTCCCCCAAGCATACACATATGTAATTTTCTGAGAGGAACTTGTGGTACAGTCAAACATAAATCTATATGAGCCAAACATAAAACAATAGTATTCTACAGGGTGCAGCAGAAATAATGCTTGCTTGAGTGTGGTTGGTAAGGTAATCATATGTGTATAATAATTTATAGTTTTAATTTGAACAATTCATTTAAAATGTCATATGGTGTGCTTGAGTGTGATACTGTTATGTTATAGAATTACAAGCTTTAATTTTATAATAAAATATTTTGTAATAAGAAAGGGGTGTTATTTGTGCCAGACCCTTTATTTTAATTTCAATTCACAAGACTAGCATAGCTACAGTCAGGTATTTTTCTCTTTCTTTCCTTTTTGAAAAAACAACATTTTGACTTTATATTTTTTCACTTAAAAGAATCCAGCTGTATTTATATACATGTATAGAAATCTAACTTCAAAAATGAATCATAATCCTCCAAAACCAAAAAATTCCGTTAAATACAGCACTTTTTTTTTTTTTTGCAGAGATTACAAAACTAAATAAGGAAGCAAACAAGATTAGGGCAGCTGAGCAGGCAGAGATAAAACGTTATGTGTGGTTGGAATGAGGGCACATCATCTTGAATTCTACTCACAGACTGAAATATTCTGCTCTAACCCTTAACTACTATCCTTAAAAAAGACTTTTCGTTTTTCTCTGGCAAAAAGATGGTTAAAATTTTAGCTAATTGAAAGCACAAAAATTTCCAGTGTCTTCTCAGTATACTCCTTACTCAGTCCCTGTGACTTGATGGAAACATGCGGAGAACTGAAAATGTGAAGGCACTCAGGGAAAAGGGCTGCTCTGCTCTCCACTCAGCCTTCGCATCTCGTGAATCTTGCTTTACTGCAAAAAATTTAGTACCATCCACACTCAGTGTCCTGGGTCCGTGAGGCACTGCAGGATTCAACAGTAAATGTAATTCTATGCAAATGTATTTTATACCAAAAATAGATGCAGTCAAATCCTAGGCCATTGTTAACTTGAAAAAAAATAAACAAATGGACAATATTGCAGTATTTCTTGCAACCTTTATAATTTAGGTCAATGTTCTTAATAATCCCTTAGATTATTTTTTCTCTCCAGAATACAAATTTTTATAGATGAATGTCTTTAAGAGAAAGGCCAAATAATGTACACACAGAATTTTTCAGGAATTTTTGTGTTTTTTAAAAAATGGATTATATTTTGCTCTATTTAATTACATATACTTGCTGGATTCATTTTAGCCCATGAAATCAAATGTGATTATTTTCAGAGGCCTCTGTAAATAAAATAATTACAAAATTATATGAAAAAATAAAAATATTTTAAAGTAAGGATCTGAGTCAATTTAATATAGCTAAAAAAATAATGTCATCTTTAAAATAATGATTTCTAGAACATCATTGGAGATATTAACATTTATAGGAATTTGGGAATCTAATGTGATTTTCAGAATTTATAAAGTGGTCCAAATAGTTGATAAAATTTAAACTTCCCTACAAAAATTAGCATATTTTAATATTAAATTCTAATGAAAAACAATCTTACATTAAATGATGCTGAAGATACCAAGGAAGTACTAAATAAATGACTCCACTCAAACTTTAAGGAAACATTATAGGATTTCATCTTTGTACAGATTTTCTGTAAGCATTTTTATATGAATGCAATTCTATGTGAAAGTACTTCAGAGTACAAAATTTTCATAGTGCCTATATATGGTATCTCCAGCACAGTGGTCTTTCACTCTCACTTCCAGCTCACAGCAGCTCAGGGTTTGCAGGAAAAATATTCCAAGAGACATGATGTGGCCACTGACAGCTATTTAAGGCCTTAGCTCAAAAACACCATAGCATTACTTTTGTTATCTTCTATCAACTAAGGAGGTCACAGAAAATGCCAGGGATCATGGGCAGGCAAGAAATACTCCAACTCTTAATAAAAAAGTGTCAAAAAACATTCAGAGAAGAATTAACACCTCTCCTTCTGAAACTATTCCAAAAACTTCAAGAGAAGGAAAGACTCCCATGCTCATTTTATGAAGCCAGCATGACCTTAAATCCAAAACCAGATAAAGACACTACAAAAAAAAATCATAGGTCAATATCCCTGATAAACAGAGGTGCTAAAATCCTCAACAAAATATTAAAAAACAGAATATAGCAATAAACCACAAGATCATACTCCACGGAAAGTGGAATTTATTCCTGGGATGCAAGGTTGGTAAAACATTCACAAGTCAATAAATGTGATTCACCAAATAAATAAAATGAAAGCTAAAACCCACATGATCATATCAATAGACATAGAAAAAGCATTTGATAAAATCCAGCACTAATTTATGATCAAAACTCTCAGCAAGTAGGAATTAGAGGTAACATACCTAAACATAATAATGGCCATATGTGACAAACCCACTGTCAGCATCATACTCAATGGGAAAAACTTCAACTGTTCCCCTTAAGATCAGGAATAAGACAGGGATGTCTGCTTTCACCACTCTTATTTGACATAGTACTAGAAGTCCTAGCCACAGCCATCAAACACAAAGAAGAAATAAAAGGTAACCAAATTAGAAAGAAAGAAGTTAAACTGTCATTATATGCAGGTAATATGATACTGTACATAGAGAACCCTAAAGATTCTACCAAGAAACTACCAGAATTGATAAGTGAGTACAGTAAACTAGCAGGATATAAAACAAATATCCAGAAACAAGTTGCATTTTATACTCCAATAATGAACTATCAGAAAGGGAAGTTAAGAAAACAATCCCATTTATAATTGCTTGAGAAAGAATAAAATACTTAGGAATACATTTAATCAAGGATGTCAAAGACCTGTGCTCAGAAAAATTATGATACTAAAGAAAGAAATTGAAGAAGATACAAATAAGTGGAAGCACATACTATGTTCACAGATAGGAAGCATTAACATCATTAAAATGTCCATACTACCCAAAGCAATCTATAGATTGAACACATTTCCTATCAGGATTCTAATGACATATATCACAGAACTAGAACAAATATTTCCAAAATTTATATGGAACCAAACAAAAGGCCCTGAATAGCAACAATGATCTTGGGAAAGAACAACAAAGTTGGAGGAATCACTGTACCTAATGTGAAACTATACTCTAAGGCTACAGTAATCAGAACACTACGGTAATAGCATAAAAACAGACATATCTGTGGATCAATGGAATAGAATAGAGAGCCCAGAAATAAACCCTCTCTTTTATAAGCAATTAATAATTGACAGAGGAAGCAAGCACATACAATGGGCTAAAGATAGTTTATTCAATAAATGGTGTTGGGAAAGTTGGACAGATACGTGCAGAAAAATGAAACTAGACCACCTTACCCCCCACACAAAAATAAATTCAGAATGGATCAAAGGCTTAAATGTTGGACCTGAAACCATAAAAATCCCGAAGAAAACATAGGCAGTAAAATTTCAGACATTGCTCGTAGCAATATTTTTTCTAATATATCTCCTCAGGCAAAGGAAACAAAAAAAATAAACAAATTAGACTACATCAAACTAAAAAGCTTTTGCATAGCAAAGGAAAACATCAACAAAATAAAAAGACAACCCACTGAATGGAATAACATATTTGCTGATACATAAGGGGTTAATAACCAACATTTACAAAGAACTTATAAAAATCCAACACCAAAACCAAAAAACAAACAATCCAATTTAAAAATGGGCAAGGGATCTGAATAGATGCTTCTCTAAAGAGGACATACAAATGGTCAATAGACACATGAAAAGATGTTCAGTGTCATTAATCATCAGAGAAATGCAAATTAAAACCACAATGAGATATCACCTCACACTGGTCAAAATGGCTGTTATCAATAGATCAACAAACAAGTGCTGTCAAGGATGTGGAGAAAGGTATTCTTTTGCACTTTTGGATGGAAATGCAGACTGGTACAGCCACTGCAGAAATCAGTATGGAATTACCTCAAAAAATTAAAAATTAAAAATGGAACTGCCTTATGACCCAGGGATTCCACTTCTGGAAATGTATCTGAAGAAACTGGAAACACTAATCTGAAAGGACATAAGCACCCCTATGTTCATTACAATTGCAAAGATATGGAAGCAGCCCAAGTGCCCATTAGTATGTGAATGCACAAAGCAACTATGGCACATTTACATAATGGAATACTACTTGACCATAAAAAGACAAAAAATTTACCCTTTGCAACAGCATGGATGGACCTGGAGAACATTATGCTAAGTGAAATCAGGCAGTCAGAGAAAGACAAATGCCATATGATTTCACTCAGTTTATTTGTCTCAGTTTATTCACTAATGAATAAACTGATTTGTGATTTGTCTCAGTTTATTCACTAATGAATAAACTGAGACAGGTTCATAGATAGAGACCAGGCTGATAGCTCTGGGAGGGGGTTAGGGGGTGGAGGGATTGAGCAAAAAAGAAAATGGACTTGTGGACATGGACAACAGTATGGTGATTGCTGGGGAGGGTTTGGAGGTGGAAGAGGGTACAGAGGGGATAAATGGTAGTGGAAAAATACAATTAATTTTAAAAAAGGTCACAGAATAAAGTAATTTTCCCTTCCCTTAAAACATATTAAACAGCAAAAAGAGTGAAAAGTATAGTCTTTCTTTCATGAAAAACAGTAATGGTTATAGTCCTTCAATTTATAAAGCAAAGTTGGCAAACACTGTGAAATCTGTTTAAAATGAAAGAAGCTGAGAACCAACACACAACTCCTTAGACCTCAACTGGTAATGAAAAAGACTTTTCTAACATAAAGTGCATATCCCTGAGAGGTCTATGCAATGAGTTTTGCTTGGGGCATAAGTAGGTCACATGGGAAGTAGAAAAGGGTCCTGATGAGACTCAGGTCAACATATGAAAGAGCCATGGGTGAGGAGCTGAAGAAGACCACAGAGCAGGGACCTATTACCTACTCATCCAGTGGAGGGACAGACAGTGGTCAGCGGGAGACAGGGCACAGGGAAGCAGAGAAGCAGCAGCAGTTACTACATCATGATACAGAAAGGCTGCCATTATGGGATTTTGCTGTGAACCACAGAGAGTCAATGTTGAATGGTGCTCCTTGGGCTTGCACCACCCAGGGGCCCTGCACATTGACTTTTTAAAGGTTCAAAACCAAGATAGCTGTGAAAGACAAAGAAAATACAGATTTGGTGTTCTATAGAATCAATCTAATCCAAACTGAACACTTAAATTAACCTTCTACCATTCCTGTTCTTTTCTAGAACAGAGCTGTTCCTGTTTGGATCTGAGAAGAGATTCATCATCATGCATACTTTTAACAAAAAAGAAAAATTAAAAAAAAAGGAAGAGGAGGGGTTAAGGATTATAAACAAAAGGCAGAAGAACACATAACACAGGAAAGAAATATTAAAAAAAAAGAATCATAGAAAAGTTTCAGGCAAAAATTCTGTCTTTCAAAGGCATTTCTTACATGATCTCTCATTAAAGAGAAAACCCCTCAAGAGAAGGGATAAAGCTTTGTAAAGAGATAAAAAGAAATCAGAAATAGATAAACAATGAGTCAGTTGAACTGGGAAAAGAAACGTAGGAAAATCACGACAGACAAGCAATGAGATGCAGAATAAATATGACTGAGTTCACCAGTAGGGTAAGGTTCATGGTTTAAGCATGCAAAATGAAAACAAAAAGAACCAAGATTCATTTGGCTCTCATGAGCCAGTGTAAGCTGGCTATAACACCGTACAGGGTACAAGCAAATTGATATGGAAAGACTGACTCTAAGACACAGCTTGGCAGAAAAAGTTAGTCATGAACAAGGAAAGGAATCTCATTGCCTCATTCCACTCAAGGGCAACAGACACTGCTGAAAAGACAGTGGAACAATGTTCGTTACATTTTGAGGAGAAGAAATGTTAAGTACCTTTTACCTAACTAAACTGAGCTTCAAACTGAAGCAGGAAAGAACTCAGGGTTTGACGTTTTCTGGAAATAACCATGATATGCAGTAAGTTAGCTACTCAAGAGAATGATGAAAGAACACAGAAAAGGAGAGGGTATAATAAAAAAAAAAACCTGTGGTGAACAATGAGTCAATTTAAATGCAGAAAGATTATGCAACCCTACAAATTATGATTATAGGCAGACTATAAATGTTAAACTTTGACAACATAAAAGAATAGTATAACAGTACTAGGGTGTGAAAATGCAGGGCATGGGAGGAAGCAGAACTGCCAACTTCATCCTTCAGAGCCAGGAAAGAGTAGATATTTTCCAGAATAAAATCAAAATGAATTTAACCTTTTAAATTTTGGCAAAAGCCAAAAACTCTTGAAGTGAAGAAACATAAACATTTATCTTTAATAATATCTTCATTTTCTCTTTAGCTTGTCTTTCTTCTGTTAAATTTGAATAACATGTTCATTTAAAATAGTGTTTGTTGTAGTTCCCCCATTCCATTCCTTGATTTGCTTTCCATAGGTATAATTACCAATGGTCAACTGTGGTCTGAAATTCCAGAAATAAACAATTCGAAACTTTTAAATTGTGCACCATTCTGGGTATCGTGATGAAATCTCGAGCCATCCCTCTCTGCCCTGACCCGGACGTGAATCACCCCTTGCCCAGTGTCCGCATGATGCACACTCTCCCCGCCAGTTGGTCACTTAGCAGTCCCCTCAGTTATCAGATTGACTGCCACGGTCTCATAGTGCTTGTGTCCAAGTAACCCTTATTTTACTTAATAATGCCACATGCATGTAACTTTTGTTACAGTATGTTGTTATTAGTTGTTATAGTATGTTGTTACAGTATGCTGTTTTATTAGTAGTAGTTGTCCATCTCTTACTAAGCCTAATTTATGAATTAAAGTTTATCATAGGGATGTATATATAGGAAATAGCATAGTATATATAAGGTTCAATACTAAACAAGGTTTCAGGGATCCACTTGGGGTTTTGGAATGCACTCTCTGCAGATAGGAGGGTGTCCATAGTCTTGCCAATGTTTACTCCTGAAGAAAATTTAGTAGAGAGTACAGAGGTTTTCTGTATTATTTCTTAACTGTAAAATTTTAATTATTTCAATAAAAATTTAATTAAAAACTTTCTATGTCTCTTGCTGTCCACACACACACATACAGAGAGAGAGAGAGAGAGAGAGACAGAGAGAGAGAGGGAGAAGGAATATCTGGAATTGTGTGCATCAAATGTTTATGCTATTTTTCCCCTTGGTACAGTGGTTTTCTAAAGCTTCTTTATATGTTTATGTACAAATTGAATTTTTAAATAATAAGTAAGGGTTACTTTTACAAATAAGCTAATATTCATTATTCCTGCAAAGGAATTAAGAAGCAGAGAGTATCAATACATGTTTCAAAGTTCTATTCACCACAATCTGAGAAAAGCGATGGACTGAGGAAGGCAAAGATAAAGTCGAAGGAAGAGCATGTGAATAACTGTGTTGGCTCCATGGCAAAATTAGAGTGATAATGAGAGTTTGAGCCCCATGAGAGGGGCTTCAGTCAGAAAATACAACACTCTCCTCTAAGAGCCAGCATTGCCATTTCAGCTACAGAACTATGTGTGTTGGTTATAAGGCATCTGAAGTAATGGCATGACCAAATCCATGTAATCCATAACTTCCACTAGTAAAATACCTCCTAGGACCTATAATTTATCCCCAGGGTATCAGTTGGATTATCTTGCTGAACAATAACTAAATTTCAAGAAATATCACAGAGATGAAATTGAGAGTATAGGAGACTGATCTGCATGGCTTGGGCCCAGCTCCCACTCGGAAGGCCAGTGGAAAGCAAGGTCCGATGCATAAGACCCACGTTCACGGATAGGTTCTCCCATGGGAAATCAAGCCTGCATTGTACTTAGGCCACTTTGAGACTGGCTTTTTGCTAAAACTCCCTCACCTTGAATTGAGGCAGCAAGTGCTTACTGTAACTTCCTAAAGTCTGTGCTAAACCTCTCCAGTATGGAGTATGACCAGTCTAACCACTTTTTCCCTTGGTCTGCAAAATCCTTCTCTTTGAAGTATTAGCAACATTCTTTCCTTTGTTTTCCGTAAAAGGCAACCACCTAAAGCAAATGTAATGTGCCCAGAAAAGCAATAAAAGCTAGTCAAGGCAAGGGTCTGTGTGCTCTCCTCTTGAGAGAGTGGCTATGCCATCCCTTTTCCTCCACAGGACTCAGTAGTCCATGTGAATTTATCTCATATCTCATCCACGGTACAGCGGACACTGCTTGCCGGTGACTGCATCATGAGAGACTGACCAGTCCTAGTTCTGCAATAGCTTCCTGCACCTCAGTGATGTTATCCTGCTAGAAGGACTGTGACTCACATCCTGCAACTTCACATAAATGGTGTTAGGAACAAATGAGATATTAATATATATTTTATCATGTTTTTTCCTAAGTCCTCTTTATGCTTCTGCCATTAACTTAGTAGGAGAACTATAAAAAAGAACTGTTAAAAGTTTTCTCTAGAAAAAAATTTTAAACTCCTCTCAAAAACATCTTTTGTGTTAATTGCTTCTCTAGTTAATCTCAGTAAAGTAATAGCCAAATGTGCTATTAATGGATTCTATTTAATATATAAAGCCAGATGAGAGTATTTTATTCCATATCACAACCCAAACTCTCCAATTCAAGATAATATATATTTATTGAGCATTTACTACAGGCAAGGTACTAGGTTCAGCATGGGACATACAATGATGATTAAGATTCACAAAATGTAAATGCATATCACTATCTATAAAGTGATGGTACTGAGTTTCATGCTTTTTAGGCTGTTTTATTTATCTTCAGAACTGTATAGGGTAAGTTTCAGTAGTGTTTCCATTTCATAAACAAGTTTAATGGGGTCTAAGAGAGGTTTAGCCACTTGCCCTGAGTCACAAAACTAGTGCATGACAGGACTAGTGCACAGAGGATGAGGAGTTGATTCCAGGTCTGTCTCACTCTGAAGTCTGAACAAAATGCTGTACGACCACAGAGGAAAAACATGGAAAATGTACACTTGGAGTTTGGGGAAAAGGCTTCTCAAAGGTGGGACATTTGGAGATGTGGTTCTCAAGTTTATATTCAAGAAGATGACTAACAGGCGGGATTTCAAGGACAGAATATTGCATGAGCCAAAATAAAGAGAAATGAAAATGCATGATAGATTCAGCAACCAGCTCGTGACTTGGTGGCTTAAGTATGGGTACATGGGGAGAGATGGACAAGTTGGTCATCACAGGCTCACTTATTGTCATCAAAGACACATTTTCGCAGTCACTGAGGACTCACCATTTTAGACCTAAATGAAACTACGGATGAAAAAATAAATACCATACAGCACAGAAAATAACATGCCACACAAAGTCTTAGAGTGCAGTACAACTTTCAGTAGTAATTAGCAGAGAAAATGAAACTAAGACTTTTTTGATTAATGTGGTTTTATTGGTCCCTGCTGATAAGTTCATTACCAATAACAAATGCAGATCCTTAAATGCAAAGCAGAGATGATGAATTGTTACAAAAGAAATGAAAAGATCACAGTGTTGAAAGTCATCAACTCATGTCAAGTGGTCATTAAAATTTAGTTCCTAAATGCTTATTTCCCAAACATTTCAAGGATGCTATAGATCAGATTGCCATTTTAAACTAGTTGTTTCCATTCAACCCTTTTAATTAAAACAAAAGTCTTTGGGGAAACATGGGCAAAGATTTCTTGACACTTGAATATACTACTCAGTAATGCAAATCCCAATTGTAAATAGATTGGTTAAAATTTAAATTTAAATGCCCATTATAAGTAAATCATAAAAAGCAGCCCCCAAAAGTCCCACAAAACCTCTTCATATCATCAGTTTTGTGAACACAAACAACTAGTGAGGAACACAGGTGCTAGTGAAAGTGCTGGTCTGAAAATTAGGGCATGTGAGTTATGGCCCAGGGCTGACCATTAACTGGCTTTAAAATTCCTCTGGCTTTAGTTTTCTGATCTCTAAGATAAGGAACCAGGAGGAAAGTTCCCTTCCAGCAATAACAGTCTATAATTTTATGATTATTCTTTGGAGGTCAAAGAAGACAATGTGATACAGATAGGAACTGAACTAGGTATTAAGACAAATGGGCTCTGGCCCCTACATTTCTTCACAATGTGGTGTGACTCCGCATAACGCTTTTTCTCCCCCCCAGGTCTCCGTTTCCTGTGCTATGTGAATCAACACAGATGGCAAATTGTGTGAACATAATGGCTCTGTCCTCTGTTTTTATTGTTTGTTTTAAGTATCAGTGTAACTTATTTCTAGGAATTATTTACAACTCCTTAGCACATTTTAGCAACTGCCTCTTCTTGTTTATTTGAATCCTTTTATTTACTGCTATTTAGGAGTACAGATTCTCATTAATGATCTCCAGGGAGTGCTTAATCAATTGCCCATTCCTCATTAAACTGCTCCAAGAAAAAAGACCATGTTTGAAAGCTACTCAGCTCTTATTTGGGAGATTTTCTAGAAGGGGAAGTAGAAGAGAAAGGCATGAGGTAATATTTCAGATGCGTGAAAATAAGTTATCATTTCTTAATATTCTGGTCCTAGATGGGCCCTTACTATATTTCCCTAGCTTCATCTGTCTCTTTCTGATCTCTGTCTTGGATAGACACTGCCACTAACTTGTGCCTTGATGGGGCATTTTCTCCTAGATTTCATAGAGACAATTCCTTTACCCTTCTGCTCTGGTCAAAATAAGATCGGAATTTTCAAAAATAAAATTTACTTAGAATATAAGTATAAACATATCCAACAATGAAAACATCCCACAAAAACATAGAAATAAATATATATCAATAGATTCATCATCTCAAAATATCTACAAACTACCTACTGCCTTGATAATTAAACGTACAGACCTACCTTTGCCACCAATTTGAAAATACAGTATTTAAAAAAATACGATGGCTTAAATATAGGAAGAAATATTGGGAACAAGCAAAATGCATCCAAAAGTATTGCTGTAGTGTGTCTTGGTGTATCCATAGCTTACCTGCTAGAAACCATGAAAGGATGGTGCACCATAGGATACAGGTGTCTTAGGGGTGCTCCCTAGTATGGACTGTCAAGAATGCAGGCCAAACCTTTCAGCCTGACTTTCAGTGCTCCCTGTGGTCTGGTCTCTCCAGCGCTATTTCTGAGTTTCTCCCGTGCAACATTAGTTATATGTTTGCCTTTCTGTGAGCGCATCTCCTTGCTTTCATGATTTTGTGCAGGTTGTTCTTTCACAATAATATTCATCTAGTGGTCACTAAATTTCATATGAGTAAGTCATGTTTATCCCTTGCAGTGCTGATTTAAAGGCTGCCTTCCAGATTAGCCTACCTGTCCTGTACGTGTTAGCAGAAATATCCTGTACTTCTGAAATTTCACAGAACATTGTTTGTATTCCTTTCATGGGATTTAAACTTCTTACTTTGTGTAATGTTTATTTACATGCCTGTCTTACACCTTTTACTAAAAAGTAAACTCCCCAGAGTAGATTCTATAGCTGCTTCAGCTTTCAGATCCCTGGGTAGTAACTCACCCAGAGCTTTACACAATGGCCTCAACAAACGAATGCTGAGTGGGAGTGTAAGAAATTTAGTCTTGCTGTGGACTAAAAACAGACAGTAGGTAAGAAGAATATGTCAAGATAATGCCTAGATTTCTAGTCGGCAGAATTGAATGTGTGGTGTTGCCATTAATAAGATAGGGAACTAAGAACTAATATTGGGTGGGACAGCGTAAGTTCAATTTAAGACATGTTGAATTTGCAGTATTTTTGAAATATCTGAAATTGAGGTGGAGATGGGAATCAAAAGGATGTTTGTTATAAGAGCAGCCAGGATAACATTTTAGAAGTCCCATGTATTAAGCAAAAGGAGTAAATGTTCCAAAAGGTGAATAATTCTCACCACAACATGATCACAGCCGTTAGAGAAAAATTATCTTGCTTAGAAAATAGAAAGTAAAATGGAGCCATGCATTGTATTGCACTGAAAGAACCTTATTATTACTTACTATTGATTTTTCTGCCTTCTCCTTTCATTTATTTCTGTAAAATCAAAATCCCATTCAAGTGCATTTCTATCACATAAAGCCCTACACCTCACTAAAGAGTTGACAGCTTGAACCAGGCACTTTTAGCACTGAGTGGTTAGACAGTTTTTTAGTTTGTTTTTCATTTGTTAATCCTTTGAGAAATGTGTCAAAGTTGCTTTATATCCTGGTTTGAAAAGTACATATATGCTGGGACAAGTAGGTGATTGAAACAGCACCACAAATACAGCCAGGATTTTTGGCCTAAGAGATACTATGTTTAAGTTACTAAATACTTACATAGATTCCTTTTGCTTTGATAAAATTATATGCAAAATTAATTTAAATATATTAAAGTTAATTACCGCCAGCATATAGAGCATGTTAAATAAAACATTAAAGTTATTTTACTTTATACATACAGCAAAGAAATTTAAAGGATAACGTTAATATAACTACTACAAAAACAAATTTTAATTTGGAATTTGTCATCATTTAAGTGGGCTAGGTTTTTCCTTTATAATATAAATCACAGCTTAAATAACGTTTTTAGGTAAATGGTCAAGATATATAAAAGAAAGAATTTTAGGAACCTATTTAGATATTCCACATAATGAATATTCCTTGTTCCAGCAGATCAAAATGCCTTCCTCTATAGAAGGTGGGGAGGGTGGGGGTTCTAGTTCCCAGATGGTTGAGACACAGAAGCCGGAAGTGAGAAAAGACCAAGTGTTTCCCACCACACTTTTCACCTATAGCACACACCTGTGACCATGGGGAATCAGATGGTCCAGCATGGAATGTAGAATGTTGAGGGAGTAACACAAAACTCAAGATCAGTTTATCCACACTTTGAGGTGGTTGTGGCATTTAAGAAACTAGTGTTGCTGCAGGAAATGTTGTGGGTGGAGGGTGGGTATCATTGGCAGTTCTTGAGGCAGGGGACTGGAGGCCCCTACTTCCATTGTTTCATGCCTAGGCCTGGCTCTCTGCCTTCTCAGTTTTCTCAGACATCCATTGTTTTCACTAAATTGCTTTTCTTCTTAAGTTGGCTGGTATTGTTTTTACTCAGGAATGCTGAATAGTATACTTTAATTACAAATGACTTTTATCCATTCTCATCAAATCTTTGTATATTTTAAAATACTGAGCGGAGGAAGTAAGCTTTTCTTTTTAAATTTTTTTTTAAATTTCTCACTGATTCAGTCTGTACTCTAACCTTTTCAGTTTTAACTCCTATGAGGAGTATGTCATAGAAGCAGTTGATTTTATATATATATATATATATATATATACCTAAATTCTTTAGATTAATTAAAGTTATAACAGTGACTCAGGCCTTGACTTACAAAGTTCTTGTATTTATTCAATAGTGTCTTCCAACACCACCCCTTCTCCATCATCTGGAAATTTAAACTACTCAGTTTATGTAAAATTTAGAGTAAAACAGTCTTCTTTAAAACTGGATTGCATGTTTTTTAAGTATCCTGCCAAGCACATATTTCAATCCAATTTCAAAAGTTATTGTCAGGTACAAAAAAATACCAGCTTTGAGTTGGCTATATTGATTGAGAAATGCCAGGCTTTAGATCAATGTTATCAATGTTGGGAACTTTGACAAATTAATCAATCAATTTTACATGATCTTGAAGAGAACTACTTCTGCTCAAGGCGTTGGCACTGGTGTACCAGAGCCTCCTTTCTTTTTCCTTAGTATGTCTCATACTTTGGAACTAGCACAAAAATGCTGCACACAAAAAAAATATTACCTCATCCTATGACTTGGAACTAAGATCTATAGTTAAAAAAGTGCTGTGGGTTAATGATTCCAGTGCCACTCCCACCTTCTTCAAACATACACTTTTGAAAGATAAAAGAGGAATATTACAATGGACCTAACAGAACAGATACACAGTAGGTAAGGGGGAAGAAACTACAGGTTGACCTGAATCTAGGACTAGAAATAGGCAGAAGAGGCCTGGAAGGTAAAGGAACTAAAACATGACACTACACAATGAATGTCCTGACCTAGACTTGGTGGAGGGCATGGACTTGAATGTGTGTGTGTAGCAGAGAAGGAAGAGTGGGAAGGCAAAGGTATATCTTGCCTGAAAGAGAAGATTGAAAGGATTCTGCACTTTCCCTTTCATGCAGCCAGATGCCTGAGATTGCAGGATGGAGCAAAGGCATGGGGTCTACTTAATACTGGCTTGGTGACTACATATTCACCAAGTACTTTGAGTATCCTCAAAGTCATGATAGGCAGAAAGGCTTTGGATTAGGGTGCTCCTGAAGCCACATTATGGCAAAGGCAAAACCTCCAAAACAGGAGAAAAGGATGTCAAAAGAAAGAAAAATCAAAACAAGTAACTCCCCATTCAAGATGAGAGAGTAAGATAAAATTCTGAACCACAGAAGGAAATCAAATATTAAGGAAACAAACTCATTGACTGGGATAATTCATTCTTATTGAAACACAAATGAAAAATCACTGTCAAATAGTGTCAGAACAAAGAGTAAAAGGAAAGAATTATATTCACAAAAAAGAAAAAGAAATTAGCCATATATAAATAGCCAGATATTGCTAATAAGTCAGATATGAATAATGAGTAAATCATTAAAAATAAAATAGTGATAAATTTAGAAATGAGAAGTACAGATATTAACAGAAATATCAGGAGAAAAATCAGTATATAATAACATTTAGACTAGGATTAGTCTAAGAGAGAATTAGTGAATTAGAAAACAGTTCTAAAGAAGTCATCCAGAATGCAGCAGAGACTGACAAATGGATGACAACATGAAAGAGAAATTATAAGACATATAAGATATTAGAAAGTAGGGCATTCTAATATCTATTTATTGGTTGTAAAAAAATAAAAAAGGATAAATATTTAAATAAATAATGACTGAAAATTTTCCATAATTTGTGTGAGACATGAGTTCTCATTGCAAACATATTGAGTTCTTAGCTGGATAAACAATAAATTTTGTGACTCAGAAACAGAAGCATTGTGAAACTGTGAGCCTAACACAGTGCCCAATATATAGTCATTTTCAATATTTTTCACACTAGAATTTAAAGTACTAGGCTTACGATCCAAAGAAAACATCTCCCCCCAGAACAGATGAAAGTTTTATTTGCTGTCTTCTGGGATAATAAAGATAATGTTTGCTCCAGGGAGTTTGGACAGATTTGCTAAAGACCTTTTTAAAGGATTGGTTTCCCAAACTTAGAATTTCACAACTGTGAGGCAAACCCCCTGTGTATATAGTACCTACTTAGGCTATCAGCCCTAGGACGTGTGTGGCAAGGACAACAAACATGAACTCATGCTGCTGACTTAACTATGAGTAACAAAAGTCCTTTGTCCATGATCCATGAGTCTTGGGTCTTCTGCCACCCTTCATGAAACTGGCAAGTCAACTTACTCGTTGGCAAGTAGTGTAAATCTCAGATCCCTCATAGTTCTTGACAATAGTTCTCACTATTGACATTGAACACCAGGTACAATGTTGGTAAACTCAATTTCTGTATGCTTTGTTTGTTGGTTGTTTGTCTCTTTGTTTTGAGAAGGATGGGATTGTAGCAGACTATGAAACTGTATTCACACAAAGACAAGAAAATGGGCATCTATGAGCCCAAGACTACCTCCATGCCTGCTTCCTTCATTTTTGCAATCATTTTTTTATTATTGATGTTCAAATACAGTTGTCTCCACTTTCCAACCACCACTTCCCCGCACTCTACCCACCCCACCTCCTACCCTCAATCCTACCTCTTTGGCTTTGTCCATGGCTCCTTTATTTATGACCCTTTCCCTTCTTTCCCATACTTTCTTCTTTGGCACTCTACTCCACTCACAACTTTCACTTTTCCTCATTACAGGTATATTATCTGTCTCTCTCTAGCAAAGTTATCAACTCACATAGGCAAGGATTAATGTCTCCCAAGATCATCCACAATTGTAAAGTCATTTACACTCAAGTGAATAAAGCTTGGGATTTTGGATCAGGATTTGAATTCTTGCTAAGGCATTCATTACTTATACAGCCTCATACAAATTAGTGAGTCTCTTCAAACCTTAGTTCTAAAAAATAAAACAAAAGAAAACAAAAAACCCAAAATACCCTGACTGGCATGACTCAGTTGGGCATCATCCCACAAAGCAAAAGGTTGCCAGTTTGATTCTCTCTCAGGGCACATGCCTGAGTTGCCTTTTGGTCCCTGGCTGGGGCACATACGAGAGACAACAGATCATAGATGTTTCTCTCCCTCTATTTCCCCCTCCCTTCCCGTCTTTCTAAGAAAACAGAAACAAAACAAAACCTCAGTTCTTCTCAGCTGTGAAAATGGGGTGTCATAAAACATTTTCCTCAGGGTTGTTGTAAAGGAGCATGAGGTAACATGAATAAAGTCCTCATACAATGTCTGGCATGTAGTAAGCACTAAGAAAATAGGAATTAAATATGTAAAACTACAATAGGAATTCAAATATGGTTGCCTTGTAAGTCATGTCCTATTTTCTACCCACTTACCCCAGTTCCCTAAATAGTGATATGCTCCTGAGATGAAACTAGTAAGACTCTCAAGAATGAATTTAAATTACAGGAGACTACTCTTAAATTTAACAGCACATCTATAACAATTTATCTTAGGGAAATAATAAGAGATTCATGTATAGCTTTTTTCAGTGTTATTTATTGGAATAAAAATAATTAGTAATAACTTAAATGTCTAATAATGTGGGATTAGTTAAATTAGTCATTGAATGGTCATGGAAGAGAATGTTGTGCAGGAATTAAAAAAATTGTGGTAGAAGGATATTCAATGATATGGATAATCACTATTTACTGAAAGAAGGTAGTCTTTAAAACAAAAGTATTACTCTAATTTTGTTTTAAAATGTATTTCTATTCATAAGATTCTAGGTTATAAATTAAAATGTTATACTTGATTGATTTTTATGTTCTATACTCTCTCTCATCTAAATTTCCTAAAATAAACACATACAGTATCTGAAATGAGTATAAAACATAGTCAATATTATAAATACACAGTAGATTATTAAAAATCCAAATGGGAAGTATAAAGACATTAAAATTATTTTTGAATATAATTCAACCAGGGAAAATGATACCAACAAATACTAGTATCAAAAATCTTTTAAATTTTATGTTCCTTTTTAAACCTCGATCTACCTTACTTAAAGAGGAGTAGAAAATACATGAAAGTATGCACCGATACTAATCATCTATTGAAATTCACATTCTTTGTTCTGATGAAGTTTTTAAAAAAAGGCTGCCAGTAAGTTTACCAATTTTGGGGTGCAACTCAACGTGTGGCAATCACTTTTCATGTACAGTAAGTGTTCAATATCTCTAAATCACAAGCAGGGAATTTAAATGAGTTCTTTTCTCATCTTACCAACTACTTCATTATAAAATTGTTCACATTTTTAGATGATCCTTGGGCTTTTGGAATCAAGAATTATTTGATTACCTGGCTTTTTCTGTGCCTCCCATGCATTGATAAATGTCGATGAATTCCATGAGTTGTTTCTGCAACATCACATCTTTGCCCTCAATTTGAGTAATGAATTTGTGTTGTAGAAGATCTGACACTGTTGGACGTTTTTCATAATCTTTAGTCAAGCACCTGCACTGGCAAAAAAGAACATGCAATTATTAGATAAGTTAGATAAATTAGGATTCATATTTCTAAAAGCGATGCTAACATAAGACAACAATGCTCTTCATAATTGCTCAGCCCAGGAAACACCTCACAAGATGTTAAACTGCAATATGATGAAATGAATGTTTGTGAAAGTGCACACATCTGTGATTATGTTGCAGTGCTGCCAACTTCCATCTAAATACTACTCCTTAGTCTCCCAGAAAGCATTATTGCATAGTGATAATTAAATTTGGTCTGCACTGTGAAGTCTCCTTTACAAGTTAGTAGTTAAAAATAAACAACGATGAAGTCATTACAGTTTTGACGTTTATCTAAAACTAAAACAAACTTTTCAGATTCCCTTTGCTAATGCTTTTAGAGGCTTCTCAATTGACCTAGTTCTTTCTACGTGATAAAACTGCTAACTCATTTGAGAAAGCTCATGCACTTAAGATGTTTAAAATTCCATATCAGTAAATGTACGTGTGGTTCACTCCTTGAGAGGTTCCACTACAGCAGAATTATAAGAAAGGAGGCCAGGAGGGAGAGCAACTGAAGCAACACCATAGGAGGAACATTTGAACAAACTTAGGATTTTCCTTCAGGTATGGAGCTGTCTTTGGATATTTGGAAGAGGGATTAGACTGTTTTCAGTGATCACAAGAGAGAAAGAATAACAGCAACAAAAAGAACCAACAAACAGAAGCCTTAAGATGGACTGGTGGAATTAAGTGAGAAACAGGCCCTGGCTGGTTAGCACAGCTGGTTAGAGCATCATCCCAATATGCCCAAGGTTGTGGGTTCAATTTCCAGTCAGGGTGCATACAAAAATCAACCAATGGATGCATAAATAAGTGGAACAATAAATCAATCTCTTTTTGTTTCTTAAGTCAAATATTTTTTTTTTTAAAGAGAGAAACAGATTTCAGGTCAGCATAAGGAAGAACTTCAACAGTGAGGTTTCCCAAGGATAGACTGGGCCACATTCGGAAGTACAACTGTTTTTATTAGGGGTGTTTACTGATTGGATGACTGCCCAGTGGCTATGTCTGAGAAGCATTTACACTCTGAATATAAGTTTGGGCTATATAAATTTACAATATCCTTCCAACCCCGAGATTCTGAGGATCTGTGATTATGAGAAAACTGGCCAGAGTCAGGCTGTCATTTGGGGATACAGAAAAAGGAAAAAAGGAAGGAACCTTGACCTGAGCAGTGCCATTTCTAATCTGTTGTTAATTCTCCTGAAATGGTAAGAAGGCAATTAATTTTATTGGGCTTAACCAAAAAAATATTTCTGAGGTATGCTAAAACATGCTAAGGAGTAAGGATGGGATAAGGATGCCAATGAAAGCTCTTAGTTTTCATTTAGTTTAACAAAATGTGTCAGTTTCTGACATCTGAAGCACTTATGTGTATATAGTGAGTTTAGTCACGTATAAAATTATTTTATTCAAAAAATATTTATTTAAGTAAAACTTCATCAAATATCTGATGTGTACAGGTATTTTGCTAAGACACTGCTGTACAGTGACAATGAAGGCCTGTTCAGTGCCCTGCAGTTGCTTGTCTAGTTAGGAAGAAAGGCCTCTCTCTAAGAAGGGAGACAAATAGAAGTGGCAGTGTTACCCAGAGGAAGACAAACGAAATGCCGTGAGAACACACAGAACAGAATACTAACTGCCTAGAGGAAATCAGTAAATGTTTCTCAGAGGTGAAGTTGTGTGAAATATGTCAAAGTCACCAGGTTCCACCAAGGGTGTGTGAACATGGAGTGTAATTATGAACTGAGGAGAGACTTTCAAAGTTGCCAATGATTTTTTTAAGAGATTTGTGAAATTCGATTGCAGTTTATTAAATATTCTCTAGTGCATAACACATACTCAGTAGTGACTGGTTAAGTAAAAACTAAGAAAAAAAAGGTCATCCATCCTTTTTGGGTTTATACAACCATTAAATCTATCTATGCCCCTTCTCTTTGTAAGAATAAGCAGATATCTTTGGTAGGAAAACCAGTGATGGCAGTTACATATGGGTATGACTGGTTCCTCTACTTTCTTTGCCCTTTCTGCATTTTCTAAGTGGAGCTGACACCAAATCTTAATGACCTCTTTCTTCCATTTACAATCTGGGGTCATCCCATACCCTTATTTTTTTAAAGTGAAGTGATAATAGATTATGAAAAAAAACAAGGACTGTGGGAGTGGTGGGGTGGGTTGGGAGGAGGAGAGCAAAGGGTGAAAATTGGGACAACTATAGTGGAATGACAATAAAAAAAAAGAAAATTTGAAACATTCATAATGCCTAACAATGAAATTGATTAAGTAAAAAAAAAGTCTGTGGGATGGATATTTGGAAGTGACTTAGAGTCGCAGCGTCTGGAATTGCTAAGGCACTGCACTATACTATCAAGTTAAAAACGTTCACTGAATTTCAAATATATAAGCAATATATCTTTATGATTATGTGATTCACCAACTGCAATAAATATTCTCTGAGATGCAAATTAATGATGAAGATAAACAGAAGGTTAAATAACAGACTAAACAGAAGGTGGATGAGCAGGTGGGAAAAGCTGTGGGTATGGCAGCTAAAGGCAGGTGGACAGAAGAATGTGTTACTGAATGATGAAAATGTCTGCATAAGCATCACTATCAGTAAGTGGATAAACAGGACCTTGAGACATTGTTTGATGAACAATGAATTCAAGGAACACTGAACATTCACAAGAATCAACAAATGCTTGTTTTGAAGAAAACAATGGAAACCTCTGGGACTATTTAATAGAGAAAAAGTAAGGAAGAGATTCAGAAGGACAAAGGAATTGTTCTAAAAGGTACATTTCAAGGTGAGCAGGATGGTATTTTTTCAATTTTTGAAAAAAAGACTTTCTTGTTACTCACTTGCTAATGAAATCATTGAATTCTGCTGACCATATCTCAGGCTGCCTTAGTTTGGGAGGTGGATTCCTAGAAAAATAAGAATCAAGGTTGGATTATACACATGGCTGAGTCAATGCAAAAGTAGGGGCAGAGCCAGACAGACTAATCCAGTACTGCTCTCACAGGGCCTGCCAGGTAAAATCAAGCATTACCATCATTTTCCAATTCAAAGGCAGATAATGAGTTATTAATCATTCTTTATATAAAATGACGGGTTTCTTGTTTCTCTGAAAGCATTTAATAGATGACCCAATTTTTCTAACTGAAATTTTTTTTTCTTTTAAAGAATCTTCTTGCTTTTACCTAAGAGCCCTAGGGGAAAACATCAATACTTAGCAGAAGAGAGACAAAGAATACTAGGAAAAAGATTTTTGCTTTGAGTCCCGCAGAAGTCTCTGAGGGACACCCAGGGTACACAGAGGTGACCTGTCAGGAGGTGCTCAGGAGACGGAGGAAACTGGAGCAGAGAAGGGCACATGACAGTGAGGACAATGCCTCCATGGGTTGTTCTGTTGTTAGTGAATACATGGTCAGAAATAAGGTTATAAAAGCAAGGAATTGAACAATATAAAGGTCTGAATGCCACTTAGAAGATTTTGTTATTAATTCCTTTCATTTTTAAGCTGAACAAATCTTTTCTTCTTCAACATGTTTATGAATACAAAAGAACATCACTTGAAAATGAGGCCGAGCTAACTCTGTAATCAAGCAACATTGACCAACCATGGTAGTTGAATTTGCTGAAGTACTGTTTTATGTTAATTCTAACAGCTCTTTGTTTTCATTAGTGGAATGGAAACATTTTGTCTTCAGTCCTGCATTACCCCTTAAATAGCTTATAATGAAATTAATGTACAGTTTGTACAGGCTCATTAAAGAAAAGTACAGCTACTCATCTACCCTAGATCACCCCTAAAGCTCATTTTACAGTCCTTAGGATGATTGGAAGAGTGCTGATTTGCACATTAAAAGAAGCAATTCTTTCCTTCCTTGACAATCTTGCTTTGTTTCTTGTTTTCCTGAGAATTTCCTTTCTAAGAGATATACTGGCTTGCTCTGAGGATAACAAAGTTCTGATGATTTTAGAGAATTCAGAACTGAGTAGCTTTTCAGATTCCTTTTTTGTATTTGTTCCTACAGTCAGTAGGAATTCTTAGAATTCCATTTTACAGATATACTGGTGGTCAAAGAAGTAAGCAATAACTAAGATGATATAGTTTCTAGAGTGCCTTGCTCATGGGAACAGCATATGTCAACAGTGTGGTGTCATTACTCCTCCAGGTAGTGTTGTCACCAAAAGCAATAGCATTGGGTGAACTGTGGGCATTTAAACCATAATTAAAATGGTTCGGGAAATTCAGTGCTTCATTATACATTACTGAGTGATAATAGCAGTTTGTAAATACTGAGTGTCTTTCTGTTTTCCTTGAATTTAATGGAATGTCTTAGACATGGTATAGAGCAGGTTTTCTGTTCCTATTTGTAATCTTTTTCCCTACTTACCAAATGAGCAGTGTATTTTACAAACAATAAGACCTAAAAGATACATTGACAATGCTGTGTCACAATTCAGAACCTATAGATCGGACAGGAAATTCAAAAGTAAAATTACAAACAAAGTCAAATGCTTTGGTCTTACACTAATTTAATTACATGCCAAATATTCCAAATGGGTCCATTTGGAAATCAATATAAAATGTTGGCATTCATTCTTAGGACTAGAAAACTACCCCCAGGGCTTTATACATATGATTCTATGTTCTACAGGCAATGAAACCATAGAATTTAATAGAGAACATGGTCACAAGCCATAATATACCACCTGGCACTGTGCCCTGGACCCTGTCACCCCAGGCCCTCCATGTGCATTCCATTAAAACTAAGGTACTAGGCAAAATCCTTAAGAAAGTCTTTAGAAGATAACACATCTGTAATAAAAATAGGCAGTCTTTTTGTGTCAGTTTTCTGAACTATCTAGGAACTAACCAAAACATATAAAATAGGAGTAGAAAAAGCAGGAGAAAGTTTGTCAACATATAAACTGAAGGGGAGGGGTCTACATAGATACAGGAATGGGCTTTCATGGCTCCAAATAGATTATTCTTCTAAGTTTATATTTTATGTTAATATATTCAAAACACTAACATATTTACATAATTATTATTTTATGAGTACATTTTATTTATAATTTTTATAATTTTATTTTAAAGTTCTAAACAAAGAGAAGCCTTAGCAAGCAGTGAAAATCACTAGATCAACAGAGTGAAGCAAAGCAAGTCACTGCTGCACGCCTGTGGGCCAGGGTGCCGCACTAAGGTGGGAGTTAATAAAGACTGGGAGGAGCTGCTGTTTTCTGAGATTAAATCCTTGCAAAAGAAAAGAGACATACTATGTGTCAAGAGAAAACTCTTCCATGTAGACCAAGGGAATGAAATTATCAAGCAAATACAGTATCTTGGAAGGAGCACAGTGATATTCCAGGCCACTCTGCCCCCAACTGGCTGACATGTATCTGAGAATTTCCATGATGAGCATGATGAGCACTCAGTGGTGGGAGGAGGAAAGCTGGGCTGCAGACACTGGACCAAGTATTAGAATCTGCGCACCTTGGTATTTTGAAGAGTGCGCGCATTGGATGCAGGTCGGCCAGTGGAGGGTCTCCATCCCCTAGTTCGATAGCTGTGATCCCCAGGGACCATGTGTCACATCTGGAATCATATGTGGTATCCAATTGCTGCTCACATGCAATTACCTAGTAGAAAATGTAAAAGAAAAGTGAAGTTCATGACTTTAAAAAACATGTAGCACCCTGGCAGATGTGGCTCAGTTAGTTGGAGCGCAGGATTCCCAGTCAGGGCACATACCTAGGTTGTAGGTTCAGTCACAAGAGGCAGCCAATGGATGTTTCTCTCCCACATCAATGTTTCATTCCCTCTCTCTCCCTTCCACTCTCTCTAAAATCAATAAGCATGTCCTCAGGTGAGGACTGAAAAAAACATGTAGCAAGATGTTTAGAACAGTGTGTAAGTGTTCAAACTGATGAAGTTTGATAAATGTAAGTAAAGGAGTAACTTGAGAGAGTAAAAGCTCAAATTGTTATCAGCAGTAGTAGTTTCATTCTGAGAACATAGACCACCTTAGCAAACAGAGGCTTGCAAACATAAGGGAAGAAGCTTATGAAAAGAAATATTTGTGAAAATGTCAAACAGAAAGGGCAAAGAAACTGTGTCCCAAATGCAAAGAGATGGGATCAAATGAGCAGCTAAAGATTGTGCAATCAATCACTCCATAAACAGTCGATGAGTAAATGAAGTCATACATCTTGGCGAGATAAAGAACATATCTTTAGTGAATTAAAAATGAAGAAGATAAAGAAAAATAAATGTGAGAGCAGTCTAATTAAATGAATTTGATCTTTCCCAGCAACTAGAAGGCAGGGGTACCTAAGAGAGGAATGGCATGAGTGTGAAGGAATGCAATCAGGTTTATGCCATTAATAAGAAAAATATGCCATAAAAGAAAAATATACTAAATAAAAATAAATATTGTTAAAAATTTATTAACACTTACCTGGGAGCACATGAAACTGTGAAATTGCAACCAGGTTTTTAAAAATTTCACTAATCAAAGGATATAATTGAAAAAAATTGAATTTTTCCACAGTATTATAAAATAATGATACACGGAAGAATTACTAAACAATTAGTTCAGAATTTATTTCTAAATATGCAAATATAAATACAGATGGACTGCAAATAATGATTATAACATCAATGATCACAAAAAATTCAACTTTATATTTTTTAAGAACTATGTTTTATTTATTTATTTATTTTCCCTCCTTCAGAACTATGTTTTATATTTAAAATATTTTTTACATTTTGTGACTTCCAACCCATAAGACCAATAAAAAAATGATTTGGGGATGATATTTTTATTCTAAGATGTAGTCCCTATTGAAAGTTTTTAAATCCACTGGAGTTTTTAAGAGTTTCTTAAGATAATTTCTCCTTTCTCCATTTTTTATTACATTTACAATTTAACTTTTTTCACAAGTAATAATTAAATTACTATTAAAATAGAAATAGTACAGCAGGATTTAATCCTCAAACAAATTTAATTATAAGATTTTGCAATATTAATGTAGTATTTGATTTAGTTCTCCTCCTTTCTCTCCTCAGAAAATTGCAGATAAATAGCAGAGCAAAGGTTGCAAAGAGAGTTTTTAAACATAAGTGTTCTTTTCTGATAAACATAATTAAAAAGACTGAAGGCATTAACAGTGACTGTGGAGAGATGTGACCCTAGAACACTCTTTTCCTCAACTATTTTGGCAGTTTCTCTCCATCCCAACCACAATAATGAAAAGAATCTACTAAAGCGAAACACAATTTCCAAGCAGAGTGACTCACTATGGAAATCTGTTATGTAGGTTAATAGACCTAATCTGATCTTAAACAAAGGCTAGGGGTTTTCATAATATTTCTAAAATAATTTAAAACCAGAATCTAAGTATCATTTATATCAATACACGCTAAGCAATTCAGAACAAATTTAATGAAAAATTAAGGCTACAGGCAGTTTCTCCTTAGCTCCTCTGATTCATTCATTTATTCATTTGATGCTTCATTTGCTCATCTGTTCATCCATGGCAGATTCAGTGAGCACCTCCCAGTTCCTCCTCAGACATGCAAAAACCTCACATAAAAACAATACTAGCTGACGGTTTCTTCTATTATAGTAATATTCCTAAGTACATACGGAGATAGATTATTCATTTAAGAGGAAAGTCAGAAAGGATCAAATATTACACTTGTCTCCCTAAAACTCTATCTGACCTCAGGAGCCATCCAAAATGGTGTTCCTACAGAAGTATTCCGACGATGCCAGGTGCTGGTCAGCTGCGCAGACACACCTGGAAGGAAGAGACTAGACTTATTTCTTGTGTTAATTTCTCATGTAAAGAGATTCCAATTGCAGTAAGCTTGCTTAAAAACTAATATTAAAATTCTGTTCCTTTAAGCTGCCACTGGACTTGAACTCCACATTAAAGTATCCCAAGCCAGGATTTCTGCATAGCCAAAAGACAGACCGGTACTCCTGTTTTCTGTTTCTCATGTGCAAACCTTTGCATCCTTAAAGCCCCATTTCAAGTTTTAGGTTCCTCATGCTGACTTTTAATCTGCATTTGATCATACTAACCTCTATTTCTCTTGACCTTCTACATTTTTAACTATCTGTCTGTATTACATATTTCAGCATGTAATTGTTATTTGAATGGTATGCTTCTTACCCTTCCTCCTCTCTCTGCTCACTATCAAATTCCGGTGAATATGAGAATATTTTATGGTGGTATGCATATAGTAGGTGACAGGAAGTTTCCAAATCAATAATATCTATATAATGGAATCCATTCTTTTCCTTTAGACAGAATATAGACCAAAGGACTACAATGAAGTACAATCAAGTATTTCAATCATGTCATCCTATTAGTCCCACCAGGTTAGACATAATCCTAACTTACTCTTAAGAAAATTAGAAGGAAAGTCTCTCTCCTTGCATTTTACACTCCTGCTCTTCACACGGGGACCTGGTTACTTACCTGTGGTGGTTCAGTGCTACTTCCCTTGACCTTCTTTGGACTTGATGGGTTATAACCAAATCAGGGACTTTCACTCCCTGATTGCTCTGTTTTGAAAAGTACCTCCTAGGTGTCACATTTGTTTTAGGCTCTGGATGTTTATCTGACAAGCCAAGTAGAACAAGGCACTAATAGAAATGTAAAATTGGATATATTTAATTCCTCTAAGATGGTATTTGACATTTATTATGAAATTCAACCAAATGTGCATTTCTCTAATGGAAATATGTTTGAGCAAAGGGGCTAGTATGTACTAGCCCCTAATGTAGAACCAAAACACACTAGTATGTAGTAGTATGTAGTATCTAATACGTAGTACGTCTTGGTTCTACATTAATTGTATCCCTTAATGTCCAACTCCATCCACATATACCACTTCACATTGGTCAGAAGGGCTATCATAAACAAAGGAACAAACAAGTGTTGGAGAGGTTGTAGAGAAAAAGGAACCCTAGTGCACTGTGGTGGGATTGCAGATTGGTACAACCACTATGGAAAACAGTATGGAATTTTCTTAGAAAACTAAAAATGGATCTGCCCTTTGACCCAGCAATTTCACTTCTGGGATTATACTCTAAGAATCCTGAAACACTAATTCAAAAGAACCTATGCACCCCAATGTTCATAGCAGCACAATTTACAATAGCCAAGTGCTGGAAGCAACCTAGGTGCCCATCAGTAGATGAGTGGATCAAAACACTGTGCTACATTTACACAATGGAATACTACATAGCAGAAAGAAAGAATGCGCTCCTACCCTTTATGACAACATGGAAGGAACTGGAGAGCATTATGCTAAGTGAAATGAGCTAGGCAGTATAAGACAAATACCATATGATCTCACATATAAGTGTAACCTAAGGAAAACACAAACAAGCAAGCAAAATATAACCCGAGATATTTAAATAAAGAACAAACTGACAGTAACCAGAATGGAGTGGGGAGAGGGATAACAGGAGAAAATAAGGGACAGTCCATCAAGGAACATGTATGGAGGACACATGGACAAAGACAATGGGGGTGGGGGAGGATTGAATGTGGGAGGTAGGGGAGAGAAATGGGGACAACTGTAATTGAACCACAATAAAAAAGTTTAAGAATTCAAATGTCAAGTAAGTGAAATAGAAAAGGAAAGGAGAAAACCACAACAAAGTTAAAAATCAGAAGTATTGCTTCTGGCAGAAAAGTGACATTTTCGACTAAACATGTGCTACATTTTCTCTTTCTGGGTATGAAAATTATGTCATAATCGGCATTTTTCAGTAAGTATTCATGTCTTGGTATCTGAATTTATAGACATTTATAACAGAAAATATTTCACAGGACATATTTATGAAAAAATGCTAAGAAAAGGTTTTTAGAGGTGGGGCATGTGACTCAAGGTAGACCATTCAGACTCTCTTCCTTAGAAACATGAATTTGAGTAGAGACCCTGAGGGAGGGAGATAACTAGAGTTGAGTCAACCAATGGCAAGTCCCTAAGGATTAGTAGAGGTGGTGCTGCCCCAGAAGTCCAAGGCTGCTATAGCTTTCTTCTTAAGAGGCTGGATGGCCCAGCCCTCTCTTGACTTTTTAAGCCAGCAGTGTTTTCAGTTCTTGCCTCAGTTGGTCAATGAGTTTCTGTTGCTTACAACAAAGGAACGCTGACTAATACAGGACCCTAATGACTTTACACCTGAAGGAGCAAATGTTTGGCCTCCAAACTATTTAATCACACCTCCCAAACAATAAAAAACTTTTAAGTAAGTACATTGTACGCAGATATAAAGACAGTCTATTCTCTAAATATCTACTGGTATATTAATATAGACATTATAAAATATAAAATGAAGATAATTTTAAAGGATGAGATTAAAATAACTGTAACAGAGGTATGAGTATTTCTTTCTGCATGCCAATGATATTTTGCAAACACCCTGGTATTGACTGACACTCCCTCTGAAGATGCTGGGGTAATGAATTACAATGCTCCTAGAGTCTCACATACCTTTTAGTGCCTGCTGAGATACTGCAGAATGTTTTATACCTAATTCCTATAAACTGCATGGAAACAAGAAAAATTCAGCCCTGATTATAAAGGAAAAACATAGTCCCAAAATAAGTTAAGAAGAAAAAATACAACTATATAGAATACGAAATCAGTGAGTCAGAGAATATTGGATGATCGTCACATTAGAAACAGGATACACACCCAAGTATGAAATTGACAGATGAGTCATTTACCAAATCTCGTGTGTTCATTGACCACTTCTGCAGTGATTGTTAAACCTCCAGGCCATTTACCAACATAGCCAAACAGCTTCAGAGCTAGAAGGCAACTCAATGGCTCTAAAGTTTACTTCAGATTAGTAAACTTCAGCTGGAGAGAAAAATGAGTTTCCTGAGGACAAATGGCATTTTTACTCAATATAAATTCTCACAAGGAAAGTAGCTAAGGAGGTAACAAATATAAAATTCTATTAAAAAATGATTGACACAAATGACTTTAAAAGGCAACAGGAATCTAAATGATGAGTTCAGGAGCCCTAGGATGTCAAGATTAGCAAAATCATCTCGTCCAGAGAGGAACTAATGGAATAAGTCACCAAACAGTTACATAAGCATCTCAAGGGAGAAAATGCCAAAGGGTGGAAAATTCCAGGCAGAAAGTTAGAATAGTGAAAGGTTATTGAAAGAACAGGAGGTCAAGAGGAGATCAGGACTGAACAGAAAACAGTAGAAGAGAGGACAATAATAAACTGAAAGTCAAAGGCATAGGTTCATATTAACGATTCTTTAGTCCCCCAGTTGATTACACTGCTGGGGAATTTTCATGCTATATTAGGTCCCTTCAGCAAGGTTTCCTGGGCTGTTGGATGGCTGTACAGCAAATCTGTTCCCTTCACATTAGTCCTGCTTCTAAGGGAAAAAATGTGCAGGTTTCACACCTGTAGTCTAAAGGTCTCTTAGGGTCTTAGCAAGTCAGAACAAACATTACATGTGGTTTTCAACATGGTTTAAACAGACCAGAAAATTCCAGGGACTTGATTTCCTACAACCATACAGGAAAGCCCTTGACATCTCTCATCTCCAGGGACCAAAGGGAAGACCATGGGATTTTTTGTTTGTTTTGTTATAAACAAAATACTGTAGGAATAAGAACTGAAATTATAAAGATATATAATTTTTTCAAGAAGAAGAAGGGCCATAAAATGTGTTACACTATCCAATATCCTTATTTTTGAGCCCTGGCTGGCATAGCTCAGTGGATTGAGCTTGGGCTGCGAACCAAGCATCACAGGTTCGATTCCCAGTCAGGGCACATGCCTGGGTTGCAGGTCACGGCCCCCAGCAACTGCACATTGATGTTTCTCTCTCTCTCTTTCTCCCTCCCTTCCCTCTCTAAAATAAATAAATAAAATCTTAAAAAAACAATATCTTTATTTTGGTAATGAGGTTAAGACAATGCAATGATTAATCTTATGAGTCAAGTTGGCTAAGCCATGGGCCCAGATATTTGGTGAAACATTATTCTGGATATTTCTGTAAAGGTGTTTTTGAATAAGGTTAACATTCAAATCAGTAGATTTTGAGTGAAGCAGATTATTCTGCATAATGCTGGTGAACCTCACTGAGTAAGGCCATGAGTAAAAGGCCTTAATAGAAGAAAGACTGACCCCCATTGGGCAAGTTCTTTTAGCAAACAGCCTTTGGACTCATGGCACCTCTTTTTTGGGTTCTCAGCTGCCAGCCTACCATCAGATTTTGGAGGTTGTCAAGTCTCCAGAGATACAAGAATCAATCTCTCAATCTCTTTCTGTACTCTGTCTCTCTGGAGAAACCTACTACAGATTTTTGGTACTGAGAGTAGTTCTAGAGGAACAGAATCTTAAAAATGAATTTTCTGAGTTGGTTCTGGTGCTTCTGGAATTTGTTTTCCAATCTCATTAGACTTAACAATATTAGCTTTATTTCCAGTAGTAAAGAGCACTGATACACCATGGGCATGGTGTGGCAATAGGGATATGCAAAATATCATCCCTGGATACTTGTAATCAAACACTTACAAGACATCCAGTTCAGGGTGACCATCTATATGATCTCTTTAAACATTTTTGTTAAACTATTGAGTATATTGAGACTGGCTGGTTGCTTCTAATGTCACTGGACAGAGTGAGGACAGAAAATAATGAGCTTGTGGTTTCACATGCTCAGCTCAAGTGTTGCATAAATGACCCAAGAACTTCTATGTCTGCACTTAAAGAGAACCTTCTCTCAAGTAGCTGAAGAACTTACATTGCTGAAAACCAAACCCAGAATCTCATCTTGCAAGATTCTAAATTAATTTGACAACATCCCATGGTATCTACTGTTAAAGTGAGGGTATTATTGAAAAGGAAAGGGATCCTGAAAATTGGAATGTGGACCTGTAGAAGCTGGGGACTTTGAACTCCTAAATTATGATGAGTCTTCTTTGCTGGTACAGTTGAGCCCTCTAACCCCATGGAAGAAGATTAACCTTGCATTGCCTGAGGAAACGGTAATGGCCTCCTCTGATGTACAAGTAGTTGCCTTACTAGATACTACTTACTCTCTTCAGGCCTCACCCTAACCACCTCTCTCTGCTTCCAAACCTGTAATTAGACTTAAGTCCCAACACAACCCTAAAGATGAAGTGCAAAGTTTGTTTGGTTGGTAAGCTCAGACATGGGCCTAATAGTGGTTCCCAATACATGAACTTGTAATACCAGAACTACATTAGTTTACTCTAGAGGAAGGGATTCAAAAGCTTAAGAATGTTGGGATGTTAGAGTGGATTTATCATTTAAGACCTATCCACCCAACATGGGAGGCCCCACAGACTATACATGTTTCAACAGAACTGTGAGAAAAAAGTTTTTGAGGGGAGCCCCAGCATCCCTGAAGAGCTCTGTTATCATTCTTTTCTGTAGGCTAGAACTTACAATGGGAACTGCTGCCACTAAGCTGGGAGAGCTAAATGCAATGGGAATAATTGGATCACAGGGTGGCAGGGGCCAAGTGGTGACCCTCATTTACCAAAAGCAAGGTGGACATGGTTACCATAATGGGCAGCAAAGTCAAAGCAGTATGAGTTGACTTGCAGAGACTGATAGTGTTGCTACTTGATCTTGGCGTTCCTAAAAGTTGTAGATGGGAAGCCTACTAAATTCTTACTTGATCTGTATAAGCAAAATACTTCTAGGTTAAGTGAATAAAGCCTAACTTGAATCATAAAAATTGACAGTCATGGCCCCTCAATCAATTCCAAGACTGCAAATATTTTATGGACCCAGAATCACTTGATTGAAGGGGAGAACCCCAGGACACTGCCCAAAATTTATACTGTTGATCTTTCTCCAACCTTTCAAAAGGGACCAATGGCTTTTTCCTAGGGTGCACTGGGGACAAGGAAACAATCAGACTTTTCTGGGATTACTGGATACTAAGTCTGAATTGACACTAATTCCAGGAGACCCTACAGGTAACTGTTCCATCAGAATAGGCACTTAAGAGAGGTGAGGTGAGCTCTGGAGCTTCAGTTCAGGTCTGTCTCACAGCGGGCCCATGCTTTTGTTTTCTCATTGCTGATTTAGGAAATTGGAATAAATCAATGATTTTTCATTACTCTTGGGTTACAAACTACTTAGTGACTTTCATAAAAGTTTTATACTTTCTCAATAGGAAATTAATATTCCCATGTTTTGCATATGAGGAATATCAAAAATCTTCTGACATTCCTGTACTTAATACAGCAAATGAAAGTCAAGGTTATCTCCAGTTTTAACATTTAAGAAGTCCATGAGATGACACAAGGTAATTGATTCTATGCAACCACCACTTCTTTCAATACTAATGTGATTTCCCTTAAAAATCTGTCTTCTTTCCAGTCCACCTGGTGCTAGATCTTTCCCTTTCTTTAGTCAATTCTTTACTCAGCTCATATAAACAAAATGGTGTAATGCTTTCTCTAAAGACATCAAGGTTACTACTTGCTGCACTCTCCTTGGCTTTGAACACATGACCTATGCAACTAGAGCTGTCTGTACCTGACTTTGTGTTTGTGTGTATAGTACTGAACCTCAGTTATAGAGAGTTCAGTATATATAATTCTCCTCATTTAGGGTATTCTATCATCACTGATTTTTTTTTATGATTGTTCAATTACAGTTGTCCTCATTTCCCCCCATTACTCTCCCCTGCTCTACCTACCACCCACTTCCCACAGTCAGTCCTCCCCCCTGTTGTCTTTGTCCTTGGGTCCTTTATACATAGTCCTTTACTTGACCTTTCCCCTTCTTTCTCCTGTTATACCCCTTCCGGCTCCCCTTTGGTCACTGTCAGTTTGTTCTTTATTTCCATATCTCTGGTTCTACTTTACTTGCTTGTTTGTTTTGTTGATTAGGTTACACTTATAGATGAAGTCATATGGCATTTGTCTTTTACCACCTGTCTTATTTCACATAGCATAATGCTCTCCAGTTCCATCCATGTTGTCATGAAGGGTAGGAGCTCCTTCCTTCTTTATGCTGTGTGGTATTCCATTGTGTAACTGTACCACAGTGTTTTGATCCACTCATCTACTGATGGGCACTTATGCTGTTTCTAGCACTTGGTTATTGTAAATAGTGCTGCTATGAACATAGGGGTGCATGAATTCTTTTGAATTGCTGATTTAGGATTCTATATGCCCAGCAGTAAAATCACTGGGTCAAAAGGCAGTTCCATTTTTAGTTTTTTGAGGAACTTCCATACTGTTTGCCCCAATGGCTGCACCAGTCTGCTTTCCCACCAACAGTGCACTAGGGTTCCCTTTTCTCCACATCCTCGCCAGCACTTCTTGTTTGTAGATTTATTAATGATTGCCATTGTGACAGGTGTGGTATTTCATTGTGTATTTTTAAAGATTTTTTAATTTATTTTATTTTTAGAGAGGGAAAGGAGGGAGATAGAGAGAAACATCAATGTGTGGTTGCTGGGGGTCATGGCCTGCAACCCAGGCATGTACCCTGACTGGGAATCAAACCTGCGACACTTTGGTTCACAGCCCGAGCTCAATCCACTGAGCTATGCCAGCCAGGGCTCATTGTGGTTTTAATTTGCATCTCTATGATGGCTACTGATGTTGAGCATCTTTTTATATGTCTATGGACCATCTGTATGCCCTCCTTGGAAAAGTGTCTATTCAGATCCTTTGCCCATTTTTTAATTAAATGTGTTGTCTTCCTGGTGTTGAGTCATATGAGTTCTTTACATATTTTGGAGATCAAACCCTTGTCCGATGTATCATTGACAAACATGTTCTCCCATACAGTTGGTTCCCTTTTCATTTTGCTGATGTTTTCTTTAGCCATGCAGAAGCTTTTTAATTTGATGTACTCCCATTTGTTTATTTTTCTTTTATTTCCCTTGCCCTAGAAGATATAGCAGCAAAAATATTGCTACGTGGATATCTGAAATATTATTGCTTATGTTCTCCTCTAGGACTTTTATGGTGTCATGACTTATATTTGAGTCTTTTATCCATTTTGAGTTTATTCTGGTGTATTGTGTAAATTGGTGGTTTAGTTTCTTTTTTTTTTTGCATGTAATGGTCCACTTCTCCCAATACCATTTATTGAAGAGGCTGTTTTTACTCCATTTTATGTTTATGTTTCCTTTGTCAAATATTAATTGACCATAGAACATGGTCTTATATCTATGTGTCTGTTCTTATGCCAATACCAGACTGTTTTGATTACCATGAACTTCTAGTATAGTTTGATATCACATATTGTGATCCCTCCTACTTTGTTGTTTCTCAAGATTGCTGAGGCTATTCAGGGTCTTCTGTGGTTCCATATAAATTTTTGAAGTATTTGTTCTAGATCTGTGAAATATGCCATTGGTATTTTAATAGGAATTTCATTGAATCTATAGATTGCTTTAGATAGTATGGACTTTTTAATGATGTTAATTCTTCTAATCCATATACACAGTATATGCTTCCATTTATTTGTATCTTCCTTAATTTCTTTCTTCAGCATTTATAGATTTCTGAGTGTAGGTCTTTTACCTCCTTGGTTAAATTTATTCCTAGGTACTTTATTTTTCTTGTTGCTACAGCAAATAGGATTCTTTTCTGATATTTCATTGTTGGTGTACAAAAATGCCATAAATTTCTGAATACTGAATTTGTACCCTGCTGTTTTGCCATATTCACTTATTAGGTCAAGTAGGCTTTGGGGAGACTACAGTGTTTTCTATGTACACTATCAATGTACACTATCATGTCATCTGTAAATAATGACAGTTTTATTACCTCCTTTCCAATTTGGATTTCTTTTTCTTGTCTGATTGCCATGGCTAGAATTGCCAGTACTATGTTGAATAAGAATGGTGAAAAAAGACACACTTGTCTTGTTCCTAATCTTAAGAGGAAAGCTTTTAGTTTTTGCCCATTGAATATAATGTTGGCTGTAGGCTTCTCATATCATGTTCTTTTATCACGTTGAGGTATGCTCCTTCTATTCTCACTTTGCTAAGTTTTCATCATAAATGGGTGATGGATTTTTTTCAGTATCTATTGATATGATCACATGATTTTTGTCCTTCATTTTGTTTATGCAGTATATTACATTTATTGATGTGCACATATTGTACCATCCTTGGATGTCTGGGGTGAATCCCACTTGATCATGGTGTATGATCTTTTCAATGTATTGCTGAATCTAGATAGCCAATATTTTGTTGAGGACTTTAGCATCCCTGTTTATCAGAGATACTGACTACTCTGTAGTTTTTTTTCTTTGTTGTGTCTTTATCTGATTTTGGAATTAGGATGATACTGGCCCTATAAAAAGAGTTTAGGAGTTTTACCTCTTCTTGAATTTTCTGGAATAGTTTATGTGGAAAGGAGTTAGTTCTTCTTTAAATGTTTGGTAAAATTCACCTGGGAAGCCATCTGGTACAGAGTCCTGGCGTGCCAGGAGTTTTTTTATTGTTGCTTCAATTTCACTGGTTGTTAATGGTCTATTCAGGCTTCCTGCTGCTTTTTGATTCAGTTATGAAAGATGGTAGTTTTCTAGAAATTTGTCCATTTTGCCCAAGTTGTTGAATTCTTGGCATATAGTTGTTCATAGTAATTTTTTACAATCCTTTGTGTTTCTGTGGTATCAGCTGTAACTTCTCTTTCATTTCTAATTTTATTTGTTTGGGTCCTCTCTCTTGTTTTCTGGATGAGTCTGGTTAAAGGTTTGTCAATTTTGTTTATCTTTTCATAGAATCACCTCCTAGAGTTAATGATCCTTTGAATTTTTTTTAGTCTCTGTCATTTAATTCTGCTCTGATCTCTATTATTTCTTACCTTCTACTTGTTTTTGGCTTTGCTTTTTCCATTTTAAAGTTATTTATTTTGTTTTTAATCCCTTTTAAATTATTGTTCAAGTACAATTGTCTCTATCTTCCTCCTACCACTCTCCCCCACCCCAGCCACCCCCACTTCCCACCCTTCATCCTACCCCCTTTTGGTTTTGTCCATGTGTCCTTTATAGATGTTCCTGAAAACCCTTCCCTACCATTATCTGCTCTTTTGTTATTCCTCTAGTCCTTGTATATGCTGAGTTAGGTTGTTTATTTGAGATTTTCCTATCATCTTCAGGTAGACCTATATTGCTATCAGCTTTCTTCTCAGAACTGCCTTCGCTGTGTCCTATATGTTTTGGGATGTTGTGTGTTTATATTTATTTGTTTCCTGATGCTTTTTGATTTCTTCCCTGATTTCATTGTTAATCTATTCATTATTTAATAACATGTTATTCAGTCTCCATGTATTTGAATGTTTTTGAGTTTTTTCTTTAAGGTTGGTTTTTAGTTTCAAGCCATTGTGATCTGAGCACATGCTTGATATGATTTCAATTTTCTTGAATTTATTGAGGTTATTTTGTGTCCTACCATGTGGTCTATCTTTGAAAATGTTCCATGTGCATTTGAAAAGAATGTGGATTTTGCTTCTCTTGGGTGAAAGGTTCTGCATATGTCAATTTAGTCCATTTGATTTAGAGTGTCATTCAATGCCACAATATCCTTTGCCACAAAAATGCCACAAAATCCTGTTGATTCTTTGTTTGGAAGATCTATCCATTGTTGACAGTGCGGTGTTAAAATCCCCTATGATGACTGTGTTGCCGTCAGTCTTTCTTGAAGTCCTCCAAGATTTTTGTTATATATTTATGTGCTACTATGTTGGGTGCATATATGTTTACTAGGATTATGTCCTATTGATGGATGACCCCCTTAAGTATTATGTAGTGATCTTCTTTGTCTCTTTTTATGTCTCATGTTTTGAAATCTATTTTGTCTGACATAGGCATTGCTACCCTTGCTTTTTTTTCTTGTCTGTTTTCTTAAAATACTTTTTCCATCCCTTTGCTTTTCAGTCTGTGTAGATGTTTTGTTCTGAGGTGGGTCTCTTGTAGACAGCATATATATGGGTCATGACTTTTTATCCATTCAACTATCTTATGTCTTTTGATTGGAGCATTTAACCCATTTACATTTAAGATTATTATTCATTGCCAATTATTCCATACCTGTGTTTCCCTCTCTCTCTTCTTCTTCTTATACCAGTCCCTTTAGGTTCTCTGTCACTGCTGGCTTGGTGGAGATGTACTCTTTTAGCCTTCTTTTGTCTGGGATGCTCTTTATTTCAACTTCCATTTTAATTGAGAGCCTTGCTGGATAGAGTAGTCTTGGTTGTAAGTCCTTATTTTTCATTACTTGGAATATTTCCTGTCATTCCCTTCCGGCTTGTAGGGTTTCTGTTGAGAAATTGGCTGATAGCCTCATCAGAGCTCCCTTGTATGTTACTAGCTGTTTCTCCCTTGTTGTCTTTAAGATACTTTGTCTTTAAATTTTTCCTTTTTAATTATGATGTGCCTTGGATGGGCCTCTTTGAGTTCATCTTTATGGGGACCATAAGTGCTTCCTGAAATTGTGTGACTTTTTCCCTTATGAAATGAGGGAGGTTTTCTGTCATTATTTTTTCAAACAGCCTTTCTATCCCTTGCTCCTTTTCTTCTCCTTCTGATATTCCTATGATGTGAATGTTGTAATGTTTCATGTTGTCCTGAAGCTACCTTAAACTATCCTCATTCTTTTTGAATCTTTTTTTTCATTTTGTTGTTCTGACTGGATGTTATTTTCTATTCCAGCTTGCTGATTTTGTCCTCTTCTTCATGTAACCCACTTTTGATTCCTTCTAGTGTATACTTCATTTCAGATATTGTATTCTTCATTTCTCCCTGGTTCTTATTCATAGCTTCTGTGTCCTTTTTCATGCTGCTGTAGTTCCCACTAAATTCCTTGTACCTCCATAAAGTTCCTTGTAGTTCTCACTGAGTCTCTTGAGCATCCTTATAACTATTATTTTGAATTCTATGTCCGATAAGTCATTGGCCTCAATTTCATTTAGCTCTTTTTCTGGGGATTTCTCCTTTCCTTTTGATTGGAGGTTATTTCTTTGTCTCCCCATTTTGGGGGACTCTTTTTTTTGTTTCTTTCTGCATGTTAGAATGCTCTGTTTTGACTGTCTTTCTTTGTGGAGTGGCCTTCTGTGGTAGGAGTTTTGTGGGACTCAGTGATGCAATCTCTTTAATCTCCTGATCTAGATGCTCTAGTGATGCCCTTTATTCAGCTTATGTGGGCTCTCTTATTGTACTTGGGCTTTGATTATTGATGGCGCAGTTTTGACTATTGATTGTTCAGTTGTTTTTTTTTTTTTTGTCAGAAGATCAGTTGGGTGCTAGAGAACTCAGCTTCCACCTATTTAGCTGCCGTCTTCCAACCTCCCTGTTTGGTTGATATGTTAGCCCTTGACTGGATCAGGGCCTCCATCAGGAACCTGACATTCTGTCCCTGCCAGTTCAGCTATGATTGCCTGGAAGATACTGTAGTTGTGGGTGAGGTTTGAGCTCAACATATTACTTATATAAAGCACTAGCTTTCAAATTTTCAAGATTTATTCAACTACCTGATATATATATTTTACATATATATTATAATATTTAGACATGTATATATACACAAACATCTTTAGAATTCTCTGTTAATTCTCCAACTCTACTGCATGGTTAAAAAAAATTTTGACATTAAGTTCAACCTTAGAGAAAAATTGGCAAGAAAAGCACAAATAATTTTTATCTAAATCATTTGAGTGTAAGTAGGTTACATGATGTCCCTTACCCCAAAATACTCTAGTGTGTAATTGCTACAAATATGGGCATTTCCTTAAACACCCATAACATGACTCATTAAGTCAGGAAATTTTAACAGATATATTTCTACCATCTAACCTATAGACATCATCCAAATTTCTTCAAGTGTCATAAATATGTTCTTACAACAAAAGGATCCAAAGCAGGATCATGTGTTGAATTTAGTTGTCATGTCTCTTTGATATCCTTTAATATGGAGCAGTTCCTTAACCTTTCCTTGAATTTTATGACCTTGACATTTTTAAGCTCTTGGGTTTTGCTTCTTTTCATTCATTTATTCATGTAGGTATGAAAATATAGATTAATGGATTTCTATTTCATTCAGTGTGTTACCACTGTTACCATAGTTACTATCATTTTGAAGCTCCAAGATGTGATCAGTGAGAATAGCTTCAGTTTGGCTTCTGTATACCTTTTGACATGTCTCTATCATTCTTTGAACATTTCCTTACTTTTGGCACATTAAGGTCCAGGTTCATCTTGTATAGCCCTGAAAACCAGTCTTTCTCCAAGAATCCTTGCTTCTTCTTAGTTAGGAATTATATTTAAAATCTGAGTTAGCTACTTGATGTGCTTGCCTTTGAGGCATCAATGCTTGCAAGACTTCTTAGTGGAAACATCTAGGTAGCATGTATACACACATACACCCTCACACATGCTGTATTTATTTTGACAATATATCCATCTACACATATTGAAAACCACAAGTTCACATTGACCTCTCTGATTCCAATCCAACACCATTGGGTTCAGTTTTTTTTCCCTTTTCATTTGTTATTCTTTTCTCCAATGGTAAGAAACCTGGTTCCCACTGTCCCTATTATTTTTTCCTGATTGTATTAAGCCCCCCTTTATGCAACCAAACTCTTGTCTCCATCTTGACTACTGTGCAGATGCCTCTGTTACTTAGCTCAGATTCTGACAACCTGACTAGGATCACCATAGTCCTCCTAAACAAACTCTCTCCTTGTCTTATTCAGGGACTCAATACTCATCCAAGCCACCACTACCACCACCCTCCCAACACGAATGCCTCCCTCACCTGTTTCACATCCAACCACATGCTACACCTTGCACTTCATGCTTGCTCTACCTCACCTAAAAGCTTTTGTTCTGGATTACTTGAGAAGAAAGGAAGGAATAAAGGGAACTTCAAAAATTTTAAGTTCAGATGTAATTGCCTTACTTGATACTAAAAAGTGGGTCTTAATAAATAAATCACAACTTCTCTTTGACTTATATTACTCATTGGAGATTTGGTCTAAATTTGGGCATGTGGGTAATAAGAGATTTAAAGCCATAAAATATTCTGTCGTAAGAACAATGTATAAATAAATCACATGAAGTACATTCTGTACTTTCATATTGAAATGTTAACCAACCTATCAGAAATGAAATTCCCCAGAAAGAAATCCACAGAAATGAGAACCAAGAACTGCCCTTCAAATTTAGTCTCTCACTTTTTTATTCTGGACAAGGGCTGCTTTTTCAGACATTGGTTGACTTGCCTGAAGGGGGTTGCCTCCTGGGAGGTCATATTATTTATTGATTGATCACACACCAGTGACTGCTAATGTATTTCATTAATAACATTTACAAGCTCACTTGTCTTTTTGCTCTCTGAGGTGTCTAGTGGTTCTCTGTGAAAGCATATCCCACTTAGCAAAAAACCCGAAAGATTTTCTTAACTAGTATTACCAAACTGAATCCAAGTTTTCGTGTAATTAAATAAAAGCTTGCTATTTAAAGTAATACTGAATTTACTATAGCAAAAGTTTTTAAAAAAAAAAACAGAAAGAAGCATGTCTTTTAGGAACTCAAATAATTTTCATTAATTATAATGAAATTATATATAATTTATAACTAATCATTATATAATGTATAATTAAATTATAATTTCATTATAATAATTTGCATTATTTAGCAACTATTTAATAAAGTACTTATTTACTATTTATTGTGTACCTACTTTGTGTATAACACTGAGCTGGTGGCTACATGAGATTATAATTTCATAATAAGGGTAATAACTCAGATATTTAAAAAATTATAAAATGTCAGTAACTTTACTAAATAGTTTTGTATCTCCCCATTTACTCTTCATAGCAATCAACTGTATGGCTTTTAAAAATACTTGTAGATGAGCAGATTGATGTCCTTAGAGTTTTTTAGTGACTTTCTCAAGGTCACAGAATTGTGTAGAAAATCCTACTTCTCATTCAATTATTCAAGAGTATTTATTGAGCCCTTTCGATATGCCAGTACCAGGCTTGGTTCTAGGGACAAAGTGATAGACCAGATGGAAAGCCCTGTCGTCATGAAGCGTATAGCTTGGCAGAGAAGGTGGTCAAATTAAAAATATGGTTACAATCAAGTGTGACAACTGGCTAGCTACACAAAGTATAGGTATTAGGTGTTAGGAAGGCACTCAGCTGGCAAAAAGAAGTTAGCTGTGTCCTTGGAAGTTCTCTCTCCAGATGCTAAAGAAGTTAGAGCAATTTAGGCAAAACTTTTTCAACTGATAGCCTGGGTCTTGCTACAGATTCCTATTTTCTAATGTTAAAAACTGAACATTATCTCACTCATTTTCTTGCATTCCTTCTAGAATAAACCTTAATCTCACCCTAGACAGAGAGATGCCTCAGTCAGACTGAGGTGAAGATCATATTTTTAGATGGGCAAAAGTGGAACTCATGCTAATAAATTTTGGAGTACTCCTGAAAGTACTTGGAAGTAATCAAATTTTCAAGTACTCTGAAGGGCTCAACTACATGTGCCAGAGCCCAAACTGAGAAAGAGTGTGGTACATTTAATGAACCGAGAGAAGCTGACCAGGCTTTTAGACAACAGGGGCGAAGGTACCTTACAAGCACCAGAGGTATAAAAAAGTTATCACTCACTCAGTGCTTAGTCTGTGCCAGCACAGAGGACCATAAGGAAAGTCCTTCCCAAGGGCTAAGAAGAAGCAGCTGAAGAGAATAGTGAGCAAGAGAGTGGCTGGAACATGTGTGTTTTCTGAAAGGGTCCCTCTGGCTGCAGTGTGGAAAATGGACTGGGAGGAAGAGAATGAGACTAGATGCAGGGAGGTTGGTAAAGTGTAACTACAGAAGCCCAGAGGCCCAGGTCAGAGATGATGGCTGGGACTCAGGAGGAGCAACTAAGATGGAATCTGAGGCTATACGTGCATACTACAGAGCCTGAGTTTTCTGACTCAGTATAGATGAGGGTGAACACAAGAGAAGTCTCAAGGATGAGTCTAAGATTTATAGCTTGAACAACAAAACAGACATGACAATTCTCTAAGGCAAGAAATTCTTGATAGGGAGCAGATTTTTGGGGATAGATGAGGTGGTGGAGCTTGATTTTGGACATTTTCAGGACTGGAGGCCATCCCAGTACAGGTCTTCAGTACCCAATAATGAGCTTACCATCTATTTTACGAGGCAAGAAATTCAAATAATGTGTATTCTAAAACCTTTACATTTATCTATAGTCTTCTCTAAAAAATTGATTTAATCATAAAATGAGGACATTGATTTTCAGTTTGATTCTGCAGTCTGTGGTTTACCACATCTATTCCTTCTGCCCTTGAGAAGTTTGATAATGCATGCACCTCTGTCCTCAGATTTTAATTCATATGAAAACCTACAAATCATTTTAGGTGAACTGAATCCATGTCCTTTTACAATGGAAGACAGAAATATACACATTATCTTACATACAAACACTAGCACTTTAGTATGAGACCTAGGAACACATTTAACAGGCAGGGACCCTCTTCTAAATGCTGCTGAAAGTTAAGTCTTTAAGTCAATTAATTTAAAACCAAAGCTCTTATTTTTGTCAGCTTTCCAACTTATGACTACCTTATAAGATATCACATAAAGGGTCACCTTATTTATTATCTGGGCATATGTTTTTAATCTACATTACTTTGAAGGATATCCCAGGAACTTGTACTTCTCAAAACTACTGGTTTACTGAGGTTTTCTTTCATGACTGAGAAGCTGTTCACTTATACTTCCTTAACACTTTTGTCTAGGGTATATATGCTGTAACCACTTTTTAGAGCAAGAGAATTAGTTAATTCATGAGATATCCAGTTAAATATTAAATTATCCATTTGGGTCTGTTAGAGGGGAGCCAGAATTATTTTCTGAGGAGAGTCAGGGTCCACGGAACAGTGAAGAGCATTGTGTGTGTGTGTGTGTGTGTGTGTGTGTGCACGTATGTTTAATTTCAGGCACAATTTATTATTAGTATCCTAACCTAGCCAAATTGTTCAAATACACAGCTTTGAACTCAACTAGCAACACAGACTACCTGTGTCCCTGTTATTAATCAGGAATAAACTGTCAAACTCACAGCTGCTTGGTAGTTTTCAAAAGCTCATCTGAGGAAAAAGAAAAGGCATATGCATGTTTGTTTGAAAGATATGCTAGTCTGCCAGTTATCCATTCCTCTCTATAGATAGTCTGAGATTCATTCCTAAATTAAACTAGATCTTTAGAGAACTACATAAGAGGGTATAAAAAAATTCATTCCTAAAATTAACCAATGAACTTCTCTTAGCTTCAGTTTCCAAAATGCAAAATGAAAGAAGATTCATTCATTCAGTGATCACTCACTGAACTACTAATATCTAAAATGTTGGGTCGATAGAATAAGACATAGTCCCACTGCTCAAACACTAGTTTATCTATCTTTCTAAGTATCTTTTTTTATGATCAAAGAGATCATTATAATTCTATGTGACAAACACAAAAATGGAGAAATATATAATGTACAGAAGCACACGGAAGGGCACCTTTCCCAGCCAGAGTGCAGGGCAAGGAAAGAGGAAGAATGATGGAAGGACATGGAGATGTCTTAGAACAATTATGCCCACCCTTACAGGATTTGGGTATTATTAGTAGGGATCTTGTGAGAGGAGGTGTGGGAGAGCACTGTCAAAACAGGTAAATCACCACCCAGATGAAGAATACAGGTATCAGCTAGGGTGCCCTAGAGTTTAAGACACAGAAACTCCAAGTTGGCTTACTAGTAAATATGAAAATTCATTATCTCACATAACAAAAGGTGCAGAACTAGGGCAGGCTCCAAAGTTGGTTGATTTAGTAGCTTGATTATGTCATCAAAGACCCTTGTTCTTCCTGTCCTCAGCTCTGCCTTTCTCAGGGTTGGCTTTCCACTTGAAATGGAACATCTCATGGCAGAACAAGGTGGCTATAGCAGTTTAGGCATCACAGTAAGACACAGAGGGTCCCGAGGTCCCGAGGAAGAAAAAGACCATCTTTCCCTTGTGCCTCCTTCTCAGGAGAGAAAAAATTTTCCCAGAGACTTTTGAAGATTTCCCCTCCCATTTCAAAATCCTTGATTTGAGCACATGCCCATTTGTAAAGCAATTACTGGTAAAGGCTGTCACATTTTAGGCTTAGGGTAATCATTTGGGATGCCCTCTATTTTAGGGAATCAACCACACACACACTGCTATAGTGGTGTTATGGGCACGAGCTAGCTGACTTGAAAGAAAACACTCTTTTGGGAATCACACATTTGCCAATTTTTTTAATAGATAGATTTTATTCTGATAGCTGTAATTACAGTTCTTGTTTGTCAAAATGAAAACTGAAAACAAGCATATGAAAACAGTTGATTACTAATTACATATTGAAAGCCAAGTTTTAAAAAATTTCTGCACTTTCTAACCTCAAGGAGATATAGCTTTTTCCTCTACTTTCAATGTCTGGAAAGAAAGGCAAATGGAAAGTGATCAAATCATATCATACTACTCATTTTTGTAGTCCAAACTCATGCATTTCAAAAAAAACTTACCAAAATCTACCAGTTTAACTCCACCTTCAGTAGTCAACAAGATGTTATTTCCTTTTACATCACGGTGGATAGTTTTGTTGTTATGCAAATGCTGAAGTCCCTAGAATGTAGAAGATATTTCTTTTTATTTTATTTTATTTTTCTATTTTTTTTATCCTTACCTGAGGACATGCTTATTGATTTCACAGAGAGGTAAAGGGAGCGAGGGGAGAGAGAGAGAAACATTGATGTGAGAAACATTGATCAGTTGCTTCTTGCATGCCTGAACAGACCAAACCTGCAACCTAGGCATGTGCCCTGAGCAGGAATTGAACCCATGACCTTTTGACTTAAGGGATGGTGCCCCAATCAACTGAGCCATACCAGCCAGGGTGAAAATATTTCTTTTTAAAGAAAGGATCAAACAAAAAAACATTTTTTAGATGGATGCATTTGTGCAAAACCAATAGAAACACAGTGAAAATTAACATTCAAGCATTCTTCAATATTTAATAATGAATGAGTCATATAAAATTATGTCATTGACATTTTGGATTATATAAAAATTCCTAAAAGTGGGCATGCCCTCAGCTTTTATCAAATATTTTATTAAAATGTGTTGTTCTCAAAAGAAAACATTCTATATACTTATATTAAATACTAGCAACTAAAAGCCTCACTCTTTGTAAAAAATACGCATGGTCTACCTTCATCATAATCACAATCTCAGAAATACACTTAGGAGATCAGAACTCAAGGTTCTACTGACACAAGGAGGGTAGATTTCTAATGGAAAGAAGATTTAGTGTGCTAAACATTTTAGATTTTGCATATATTCTTGCACCAATACATACTAATGTAGTAATAGTTTTCTAAAAATATGATCCACATTTTTCATTTAACTAGAACTGCCTCATAATTAATGCACAAACAATTTAAATTGCCTTACCATTAGTGCTTCACGTAAAATATAGGCAATTATGGGCTCGTTCATTCTTTTACCCTTTTTCAGAAATCCTTTCACAAGATCAGTCACTGATCCTCCATTGCACAGCTATAAAAGAATATTTCAAGATTAATATTAAAATGAATATGGTATTTTAAGTACTTGCTATAAAAGGTTTCCCCAAAACATTTTTAAAAATTGTCCCTTTTTTTTCTTTCAAGTGATTATTTTCATCATCCTTTTGGTTTCATAGACGAATGAACATATCCTTTGTGCCAGGCATATTTCTAATCCATTTATATTATTATCTCTGTGACTCACAATTCTCTGAAATAGGTATTATTATCATCACCATATTAAAGAGGGGAAAACTGAGGTACTAAGTAGGAAAGTAACTTGCAGAAGGCCACCCAAGCGGTGACAGAGCTAGGACATGAACTCAGGCAGTCTGACTGTGGAGTCGACACCACACTGCTTAGTGACCCTGCAAATGTGCTTCATGGGCTGGCTGGCTGATCCAACCATCGTGTAAGATGCTGTTTCTATAAGGGAAAGCTTTAAAATATAAACTTGAACTTACAAATGAACAACTGGATGGAGCCCCACTTATAACCAGTGTCTTTCTACATTCGAAGACATGAAAAACCTGTGTTTTCTTCTATATCAAGAAGAGGGAATGCCCTCTAACTGGACGGACAGCACAGTGGTCTGCTGTGGCAGTAGAGAAGTGTCAGCATGATCGGTTCACGAAATGACTCAAAACTGACTGAAAAGAAGTTAGAGCCCTTTACATTGCAAGGTATTTATTTAAAGGGATGAAGTTTCAAGACCAGTTTAAAACTTTCTAAAAATCACTGCAGAGAGGCTAACTGTCTTTTCCTGTTTCTCCAAAATCTGCCTCTCCATGGCTGCCTCTTCTGTGGTTGACTATTATGTTAATGCAGAATAAGCAGCTAGAATGTTATGGGGGGAATAAAGGAACTCAAAGAATGCTCAGTAAATAAAAATTTTAAGTGAAATGTAAGTACTAATGCAACTATACAATTTACACTAAGCAGTTCAAGTTTTACTTTCTGACATCAATTTTTATTTAAAACAGTTACTTTCCCCATCCGTTAAAGTTTAGAATACATAATTTTTAATAATATACATACAGTAAGGTATATTGAAGTATAAGTTACATATAATAAAATTCACCCAATTTAGTATACAATTTTGAATTTTGACAAATGTATTGGGTTGGCCAAAAGTCCATTTAGTTTTTTTTTGTAAAATAAAAGATACATTTTTCATTTTCACCAGTAACTTTATTGACTTGGATATTTTAAGTGTGTCAGCTATCTTCCTCTATTGGCGTCTAGTGGGTAGACACCAAGTGTGCTGCTAAACATCTTTCAATGCATAAGACAGCCTGACAGCAAAGAATTATTTGGCCAAAATGTCAATAGTACCAAGAAACTCCAAAAACCACTTTTGACATCTTTGATCAGTCACAGCCCCTTCTCCATACACTGCACAAATCAGTTTTTCATTTCAGTTGTGCTTTTACCTTTCTTGAAATAATAAAGCATAATGTGCCAAAAATGTTGTGTATTTTCTTCCATCTTCAATATTAAAATGGCATTAAAAATGCATGCTGATATGATAGCTGTCACAATACAATGTAACAAAATTGTTTGAATGAAATTAAAGACAACTAAGCACTGCTAGAATCATCTTATGGAAAAAAACAAATAAAATTTTTGGCCAAGTTGATATTAGTCACATAACCACTACCAACCACAATCAAGATACAGAACAAATGCATCACCTAAAAATCTTCCTTCATGTCTCTTTGTAGTCACACTCCTCCCCTACCTATTGGCAACCATTAACCCACCTTATGTCCCCATAGTTTTTGACATAGAAATTGAATCATAAGTGTGCAGCCCATTAAATCTGCCTTCTTTGACTTAGCATAATGAATCTAAGATTCATCTATGTTGTTGCACATTCCTTTTTTTCACATTTTTTACTGTTGTTCAAGTACAGTTGTCTCCATTTTCCCCCCACACATCCTTTTAAATGCTGCTTTAATAATATTGTTTTTGTCTGTTGTGATGTTGAGTATTCCATTAAATAGATAAATCACTGTTTGCTTATTCATTCACTAATTGAAAGATATTTGAATTGTTTCTAGCTTTGGGCAATTATAACTATTAAACATTCACATATAGGTTTTTATGAGAATATAATTTTCATTTTTCTTGGCTAAATATCTACGAGAAAGAATGGCTGGGTCTAATGGGTCATATGTTTGATCTTCTAAGCAATTGCCAAACTATTTCCCAAAGTAGCTATACCATTCTGTATTCCCACAAGCAGTGTACGAAATTTTTTCTGTAGTTTCTTGAGAAGTTTTATAGTTTTAGGTTTTACACATTGGTAGGTCTATGATCCATTTTGAGTAAATTTTTGTACATGGTGTGAGGTTTGGATTGTATGTAAATGTCCTGTTATTACAGTTCACTTTGCTACTAGTCAAAAGTTTCTAAGAACCAGATAATACAACTCTGCTTTGAGTTTAAAATCTAGTTGCCAACACCAAGAAGAGAGGAATCTTAAATATATGTTATTTTACTTATACAAGAGTGAAAGAAGGCAATCTGAAAAGGCTACATACTGTATGAGTCCAACTATTTGACATTCTGGAATGTTCTTTAAAAGAATAAACTGAAGTGTGATTTTCTTAAACCAGAGCTACACTAATTAAATAACAGAGCAGCACTGAAAATGAACTCTACTTAAGCTCTCGTCAAACATTAAAAAAAGAAACCCTAAATCAAAAGGGATGATATTCTATAAATAGATCATTATAATTAACCTCCAAAGTCAGCCTTTATAATTTTTCTAAATGTATTCTGTCTTTACCATGTTAAAAGAGGATATGAGATTTTTTTAACTGAAATTTCTGAAAAAAAGGACTAATATCTGCAGTTGGCATCTCTGTTTTTTGCTGTTTTTCAATTGTTTTTGTTTATTCTAAGAATACTCAAAAGCCATTTACTTAGTCTACAGTATTCCATGAAAGGTTACAAAAACAAAAACCTTTATTTACTAATATTCATTCTAGTTTTTACTTTACTTATTTTACAAGTGTTTTTGCAGAAACTAATCTTTAGCAAATGCCCACTAGTGAAAATTTTGTATCATATGGTAAGTGTGTATATGATGTTACAAGACTGCTGTGCTGTTTCTAAGTAAGGGCATCATTTCACACTGCCTAAGCAATGTATAAAACTTCTATTTGCTTCGCAACTTCAAAAATATTGGGACTAATAGTTTTTTTAATTTTAGCCATTTTAGTTGATGTGTACTGGTAATCTCACTGTGGTTTTAATTTGAACTTCTCTGAAGACCAGAGACATTGAACATAAAGTTTTTGTGAGAGTCCACATTTTTTGCTCACTTTAAAAAAATGGGTAAATGGGGGGAAGGCAGAAAACTGTATTTGAACAACAATAAAATAAATAGAAAAGGAAATTAAGCAAAAAATGGGTAAATGCACTTTATTAAGTGAAATTTCTATTTCTAGTTTTCTGAGAGTATCACTAATGGGTGCTGAATTTGGGTGTATTTTTCATGATTTTCTTCTCTTTCTCTTCATACAGTGAATTATATGATACAGTGAATTTCAATATTTAACAGACTTACTTTAATGTTTTAATAAGCCAGCATTACTGGGATTAATCCCACTCAGTTATGATGCATTAAACATTTTCTATATATTACTGGGTGTGATTCGTTAAGGATTTTTGCATCTATGGTCATGCAGAATGTTAGAATATAGTATTCTTTTCTTGCAATATCTTTATACTCTTTTGTCAGTATGATGCTGGTCTCACAAATGAGTCAACAAGACTCATTATTTCTTTTTTAAAGATTTAATAGGACATTTTTCCTAGGATGGTGATGTGAAGAATTCTGTAGACCCATTATCCAGTGAAACAACTATACCTGGCAAAAATTATAAAAATAAACAGCCATTTAAAATCTCTGAAATATTATAAGGGCATATAGCAAGTGAAGAAACATTCAAGAATAAAACTAAATCTTAGTAAGAGCAGCAAAAGTCTGGGACACTAGAGCCACTCTCCCCACCTTTGACCAGCACAGTGACAAAAGCTCTACTCTGGAGAAGTGATTCCAAGAAGATGGGGTTTCCTCTTCCCCCAGCTCCCATCCAAGGCCTACAGAACCTTACTGAGACAAACAGACCACCAGCATTTCTCACCTTCTCCCCAACTCTGTGTCATAGAACTAAAACTCAGGTGTGTGTAAGAAGCTCCTTCTACCCAGCCCCCATCCATAAAATTGAGCTGTAACTCAAGAGTGGAAAGCCAAGAATAATAATGGTCAACACTGACCTCACACCATGGCGAAGACACAAATTAAGAAGACCAGAATCTACCTCTCTGGTCTATAACCCTGATAATAAAACAGAGTGTCTCTCCAACAGATGGAGGCCACGGTTCCTGCTGCCAACTCAAGAATAGTGGCTTAGATATTTTGCCCAGGGAGAGAGGCAGGCCATAAAAACAGAGAGCTCCAAAACTCTCCTCAAGGGACTTGACTTTATTTGGGAGAGCATATGAGATAGTTCAAGCATAGGCTACTCTTAAAAATAGTGGAGACCTAGGTAATTACAAGGAGGTTGGTAGCCGCATGAGAGCAAGCAGCTAACCATAGACAAGTTGGCTTGGAAGAGAGATTCAGAAAAGAAACAGGTAAGAATATGTTGCCTGGGGTCAGTATCAGCTTTGAAGACCCCAAAGACCAGCCTTAAAAAACAACCCATTCAGAGAGACCTGAATTTAACTGGACCAGACTGTGAATCAATTTATAACCCAGACTCTGACCAGTGTGGCTCAGTTATTTGGCTGTCATCCTGCAAAGCAAAAGTTTGCCAGTTTGATTCTTGGTAAGATCACATGCCTGGGCTGCGGGTTCAGTCCCTGTCAGGGAGCATAGGAAAGGCAACTAACTGATCAATGTTTCTCTCTCACGTTGACGTTTCTCTCCCTCTCTTTTTCCCTCCCTTCCCTCATTCTAAAGATAAAGAAAATCTTTTTTAAAAAAATTATACTCTAGGACATACATTGTGGAAAACAATGAAGGAAGTTCTTGACAATTACTGGAGCCCATAGCTGGATGTTATATCAACAGAGGCACACAGCCTAATAAAAAGATCAGAGAAAGATACAAATGAAGCCCTGTTAAAACCATTGTCATCCCAGGGTGACTGTGAACATGCCCAAGGCTGTGACCTTTGAGGAGCAACATCAGGGGCTTCATATTGTGGGGGACAGATTTCACTAAAACAGTCCAGCTAAGTCACTAAAAAAATAAACAAGCAATAATAACATAAAGACCCCCTTCCCCAGGGAATTAATATCCAGAGTTCCTGCAGTATATTAAATATATGGCATAAAATGTCCAGTTTTCCATGAACAAAATGATGAGGTGTGCAGAGAAACATGAAAATCTCATGCACTCAAATGAAAAAAAGCAGGCAACAGAAACTGCCTGTGGGAGGGCCCAGATATTGAACTTAGCCAAGACTTCAAAGCAGGCAATAGAAATATGTTCAAAGAACTGAAGAAAAACATGCTTTAAGAAGTGAAGAAAGGTATGATGGGAATGTCTCATTAAATGGAGAATACCAATAAAAATACAGAACTCATAAAAAAACAAAACTAAGGCCCTAGATGGGTAGCTTGGGTGGTTAGAGTGTCATCCCAGTATGCCCTGCTTTCAGGTCCTGGTCAGGGCACGTACAAGGAGGAAGCAATGAATGTGTGAATAGGTGGAACAACAAACTGATGTTCCTGCTTCTCTCTTTCACGCCCTCTCTTTCTCTAAAATCAATAAACAATAATTTTAGGGAAAAAATTCTGGAGTTAAAAAGTAGAATAATGTAAATGAGAAATTCACTAGAAGAACTCAATAGTAGGTTTGAAGTGGCAGAAGAAGAAATCCACAAATTTTAAGAGAGAGCAATAGAGATTATGAAATATGAAAAAAGAGAAGAAAGAATATCTTCATTATATGAAGTCTCAGAGAAATGTATGCATACCAACATACATGTAATGGGAGTACTGGAATAGAGGAGAAAGAATACAGAGCAGAAAAAATTCTTGGAAGAAATAGCTGTAACTTCCCAAATTTAATAAAAAATATTAATCTAAACAACCAATTAACTCAATTAACTCAAGTAGCAAAACAAAGAGATTCACAACCAGTCACATAAAATAGAACCATTGAAAGCCTAAGATAAAAAGGAAATACTGAAAGTAGCAGGGGAAAAATGAATTCTCATGTACTAGGGAACCTTAAGATTAACTACTGACTTACAGAGGTAGTAGAGGCCAATAGGAAAAAGGATGACATATCCAAGTTGCTAAAGAAAAAAGTGTGCACAAAAATCTCATATTCCAGCCAAACTATATTTCAAAAGTGAAGAAGAAATACATTTTTAGATAAACAGAACTCAGAGAATTCATTGCTATGAGATCCACCTTATAAGAAATACTGAAGGAAGTTATTCAAGCTGAAAGCAAGTGATCATAGACAGTGCTTTCAATGCAAATGAGAAAATAAAGAGCACCAGTAAAAGTAATGATCTGATTTAAAAAATGCATATTTTTATTAACTGACTTAAACAACCACTGTATAAAACAAAATGTACATAATTGCATTGTTGGGTCAATAGTATATAGAAATGCAAAATGTTCAACAATAAAAACATGAAAAAAGTGAACTGGAGCAAAGCGGTACTTAAGACACCAGATGGTAACTCAAATTTACAGAAACATTAAAAAAACTAGAAGTTTTATTTTATTTTATTTTATTTAAATTTTTTAGCTTTTATTTTTTATTTCTTTTTTAATTTTAATTATTGTTCAAGTACAATTTTCTATCTTTTACTCTCATCCCAGCCCACCCACCCAGCCCTCCCCACCTCCCTCCCATTTCCACCTGCCCCTAGTTTTTGTCCATGTGTCTTTTTTACTTTTTCCTGTAAACTCTTCCCCTTTTCCCCTGAAATTCCCCTGAAATTCCCTCCCCTCTCCCCTTTGAACACTGTCAGCCTGTTAATAAGAAGTAAACATAACAAAGTTGATTATTTATATTTGCTTTCCTCTCAGATTCTTCAAAATACAAAACATTATATACAGTAATTATAAATATATTTTGTACCATTTATTCATACAATATATATAACAACAAAGCACAAAAAGGAGAAAGGTGAAATAGAATTATACAGGAATAATATTTCTATATGTCTTTGGAATTAAGTTATAAATACTTGATAGAATTTGCCAGTGAATCCACTGAGCCTGGTATTTTCTTGTGGAAAGATTTTTAATTAAAAATTAAGTTTTTTATTAGTATAAAGGTATTTGTATTTTCTATTTCTTCTCATCAGTTTTAGTTTGTCTTTTAAGAAGGACACAAGACAATAGACTGCCAAATATATTAATATAAGGTTGCTCAGAATATTTTATTACTAACATATGAATATCTGTAGATTCAACTGTGATTTTCTCTATCTGATCCATAATATTATTAATTTGTATTTTCTAGACCTGTCTAGAGATTTATCAAGTTTATTATTAAAATTTTCAAAGATCCAACTTTGTTTTTAATTCTATCGTTTTTATTTATTTTCTATTTAACTGATTTTTACTTTTGTATTTCTTTTTTCAGCTTACATTGGATTCAATTTGCTTTGATTTTATTGGCATCTTAAGGCAAAAAAATTAGTGCTGTGGTTTAACATTTTTATATCTTACAATGTGATCACCCCTCTAATTCCAATAATCACCTATCACCATGCAAACTTGTTACAATATTATTGACTATATTGTCCTTCACCTTTTTCACCCATCCCTCTACCCCTTCCACTCTGGCAACCATCCCTTTGGTCTCTGTTTCTAAGTCTGTTTTTTTTGTTTGTTTGTTTTGTTTGTTCATTTGTTTTGTTCCTTTTAGATTCCACATAGAAGTAAAACACCATATGGTATTTGTCTGTCTCTGTTTGACTTATTTCACTTAACATTATACCCTCTAGGTCCATACATGTTGTCACAGTTGGTAAGATTTCATTCCTTTTAATTGCTGTGTAATATTTCACTGCACACATATACCACATCTTCTTCCTCCATTCATTTATCAATAGACACCTAGGTTGCTTCCATTTCTTCACTATATAAATAATGCTGCAATGAACATAGGGGTGCATACACTTTTTTAAGTTAGTGGTTTTTTTCCTTTGAATAAATACCTAGAAGTGGAATTCCTGGGTTATATGGTAGATCTATTCTTAGGATTTTTTTTTTTGAGAAATCTCCATACTGTTTTCCATAGTGGCTGCACCAATTTGCAGTCCCATCAACAGAGCAAATGACTCCCTCTTCTCCACATCCTCACCCAGTACATGTTATTTAGTTTTAAATTGTCTTCCCCTACCATTAGCCTGTAAGCTCCATGATGACAGAGTTTGCCTTGTTCTCTATTGAATGCCCCTGAATCTATCAAAATGCTTGAGCCAAAGTAACAGATGATATCTATGGAATACATAAACAAATGACTGGGTGGATAAACTTAAGTTCTGGACACTTATGCATGGATGCACACACATACAAAATGGCAAGGATGTCTTTTCACAAGGTACATAAGGGACATCTTCAAAGTATGGTATGTTTGACTTAATTCTAATAAAATATATTAATGTACAAAAATCTGTATTTTGATCAGGTACAGATAAGATAAATGAGGATGGTCATCATCATCATCTAATAGATGTTTCCCAATGTGGAAGTTTCATAATAGGTAAAATTTTCATATTATTTTTCTAGTGTATAAACTAGAAGCAGTATTTTTAAAGCATTATTGACATACAATATAATTGGCTTATTTGAGTATGTAGTTTGATGTATTTTGGTAATTGTATACAATTATGTAACCAGTAAATCAAGATATAAAACAGTTCCATTAAATCAAACTGTTTCAAAATTCTTGGGAAAACACCAATAAACATTGGTAATGTTAGGAATAAGAATTCTATGATAAAATCCAGAATAAATAAATCTAATCTACGATTAAAAAAGAAAAGAACTTAGAAATATTTAATATGCATGATTTACCAAATGGCATAACATCTCAGGCAACCTCATATTTTCCCCCTGAAGTGATACTATGAACTTGCACTCCTGTTCAGACAGCAGAGGCTTTTTCAAGCACTGAATTACTCTGAGAGAAGAAAGACAAGGAATACTTATATATTTAATTTATATTTCCAGGATTACATTTCAACTATTCTTCCATACTGCCCTTTAAACAAAACATAAAATGAAATGACTCTTGGTAATTGGCTGTCTGTTCTGTTGTAAGTACACCAAATAACAGCATTTTATATGAGAGCTGGAGACTGGGGTTCCAGCCCAAGAACATGAAAGGAAATCATCCTGCCACTTGTACTTCTCCACTGTGACTGTGTGTGGCCAAAGCGGAGAAGGAGCAATGCTGTCCTGTCAGAGCCACTTGGAAGCCAGCTTCCCACTTCAGCCCTGCACCCCCCTGACCCCTCCCACACATACAAGCCTGAGTGACTGCATGACTCCTCTGTGTACATGTTATCTCCAGGGTAGTGATCTCAAAGGGTTAATAGCTCAACAAATAGAAACCATTCATTCATTTCCCTTCTATCATCCTATGTTTCCTTTCCTCATGACAGATTACTAGGTGTAAGTATAATGACAGAATAAAGCCCTGGCTGACATAGCTCAGTGGATTGAGAGCAGGCTGTGAACCAAAGTGTCACAGGTTTGATTCCCAGTCAGGGTACATGCCTGGGTTGCAGGCCATGACCCCCAGCAACCGCACATTGATGTTTCTCTCTCTCTCTCTCTCTCTCTCTCTCTCTCTCTCCCTCCTTTCCCTCTCTAAAAATAAATAAATAAAATCTTAAAAAAGTATAATGACAGAGTAACTAATAATGCATGACATATGAAAGTAGTATTTGTCTGTGAAAAACACTTCGATTACCTGAGATATGTATTGGAGAGGCTTCCAAATACCACTTGTAATTTCTAGTTTTTGATCCCTTGAAAGGGATAAAATTTCAAAGTGAAAAACTGCCATAATTGGAAAGCAATGTCACTATTAAGAATGAACAAATCAGGACCAACTCAGACAAATTACAGAATGCAGTCTGTAGCGCCACTGTGAAAGGAGCAATTATACCTCAGATTGGTTTATGAGGGAAAGAGTCTTTTAACAGAAAGATGTCCTAACTCTGTACCTTTGCTCCATTATGGCTGGGGGCACACTAAGCAAATAGTCCCTGAGAAAGAAGACTGGATTGCTTACAGATTTAAAATGTAGATGCTCATCCAACAAAGAAGGGGAAAATTACAGCTATATCTCAGTTTTTCCCTCTGTGCTCATCATGACATTTAACTCCATTTGACTGTTTTAGTCTCCTGATTTCAGTGATAAGCATATGCAGAAAACTAACCAATTCCCACCTTCCTATATCTCCCTTGCCACTGGCCCTCAAGTGTATACATCAGGAGTTAAAGGAAGCACAAACCCAAAAGAGGTACAGTAGTTTCCCTCTTTATTGGCAGTTTCATATTCCAGAGTTTCATTAGCCACGGTCAACCATGGTCTGAAAGTATTAAAGGGAAAAGTCCAGAAATAAACAATTCCCAACTTTTAAATTGCATGCCATTTTGAGTAGTGTGATGGATTCTACTGCTGTCCTGCCCCAGCAGGCCAAGACATGAATCATCCCTCCGTCCAGCATATCCATGCTGCATATCCACAGTACAATAAGATATTCTGAGACAGGGAGAGAGGAGAGACCACATTCACATAACTCTTATTACAGTATATTTTTATACTTGTTCTATTTTATTATTAATCATTTTTATTAATCTCTTACTGGGCCTAATTTATAAATTAAACATTATCATAGGTAAATATGTGTAGGAGAAAACATAGTAATTTAAGGTTTAGTATTACGCATGACTTCAAACATCCACTAGAGGTCTTAGAACATATTCCCCATGGATAAGAGGGACTACAGTATCTACATTTCACTAAGCACATCAGCCAAAAGATGCGACAGCAATAGGCAAAATTAATATAAGTATGGTACCTTAATATGAGACAGAGATTAAAAAAGTAGTTCTCTCTTTGTGCCTTCATCATTAGAAAAACCTAAAGTGTTAACTGACAGTAAAGATCTCCATAGACTTTCTCTAAAAATACCAAATCAGATCCCACAGCAGAAAATGTTCTATTTCTTCTCTTAGTAGGTCATTTCATTACAACTGTGTAACTGGAATTTCGGAAGGCTAACAACTAGTGCTCTTTTACTAAGTCAGGGCAGCATTTTTAGTCTGAAAATAAATATATAGAAAATTTAGGAGGAAAGAATTTCCAAAAACAGGCTTGTATATTATTTGTCTTCAAAACTTATAACAAGATGAAGGAAAAAATACAAGAAAGAAAAAATTGTATCAAAGTGAAAGAAATCATTTAAAAAATCATAATTAAATAATAGAGAAAACAGACTGCCCAAAAAGATCTGCATACACATAATTCTTCTTAGGATTTTAATTCTAGATTGCAATATAGATAAAAAGACTTTTCATGGTAAAAAGTCACTGGACAGGATTTGGTTGAAGCTGGTAGGGAGCCTGCCCACACGCCAGACTGAATAATGAGGGGTGTGGCTAATGGCTCAGTCCCTCCAGGACACATCTTTATGCAGACTCACATGGGAAACCAAGCATTGTTAGCATGACTCTGTGGGTAACGTTACAGCCTTTCTCTGGCCACTCTTTTGGTACCCTCATGCAAAATAATTCATTTGGGCTTTACTAAAATAATAGATATAATTAACAGTTATTTTGTAGAATAAAGTACTGATGTCACAAGCCAATTTTCTGAAAGTGCCTCTAAAGCAGCAGCTGCATCATTTATGTTTATAAATCAGGTAATTGTACATCTAGCCACTTACGTGTACATGTAGTCTGATTTGCATATGTGAATCAATTATCTTATATCTAGTTGGCCAACTTCTTGCTTTCTTTATTCATTTTTCCCCTACCTCACAAGTTCAGATAGGTTCTATTTCTGAAATCCCATTGTAATAAACTACCATTTATTCTTTTTTTCTCAAAGCCATTTAGGGATATTTCCAATACCTCCACCTGATAATAAGATATAACGACAAAGCTCAGAGAAGCTGCTAAGTCTCTATTGATTCATTACATCAGGGAGCTGCTTCATTTGTACAGGATGTTCAAAATCATTTTAATCAATCTTTCCTGCCCTCTGAAAAAAACATTTGACTATAACCAGGAGTCTCTAACTCTTACCTAATTCCACATGATAATAATGAATGACAGTATAATTGGAATAGGGATTTGATTGTCATAAAAGACAATGATTGATCTCCTTCAATAGTGTTAAAAGTAAAGATTTATATCTTGTGTTCTTGCCCATATAGGCTTACATTATGCAGAATGCCTAAATCTCCTTTCTAATGCTAATCTGCCAATGATTCTGCATGGAAAAAAGTAAAGATGCAATTATTGAAAATGTTTTGAAGGATATAAAGATATGAAATTTTATTCAAGACTACACTAAGGGTTTGCACAGCATTACATCTCAAATACACAAACACAAACATGAAATAAACCCTTAAAATCTCCATTAAGTCAAAAAGGTTTAAATTTATAATTTATATTTTATTACTTAGGTAATTAAGTTTATATGAGTAAAAGTTTTGTTTTGTTTTAATGTGTGAGTTAAGTAAAAAATATAAAGCCATTTAGAACTTAATCAAGAAATAAAAATTAAATCTGAAATCATAAGTTGCCTATTTCTAAAGAACACATTAGTTATTTCTAAAATTTTAAACTTCTATAAAATAATGTAATACAGTTTAATATTTTAGAAAGATTCTTGAAAGCACTATTTTATAATTTTGAAAGGCTCTATGGCTGAATGAAAGGTGGCAGATTAAATATATAAATTTATTCCCTCTCACTCATTACTCTTCATTAAAATGCTAGTAAAGGAATAAAGAAGTATAAGTCACAAGAAAGAAGAGAACAGAAAAAAGGAGAGAGTGGTGAACAAGAGATTCAGTAAAGTTTTTCAATATGGAAATCAGGTGACCTATGGTAACTGATTTAGCAATGAATGCTAAGGAAGCCACAAACTAAAGTGCTAGGTGAACAAACTAATCCAGACAGGATAAGGCACAGTGAAAGTGGAGGTAGGATGGTGACAGAAGGGCAGAAAACAGAATTCCTTTGGAAGTCTCTAATCAAAAGCCTTGACACCCTCTCAACCCATATACAAACTATCCACAACCAGAAGCCCGCTTGAGCACTCCTTACACACACACTCAGCAAGAATCTGGAGGTTTCATTCCTTGGAGAAATGAACTAAAGGGACTCAAGATGTGATGATATCAGTAGAGTGGGTAATGCAAGTAAGGCACAAACCATTACAGGAAGTGTAAAACAGAGAACCGAGGTTGGAAAGAGGAGGTCCAGGGATCTAGGAAATTGTGGATTCTACCCATGTGAGCAGCAGTGAGGTATCAGTTGTCAGATGCATGACAGACTTCCAGAATGGAACAGGAGATAGAGTCCAGAAATGCAATAACAATTGCTAAAATTCAGAATATGGATTACTAAATGAAAGAGCAGAGATGTTCAGCGATACATTTCCAGGTATATCAATTAATACATCAAAAGCACAGACCTACTCATGGGAAGGTAGCACCACTAAATTGCAAATACATGATTATTGCTTTATATTTTAGGCTTTTTGGCTTTACTTGCTTTTTATTAATCATGTGAATGTATTTATTTTGAAAAAGGGAAAAGCAATTAAGTCTATATGAAATTATATTAAGTGAAAAATAGGGTAATTTCATAGTTGATATTGTCAATCTTTTTAAGCATACAGAAAAGGTGAAGGAAACAATAAGAATGGTTCTTATAGCTTCAAGTATTTTTCTACAATTACTATCCATTATTTCTAGAGTCACTTAAAAACCATAATAAAAATACAATGTTGAGTAAGGTAATAATATAATTTATAAATGATTATTGTGCTACTGCCATACCAACAGAAAATCAACAGAACATTCTGAAAGAAATGGACAAAATGCTAATAAAATAATAATAAACACAATAGATCTATGATGTCACAGTGGGTAAATAAAGTTTTACTAGTCATAATAACAACTTTTAAGAACTCCTAAATCACTTGAAAAATGCTGTTCAGTGAAAATTAGTAAAGCACTGGCAGCTATCTTAGCTGGGCACATTCTGGTGCTCCTGCATTAGAGAAAACTGTCCAAACTTACTCTCAGGACTCAAAAAGGCAGAATCTACAGTTTCCCTCTGGCAGCTTATTCAGTATTCAACACCATTTCTAGTAAGGTTGCCCCTTCCCATAAATGTAAATACCTGGTTCTGTAATTTATGTTATTAGTATTCAATGATAATAGAAAAAAATTACTGCAGCTCACCATTTTTGCCTAATGAAGCTTCACTTAAATTAATGTTCCCTTCCATCCTTGCACCTGCACAAAGCTTCCATCATGTGTTAGTTGAATAAATATGGATGAATAAATAAACATTATAATGAAGCCCTTTTTAAGCTTCTTCTGCAAGGAAAATAACCCTCATTCCTTTAGCCTTTTATTATGGAAATGTTTCCCTTTAATTTTTAACAATCTTTGTGACTTTTCTTTAATTTCTAATGTGTCTTAAGATGACAGGGCCAGAACTGGGCACAACATTCTACTGAGGGTGTGACCAGTCAGGAGCACACAACAACTGCCTTGTGGTATCGATGTGACATAAATGTTAAGTCATTTCAAGACCACATTACAAATTTCTACCCATAAAACAACATTGAAGCACTTACCTCAAGAACCAACCAAAGCTTATCTCCATTTATTTTATCCTTCTTGAAGTACATCCCATAGAATTTGACCACATTAGGGTGGTCAGAAAGGGCTTTCAAGATATTATACTCTGCTTCAATCTCTTCATCAATATCCTAGTTTCAAAAAGTCATAGGAAGAGAACTGTGAGAAAAATATGAATAATGTCAAAGAAACATATTATAAACTACCAAATAGGGAATTTAATTTTGTCAAAGCAAGGTCATTACAGTTTTTATTACGCTCAGTACTATATATTAAAATTGCTCATTACATGGTTTAAAGGAAGAGACTGGGATTCTCTTGCTAATCAAATACATTTCCAATTATGTTAATTACATTGGATTAAAAGGGGATAAATAAAGGCTATTATATATGGAGAATTACTGCAGATGATTTTCTTTTCTTTCAGATGATTTTCTTTTCTTTGTAGTGCTAACTGCATTTCAATGGCAAAGCCATTGATTTGAAATAAAAACTTTTAGCTGGGTTATTTTGTTTCTTTGAAATACAAGATATTTACATGCTATCAAAACTAGTCATACCAACAATAATTTCCTACCTTACCAAAAAGTAAAATACAGCTAAATTATATAAGATGGCATATAGCCTTTAATTAGCCAAAGGCCCATTCAGTGGAAGGAGAATTGGTTGCTGTCCTGTCAATAAAAATGCAAGACACATACCCAGTTATGTTTCTAGAAAACTGCATATACATGAAACAACTCACAGAGGGATAAATAAGAAAAAGCTTTCTAACATTGTTTTTATGGTAATTAATGTCTACATTGTTTTAAGACAGATCATGGAATCACAGAGCTGGAAAGAATTTTAGAACAAAGCTCTAATTTGAGAGGAAGAAACTAAAGCTCACAGGAGTTCGAGTCACAGAGCTGGTTAGTGCCAGATCCAGCACCAGATTCCAAATGCACTATCTACTACTACCTTCTAATATTGCTCAGTTCAGCCTTTTCTTGAAAGAAAATTACTAGTTCAGAATCCATAATAAGAACCCCCTTTTAACAAAAAAGCCACTCTGTGAAATGCTTGGATGCATTTAAATTAATTTTATTTAGATTATAATCTCTTGGTTATAAATCTTTTTTATTTGACTTGTGACATGATGGATGGAGAGTAAATAATTCTTAGAAAACCAAATATGTACTATGACAAGAATAAAAGCAGCAAAAGAACAAACTTCATACTAAAGCTATGCAATCAATATGTTCTATTAGAGCAACACAACACAGCATTATTAGGCCAGTAGTATACCAAACGTGAATATATTATGAAAGCCATTTGCTATTCTCCATTAAGGAGGAGGAAATGGGATGAGAGACACCGATTATGGAATCAGACATTGGGAACTGTTTGGAACACTTTCTCTGGCCACCTCAAACCCCAACCGCTAATTGCAAAGACTGGAGGAGAAGGGTGGTTACTCTGGTACAACTTAACTTTGGTCTCTCTTCCCTCAGTTCAAATGTAAGAACTTTCCAATAGGGTTAAAACTAAGCATAGTGTTGCTCATTGTTTTTACTTATTATTACCTAGTTACTTTTAAAAAACCCACTCTCTTCTTTACTCAAAGTAATATGAAATGCTGTATTTAGTATAGGTTTAGTAGAAATAAAGAGAGAGAGAGATCCTAAAATGGACAGAGGCCCAGAGACCTTTTGCAGTATTCTCCAATTTGTTAGTGGGAGAGCTGTAATGAGAACTAGGACTCTGATGTCCCCCTACCACAAATCACATCATTTTCAGCAAGCCATGCCCCCATCATGTGAGCAAGAGTGGTATAATTGGACAAGTGGCTCTCAATAGACGTTTGGGGATCATGTGATCACTAAACCCACTCACATTCCCAAATGGCCAGCTCTTATTCCCAGAAAATAATCTTGTCAATCTCCTCATGGCCTTCAAGGCAAAGAAAAGGCTTAGTGGATTCCCTGATCACAACTGGAATTCCAAAAAAAGCAAAGGGGGATCTCATTGGAGCATTGCTTAAACAGACAGACCATGGGAATTCAGTTCTTCCCAAGGAATCTCAGACTGATTATAGTTTAACACCATCTCTGCTTTGAAACCATTTAGGGAAACCTGAAAATTAATTTCCCTTCTCTGAATGAAATTTAATTTTAAAACAATATTTCTGACTTGGCTTAAGAAAAATTCTTCCTATAGCCTAAATAAATGCAAGAAAGAAAGGGGAGATGTGGCCCTGATGGTATTTTAGGACTACTTCTAGACCCACAAGTCCATTCTTATAATTTTTTGAAATCTAAAATAATGTCAAATCAACTGTTGAGCTGTTGTGAGCTGTATTTACTTATATTATATATTTATTCATTTATCAAATATTTATCGGGCTTACTTTATATGTTAAGCATATAAACAAGGAAAATCTAACAATCAGACTTATAACTGACATTGTGACAGATAAATCAAGAAACTATGCACCCCAGTGTTCATAGCAGCACAACTTACAATAGCCAAGTGTTGGAAGCAACCTAAATGCCCATCTGTAAATGAACAGATCAACAACTATGGTACATTTAACACAATGGAATACTACACAGCAGAAAGAAAGAAGGAGCTCCTACCCTTTATGACAGCATGGATAAAACTGGAGAGCATTATGCTAAGTGAAATAAGACAGGTGATGAAAGACAAATACCATATGATCTCGCCTATAAGTGGACCTAATCAACAAAACAAACAAGCAAGAAAAATATAAACAGAGACATTGCAATAAAGAACAGACTGATGGTAGCCAGAGGAGAGGGGGGAGAGGGATAATGAGGTAAATTAGGGAAGGGCCATCAAGGAACATGTATAAAGGACCCATGGACAAAACCAAAGGGGTAGGATCAAGGGTGGGAGGCAGGGATGGGTGGGTCAGTGGCAGTTGTGGGAAAATGGAGACAATTGTACTTTGAAAACAATAAAAATAAATAAATGAATTAAAAACAAAAAAGATAAAGTACTTACAGGCTTTTCCACTGTTTAATACAGATAAAAACAAAGTTAATTACATGATAAAAACAATGACTTACATGAATCGGATCCAGAATTTTGACTGCTGCTTTTTGGCCATTTTTCTTATTTAACACTTTAAAAACTTTCCCATAAGTTCCTTTGCCGATTGTTTCAGTGATTTCCCATGTATCAGAAGGATCAGGAAAATTATCAAAGATGATTGTTTTTCCAATTAATGGAAGCATCTCAAAAGTTTAAGTCACTGGAGAGAAAAAGTACAGAGTTTCATCTCCAATGGATTGGGATATTAAATGGCATACATAAACTCATGGGAAATTATCTAATATTTTCACTGAAATGATAGAAAATATACATCAGTAACCAAATGTACTCAAAGTTATAGAAGATTTTAATTTGCATTCTTTTTGCAAACAGATTAATATGAGTTTAATATTTCTTTGAAGCAGGGCTTTATTTCCATGTTTAATGTAGTCCCATATTAATTACTATTAATTCTTTTCAGATTAAAATAAAAGGTACATATTTAAATCATTTTGTTTTATTGCTTTATACACAGATATGAAATGATTTTAGAATGAAGTTTAGAGATGATAAAATTCAACTTCAACAAACCAAATCCCCACTTCAAGGTGATCTTGTTTTATAACACTTCTCTGTGTGGACCCCAAAAATGGGTCCCTCCCCATTGTTTTTAGGATGAAGTTTTTATAACATAACATACCAGGTCCTTTAAATATAGCTCTTGATTAATTTTCCAAGCTAATGTTTCTACACCTCTCTCATACATTCTAATCCAGCCACTTGAGACCCTTCAGGTCATTTCTTTCTTGCTTGAGGATCTTAACATACACTATTTCCTCCCACCTCACTGCCCATGGCTCCTTTGCTAAATTTGAACTCCTACCTATTCTTCATATCTTAGCTTAAATGTCACTTCCTCAAAATGTGACCACTCTCCATTCCACTTGGGTTCCATGACTCACCTCTGCACTCCAACAACATTCTGTGCCTACCTTATATCTGATAACTGTATGCCTGGCACCTGGCACAGGGCTGGAATAATTAGAATATGGCTAATGAGGTCAAGACTTTAAAGGAGATTTTATATGTAACCTGAGATGCTAGGTTTCTGACTTCTAAGTAGTGCTTTTTAACTTTCCACATTCTCCCTATAATACATTTAACCATCTGTGTGAAATTAAAAAAGAAAAAAGGAATGGAAAAAGCTCTCAGCACTCTAGTCCATGAAATTCACTTGTCTGACCACAACTTTCAACCTCCTCCACACCACCAATGCATTGATTTTTCACTATCAACCCCCTTCAGGCTTCATTCTCTCTTTATTTTCTTTTTCCCCAATATAAATTCCACAGACTGAATTACTGGCTTTCTTGCAAACACCCCCAGCACTCGTTCCTCTCTTTCTTCACCACAGTCTCCTGGGGTAAACAAACCCAACTCTGGTTAAGCATTGTATGCTTTCATGACCTATCTCTGCATCGGGAGAGAACCACACAACCACGTTGACTAGCTTCACTTTAAATTCAGGTTAAGAAAACCTACAAGTACACCCTCAACAAACTGCACTTCCTTGGTTTGACTGTTCTCTTCTCTTCGGAATGACTATTTTATGCTGATTTCTCTCCTTCAAATTTCTCTTCTAATTATTCTCTTTACCATCCACCCACTACCATGAACTTCCCAGCTGATGATGCCCTTATTTAATAATTAATTGAAAACCTGGAAGCAATAATACATTCCTTAATCTTCTCATCTCAAAAAACTACAAACCAATGTACAGCCAACACAATGAGTTCATTCAAAGCATCAGCAACTGCTGTTTGGTATCAGTCTTTTTCTTTGGTTCCTCCTCAGCTCAAATGGTAGTTTTTTAGAACAGGTCTTTCTTGACCAATCTGTGTAACAGGTAACTTTCTCCACAACAAGAGTGTATAGACTTTGTTATTTTTATTATTGTATCCACAATTCCTAGAACAATACCTAACACATAGTAAGCAATCAGTAAATACCGGCTAAATGGGAAAGTGTTTGTTTATTTTTTAAATTCATATAGCAGAGATCTTATCTATCTTGTCCACTTCCAAATCTAATAAAGCCTAACTCTTTGTTTGGCACATAGATGTTAAATGTAGCTGTTGAATAAAACAAATGTTTTTGAAAAAAAGAGAAGAGAAATAGAGATTAGAGAGAGATGAAGAGAATTTTAAAATCTAAAAAGAAATGGGTCATCTGATTCATTATATGTAAGGGCACATCACCTGGTAGATGGCTATGACTGACTGCTAAAAAATTACATTACCACATGAAAATACACTTATGGATAGCTCTTAGAACACTCAAGTTTTATAAAATTTGTGCCTTTGATTTGAAATGCAAAGGAACAAGTAGAATGTAATTAGTAATAATCATCCACTTTAGTGATTTTACAAGCAAAGACAAGATAACTGCTTCTTATATCTATCAGAGTCATGCAAATGACATTTATGCCATCCAATATAAAAGTTAGACCAAACGACCAACTTAAATCTTGTTAAATGCCTGAGACAGGAGTTTTCAATGATGAGAAATATTCTTTATATGGAATATTTCCTTTTAAGAACTAATATTATTGAACACAATTTTAATTTCTGCTATATTAATTATCAGGAATTAAGTATTAGTCTTTAAATATATAGGCATAAAAGTTCAATTAAAAAGTGACTGAACACCAAATGAATGCAAATTATTTTAGAGTTTTAAGGATACAAAGATAAACAATTTATTTATGGATAGATAAATAAATTGAAACTATAATATAGCATGAAAAGTGATTAGTAATAGAAATATGCATGAAGTACTATAGTAGCCCATGTCAAGAAGCAATTAATTCTGAAGTTAACATAAAAAAATACAGAAAATAAGCAGTACTAGAGCTAGACATTAACTATGAACAAGAGTTTGTCTCTAATAAAATTTTTTCTTTAAAAGTTCTCAGTTAGACAAATTATTATAAAATAATAATCACAGAATAACAAAAGCACAGGTTTTCTGAATTCAGAATATACTTAATCAAATTCCATTAAAAACAAATAAAACCTCCTAACAAGTAGGTAAAATAAAGCCTAAAATGACTTCTTTGAAATCAAACATTAAAATTTCAAGAATTAAAATAGAAGCAAGTCTTCTGACTCCTAAACTATACTTTTCCCACTATATACACCTGTTTATTCTTTAAGAAAAAATTGTCACAGTTAGTAAACAACTACTTATTTAATGACTACAGCAAATTGCATTCTACATAGCAATAAATATTTGTATTTTTTCTAGTCCTTTAGCACTCACAGAATAAAAACAAATTCTCTAGCTCATGAAACTAAAACATATAATCAGCAAGTTCTTAATTATATAATAAGGTAAGCTAAAGAATTATTTTGTTACATATTTACTGTATTTTGGTATATGTATTTGCCCTAAATCTGAAAAGTTACTTATAAAGCTACATTAAAAATGAAGAATCATCTTTTTAAATTGATTTATTATATATTCATCTGTTGGTTCTTTTTCACAATAGGAAAAAGATCATAATATCATGAAAAAAATTATCTGACTTCAGGATCTTGACATTCATCACAACTATTACTCTGACTGCTTTTGTAAACCTGCACTTAATTCTTCTTTAATAAAATAAACAAACTGATTTCATGCTCATTCAAAAACACAGTGGGAATGATCTGCCATTGAGGGGTCTCTACCATCTTCCTGGAAGGTATTTCTCTAGATATCCACATGACCTTCAAGTCTTACATCAGAGATCTCCTTCTCAACAAGCACTATCCTGACCACCCTAGTTAAAAATCTCTTCCTGCCCTTCTCCATCTCATCCTGCTTCCCAACAACTGGTCCACCTCAACTTGCTCTATTTTCATGGCACTTACTACCTCCTAACACACTACTTCACTTCTTTGTTACTTATGTTTTATTTACTGTTTTTGAATGCAAGCTCTATGAGGACTAAAATTTTTATCCAGGTTGTTTGCTGATATATCCCAAAGACAGGCACAGAGGAGGCACTCTACAAGAATTTGCTGAATATTGGGTACAAATAAAGAGAACAGTAAACAGAAAATTTTCAGATGGTTTTACCAATGAATTCTATCAAATACTTAAAAAAGAAATAATGCTATCTTATTCAATGTTTTCAGAAAATAGAGATAAAGAGACAATTGCGAGTATTTATGAAGATACAGAAATTATAAAAAAAGAGAACCAAAAAGAAATTTTGTACATTAAAAAACAATAACTGAATTCAGAAATTCCCCCAGAGTGGTTCAATTTCAAGCTTGTATAGACAGAAGAAAACTTGGCAAGTCATTTGAAATTATCTGGGTTGAGGAGAAAAAGAAAGAAAGAATGAAGAAAAGTAAATGGAGCCTAAGAAACTTTTGCAGTAGCATCAAGATGACCAATATAAGCCTTAAAAGAGTCCTAGAAGAAGAAGAGAGCTGTCAAAAGACAAAGACAAAAAAGGAATTTTGAAAGTCCCAAAAGAAAAGAAACCTGTCATTTCTAAGAGATCATCAACAAGACTTCTCAACAGAAAACTTGTAAGCCAGAAGGCAGTGTGATAATATATTAATGTGCTGGAAAAAAAAACCCAAAACCTTGTCACCTAAATATTTTGTATCAGTTAAAAATGTCCTTCAAAAATGAGGATGTTACACATTCCCAAATAAACCAAGGATAAGGGAGTTCATTACCACTAGATCTGTCCTACAAGAAATGCTAAAGAGAGTTTTTCAGGTTGAAATGAAAGATGCTAGACATTGTATAATGATAAAAGGATCAATTCGCCAAGACAATATAGTAATTATAATGCACAAAACATCAGAGCTACAAAATAAAATAAGCAAACATTGACAGAATTGAAGGGAGAAATAGATAGTTGTACAAAAATAGTAGAAGACTTCAATACCCCATCTTAAATAATGCACAAAACAATGAAATGGAGATCAATACAGAAATATAGGACTTGAACAACACTGTAGAACAGTTGATTTAACAGATGTATAAAGAATACTCCATTCAACAGGAACAGAATAAACATTTTAAAAATAAATTTAAATATTATAAAAATATATTTTTAAAATAAAAAATATCCATCCTAAATATACATGAAATTGCAAAGGGCCGCCAATAACCCAAACAATCCTAAAAAATACAATAAACTTATAAACTTATGGGATGTAGCAAAAGTAGTGCTCTGAGGCAAATTGATAGCTGTAAAATTCTATGTCAAAAAGGAAGGAATATCTCAAATCAATGACCTAACTTTATACCTTAACTAAGATTTGAATAAGAGGAATAGATTAAACCCAAAGGTAGTAAAAGAAAGGATATAATAAAGATCAGAGCAGAGTTAAATAAAATAGAAAGCAGAAAAAATAGAGAAAATCAACAAAACCAACACTTGGTTCTTCAAAGATATAAGCAAAATTGACAAACCTTTAGGTAGATTAACTTAAAAACAGGGAGAAGACACAAATAACTAAAATCAGAAATGATTTCACAGAAATAAAAAAAAGGTTATAAGAATAGTATAAGGAACTGTATGCCAACATAAATAGTAAAGTGGATGAAGTGGACAAATTTCTATAAACACACAACTTACCAAGACTGAATCATGAAGAAATAAAAATCTAAATAGATCTATAACTAGTAAGGAAATTGAATCAGTAATCAAAACTCCAAAACCTCTAAACAACAAAACCAGGACTGGATTATTTCACTGGTAAAGCTACCAAATATTAAAAGAATTAACACCAATCCTCAAACTCTTCCAAATTGTTTAAGAGCAGGGAACACTTCTTAACTTATTATATGAGGCCACCATTACCCTGATATGAAAGCCAGAGAAAGACACTACAGGAAAACTACAGACCAATATCTCCATAGACATTGATACAAAAATCCTTAAAAACAAAACAAAACAAAAAAAAAAACCCCTCTAAGAGTGAAAAGAAACTACCTGAGTATAATAAAGGATGTATATTGAAAAACCACAGCTAACATCATAAACAGTAGTGAAACACAGAAAGCCTTTCCTCTAAGACCAGAACCGGTCAAGGATGCCTCCTTTTGCCATTTCTATCCAACATAGTTGTGGAAGTCCAAGCTAGATCATGCAGTCAAAAAAAAAAGGAAGAAAGAAAAGGTATCCTTATTAGAAAAGAAGACTAAGATTATCTCTATTCACAGGTAATTTGATCTTATAATGTAGAAAAACCCTGAAGAACCCATGAAAAAGAATATGAGAATAAATAAATGAATTTGGGAAAGTTATGGCATACAAAACTAACATGCAAAATTCAGTTGCTTTTCTATACACTAACAGTGAGTCTGAAAAGGAAATTAGGAAAACAATTCTATTTACAATAGCACCAAAAAAATGAAATACTTAGGAATAAATTTTAATCAAGGAGGTGAAAGACTTGTATAGTGAAAACTACAAAACATTGTTGACAAAAATTTAAAAATGCACAAGTAAATAAGAAGGCATCCTGTGTTCATGTATTGAGGACTTGATATTGTTAAGATGTCAATAATACCCAAAATGATACATAGATATAATTCATTCCTCATCAAAATCCTAATGAGATTTTTTGCAGAAATAAAAAATATCCATCCTAAATATACATGAAATTGCGAAGGACTGCCAATAACCCAAACAATCCTAAAAAAAATAAAATAAAATTGGAGGTCTCACATTTCTTGAATTCAGAACTTATTACAAAGCCACTATAATCAAAAGTGTGGTACTGCCATAAAGACAGACATATAGAATAATACAATAAAACAAAAAGCTCAAGAAATACAACTTTCCATATGTTGCCAAATGACTTTTGGTAAGACTGTCAAGACAAATCAATGGAGAAAAGAACAGCATTTTCAATAAATGGTGCTGAGAACACTGACTACATGCAAAAGAGTCAAGTTGAATCTCTATGTTACACCACATACAAAACTTTACCCCAAATGGGTTAAAGTCCTAAATGTATGAGCTAAAACTTTAAAACTTAAAAGAAAATGTTAAAAGCTTCTTGACATTGGATTCAGCAATGATTTCTTGGATATAATACCAAAGCACAGGTAATAGTCATAAATAGATCACCTGAACTTTGTAAAAATTAAAAACTCTTATACATCAAAGGACACCATCAACAGAGTAGAAAGATAAACCACAGAATAGGAGAAAATATTTGCAAGTCATATATCTGGTAATAGGTTAATATCCAGGATATATAAAGAACTTCTACTATAGAACAACAATAAAATAAACCAATTTTTTTAAATGGGCAATGGCTTAAATAGATGTGTGTCCAAAGAATATATACAAATAGCCATAAGCACATGAAATAATACTCAACATCATTAATCATCAGGGAACTGCAAATCAAAATGATAATGAGATACTTCTTCACACCCATGAGGGTGGCTATTATCAAAAAAAACAGAAAATAAGTGTTATTGAGAGTGTGGATAATTAAAACTCTTGTGTATTGCTGGTGGAAATGTAAAATAGTGCAGCTGCTGTGAAAAATGGGATGGTTTTTCAAAAAATCAAAGAATTACCATATGATGGATGCAGCAATTCCACTTCTGGGTATATATCCAAAAGAAATAAAAGAAGGATCTCAATGAGGTATTTGTACATCCATGTTATTATCAGTATTATGCACAACAGCTAAAAGTTGGAAGCAATCCACATGTCCATAAGTGGATGAATATATAAATAAGTGTTATATGTACATGCAATGGAATATTATTCAGCCTTAAAAGGGAAGGAAATTCTGACACATACTATGACATCGGTGAGCCTATGAGACATTATGCTGAGTGAAATAGGCTAGTCACAAAGGGCAAGCATTTTATGATTCACTTTATATATAGTACCTAATGGGTAGAGTTTCATTTTGGGAAGACAAAAAAGTTCTGGAGATGGTTGAAAGTATTCATTGTACAACAATGTGAATGAACTTAATGCCACTAAATTGCACATTTAAAATAGTTAAAAGGGTAAATTATATGTATTGTAGACTTTATCAAAATAAAAATACGACTTAGAATGCAGTACAGGAAAACAAAGTAATAAAAAAATATGAAAGCCAAGTGGAAAGATATGGAAAGGAAAATGGAATGGTTTGCTTGCTCTCAAATCCATGCATGGCCTTTATGTTCTGAATCTTAGCAGCTGACATTTCACAACTGTATTTCCCATACTCCTTGTTCATTGGCATCCTGACCTGCTAGATTCTGTTGTTGAGTGTCCCAGGCAGGAGATTGGATGGTAGGAGAAAGGAAAAGGCCAGGATATTTTTGCTCTGCTTTCTCTGGCGTTTGTAGTGTCTCTAGTAGTAGCTATGTCTCTTCCATTGTCCCTGTTCCTATAGAACAGAATCTGCCCTCATATGAGATGGCTTCAGCTTCTGGGTTCTGGCAAGACTATCTCCCTACTGTATTCTTACAGCTCAAGAAGGGACAACAGTTTTTTGCTATTGGTAACTTTTAGATCACCTCACTATCCCCTGTTTAGCCTTCAGATATTCTAAAACATTTGTAATTAATTCCCCACATGTCTTAGTCTATTTGGGCTGCTATAACAAAATACCATAAACTGGGTGGCTTATAAACAACAAACATTTATTTTCCATAGTTCTGGAGGCTAAGAAATCCAAGATCATGGTACAGGCAGATTTGGTATCTGGTGAAGGCCCACTTTCTAGACAACCATCTTTTTGTTGTGACTTCACATGACAGAAAGGATGATGCATCTTTCTGAGGTCTCAGGATGCTAATCCTCATGACATAAGGTGATGACTCATCACTTATGAGGGGTCCCAGCTTCCAATACTACCACCATGAGGGTTGGGATTTCAACATACTAATTTGCGGGGGACACAAACCTTCAGACCATAGCACCATATTAAATTTTCTCTTTTGAATTGCCTGGCATTAACTCTGTTTTCCTGATTAATTCAATTTAACAAACACCTAATCAGAGTTTAGGAAGGAGAGAATAGAGAAAAGACAATAGATAATGACTGAGAGTTTTCCCAGATAGGGAAAAGGTATGAACACTCACATTTAAAAGCACAAGTAGGGTAAATAAAAAATAATCCACACTTAGATACACCACAATGAAACTATAGAACATGAAGAACAATGAGAAGCTCTTAAAACCAATCAGATAGAAAAGATATATTAATTAGAGGAAAATGATTAGAATGATATTTCACATGAACAAAAGTATCCACAGCCCTAAAGTCAATAAACATATTCTTGCAGGAGGATTAAAAAATTACCTACAAAAGTATTTTTCAAGATCAAAGGCAAGATAAAGATATTATTTACCTCCAAAGTGTGAGTTCAACAGCAACAACCCCTGAGAAAGAGCGCTTCTAAAGGTTATTTTTTTGAAAGTGATATTGATCCCTTAAGAAAGATATACATCGTCAAAACAGCAAAAAAATTGTTAATCATGGGTATAAATCTAAACACTGACTATAAGAAAAAATAATAGCCAATAATGAACAAAAATGTAAATCAAATGATAATCAAATGATAATAAAAAATGACTAGCAGGATTTAAAATGTTTTTACTGGTAAGTTCCTTATATAAACAGGTAGTCAGTAATAATAATCTCAGACTTTAAGATAAATATACATGTAAAAATTATATTAAAAATGAGAATCTAAAAATACCATGTGTAGCTTCTAAAATATTAGAAAAAAACTGACATTAATACATTCACTCAATCAAAAAACTCAGGAAAGGTGAATAAAGGGAGCACAGAAAAAGCAGAAGAAACAGAAAGCATAAAAAAATCTTGTGGAAATAATTAGAAATATACCAGTTATCACAATCCTTTTGAATGGACAAAACTCAAAAGTGAAATTACAGAAATTGGTAGCTACAAGTTATCAGTTTGAAAGACAGTCACATAAACTATAGATAGGGACAGACTGAAAGTAAGATAATAGTACCATATAAACACTCAACGAAAGAGAGCATTGTGGTTAGATTAATGTCAAACAAATTATACTCAAAGGCAACAATAATTATTAGAGGTAAAGAGGGTCACTAAGTAATAATTAAAGACTTAATTCACCAAGAAAAATATGAAAGCCAAAAGATATAAAAGAAGAACAAAAAACATTCAAGGAAAAACAGAAATTCACAATTTCAGTGGGTGATTTTAACACACCTCAGTGATTTCTGGATCAAGTGGGCAAGAGTTCTTAAGGATAAATAAAGTTTAAACAACATAATTAACAGAAAATTTAATGGATATACTGAAATACACATGAAATCCTGTATCCAAAAAATAAATAGATATTCTCCCTGAGAACATATAACTGCAACATAATTAAGTAAGAAATCAACAATGAAAAGATAAGTTTTTAAAGTGGGATATTTTAAAAAGCACTACTAAATAATTAAAGAGTCAAAGAGTCAAAATTTTCAATTTTGAAAATCAAAATTTTCATAATGAAAATTTTAAAATAAACTTAAAACAATAATTTCAACATCCACAAATCAAGGTGATATACCACACTAATAAATGAGAGATAAAAATCATATGATTATCTCAATAGATATAGAAAACGCATTTGACAAAATTCAACCTCCATTTACAATAAAAAAACTTTCAACAAAACAGGTATTAAGGAAATGTACCACAACACAATAATGGCCATATATGACAAGCCCACAGTTAACAACATATTCAGCAATGAAAGTGGAAAGCTTTTCCTCAGAAATCAGGAACAAGACAGGGATGCTTGCTCTCACCACTTTAATTCAACATAGTACTGGAAGTCCTAGACATAGCACTTAGGCAAGAAAGAGAAATAAAAGGCATCCAATTTGAAAAGGAAGAAGTATAAAGGCAGCTATCTGCAGATGACATATTATATATAGAAAACTCTAAAGAGTCCATCAAAAAACTATTAGCACTGATAAATGAATTCAGTAAAGTTGCAGGCTACAAGAACAATATTCAAAAGTAGATTACACTTCTATTCATTAATAAGAAACTATCAAAAAAAGAAATTAAGAAAACAATCTCATCCATGATTGCACCAAAAACCCCTAGGAATAAATTCAACAAAAAAGGTAAAAGACCTAAACACTGACAACTATTAGACACTGATAAAAAAAACTGCAGTAGACATAAATAAATTGAAAGACATTCTATGTTCATGGACTGGAAGAATTAATATTTTTTAAATGCACATGCTACTCAAAGCAATCTACAGATTCATTGCAATCTCTATCAAAATTCCAATGACATTTTTCACAAAAATAGAACAAACCATCCTAAAATTTGTATAGAACAAAAAAATCCTAAAAACAATCCTATAAAATACACTGAATAAATCAAAACAATCTTGAGAAAGAAGAACAGAGTTGGAACCATCATGTTTCCTTTGTTTTTTCCTTTTTTCAAATTGTATTACAACTCCATAGTAATCAAAACAGTGTAGTAGTGGCATAAAAACAGACATGCATATCAGTGGAACTGAATAGAAAGCACAGAAATAAACCTATACCTATACAGTGAATTAACTCATGACAAAAGAGCCAAGAATATACAATGGGAAAGAGGACAGGCTCTTCAATGAATGGTGCTGGGAAATTAAACGGTCATATGAAAAGTGAAACTGAACCACTATTTATGTCATACACAAAAATTGACTTAACATGTATTAAAGACTTGAATATAAGATCTGAAACCATAAAAGTCCTAGAAGAACACATAGGCAGTGAGCTCCTTTACATTGGTCTTGACAATGACTTTTTAGATATGACACCAAAAGCACAGACAACAAAAGCAAAAATAAACATGTCATTATCAAACAAAAATTTTTATGCATAGCCAGGAAACCATCAATAAAATGAAAAGGCAACCTGCTGAATAGGAGAAAATATTTGCAAATCATGTATCTGCTAAGGAGTTAATATCCAAAATATAGAAAGAACTCACATAACTCAACAGTAAAAACAAAACAAAACAAAAACAAACGATCTGATTAAAAATGGGCTGGGGATCTGAATAGACATTTCACCAAAGAAGACATACAGACAGCTAACAGGTACATGAAAAGATGCTCAACATTACTAATCATCAGGGCAATGCAAATCAAAATCATAATGAGATATTACCTCATACCTGGTAGAATGATTATCAAAAACACCCAAAACAAAACAAGAAATCACAAGTGCTGGAGAGAATGTGGAGAAAAGGGAACTCTTGTGCACTATTGGTGGGAATGTAAATTGGTGCAGCCACTACAGATAATAATATGAGGTTGCTCAAAATGTTAAAAATCAAACTATCATATGATCCAACAATTCCATTTCTTAGTATTTATCCAAAGAAAACAAAAACACTAACTCAAATAGATATATGCACCCCATGTTCACTGTTGCATTACTTATAACAGCCAAGATATGGAAACAACCTAAGTGTCCATCAAAGGATGAACGAATAAAGAAAATGTGAGACGTGTATGTGTGTGTATATTATGCAGCCATAAAAAAGAATGAAGTCTTTTCATTTGTGACAACATGGGTGGACCTTGAGGGCATTATGCTAAGTGAAATAAATCAGACAGAGAAAGACAACAATCCTATTTCACTTCTATGTGGAATCAAAAACAAAGACAGAAGTAAAACAAGCTCATAGATAAAAATAACAGATTAGAGGTGGGGGGAGCAAAATAAGTGAAGGGAGTCAGAAGCTACAAACATCCAGTTAGCAAATAAATGTCATGAGGATGTACAGCACAGCAACTGTAGTTAATAATACAGTATTGCAATTTGCTAGGAGAGTAGATCCTAAAAGTTCTTATCACAAGTAAAAGAAATTCCACAACTATGCATGCTGGTGGATGTTAATTACACTTATTGTTGTGATCATTTCACAATATACATAAATATGGATTCACTACATTGTATACCTGAAACTAATATAATGCATGTCATTTATAACTCAATTAAAATTTAATAATGATGAAAATACTACTCATCAAAATGTGTGGGATGCAGCCCTGGGTTGATATGGCTCAGTGGATTGAGTGCCGGGCTGTGAACCAAAGGGTCACTGGTTCAAGTCCCAATTAGGGCACATGCCTAGGTTGCCAGCCAGATTCTCAGTAGGGAGCACACAAGAGGCAACTACACATTGATGTTTCTCTCCTTCTCTTTCTCCTTTTTTCCCCTGTCTTTAAAGATAAATATGACTCCAATAACACTGAGGGCATCCACAGCCCCTAACATTTCCTTAAAAAAATTGTGGGATGCAGCTAAAGCAGTACATAAAGGAAAACATGCAGCCTCAAATTTTATATTACAAAGGAAAGATGGCTAAAAATTATGTAGCAAAGAGTGTAGGAAAAAGATAGATAACAGTAGAAATTAAAGAAAGACATTATAAGATATGAGAGGATTGATAAATATAATAATTCTTCATAGTTAATTTTTAAAAATTGATAACTCCTGCCAAGACTGATCAAGAAAAAAGCAAGAGAAAATATACAGGGGAGCTACACTAAGGATAAAGAGACTAAGAAATTAAAGCAGGAACTACAATGTTCCATAAAGGATATAATTTTATACTAATAAACACTGAGATTAAATGGATAATTTTATAGAAATAATATTATAGAAGGAAAAAATAGAAAAAGAAAAAAGAAAAGTGATTTTTCTTGGTATGTTTGCATTAATTGGCTTTCACACTGCTAACACTTAATTCTTAACTCATAAAATCTCTGAGGAGAGTAGATAAATTAATGCCAGAAAAATTACTCTTCCAATTTCTCCACGATATAGAACACACTAAGAAATTAGCAGAAGGCTTTACTCAAAACCAACCTTCTATATACATTTTCTGTAGAATATTATTCCAAGATCCTTCCCTTTTGCCAAGTTGCTTAAACTCTACTAGGTAATATTTATGTTAGATTGAAAATGAGCTGCCTATGATGGAAGACACCTACTGGGATGTCAGCAGGTCAGCTACGGAACTTGTCTCTCTCCACAGAGCAGCTGGGATGATCTCAGCACAGAATTCAGATCACATTGTTTTCCTGCTAAAAATCCTTCAAAATCTACTTTCTTACTATGTCCTCCAGACCTGGAAGGATCTGGCCCTTTCTGACCTCCCTAAATTCATAGTATGTTCTTCTTTACCAGTCACAGTGACTTCAGCTTCAACTGCCTTCTAACTAACTGTTCTTCAAACACTGCAAACTCTTCTGCTGCAGGACCTCCTGACATCTTTGCCTAGAGGTTTCCCCCAGTCCTCTGCTTGGTTGCCTTCAACTTCTCTCATACATACTTACATACAGTTACTATATCTACAAATGAACTACCTCTGATTAATTTATTCTATAGATTCTTCTCTTGGTATAATAATGAAAGTAAGAAAATAAAGCCTACCGAATGTTAATCTGGCATGTAAAACAACCTTCCAGAGACAGTAGGCTGAATCACCAAACAAGCTTCAGGTACCATCTCTCTCAGAAAACTTTAAAACACCGACACAAAAATCTCTGGTCTAGCCCAACTACAGACTAGATGAATTGGACACATAGACCTCTCATCTTTTAAATAACCTAAAGTATGGTTTAAAACAGACTTTTGCACTTAAATTTATAGTTTGCTCTGAATAAGCCATAACCAATGTTTTGTTCCCTTCAATTTACTTAAAAATGTTTTGTGGAGACAGGGAAAAAGGTCTATTCATGTACTTGATACATGTGTTCTTCTTTCTACCACCATTTTATCATTTTGCAATTACAGGGATCAAAGCACTTGCTGAAAATAAATGCTGGAACCAAAAGAAAGGCTATCATTTCCTAGAGGATTTCTCCATATTTAAAAAGTGGGATTAGTGAGAACTTTAAGTCATTGGAACACTAAAAGTTCCAATGTCCACTGCTATAAAATGCAATAATGATGCATGTCTGAACTAACTGTCAGAAATGATATAGGTATTGAATGAGTTTTAGGAGAAAATGCTTTGTAAATTATAATACAAGATTACTCTTTAAGCATGAAAGAGTTTACAATTTTGGATACAATTACCTCTATCTCTTACTGTTTTGGCAACACAAATTAGTTAATGATATATCTTAGCCAGAGCTCACAAACTGAAAATGTTTGTAGGGGCAAGAGAGGTAAAATACATGAGTGAAGCAGGTCTGGATGAAATACAACCAGGGAGTAAAGCACTGTGGCAACGTGGAGACTATATTCCACCCAAAGTGGAAAACCACATCCTGGCTTCAGTGCTGGTAGTTACAAGCCTTGCCTGGCCTGATTCTCTTGTTTTTCAGGAGAAGCTAGGACATTGGGGATTATGTAAAGTTTACTAATTCTAAAGCATTGGAAAATAATTTTAAAGTATCCAATTAAAGTACTGAGCTGGCCCAGATAAATATAACTGAAGGCCAAATTCAGCCTTTATGCTATCAGCCTATGACTTCTACCTGGGGTTTTGTGTTCTTGGACAACCAAGGCCAATAAACATAAACATAAACCTCTCCACAGGTGTAATCACCCTCAGACAGTGGAAAAATGGATAATAACAGTGGCTAGCATTTTTCTGACTGGTTGCTGTATGCTAGGAACCTACTGTGCTTACACTTTTACATGCATTGTGTTATTTAATACTCATAAGAGACCTCTCATAAAGGCACTACTGTAATCTATGTTTTCAGAAAAGAAAACTGAGGATTAGAGAGAGTTCTTAAGGCCAAAATGCTGGTAAATGGTAAAGTCAAGATACAAACCAGGTAAAAGTCCATGGAAGAAATTTGGTGTTCAATGCTCATGATTTCAGTTCAAAGGACTGAATCTTCCCAGCCTGAGGTTCCTGACTCACTGTGTGTGTCCCCAAAGTGGTAAAGGGTCTTCTGAGAATTAGTTTGAAAGCCTAATGGAAATTTATTAACCCTTTAATGGAAAAACAGTTTGTTTCCCATTACCAAGGAAAGGGAATTTGTTAGATATAATCTCTCAAAATAGCAATACAGGGAAAAAACTAAGGAAGGGACCTTCGTTTAAAAAAAAGTTGGAAATGGCTAGGCAAAAGCACTGACATTGCAGAAATTATTAAAATGATAAAACATTTTTACATCAAAACTTATAATTTACACTTACATAACCTAAAACATATTTTCACTTTCAAATATTATTTATCAAACCATTAGTAACAACTAATAAACTTTCAAATATTTTGAACTTGGCAGATTACAGTTATTTTTCAAAGAATATTTGCACAAAAAAATTAGACTGGTAGAAATACAGTTGAAAAGGGAAGTGTGGGATGATGCTATCCTGTTATGTGATGTGACCACTCTGATAATAGGTATACTAAGCTGGCATTAGAGATCACCAAATTGAACCATTTACTTTGCACTTTTTTTTGGTACCAACAATGATAATAAAAAAAGGACTGAGACAAATGAGAGTAATTTTTCACATGTCAGACATCACATCAATATATTCATAAAGAGCAAGTTATCTTTGAAAGCTAATACATCTCTCAATTTTCCCATTTTAAAACAATTATCTTTGATAATGTAATAAAAATCAATATGGCACAAATAACATGCACCCTCATTTATCTGTCAAAACTTGGCACTTAGGCTCTAGCAAATTCAGAAGATTTGTCAACGTCATCACCCACCTTTAGCAAAGTTTGAACGTAATGCATAATAATGCTCAGATATCCAGACAGGGTGAATGTCCAGGAAGCAGCTGTGATCCTCGGCCTGTAACACAACAAAAAAGCCATGGAGTTACAAGGACGAGCATTCATGATCTGAGGAACATAATTAGAACTTGCACTTAGAAACATTTAGACAGTATGGCATGACTGTTATTTACTCCTCGGTTTTAGCGTTTTTACACAAAGCATGTCATTTTCTGTGCCTGCATAAAACCACTCTAAAGTTGTTATAGTTATACTGGACCAGTGTGAACTCTAAAAATGTTTAAGAGGCTTTGAGAGCACCAAGCAATCACCAAGAAACTGGAGACAACATCAAAATCTATGAGGATTTGGGCATTTGCAAAAATTTTCAAAAAATCTTAAAAAATAATAATTTTGGTGCCATTAAAATAGCTAGTTTAAGACTTACATCCAATTACCATCTTAAGAATTATATTACATTTCTCGTAGGAAGATTTTAGCAAGGCGCAAATAGAAATTACTGGGGAACAGAACAAAGCTGTTGTTGAGCAAGTTAAAATGACTTTTCTGGTAGGATTTCTTTATTTTGCAGTAACGACCACCATGATCTTGTCTTGTCTTTCTCCTTTAAAAGAAGACTTTGCAGATGCATTTAGGGTAGCAGGGACCGCAGGCTCCACCAACCTGCCCTAGAGAATCAACCCTGAACCTCCATCTCTTAGATGGACTCCACCCCACACCGGCCACAGGTTCTCCCCTAAGGCTTGGCTTACTGGAGGTGGGTATACCCCTGGAGTTCTCTCTGCAGGTTCTAAAGCACTCCCCGCCCCCCACGTTCTGCCTGGGGTTCACCTCACGCTCTTCCTGCTCCCCTTTGAGATCTACCTGCTGTTGTCCGAGTTGGGGGCGGGAGAGATGGGCCCACGCTCCCGGGAGCCTTGCCTTGCGCACCCCCCACACACCTCCTGTGGCTGGGGAAGCAGAGCCACCCGCGGTGCCCACGGTCCTGCCCCTCCCTTAGTGCCCCTCGGATCTGGGCACGGCCTGACCCCTACCTGGGCCGGCAGCAGGGCTCCTCCTGACTCCCCTCCCGGCGCCCGTGGCGCCGCTCCCTTGCAGGGCGGGCAGGCGGGGCAGCCTCCCGGGGGTGGGACAGGGCCTCTTGCCAGGTCTGTGGGAAGAGTTGACTGGGGCAACCTGTCCAGGCTCTGAGGAATATTCTTTCACCTTGTCCCCTGGAGCCGCCTACCCGGTGACAGCCAAGAGGAGGAAGTGCCATTGGTGCCTCGGCGGTGGGCTGGTGGGCTGGCGGGCTGGCTGGCGGGCTGGCGGCCAAGGCTTCAAGAGGCTCCGGCCGCGCCTCCCTGGCCAGCGCCCAGGAGAAAGGGAGTGCAGCTCCCACCGGGGCGCCCCTAGATCCCTGGAACCTTCTCGGACAGGCCAGTGTTCTACAGCAAATTAAACTTTTAGTGCACAGTGCCTGCCCAAACTAAATGGAGCTACTTCCTGGGAGGCTCCGACACTGAAAATAAGGATCGGTTTAGATGATGAGACCACTCCTGTATACCAATTCACTTGCAGATTTCAGGAAGTTGGGGCTCAAGCTGAAGGCAAGGCAGTAACTTCTGCCTTCAGGAGGACGCATGTTAATGATCATCCCTCTAACTGGTCCGTTGCAGTCCTGTCCTGTCTTCTAACAAACAGGGCTCACTAGTCCAGTCTGGCCAGATGCTCCTGAACAGTCTCAAGCAACATTTTGATTTTGTTAACATCCAAAAGGGTCTGTCATTTATGATGTTGCCTTAATGAGACCCAAGGGAGGTCATTTAGTCCTAATCAACCATTTGTGTTAAGAAAATACATGATCACCTGGCTGGTGTAGCTCAGTGGATTGAGCACCGGTCTGCAAACCAAAGTGTCTCAGGTTCCATTCCCAGTCAGGGCGCATGCCTGGGTTGCAAGCCAGGTCCCCAGATGGGGGTGCAGGAGAGACAACCACACATTGATGTTTCACTCCTTTTCTCCCTCCTCACTCTCTAAAAATAAATAAATAAAGTCTTTAAAAAAAGAAAATACCCAATCAGTTATTCAGCATATTCAAGATCTTTCCTCATAAAATATCTCTGAAATGTTGAAATTGAGCAGTGGATTTTTCTTAGAATATTATGTATTGCATCTTTTATAGATGACATCTTGAAATATTGAGAATATCATATCAATACTAATATAAACATTCAAATTTCAAGGTATTTCTTTTGAAAATATTATATCAACTATTTAACAGAAGAATTTATAAAGATAACAAGGCCACACACATAATAAAATGGGCCAACAATAACCAATTAAAATGCAATGAAAAAAACGAAGGCCACTCACAAGAGCAAAAAAAAAAAAACCCTAGGACTGATAAAAATGAGAAATGTAGGGAGTTTTAAAAAAAGAATGTAAGGCTACTGAAAAATATTTTATAAAGTATTTTATTAACTGCAAAGACATAGGATATCCTTAAGTGACAAGATAAAACTTTACATACATAATTACTACTTCTCAAATTCAGAGACAAAAATATTCTACAATTCATATGAGAAACTACACAAACTAGACTAGCTTAGATCAGGGGTTCTCAGGCTGTGTGTGGTTTGGAGGCATTTGGGGTTCCAAGAAATCCTTTCAAGGAGTTCACAGAATCAAAATTGTTTCCATAATAATACTGACTTTTTAAAAATTAATCCTCACCTGAGGAGATGCTTAGAGAGAGGGGAAGGGAGGGAGGGAGAGAGGGAAAGAAACATTGGTGTGAGGGAAACGTTGATTGGTTGCCTCCCGCACATGTCCCAAGTAGGGCAGAACCCTCAACCCAGACAGGTGCCCTTACGGGGAACTGAACCCATGACCTTTTGGTTAATGGGCTGCTGCTTCAACCCACTGAGTCACACTGACCAGGGTTGACATTTTTTAACTGCCTTCTCACTCCCATTCTTTCACAAGTACACAGGGAAGTCTTCCAGTAGCTACATAGTATGTAGTATCACAACAGATTGAATGCAGAAGCAGATACATCTACTGTTACACCAGACATTCAGGAAATTTGCAAAAATATTCTATTACTAAATTTCTTTTGTGTCGGAAACTATAGTCATTTTTTATAAAAATGATATTTATGTGAACATGTAATAAGTTGACTAGTGTTTTAAAATTATTTTTAAAATAAATACATTTTTAATTTCTCAGTTTTAATTTCTGATATTGGAAATATCAATAGCTATAACACATAAACAAAAAAAGTTATTTGGTGTCTTCAATGGTTCTTAAGAGTGTAAAATAGGCCATGGCTCATGTAGTACAGTGGATTGAGCACTGGCCTATGAACCAAAGGGTCACCGATTGGATTCCCAGTCAGGGAACATGCCTGGGTTGCAGGCCAGGTCCCCAGTAAGGGGGCATGCAACAGGCAAGCACACATTGATGTTTCTCTCCCTCTCTTTCTCCTTCCCTTCCCCTCTTTCTAAAAATAAATAAAATCTTTTAAAAAAGGGTGTAAAAAATGTGTCCGAAGATCAAAACATTTCAGAACCTTTTGGTAACAGTGAAAAAAATCCCACATATTATTAAACTCTAATAATTAAGAGTATGGCACTAACACATGAATAAAATAATGCATCCAATCCAATCAACCTAAAACCATCAAAGACAGAACCTCTAGTCTCACAGTCAGGTTTGCCGACTCATTGCAACAGTGGACACAGCCCACCAGAGAAGCCACGAGTTGAAGTTTGGTAGGCTCAAGGCAGATCAACACTGTGAGTAGATCAACATGAGGCTTGGACCACACAATGATCCCAGAGGCCCTGTTTCCTGCTGTAAATGTAGAACGCTGTATGCAGAAATGCCTTATCTGAAGCTCTGCACCTGAGTTGTGAATCAAGACCACTTCTTTGTGTCCAAGTGAATTAGAATCTCCATGCAAGAGCAGGATGCTTCTATCTCACTAATACAATTTCAAAAATAAAAAATTCTGACAGTGTGTGATATTAGAGAACAAGATTTTCTATCAAGTAAGAAAACAGTAGTCACTCAAAGAAAATGACACAACTACTGCTGTGACGGCGTTACAGCTGTAGAGAGCCCTTGGGACAAGTGTGGTTTCCTGCTGGCTCTACCAGAAAAGCCAGGTGGATTGTACTTTTTTCAACTGACCTACTTTCTCTTTCTCAAAATAAACTAATTAACTAGCCCAAAAGCACTTGCTAAAAGATATAATAAGAACTTAACATCTGATACAAGGCCATAAAAAGCAATATAGGAGAACAAGTTTGTTTAGGAAATAATTTGAGGACTATTGGTTAGGTTTAGGAAATCCTGTGTGTAATTAGATCCTTGTGTCACATCATGCACAAGATAAATACTATAAGGATAAAAAAGTTAAATTTAGACCAAAAGTTTAGATAAAATTAAAATTAATATGTATCAAATATCTGGATAGGAAAATGTTTTATGTTTAAAATATTAAAAACAATTACACAGGAAAATAATTGGTACATTTTATTTAAAAATTTGGTATGTCCCTAAAAAACATCGCCTAAAACAAACAAACCCCAACAAGCATGCGAAGGGACACAAATTCTCTACGACTCACATGCAACAGATCAAATAGGGTCCGTATATTTAATCCATAAAAAAGTGTATTAAAATGGATAAGAAAAACACCAGGGCTTTAGAGGATGCTATACAGAAATTGTAGGTGCTACAAAAGATGGACAGGCAGTTGGCTGTGGGAACAGAAAGGGCAAGTAATAATTCTATGTGGGCCTGGGTTGAGGGGTTGGATCAGGGCAAAGAGAAGGTGGCAGTCAGGGAAGGCTTCTGAGAACAGATGTTTGGTTTAAGGTGTAAGAATGCATAGCAAGTCAGGTAGATGGAGGGAAAAGGTCATATGAAACAGAGTAGTATGTGCAAAAATAGACACATGGAGGAAAGAAGTTACTTGAATGTGGCTGGAGAGGCATGGGAGATAAAGCTGCAAAACTGGTGAGCTCGACTAGACCCCAACATGCCAGAACAAACAGTATAGATCATGGGAAGTTATTGAAGAATGTTTGGTAATGAATAACACACTCTGATACTGGAAACAAAGAGGAAGAGGTGACTTTGAGAGATATTCAGGATTTTGGTGGTCAGATTTGGTGACTAAATGTAGAAGAGAGATAATGTAGTCAAGAATGACTATTTTGTCTTGGATGTAATGACAGAAAAGGCAGCCTTATTTTAGTTAGCAGTAGACTCCCCATTCCTTCTGCCTACACATGAGATGTATTTTCAATGAAGGAATACCTCAATAAGCATACTTGGATACACATGCACATACTATAACCACCACCACCACTATCCCCCCAAGGAAAGTGATAAATAGTTGCAGAACTGTTTTCTACAAAAAGCTCCATGGGCTTAATTGAGGGCTTTGTTTTGCTGAGTAGAATTAAAAAATTGGGGGAAAGGCTCTGGGGAAAGAACTGATAGACTCAGCCATTTGATTACATTTTGCTAGAAGGTGAGGGGATGGAGCCATCTCCCCTCCATGAAGTTTCCAGTAGCATCTACAGGTGGGTTGGTGTGGGATGGAGGCTAAGGGAAGCACTAAGTCTGGCCTCCACTGACTCAAATAGACTCATTCCTGTTGTTGTTACATGGGCTGGTTAATGAACTGCTGGGCCAGAAACTGATCAGAAATACAGTAGGAGATGTGGGTTTTGGATGGAAACAATGAATTTTAAATTTTATATATTGAGATTGAAATGTAAATTATTATTAGACATAAGATAGAACTTCCTTAGAATGCTCAAAGTCCCTTTTTAAGAATAGGTTCATATTTGTTTATAGCTTCAAAAAGGACAGAGTTTGCTTTTCCTTTGCCTTTTATATCACTTTGTTCTGCTCATAAGCTCTTCATATTGGTTTAGTTCTCTGCCTTCTCACAGTATTTTTTTCCTGGATTTCCCCCATCTTATCAGAAAATACTTATGTCTCTGTCAGAGGCTTAGGGAAGTTAATTAACACAAACATATCTTCGATTCACTTCTAACAAGTTGGAAATGAGACCGAAGAAACTGAATGTGATCTTTATTATTGTTCAAATGAAATTATATGATAAGCTCAATCCTCTCTACCTCTCATTCTGGTTTAACCCACTCATTCAGTGTGGGGCAAAGGAACTCAAAGAAAGCAGAGGAATGGACCTGCCATGTAAGCTAATGGCTCCTTGTAAGAGGACCCAGCACCGCTGGTGCAGAACCCCAGAAGAGCGAGCAAGGGAATGAACAGCACTCGGTCTGCTTTCTGAGCCTCAGCAACCCCACCAGGCACTATTTGTATGTGAATTGCCATCCAATTAAATTACATCTGAAATGTATCCTTATCTTTATTCCACTGGTATTGCCTTTAGACTTTCACCATCCTAGAATGTTCCAACATTTCCCTGATGTTTGTCCCTGCCTTGCCCCCTCAGCTTTATAATAAATTAAAACATTGGATGTGTTACTCCAGGCCTTGTAGGAAGTCTCCTTGCATTAATAGTACACATATGTGGTGCCTCTCTCAGGCAAGAAATATAATAAATAGAAAATACAGTAATTAATAAAATATACTAAATATGCTTCTTCAAGTGCATTATCTCCTTTTATTTGCACAGTATCCTCTCTAATGGAAATACCTGTAAGGTCAGAGCCTCTATTTACTAATAAGAAAATTGAAGCACAGATTCATTAATGACTTCTCAAAAGCCATAATTGTATTAAAGTAATTGCCTTTTTAAGATAATAAATTCAAAAAGCTACCAACCCTGTAAATGTTCAAATTAGAGTATGATCCTCACAGAGGTAGCAAATGTTGAAATCATGATGCTTCAAATGATCTAAACACCATTCATTAACTTCTGAATGCTGGGACAGTGATGGGCTTAGTCAGAGCTCTGCATGGTGAGACTTTCCTGGGACATCCCTCTTGCTCTTCTATCTCAACTGAACACCCACTGTCCTCTGTACTTACTGAGCCATTATAATCTCAGTAGTGATATACTTGATTATTCCTTTCCTATGGAATAGCATTTATCACCATGATGGATACAGTAGGCACTTTTATTCGTCACTGAATAAATGGTTACTGAGTGCTGGCACATGCTAGAACTATTCTAGGCATTGACATTGAAACAGATCTTTACTATATATATATAGTAAAGGTATATATATATATATATATATACCTACAAAATATTTGCAGAATTGCCTTTTACTTGAGCTGACACTCACTTCATAACTGAGTGGAAGATTACTAATGTAAATGATACTCTGATAGTTGAGATGAACACATTCTTTCACTACTAACTTTCTCTAAATCATCTAATTTATTGTTTAGATTCTTGACTTAGTAGAAAAGGTAGCTCAGTTGTGTTCTTGACAGGTGTGTTTTGGGTACTTTGGCTGGTGCCCCATTCATGGTCTGTTTTCTAGCTCTAAGGACCTGTATACATGTCTATAGACACACTACAAGCTCAAGTACATAAGAACTATAATTTCATTACATCTACTCATGCAAAATGGGTCCAACACTTGACTTACATAATTGTTCATAAAATATTACACATTTTAAGAGGTCATAGGTGTTATCTACTTTATTTTTCTCTATGTATTTTCAACTTCCTTCATTGCTTTGCATTATGGTGTATGAGAGGAATGAGCTATATAGTATCACTTTTTTAAACAAAGATGCATATTGTCACAATCTTTACTGTTAAGCTTATACTCATTGATCTCCAGCTCAGTGTCCACAGAAAATGGAATTAGATGTCCTCATGTCAACATTATGAAATCCTATTTGTAAAGGATCAGTGTATAGAGAAAGATTTAAGAAAATAAGCTGTTACTTCTTTCATTCGGAAATATGGATCAAGAGCTTCCCTAATGGCAGATGTGTTGTAATAAGTATGGAATATATAATAACTTTAAAAATGGTCAAAAATCACTGCTTTTGTGGAGAGTGTGTTCTAGTTGTGGAGATTAAGTAAATCAATAAGTGAAATATATTTCATGTCAGATAGTGATAAACGCGAAAAAAATAAAGCAGGGAAGGTGGATAAAAAGTATGTGTGAGGCCCTGCCCCATGTGGCTCAGCTGGTTGGAGTGTCATCCCATAACCAAATAGTTGCAGTTTTGATTGTCAGTCAGAGCATATACCTAGCTTGCAGGTTCCATCCTCAGTCCAGGCACGTATGATCCCTGAATTAGGTGCCTGTGGGAGGCAGCCAATCAATGTTTCTCTTGAATGGACGTTTCTCTCTGTCCCTTTCTCCTTTCTTCTCTCTGTAAGCAATGAAAAAATGTCCTTGGGTGAAGATACAATAAAATTTCTTAAAGCATGTGTGGGCAGGTGGAGAATATAACTTTAAGTACTATGGGAGGCAGGACCCACCGAGAAGGTAGAACATGGGCCCTGTGAGTGAGACTTCGAGACTGAAGGTGCAGCTGGAACACATGGAGCTGAAGTTCTTGACACCATTGAAGGTGGCCCCTCCAATGGGAAGGGCTATCTCCTCTGAAGCCCCCTAATTCCCAGGGGTTCCATACTCACTTCATCTTCACTCTTGTCAGTAGTGGTGTGGCTAGTGTAAGTTTACCTTCCGTCTAAAACTGTCCTAAGCATCTAGAAATTTAAAGTGTTGTGGGCACTGGTAATAAATGGGAAAGGCAAGGGAAGAAGGAGCTGAGAGCTGGCCACTCACTGACAGCAATTCGGAGATTGTGTAAAACAATTAACATCAGTATCCAACCTGGTCTCATTGATGTCTGGCTCCCACCTCCACCCTTTGTGATTCTCTCAGGCTGTTTGGTATTTGCTCTGAGGACTACTTCTATCTGAAGCTGCAATTCATAGTGTTTGTTTCTTGAGTTCCACAAATTAAAGTTTCTCTTAATGTTCATTTTAACAAGTTTTCATTGATACACACTCAGACATGAAGGTACTAGAAGAAAGATGTAAAATACAATGTAGCTTCCTATGGTGCTTGACCAGAATGACTCCTCATCTCGGCCAAAAAATTTAAGAAATCCTTTAGGAATTGGCACTGCAGATGAAGTCCTTTCTTTCTTGGCATTGGCTGGGAAGGAAGAGAGAACGTCAACCAGCTGCTGGACTCTGCTTTGATGCAACAGTAACTCTGCTAATATCTATATGTATATAGATAATAAAAACACACAATACAGAACATAATATAAAATATAATAGTGTATATATACTATATGCAATATTTAATAAATACTGCACTTTTGGAGATTTTGAGTATTAGAGACAAGAGGGGGAGAAGAGGAAAAGAAGGAAGAATAGAAAAATTAACATAAAATTTGTTTTTGTATATTCCACTCCAAAGCAAGCCTCTTTCAACACAATGGGGAGGGGGTGGAGAGATTGTATACATGTCATTTAAAGACCATGAAATAAGAGTTTGTAGACAAACATGGGTCAAGATGAACTCCTGATTAGCGATATAATTAAACTTCCCCATGATTATAATAGTTAATTAACAGGCCAAGAGTTCAGAACATGTACATTTGTAGAATTTGTTTCCTTTGATTTAAGAAACACCAACAAAAATCTCAATATGCATTCTTTTTTGAGAACTCATGAAGTTGAATGAAGGCACAGCCTTGTTTTCTGCATTACAAAGTAATTTCTGATTTCAAAACTGCAAAATTCCTTGTCATGTAATTAATTCAAGACAGAGAGGCATCATATGATGGGGTGATACAAGTTGGGTTGGTAGTGCTAAATTATACATTTGCCTAAAGATGAGGTAAAGTAATCCCGTGGAGTTTGTTAAAATATTTACATTGCCAATTAGTGTAATGGGGACAGTAGATTCTGTATAAGATAGCTTTAAAAAGCAGGAAAACTAGCAAAGTACATGTAAAACAGAAACAAGAACAAAATCCACATTTGGCAATAAGTTTTAAAATGTTTCCAGATCCACCAGCATATTCTCCTCCCACCTCCAACTCCACCAAGTATGTGGTTTTATACAACTTTGAGTGTTTAGTCTTTGAAGTTTAAAAACACATACAGGGACATTTTTCTGGCAGAGAAAATTAGAGCTAATGACTGTAGCCCCTTGCTAGTGGGGATCTCCTCAGTGTTGGTGGAAGCAGAGTACAGACTGGGTAGGGAGTCAGGAGGGGTGAGTGTTGAGAACTATATCTTCTTGTGGTGCCAAAAAGAAGCTGATGGCTAAATGTACACCACAGGCTGCAAAGCCACAAGGTACCCATTATCTTCAAGAGAAAGAGTGGGCTCACCCTACTCCCTTCCATGCATATCTGTTCTCATCTTTTTTTATTGTGACCTTTATGGTACAATTAATTCTCCTTTTAATGAGCTCATCTATAAAAGGAAACAAAGATTGAACAATGACTGAGCTATACACCTGCTAGACCCTGCCACTACACCATTTAATTTAATCCTAGCAAGAACCCGAGCAGAAAGAAATTAGCTTTTCCATTTTACAGATGAGTAAACTAAGACTAAGAGAGTTTAAACAACTAGCCTATGTAGTACTGTTTATAAGTGGTGAAGCCAAGTAGAGAGAAGCAATTTTATATGCATTTGAGCTTCACAGAACAAGAGATGTGGAGCAGACTTGTCTTGTTTGAAAAGTTGCCTGAGATAATAAATTCTAATAACACTTCTTTATTTAGATAAGAAATGAGGAAATAAAATTAAAAAATTACTTAAAAAAGAAGAAATGAGGGACTTTGATGTGCCAGGTTGGTTGATTGCTTTTATAAGAATATGTGATAAAATACACATAACATAAAATTTAACTATTAACCATCTTAACTATTTTAAGTGTAGAGTTCAGTGGCATTAAGCACATTAACACTGTGTGCTACCATCACAATCATCCACAGAACTCTTTTCGTCTTGTAAAACTGAAACTCTGTATCCATTACACAGTCATTTCCCATTCCCCCAGCCCCTGGCAACCACCATTCTACTTTCCATCTGCATGAGTTAACTCCTCCAGGTACCTAATATAAGTGGTTTCATGTAGTATTTGTTCTTCTGGGACTGGCTTGTTTCACTTAGCATAATGTCTTCAAGGTTCATCTGTGTTGTAGTGTGTGTCAGAATTTCTTTCCTTTTTAATGCTGAATTATATTCATTGCATAAACACACCACATTTTGTTTTTCCTTCGTCTGTCAATGGACACTTGGGCTGCTTCCTCCTTTTGGCCATGTGGGTAATGGTGCTATGAACATGGATGTACAAATATGTCATTAAGTCTCTTTCATTTTTGGGTATACACCCAAGGTTTAATTTTGGAATCAAATGGTAAGCTCTATTTTAATTTTTTTTGAAGAACCACCATACTGTTTCCCCAGAGGTTGTGCTATTTTACATTCCTACCAAGAGTGCACAAGAGTTCTAATTTTTCCTCATCTGCTCCAATGTTTATTATGTTCTGATTTTTGATAATAGTGATCCTCATACATGGGAGGTGAGATTGATTGCCACTTAATGCATAAGTTTGCCTCTGCATAAAAAGGTATGAAACTTCATAAATATACCAAAATATCTTTCCCATTTTCTTATAACTTAATCTGAAATTCTCTGCAATGTATGAGTCATTCAAGGGTCTCAGTAAAATACATATTAGTTGTTAACAGTAAAAAGCACTTTTGTAATTGTCTTCACATATGGCTAATTCTTAAAACATTTGTGTGAAGTCAATATTATCTTCATGTTACATTTGAGGAAACTGAGATCTGGATTATGCAAGAAGTAGGAGATTCAAACCCAGGTTCCTCCAGGTTGGACGCTGTTGGTCAGCATCCAACAGCAGATATTATTATCACTGATATAAAAATCATTGAACTGCTTAGCAAGAGCAGGACCCGAGGGAGTGTGGGACATGGCACTGCTTCATGTTGATGATGGTTTGGGAGTTAAAAGGGCTGAAAACGTGGATGTGTGCAGTAAAACTAAATTCAAGTGAAAGATCCTAGGACTTGAAAGCTTTCAAAAGAGTGGAATGTTGAAATGTCAGTTAAGGGAAACAATGCAGTAACATTTTACTGAGGGTGGATTTTGCCTTATTGGGTATTGGCAAGATCCTCTCTCCCTCACAATTTTATACCTAAAATATGGAGATCACTATCTTCACAGGGAAAAGAAAGCATTTGAATTTGTAATGTTTCCTAAGCTTCTCAGAGAATTATGGTCTTTTATTTACTTGATTTAACTGAAAATGACAAAGCTCATCAAACATTTTTTGTGTGTTCAGTATAAAACTTGAATATTTCAAATGAAACATTATGTGTAAGTGTTATACTCCCATTCAGAAATTGGTACATTATGGCTCTAGAATTACTATGGACACCATTTATTTAAAAATAGACATTTAATAATGTTTAACATTCCAATAATGCAACTTAAAATATCAATTCAATACCTGTGTTTTAAAATAAGCTAGACAGTAAGAAACGATCAGACATCATAACCCCACTCATCTGTTCCGCACCTGATCAACTGACACTAAGAACTTTCAAATATGGAAAACCATGTAGCAATCTACTGATTTTATTAACTAAATAATTTAGAAGAATAGAACAATAATGTGTTGAATTCAGGGATGAGACAAAATTAGAAACATTAATAAACAGAAAAATATAATAAAGAATATGGAAATAAGCTTTAGAATGACCTATCACAATCTAGTATCCTTAATAAAAATGGTTTCTTAATATAATTTCCCTATTTCAAAGTATTTCTTAATTTATATCAGAGGTGTCCAACCTTTAGGCATCTCTGGGTCACACTGGAAGAAAAGTTGTTTTGGGTCATGCATTAAATACATTGTGACATGTAATCACAGAAAAGCTCATAATACTTTAAGTAAATTCACAATTTTGTGTTGGGCTGAAATGATAGCATTCCTGAGCTGCAAGCAGCCCATGGGCCGCAGCTTGGGTATCACAGATTTACATAGTAGTGTGCAAGTGGTGATTACAATTCACACATTCACCGTGACTACTAAATATAAGCTTAAAACTAAACAAACTAGCAGAGTCATGTTCTACCATCAGGGATAGCACATCAGCAGTGAGATTATACATGTTTTTTCCAAAAAAGACCATGAATTAGGTGATATAAAATACCAAGAATGATGCCTAACTTAAAAGTCTCTAAATAAACAATGACATAGTATATCTTTTTGGTGAGTGTGATATAAAAGATTATTTCCATGGCTCATTATACTCACTTGGACAAGTGCCTCAGCAAATGTTACTCGACTCTCTGGCCTGTGGAGGGTGATCCAATTCTATACCAGTCCTGGAAATGAAGATATAAACTTTGATCATCCCCAAGGGATTGGCTCTGGTTAATAGAGACTGTGGAGAGCTTGATGCCTCTCAAAGTTATATTGGATCAGGAAGGCCCTAAAAGGACTAAAGAGTAAGTTAGGAAAAGCCCCAAAATACCAGAACAGGAATGCTTTCTCCCTGTCTTCACGTAATTTCTCCAACATCACACACACACACACACACACACACATACACACACACACAAATGTAAATAATCCAAAATACTTTGTTTGGAAAATGAATTCCATAGTGTATCAGTATGTATACATATGCACATATACTGCATGATTCCTGTTTCACACAAGGTCACAAATATTTTTAGAATGAATGGGTGGTAAATAAGAAAATTTAGCCAGAGGAGACTGTATTAAGAGGTTTGATTATAAAGGATAAAGGTTAGAAGGAGAGGCAGCATGTAGAAAAGGCTTTCTTTACATTAGTGGAAATCAGGGCAAGAGAAAGGAGCCAATAGAAGGGGAGTAACTGAAGGTCATGTGTCGATCTATCTTGCAAAAGAAATCTATAGTATATGTTAAGCATCTGTGTCATGCCCTGTGCTACTCGCTTTCCACAAGTTTTTTCAGAACAACTGCTAATGTCTCCTCAGAGGCAGAAGCCATCATTTACTCATTCATGTGTCCTCCAGGCCTTTTACAGAATGTGCGTGGCCAAGAACTACCCATGTCAGCGAGTTTTTGTTACCTTGCTCTCATGATTGATCTGGGACCCCAGCTTTCCTTTAGTGTGAGTTAGGAGAAGTCTACAGTGAGGGAATTTCTGGCCTCCCCTGCAGGATGAATTACATAGAAAAATAAGCAAACATTAAATTTGAATAAGACTCCTCAGCTAAATCTATCATTGTTTCCACTAGGGAATGTCAATTGCCCATTTACCTCATAGATTCATCCACAGAGAGAGCATTGCAGATCATGACGACCTGACAAGATGATTCACATATATTGACATTAATACACAATGTACGTATATCTCAGTGACATGATTTCTTCCTCTGTGATTGTGAACTATCTTTCTGGTTCTTAGACATTATACACATTTAGCATCTGATCATCTGAGTCACTCTGAAAGTAATTCTAAGAAACAACTACACCTGCCACTTTGGTCTAGGATACTCAGCCCACTTTTTCCAAAATCACTTTTGTGCCAGCAGCTGCCTGACTCCGAGAGGCCTGCTTAATTCCACTAGGCGAGAATGAGCATCTGAGAAAGGCAAACACATCTGAACAGAGGCCAGACATTTTCCAGTAGCAATCTACCCTCCTGTGTTTCATCTCTTTGTTCCTCTACTTTAATTTTTATTCATAAATTTCTTCAAAATGTTTTGGCATCTTATTAATACCATGATGGTTTTCAACGAGCAAGAATTTATTCCCTATTAATGTTAACCACGTGTGTTTAGCACTGGATTAGGTTCCCTTGACAGAAAAGAAATAGATGAAATGGTTCCTGCCGTCAAGTGTTTGTTTATGTCACATTGAACAGCATGACAGAAAAACTTAATAGCTGCCCTTTATGGTGACTTGTACTTAAGTGCTTTCTCACAGTCTTATTTCTCTCTTTCTCACAAGAGATCTATGGGGATCTCTTCATGGGACCAGGTTTTGTATGCAGTTATTTGCATTCTAAATCACTTTAGTCTCCTTAGTACACCATAAGTCTGTCTGTGTGTACATATGTGTGTATATAATATTTATATATAAATATACTTTAATATGTATTTATACTACATAGTGAATATATAGGTGTGTACACCTTTACATTTACATATATACATATACACAAAACCACACACACATATGTGTGTGTGTGTGTGTGTGTGTTTAGGGTGATGCAGTCTCCAGATCCAGGTTCTTCTCTGGGTTTATCACTTACTGGCTGCTGAACATGGACACACAGATCCAGTTTCTTCATCTGTAAAATGAGAACCATAAGCCCAGCCAACAAAATAGCGTTTATGAAACCATTCTCAAAGTCACATAAGAATGTGAAACATTATTACACACAATGGTTTCTGTTTTATAAGGAGGGGGAAGTGAAGATTTCTTTAGAACTAAGAAGTTAAATGGAAACTTGACAAATGCTTTCACCAGGAGACCTCTGACCTGTTTTCTCCATCTCTGATCCTGTAAAAGGAGGGGACAAGATTTTCTTTCTGAGACCTCATACTCTTTGTTCCCTTTGAATATATATTAAATATATATATTTAATATATATACATATATTAATGAACACTGCACTTCACAAAGCTTAAAAGTACATTAGAAATACCTTGAGTCTTGATGGTGCCCTATTTCAGCCCCCTCGCCATTCCCCACCTCAAACTTGGATACCACTACCCTAAACTGAGGATTTTTAAAGGCCTTATTAGTTTACTGGATTTGTATGAAGCCAAATTTTCTGTGTTTCTTTTGTTGTTGATCAATTACAGTTGTCCTCATTTTCCCCCCATTACTCTCCCCTGCCCTACCCACCCCCACCTCCCACATTCAGTCCTCCCCCCCCATTGTCTTTGTCCATGGGTCCTTTATATGTGTTCCTTGGTGACCTTTCTTTCTCCTGTTATACCCCTCCTCCTGCACCTCTGGTTGTGTTCAGTTCATTCTTTGTTTCCATGTCTTTGGCTCTATTTTGTTTGCTTGTTTGTTTTGTTGACTACGTTCCACTTATTGGTGAGATTCTATGCTATTTGTCTTTCACTGTCTGGCTTATTTCACTTAGCATAATGCTCTCCAGTTCCATTCATGCTGTCATGTGCGTAGGAGCTCCTTTTTTCTTTCTGCTGTGTAGTATTCCATTGTGTAACTGTACCACAGTTTTGAGATCCACTCATTTACTAATGGGCACTTATGCTATTTCTAGCACTTGGCTATTCTAAATAGTGCTGCTATGAACATAAGGGTGCATAGTTTCTTTTGAATTGGTGTTTCAGGATTCTTAGGATATAATCACAGCAGTGGAATTGCTGGGTCAAAAGGCAGTTCCATTTTTAGTTTTTGGAGGAAATTCCATACTATTTTCCACAGTGTCTGCACCAGTCTGCATTCCCACCAACAAGGTAGTAGGGTCCCCTTTTCTCCACAACCTCACCAACACTTGTTTGTTGATTTGTTTATGATGGCCATTCTGACTGGTGTGATGTGCTATTTTATTGTGGTTGTAATTTGCATTTCTTTGATGGCTAGTGATGCTGAGTATCCTTTCATATGTCTCTGGCCTCTCTTTGAGAGCCCAGAAATAAGCCCATGTCTCTATTGTCAATTACTATTTGATGAAGGGGCAGGAACATAAAATAGAGTAAAAATAGCTTCTTAAACAAATGGTGTTGGGACATCTGCTCAGCTACATGCAAAAAAATGAAACTAGACCACCAACTTAACACCATATACAAAAATAAACTCAAGGTGGATAAAAGACTTAAATATAAGTCACAACATCATATAAGTCTTAGAGAAGAACATAGGTCAGAAAATCTCAGATATTCCATGCAGCAATATTTTCAGCAATGTGACCCCTAGAACGAGGACATAAAGGAAAGAATAAACAACTGAGACTTAATCAAATTAAAAGTCTTCTGCACAGCTAAAGAAAACATCAGCAAAATGAAAAGGGAGCCAACTGTATGGGAAAATATATTTGCCAATGATACCTCAGACAAGGGTTTGATCTCCAAAATATAAAGAACTCACATGGCTCCCCACCAGGAAGACAAACAATCCAATGAAAAAAATGGGCAAAGTAACTGAATAGACACTTCTCCAAGGAGGACATACAATTTTCTATGTTTTTAAAAAACTGTTCTTTAACTTAGTAAAGTATCATATAGAATGCATTTTGGCATTATATTCCACCACATTATGTTTGTGAAATTCATTGGTGTTAATGTATGCACCTGAAGTTCATTTCCACTGCTATATTTCTTTTTCTCATTATGCCATATTGCAAATAATGCTCTACAAACATTCTTTTATACATCTCCTGGTGTGTACAGGCCTGGGAGTAGTATTTCTGGGTCTTTAGTTATGTTTCCTTAATGTTGCAAGAAAATGCCAAGTTGTTTTCAAAAATGGTTGTGCCAGTTTACATTCTATCAGCAGGGTAGAAGTGCTCTTGTGTTCTCTCTGTCTTCCCCTTATTTCATCACAAACACCTCATATCATCATATTTAAATTTTTTTTGCCAAACTAATGATATGAAATATCTTACTGCAGCCTTAATATGCATTGTTATTATTACTAGTATGTTTGGATATATTTTCATAAATTATGATGCAATTTTGTCAAATGTCTATTTATTTCTTTTGTGCATTTTCCCATATTTTTATTGTTATTTTTTCTGGATTTTCAGCAATTTTTATATGTTTTGAATATAATACATGTTGTGACACAATTCTATCAAAGTCTGTGTCCTCTTATTAATTTATAACAATTCTTTATATTTTTAGCTATAATTTTATGCCACATGTGTTGAAACATCTTCTTTCAGATTGTGCATTTTTTTCTTACTTCCCTTATAAACTTTTAGTCAAATTGGAAATTATAATTTAAATTTTGCCAATAGTGGGTTATTAGCTTTTTTATGTTGTTTAGGAAGTCCTTCCCCACATCACAGTCATAAGGTAATCTTCTACATGTTCTAAAAATTTTATAATTTTATAATTCACATTTGTAATGGATTATTATGTTTGATTTGGAAAGAGTCCAATTTTATTAATTTTTATTTTGATGGAAATTTCCCCAGGTTAACCTTATAAAATAGGCCATTCTTGTCCCATGGATTTGAAATGTCATAAACAAAGTTTCTAAATATGTGAATTGTGGTTAGCTGTTCTGTTCCATTGGTTTATTCTTCACTCACATACCAATGTCATTATACAACTTTGAAGGAGTCAAATGAGTATAGGTCCTTGCTCCTCTGTTTACTGTTTGTATGGTCTTGGCCAATTAAGCTCAATTTACACTTTAGTTAACCTATAAAATTGTAATAATACCACACTTTATCTGACAGTCTTTGCCAAGTTGCCCCTTATTTCTGCTTTTAAAACTCTAGATCTTTCTTGTTCTTTGATCTAAATCCTGTGCCTGTCTTGGGTTCTGTTTAACTTTTCTGCCTCTCCTGACCTTGGGACACTGCCATTGCTGTTCTGGGATCCCACTGACCTCTCAGTCTCTGTCCAGGGGATGGGAGTTGGCTCGAGCAAATCTATGTGGGATTTCTGTGATCCACCTTCATCTGACCAAGCCCCTCATTTTTTTCTTTTGTTAGAACACCTTAACAATGTCTTAATTAGGCAAAAGAAATTCAAGAAATAAATGTATTTTCAAATGAAACTTCAAATATATTTTGCTGCTAAATAATTAATAACACATGTTCCAAATGATCCTATTAACATTTCAAAGATGTCATTCTAACACATCAGTCTACACTTATACACAAATAATCAAGATGATTTGTTTTCAAATATTCTGAAGAAACAGGAATCTTTGTATTCTCAATTTGCCTCTTAAAAACAGTTTCCAAAATATCCTGTAAAAGTCTTGTTTATATGTTAGCACCCTAAACATTAACTTGAACTTTTAAATGAGGAGAGCATTGCTGTTATTATTAGTCAAAAGTCATCCATCTGATAAAATTCTCTTTAATTATTCTGTCTAAATTATTAATTATTAAAAGCTGGTTATGGGCTGGTAGAACCCTTAGATATCTTTTTAGGTACCTTAATTTGATATATACTAATTCCTGAGGAGAAGTTCTTATCCATTAAGACTTTAAGTTGTACATAACAAAAAATACACACTGAAAATAAACGAGTCTGTGTCTCTTACACAACTGTAAAAAAAAAGGAACTTTGCAGGCTAGAAGAGACTGGTGAAAAATATTCAAAGTCATGAAAAACAGGGACCTATAGCCAAGTGCTCTACCCAGCAAAGATATCATTTAGAGTCAAAAGTCAGATAAAGAGCTTTGCAGACAAGAAAAAACTTCGTCACCAAACCATTACTATATGAAATATTCAAGGGACTTTTTTAAGACAAAGAAGATCAAAACTATGAACAATAAAATGACAAAAAATACAAATACATCAACAACTGAATCTAAAAAACAAACTAAGCAAAGAAGAACAGAGACAGAATCATGGATTTGGAAAGTAATTTTATGGTTGCCATATGGGAAGGAGTTAAGGGGAATGGGTGAAGAGATGAGGGGTTAAGAAGTACAAGTAGGTAGTTACAGAATAGCTATGGGGATGTAAAGTTCAGTATACAAAATGGAGTAGCCAAAGAACTTATACGCATGATCCATGGACATGAATAATAGTGTGGGGATTGCCTGAGGGAGTGGGGTTGCTGGTGGAGGGGAAAATCAAGACAACTCTAATAGCATAATTAATAAAATATAATTAAAACAAGTAAAAACTGTCTTTCTACCCTCTAATTCCTTTGCCACCCTTTAGTTCTGAGATATAATAAATACTTCTTTATAAATTATACCCTTCTACTGATGATTTTTTGAAATTGATATTTTCAAATTAATTTTACATGGCAGACCCTTCTTTCATTAACTATAAAGTAGTTGTATAATGAGGCATAGGTAAATACACTGTGCCTCCTTGCACAACCAAAAGAAGGACAACAGCAAATTTAAAAACAAAAACCAGAACTGGAAGAAAGTCAAACTGTATGGAAGTCCGACAACCAAGAAGTTAAAGAAGAAACATTCATCCAGACTGATATGAGGGTTGGAGAGGGGCAGCTTGGAAGAGAGGACTCTTGGCAAGACAGAGTGGCTGGGTGGGCAGCAGCTGTCAGAATGAGTGGTTCCACATTTGCATGCAGATAAACCTGGAGGAACAGCTGGGGAGTGAGACAGACCACGCAGCCTAGGGTTCCAGCGTGGGGAAATAAATCCTCAAAACCTCTGACTGAAAAAACCTGTGGGGGTTGCAGCAGTAGGAGAAACTCTCAGCTTCACAGGAGAGTTTCTTGGAGAGACCCACAGGGTCCTAGAATGTACATAAGCCTGCCCACCCATGACTCAGCACCCAAAGGGCCCAATTTGCTTGTGGGAAGTGAAGGAAGTGACTGAAAGCCCACTGAGAGCTGAGCAAGTGGCACTGTTCCCTCTCAGACTCTTCTCCCCCATACTGTGCTACAATGCAGTGAATTGGGTTGCCCTCCCCTAAGACTCCACCCTTACTATGTAACAGGCATGCTAAGATTAAAAAAAATATGGCCCAAATGAAAGAACAGATCAAAACTCCAGAAAAAATAGAACTAAGCAATGAAGAGATAGCTAACCTATCAGATGCACAATTCAAAACACTGGTAATCAGGATGGTCACAGAAATTGGTTGAGTATGGTCGCAAAATAGAGGAAAAAAAGTGAAAGCTATGAAAATTGAAATAAAGAAAAATGCACAGGGAACCAACAGTGACAGGAAGGAAACTGGGACTCAAATCAATGGTTTGTAGCAGAAGAAAGAAACATTTAACCAGGATAGGATGAAGAAACAAGGATTTTAAAAAAATGAAGTGAGGCTTAGGAACTTCCAGGACAACTTTAAACATTCCAACATTCAAATCATTGGGGTGCCAGAAGGAGAAGAGGAAGAGCAAGAAATGGAAAACTTATTTGAAAACATAATGAAGGAGGACTTCCCCAATCTGGCAAAGGAAACAGGCTTCAGGAAGTTCAGGAAGCTCAGAGAGTCCTAAAGAAGTTGAACCCAAGGAAGCATACACCAAGGCACATCATAATTGCATTACCCAAGATTAAAATGAAGGAGAGAATCTTAAAAGCAGCAAGAGAAAAGGAGACAGTTACCTACAAAGGAGTTCCCATAAGACTAGCAGCTGATTTCTCAAGAGAAAACTTTCAGGCAAGAAGGACCTAGAAAGCAGTATTCCAAGTCATGGAAGGCAAGGACCTACATCCAAGATTACTCTATCCAGCAAAGCTATCATTTAGAATGGAAGGGCAGATAAAGTGCTTCTCAGATAAGGTCATGTTAAAGGAGTTCATCATCACCAAGCCCTTATTATATGAAATGTTAAAGGGACTTATCTAAGAAGAAGATAAAAAAATACGAACAGTTAAAATGATAATAAACTCACAACTATCAACAACTGAACCTAAAAACCAAAAACAAAAATAAACTAAGCAAACAACTAGAGCAGGAACAGAATTATAGAAATGGAGATCAATCACACAGAGGGTTATCAGCAGGGAGGTGGAGGGGGAGAATGGGGAAAAAGGTACAGGGAATAAGAAGCATAATGGTAGGTAGAAAATAGACAGGGGGAGGTTAAGAAAAGTATTGGAAATGTAGAAGTGAAAGAATGTATATGTACAAGCCATGGACATGAACTAAGGGGGTGGAATAGGGATGGAAGGGGAATCAGGGTGGAGGGAAATAATGGGGGGAAATGGCACAACTGTAATAGCATAATCAATAAAATATATTAAAAAACAAAAAATAATTTGTAATGCCTAAAATCTTGACAAATTATTTCTTTCCAAGAATCTCGGCTATTTGAGAAGTACCCATTTACCTATCATCCAGTCTTAACTGTGGTCAGAACATATCCCTGAGGGCAATAGATCTTTCTAGGTAGTTTGAATCCCTGTAATATTAAGGTAATTTTTTAAATCCTCACCCAAGGGTATGTTTATTGATTTAACAGGGAAATGAAGGGAGGATGGGAGGGGGAAAGAGAGAGAGAAAGAGAAAGAGAGAGAGAGAAATATCAGTGTGAGAGAGAAACTTCAATTGGTTGCCTCCCATACATACCCCAATTGAGAATGAACCCACAACCTAGGTATATGCCCTGACCCCTGACTGGGAATTGAACTCGCAATGTTTTGGTATATAGGACAATGCTTCAACCAACTGAATCACCTGGCTAAGGCAACTATGACAATAATTTAAGTGTATGTGTTCATGGGTATTACTTTAGTTGGGTCAGACTGTAAGTTCTGTCTCTCATTTTCTGGACAGTGGTTCTAATACTAGTTTAGTTTTCACCTTTCCTTTGCTGGTTAGGTCTACCTGGTACATGTGTCACTTTAGAGTTAGTCTAGAATTTAGGTAGTGGTTTATATCATAGTTGAGTTCTTGAAGCATTTGCTATGCTTCTTTGGGTGTGTTCAGCACATGCTCAGCTCAAGAGCAAGTTTGTATAATAAACAGATCACCTTCTCTAGAGCTGTTCTTTCCAGCAGTACCTACCCACTCTTTGGCTCCTAAAAACCCCTTTGCCTTCTTCCTCTGGACAGTGTGGTTTTCTCTCATCTCTCTGGGTTTTAAATCTCAGAGTTGCTGCCGCAACGAAGCAGCTCCCTATTGGCTTTAGGACAGGGCTGGGAGGGGAAAGAGAGAAAACAAGAAAAAAATCTGGAACTCCTGCCACACTCACTGGTGTTCAGGGGCCCCTTCTCCAAGTCATCTGGCTAAAACAAGGGGTTTCTCCATGGGATTTTGCAGCACAGCTCTGCCATCAGGCCCAACTGCAGGTTGAAGCTGGGATATAGAGGGAACTACAAATGGGGAACTCACCCCTGTTACAGCTTATTCAGGTTTTACCTGAAGTCCCCAGTAAATTGGCCTGCTCCATCCAGGCTGACACCAGAAGTTTAGGGTCTTTAAGAATTTGTGTGGGGATTAACCAACTGGAACAGGTGGTTGGCCCAAGGCTCAGCTGTGAGCACCAGGGCAGCTGCTTTGGTTATGGGGCTCTTTTTCAATGCTAATTACATTAAAATTGAAAAGGCTTGTGAAAGGAAATAAGAAGTAACCAGAGACAGAGCTGTGTGTGTAGTCTGCTTAATTCCATTTTAAGGGGTGATCTGAGAAGGAATTTGGGACAGATTTACAACACAGACAAAGATGGAGGGCATGTGGGGAAATAATTTGAGGGAGCTTGTGGGAACCACTTGGGCTCTGCTTGTCCCACTGGCCTGGGGACCATGTCATGGGAAGTGATAGGTCAGGGGTGTGCATTCCTATCCTCCTCTGTTTGTCCTCAATGCTGACAGAGGGAATGCCGGACTGGGAAAAGGTGGATGCCTACTCCCCATTGCCCTGGGGGAGCGGGTCTTGATTATAAGTCTCAAGCCAAGTGCTGCTTACCTTTTCATCCCACCACCTGGGATCAGGGTGAGGGGACAGGACATGCACATAAGAAATGGGAACAGGAATTTGCTAACAATTATAGTGTAAGGCTGATTATAAAATAAAATTTCTTTAAAACTTCTATATTCAAGATAGAGTCCCAATTACTGTCCTATTTGTTTACTGATTGGTACTTTATTTTTATCATTTACCATGAAGTTTTGTTCCTAATTTTAGGTGAATTAAACCCAAAAGTTTTTTTAAAATACCAATTATTCTCAATAGGGTCTTCAGTAATTACCATATACCAAGCTCTATACTAGGTGTTTATATGAATCATCTCCTTTACATATCAAAACAGTATTTAAAGCACAGAGAGATTTGCAATTTGCAAACAGCTGAGCTGAGATTCAAAACCAGGACTATTTGTTTAACTATTTGTCTCCTCTCAATGTCATGGGTAATAGATCATTGTTCTCCTGTAGTTATGTGTCTCTTAAAATCTCTGGTGTTTTAACACATTTACATCTTGCTATAATGTTAGTTTTTGTCATAAAAAGAAAATTGAGCCACCAGCTTTGGGAAATATTCTGCCATTGTTAGGACTGCCTAGAACCTTGACCACAGTGCCAGACTTCAATTCCTTTGCTATTTATGCATGAGGATTTGCCTTGACAAAGCTGCCAACAGCAATCCCTGTCATATATCAAAGATCATTATGACCTTTGACATCTAGCTAATTGCCTGGACATCTAGCTCGTAACTGAGCTGGATATCTAGCTCAGCCTGGCCATGCGGCCCTCCCAGGAAAGGGGAGTGGGTCTCCTCTCCCACTATAGCCAGTTCCTCTGCTAGGAAAAATCTCATTGGTGCTACCAAAGCATTGACTTCCTTTGTATCTGCACAGTGGCCTCTAATGAGAGGACATGGTAGTTGAAATGATGTAATCTTTGCCTCATCTAAAATGGCAGGGGAGATTATGTGGACAAGGATTTAGGATATATTAAATCTAAATGAAGTAATAATTGACATTGGCTCCTGAAAGTCTAATATATTTGCACAATTTATTTTTTGAGGAATCTGTGCAAACTGCACTTGCACACACTCTCACACAGCAATTTCCTTTTAAAGCACCCAAGCAGTAAGCATCATAAACATGTAAGGGAGAATTAAAAGCAAGGGATGTGAGCTTAGAAGAATAATAGCAGAGTCTGGGTGTAGATGATTCAGCTGAATTATTTTAGGATTTTTTCTCTTGTTGACTTTATTGTTATCAGACATTAGTTTATTTGCACTTATGAGTGAAGACCTGTTTTTGGAATTTCTTGGGAGTAGATTTTAAAACCATGTCCTCTGGCTCTGTCTTTGGCTCTGGTGTTTAACTTTGATCCCATGCAGGGGTTAATACTCATGGGTATTAGTACATGGCAGAGCAAATAGCTCCCAAAGAAACCCAGGTCATAACATGCCTCGGGCAGCTGCCCCTGAGTTGGTCCCCAGAGTACTCGCCTGCACCAGGTCACATGCTTCTTTCAGTGGGGTGAAGGCACAGTGAAGATGTCAAGGGCTATTGCTCCTACATCAATAAAGAATTAACTCTTTTCTGCCCATCTTCTTGCTTTCCATTTTTCCTAAGTCCTGATGGAAGCTGGATCGTTATATCCTTTCACATGGAAAAAACTAGCCAACCAGCAAACAAAAAAAATCCTACTGTATCTTAGCTTTACCCTCTTGTCTTAATAAGAACAGCAATTCAGATTTACATACAAATAAAAAGAGAAAATATCACTTATTTTAAGGAAAATTTTATTTAACAAAGAAAATAATTTGTTAGCAGATGATCCAAGTAGCATATCTGAAGGATTCTATGATGGCAAACTGTTAACCCTACACAAGGTTATTCTCTCCAATCCAATGTGTAATGTCAATTTACACATCATATTTTTATTCAATTGATTTCCATGTCAAATCAAACATGGGGTTTTTAAGCTAAAACATTCAGGAGTGTTCACTTTTTGTCTGAGCTCTAGGTAGGAGGGACTACTGTCACTGGAAAAGCTCTCAAACTCCTCACATTATCCGGGTGTGCTTAGAAGATTCAGGAACAGAACAGGACAACACTGATTTTGTGAAGGAACACTCACCTGACAAGAAATCTACAGACACTTAGGTGACAGAACTAGGAAGTACCATGGCCATTCTCTATGAACAAGAAGAGACAAAGACTCATCTATAGTAATAATAATGCAAAATTAGGTGTCCTATCTCAGATCAGACAACAGATTCAAGAGTAACACAGAATATCCAGACAGCATGCAGCTAGCATTGCAGCTTCTCCCTAAAGGAACAACTGCATTGTTTTTGTTTTTCTTTTTTTCTTTTTTTACTATGTAGTCATTCTGTGCAGATATAAGGGAGGGGGCTGAGGGTAGATGTTTGGAGACAAAAAGCTGTGGCTGCCCTGAAGCTAGCATTTGCTCTCGCAGGCATGCTCTGAGAGCTGGCAGGACAGACTATCAAAAGTCTCTTTGCATGAGGGACTGAGGAGGGAACTGGGAGAGAGATTCCCCTGAAGGGAGCAAGGAGTCGTGACAAGCTTGACCCAGAAATACAGCCTTAGTCATCAGAGGGGAGCACAGACCAGAAGCTGTCACTCAACTACATCCCTGGACTTTGACTGAGTCAAGGGCAAAGATGGAAGCTGTAAGTGAAGCAACTAAAAGCTGTTACATAGGAAGCTGAGAGTTTCCATGTGGGCAGCACAGATCTGCTGCTCTTTAAGTATGAGTCCTGCAAGGAGACTGAGCTGTCCTTTCCACCATAGACCACCGCATGGTCCTAGGGGCTCCTGACATCGGTGATGGTCCAGGTGTGAGACAGCAGAAGCCAGGAAGCTGTCATCTGAGATGCTTTGATCATCAGAATGCCTAGAGAAGACTGGATAGAGGCTCTAAAGTGTCACATAAGAGCTCTCTAGGACAATAGAAATTTTCATTTTCAATGATGTTCTCTTCTAAAATATATTTTTCTTCTTTATTCCTAAATTAAATAGCTTTAATACATTATAGTCTAATGCTTTACATCTAGGAAGCACTAGGCTTCCCACAGATAATTTCCTACCTTTCTAGGTGGGAAATCAGTATAAAATCAATGTGATTAATCCCAAGCTGCTAACTCAGGACCTCTGAGCTATGAGCAGCTCTTTCAGGAAAGGCTAGATTAGTGGGAAGCTGACCAAAATAACTTCCTGGGGCCCGGGATTTGGGATACAGAATAAGGAATCAGCCAAACAACAGCATCAAAACAAAAGAAGGTGTAGACAGAAGTGTACATTGGGGCTGAAGGAAACACTCTAAAACTACACAGTTAGTGTGAGGTACCCATATCAAGCAGAAATAAAGATATGGGGGAGGGGAATGGGGGAGAAAAACAAAAATAGGGCAGGGCAAGACATGAAGAATCCATACAGCCTAGAGCTGTCCTGAGGCCTCCTGTAGGTGCCTTCTCTGGCCTTGTTAGGTGTGCCCAGTGCATTTAAAGGGCATGGAACAAAAGCCACAGGCATTAAAATTGCATGTTGTATTAATTTGCTAGGGCTAGTTTAACAAAGCATTCACTCGATTTACTCAACAGAAATTTATTTCCTCACTGTTCTGGTGGTTAGAAGTTTGAGATCAAGATGTCACCATGGTTGGTTTCTTTTGGCTTGCAGATGGCCCTCTTCTCCTTGGGCCTTCACACCATCTTCTTGTACATGCCTATATCCTCAGCTATTTTTACATAGGCACCAGTCACATTGTGTTAGGGTCCACCTGAGTGACCTCAGTTAACCTTAATTGTCTCTTTAAAGACCCTGTCTCCAAATTCAGTCACATTCTCAGATACTGGGGAGGGGGTGGTTAGAACTTTAACATATCAATTTTGGGGTGGGACACAATTAATCTCATAACAAATGTTATTTTTTTAATCTCACCTGGGAACATGCTCAATCTGGAGACGTGCTCATTGATTTTGGAGAGAAAGGGAGGGAAGGAGAGAGAGAGGGAGTGAAACATTGATGTGAGGGACAAACATGGAGCAGTTACCTCTTATACACACCCAAACTGGGGATTGAAACTGCAATCCAGGCATATGCCCTGAATGGGAATCCAACCTGCCACCTTTTGGTCTATGGGTTGACACTGCAACCAACTGAGCCACACTGGCCTAGGTGCCATAACACATGTTGTTAGAATAATTATATCAGAATACAGACTCATGGTTAGTTTCTTACTAACTAACTAGTAAAGAAGTGGTCTCTATTACATTTTCCTTTGCACTGAGAAGACACATGAGGTAGGGAAAGGAGAGGGTGGTGGTATAGGCTCAGGGATGGTCAGCAACAGATTGTGTTATTGTTTCCTATTCTGCCATCAAATACTACTTGTCATTGGGAGAGAGCTGGGCAACAGATTTTACCTGTTCACCTTTACTAGATAGGAGTTCTTTCATGCCAAGGAAAAGGGAAATGGTGGGAAAAAGTGGCAACAAATCAGCTTGGTCAGTGTCTTGAGATGGAGATTTGGGTGAAGGGAGTTTACTGGGGAGTGCTGTCAGGATGAGCAGTTATGAAGAAATAAGAAAGCAAGATTGGGTGTAAGGAAAAACCAGATTCTGTGTAGTCAGTGCAATTGCAGCAAAGGTCTCAGCTAATCTCACAGAGATTTGGAATGGGATGGTCCCTATGAGTTGTGCCTTTGTTAGGCAAGAGGAATGAATCTGAATCTCCCTCTGTCTCCTCACTCACACACACTTCAGGGCCAGTTATTAAATGAGGACCATCCCCTCATTTAATAATGGGGTGTGACCCTAGACAAGTCAGTTTCTTCAACTACATGCCCAACAGCTAGAGTATGAAGGCTTGAGTCCCAAAGGCAGGATCCAAGTGCCATACCACAGTACCCACTACAGTCAACTTTATATATGAGGTCTGTTCAGAAGGTATCCAGCCATGTAATATGAAAAATAGAGACATTTGTTGAAGAAGATACAAGAAACATTGTACATAGGACAATGATGCCTCAGTCCCCATTCAAAGTAGGCACCTCATATAGTTCTCCCAATTGCCATCAGCTGCCTCATTGTATTTCCCCAAATCTCATCAATAGTCTGAAATCTCTTCCCTTTCAAATGTGATTTTAGCTTTAGGAAAAGCCAGAAGTCACAGGGCACCAAATCTTGGCTGTAGAGGGCCTGAGTCACCTAGGTTATTAGATGTTTTGCCAAAAAACTCTGCACAAGATGTCATGCATAAGTGGCACATTGTTGTGTTGAAGCTCCCAATCACCAGTTGCCCATAGCTGTGGCTTCTGAATCATCCAAATAGTTTTCACAGAGGAATGTTCAAGCTTAACATAAAATTGGATGTAGATTCATTGCTTTACTTATTCACTCATTTTGAATGTGATGGCCACACAATACACATGCTCACTCAATGGCTCTACCACCCCCACTGACTAAGTACAGTCAAGTCATCTTTGTTTACATATGCTCATTCCAGTTCACTCTCCTTGGCTGCCAGGTTACATCGATGTCATGCAAACCATTCTCTTTATATTAACAATGGCTAGACTTTTTCTGTACAGACTTCATATGTTGGCTAAATAATTCAGAAGCCAATCAGTTGGGGGCCCATGTGAAGATGACAAGCCCCCAAATGACAAATACCCATCTGAAAAAAATTGATCTTTGGTTATCCTTGACCAAAAAAGGGTGAATCTTATGAAACGTACTCATGATGTTGATTTCAAACCCAAGTATCCTCTGAAATGAGGGCTTTTAGAAAATGCACTTATGCAATCTAGTGGCCCTAAAAATGTCAATTAAGTAAATGCAATAAGCAAAATTCTTGAATTTACATTTGCCTCTTGAACATGACCTTTTTCTGGGCAACAGAGAATTCTCAAACAATTGCTCTATATAGAGTGAGATATTTCTAACCATTTTAGGGTACATGTTATTTACCTTTCCCCTTCACCGTCCTTTTAATAGAGTGAAAATAAATTTTTATATATCTAAAGTATTTTAATCATAGAAATTTGCATGATTAAATTACTCAGTTCATTGTGTTTTTCAACAAACATTTACTGAACATCTCTGTGCCCAGAATAATGCCTAAGCTAAGCACTGGCAGTGCTTTAAAAATAAAAAAGATATGACCCTAGCCTTCAAGTTATTTATAGTCTTTGGGGGACACAGACAAAAAAAAAGTAAAAAAAAAGCAACATAATTACAAATTGGTTTATGGGATACTAAGGAGACAGCATGCCAATCAAGAGGAAACTGCGGTAAAAAGGTCAGTGCTTTCACTGGGGTATTGGAAAGTTGCCTCTGAGATGACCTTGGATCTCTGGCTTGAAGGTGAAGAAGGGACCAGATAGACATTTCTGTGAAAGAGAAAGTGTCCCAGGCAGAGAGAACAATGTGTCCAAAGGCTGTGAGAGGGGAAGGAAGAAGGTGCCTTGTTTGTCACTTGACTGAAGTGTTGAGAGTGAGAGAAGGTGGCATTAGGGAATTGCTAGGATGCAGATCATGCCGGGCTATGGAGGTGTTCTGATGTTATTCCAAGTACAGTGAGAAGTCATTGAGGGTTTCCAGCTGAGAAGGGAGACCTAATTTATATTTTAAGAAGGTATCTCTGGTTATATGTTGAGAATGGACTAGAGGGGTCTGTGGGTAAAAACAAGGAAAAGAGTTAGGAAAGCTACTCTTCCTAAAAAGCAGGGTGAGATGATTGGGATGAGAACATTGAGATTGTATGGAGCGTGGGGTGGAGCCAGGCAGCAAGGGAAGGGTGACATTAAGGCTGACTCCAAAATATTTGGTTTGAGCAGCTGGGCAGATGATACTTCAATTTACTGAGATGAGGAGGATTAGGAACAGAAAAAAATATTTGAGTGTTAGGTGTTGGGGAGTAAATTAGCATTTATTTTCTGATTTTCGGGGTCTTCCTTCTTTTTCTCACCTTCTCTATCTGCATGCCTATGTATGTCTTCATAGCATAAAGATATTAACCTCATGCGTAATACAAAAAATATATTAACAATATAAAAGCAATAATGAGGATAATAATAATTTTATCATTTTTTCCATATAGACCAGGGATTATGCTACATGCTGCATATGTGTATTTTATTTATTCCTCCTACAATCACAAGAGGCTGACCTCATTTATCATATGAGGAAACCGAAACTTATAGAGTTTAAATCACTCCCTCAAAGTCATATTATGTATTTGTCTGGCTACTGCCTACCTATTGGGATTTGAGCTCACGGAGCCTGGCTTCAAAGCTTATGCCGTTTTTCTACAGACTGAATTTAAGCCTTCTGAGATGTTGATTTTTTACTATTGTTTATGAAACATTCTAATATTTCTCTGCAAGGCAACTTATTTTCTTCATATTGTCATGTGGTAGTTTCAGTTAATACTTTGCCACCATCTGTCATATGACTAGTTTAGCATAAGTAGTCTGCAATATTTTGTATCAACAGAAGCCTCCCAGCTGAATTCAAATATGCTAAACCGATCCTAGAATAGAAGGCAGGATGAATTGTCAAATCCGTAATGTCTGTTGTTTTTATAGAGGACTTCTGCCTGTAGTTTCTGTTAATGTTAAAGGCAGTGAGATGCATTAATTTTCATATGTTTTGATTCATAATTTTCAGCCTTTTGATTTGAGAATAAGGGTAATTATATGTCTGACAGAAGACTGAATATTTGGAGTTTGTGAATTACTGACGTCTCTTGCCCCATTTTTATTGTTGTAGGCCAAGCCCCGCCAAACACCCCAGCCACCAGAGGATGGATAGAGAAAGGTGCCCTTCATGTGCGTGGATGCAGATGGTGGTGACCATCTTCCAGTGGAGCTGCTCTGTGTACCTGGGGATGCCCAGGTTTCCCTGCACCAAGAGAGGGGTAGCCCCAACATGAGCCAGGAAGTGCCATGACCAGGTAAGTGTGCCAGACACTGTGCTGGGGGCTTCACCTACAGTGTCTCTGAACTTCATACCAAAATAAGGAGGGGGAAACCCAGGCCAACAGCCAGTCTGTGTCCTTGCCACACCCATCAGTCTTCTGCTGATCACCTTCGGGTTACTCATGGATTAAAGCTGTATTTCAGCAAAGATGCAGACATCAGTTGCAGAATCACACCTGAGGGTCCCTTCTTTGAGCAAAATTGTTGGTCTCTGGTCTTACCCTAATTCCTTCTTTACCACTGTAACTTCTATAATATATCCAGCAGGGTTTCACACCCTTAGGCTTTCTCATTAATCAACTACTCTTGCTCTTCTTCACATCATTTTATATTAATATTATATTTAAAATTTTTATTACTAAAAATGAACATTTTAGGTTATTTTAAAAAATGAACAAACGGTCATTTTAGGAAATTGAGACACTACATTAGAATAAAAACAAATCATCCATATTTATACTGCTCAGATAGGACCATAGTTGCAATGTTTTAATCCCTTGAAGTCACAAATGTACACACAGAATCAAATTAGTTTGGTATGTACTACTTTAATCCTATTTTAAAATAATATACTATGAGAATTTTCCCATGTTATTACCTACTTGTCAAAACAGGAGCATTTAAAAATATTTATAATGTCTAGGATATAGCTATATCCTAATAATTCCTCTAATGTTTGACATTTAAATTTGTACAAGGGAAAATTAAACTGCTGTAACTGATATACCAAACATATATGATGATATTAACACAGGATTTAGATGTAGCCAACTGGCAGAAGGCAAAAATGTATAATTTGGAAGAGGTACACTTGTTTGTTTTTTGGGGGAAATTAATGTTATTTTGAAACAATTTCAAACTTGTAAAAACATTGCAGAAATGTCGTTTTTGTTCATAAGCCATTTGAGACTCAGTTACTTACATGGTTCCCTCAAGTCCTGGTGTAAAGGGGAAAAAATGGAGCTCCTTCTTGTATCTTGCAGAGACATAAAGATGTAACTTTATACTCCAATGCTCTTAGAGGGGAGCCGATATTAGTCTGCATTTCGGAGTCCCAAGTATTTTAAATACATTTTGTCAGACAGGCCTGATATTCTGAATTTGTTTCATCTGCTCATACCTAATTCTTCCAACTGATCAAGATTACTGATGCTCCATCCATGAGTTCATAATAAGGTCCCCTTTGTGGCTGCTTCCAAAAAAGCTTTGAAGATGGGGAGGAAAGAAGTTAGAAGCCCAAAGAGACATCAAAGGATATCGAATACTGGAAAAATCAGCTTATCAAGAAACTTCTAAAGTAGACTCTGAGGTCTACAGAAAGTTGGTCCAGGATGGCCAAATACAGAAAGAGTAATCTTTTTTCTTAGCACTTACTAGAAATGGGGCATAACCTTGGGAAAATTCCCTGCCCTATGTAACCTCTGTTCCCTCATCTATTTAACAGGGCTAATCTGAAAGTCACCCTGTGCTGCCCTGTGAGGATTTTATAACAATGCAATGCTCATACGCTCTCCACACAGCGTATGAGGCTGAACAAGTCCTTAAAATAAATGTTTGCCTTTAAAAAAGATGTAGTACATATGAAAGCACCTTTTAAGCCTAAAATACTATATAAAGGTGACTCCTTTTTAGATATGGAGAAGAGAAAATTGACTCATTTGTGTATTGGGAATATGTAGACACCTGCAAAGATCTATTTCAAGCTGAAATATTGACATCACTCCTTCTCTTTAAGGGTCTTCTTATTTGTCATGTTTACCATAATATTAATAATATCTAAAAGCTATTCTGTGCAAGTGTACCATTGTGAACCTGAATAATAAAAGTTGCACCTTTGAAAACAATATGAAACATTTAAGCACCAATGACCCAGTATTCTCATCTAGCTTTGTGACTTGCTATCTTCCAACATCAATGTTTCCATTGTCACTCTGCTATTTGAGATAACAATGCTTTTTGGATACTTGCCTGCTGGCCATTTAAGAGATTAGGGGCTTTTTTTCCTTGGTCTCCCACTGTGCTGATTCCCAGCTATACAGTTACCATTTGTAAATCAGTGGAGCAAGAAATTAAGGACACACTGGCTGCCCTGCCTATGGAATGCCAATGACAGTAAGGGTGTAGGGTCGCCTTGTCTTTCTGCTGCCTACTGCACACACAGCTAAAACTCTGCTCCTCCAAATAAGCATAATTATCTTAATCACCAAAAGGAATAAATGAGGCACAGTAACAATCAGATTAGGGTACAATACAATAACTTTCCTGGATTTTATAATACAAAAATAAAGACCTATTTTAAATGCTTTGTTTTCATTTTTTGTTTTAATGCTTAGGTGAATTAAGATTTTAACTTCCATACCAATCTGTGGTTGTTCCCTAGGTTTGCTTTGAAGTTCACATTGTTCTGCCCAAATGATACCTAAAAATTAGGAAACAAAGAGGAAAGGGTAGAATGTTGTTGAGTAATATTACAACTGAGCTATCAGTTTTGTTCATTTACCCCTCATGAGCCCTCCCTCCCCTCTCTTACCGCAGGGGCTGCTGGAAGTGTGGATATGAATTGAAGATCATGCCTTGAAGAGCCCTTAGCTTCTTTCTTCTCCGTGTCCAGCCTGGTTGTATGCAAAGTGTTTTTCTGGGGCTCATAAAAGGGTCTTTTTCCCTTGCTTTTGGCACCTGATCTTATCAGCAGTGGTTTAGTGGACAATTCTTGGATGTCTCAAACTCACCCTAAATTCAACATATGCTGAACGCGTCTCAGCATGTTTTCCTCCACAAATGCCCCCTGATTTTCCTACCTCCATTCTCTCTCACCTTCAGAATAATTTTTCATGTCCTCCTTTTGCTAAAATATGAGTTATGAAAACAGTAGTGGCAGTTCTACCAGTGGCAGCCACCCCTGGTACCTCTATTTTCAACTCTTTGTAATGTCGATACTTGTTTACAGTTATTTTCCATTATCGGTTGAATGTCTTTTCCCTGCCAGACTATAAGCTCCATGAAGTCTCTGAGTCACATCTGGTTTCTAATGACAGTATCCTTAGTACTTGGCACAGTCTCTGATCATGGTTGATGAGTAACAATAGCAGTTAACTATTGACTTGCTCTCTCTGATATGTATTTACTTTTTTTGCCTCATTCCCATCCCACTATTTCCAATGACACCTTCCCTAGTGAAATTGTCAATGCTTTTCACTTGGACCTATGAATGACTCTCCTATAAGAATATTTGGGTCATCAGGCATAGAGGAGTTTAAATCCAGGTTCTTTAGCTTACTATCTGTGTAATCCTGGAGTACTTTTGGAGCCTCTGTTTTTCTATTTCTAAAATTAAAAGGAACATACTCATAGGGTTGGAAGATAAAATGAAATAATATATTTAAAGAACCTTGGATGTGCAGGATGCATAGTGACTCTTGATGCATGTTGCCTAGGGGAAAATGCAATATGAGAGGCATAAAAGACAAATTTCCCCCTAATTTACAATATGTGTAAGATTATCCACTCTGCAACTTTATTTCCTTCAATTATCCTTTAAATCTAATGTCTGAATCGTATTTCCTCAGGACACCACTCCCCCTGTTTGAAACTAACACTTAATCTGATAAACTAATATATGCTAACATCTAGTTTCTCCCCAGAGCTTGAAATGTCTCCTCCCTGGAGGAAATATATATATATTTATCTTAACTGATCTTCTGAAAGAACTCCAGAAAATGACTTTAAAGATGAGCTGTTTAAGCACATGGCAGGCTGGCTGGCAGTTGCAGGCCCTGCCAGGGTTCCCCTAGTGTAATTTTTTCCCCTGGGGCTGTGCCTCTTCCCTTTCTCCGTCAGACTCAGCTTCATAAAAACCTGCAAAGATCAACTGGTACACAGGACCAGATGGATTAGAGTCATTTGGTCCCATCCAAAATGTTCACTGGCTTCCCACATCCCATAATATTTATGCTTTTGGTTTATAGGATTAATTCATAAAAATTCTATCATATTTTATGTCCAATATTGGGTTGTGGCTGTATTGCTAATAAGAACCCTTCTAGCTTTGGAAGCCTAACTGGTAATGTCACAGAGCACTGGGCATGAGTTGAAGTGAACCAAATGTCTCCATGGGTGTTTGGACAGGACCAAATGTCCGCTAACTGATTAGAAAGTTCTTGCCTCACAGTATGAATGGATACTTTCTGAATGGATCCTTTGGCCACCAGTTCAACTCAAATATTAGATTTTCTGCCTTACCCCTGTCCTAGTACCATTGTCCTTCCAGAAATAAGGCCTATGGCCTATAAGGCCTTTCTAGTCTTGCTCCAAGAGACTAGCACTATTCCCCAAATCTTAGATATTCTGCTGGGTTCCTGCAATGCTAGGATAGATTTTTGTCAATGCTGATTCTCTTTGCTTGGCCGATTCTCAATGCTATCCACTTTGGAATCACCTGTGCTTCCTTTCCACTTGCTTGTGTGGAATCCTCCTCCCCCAACACCACATCAACTGCACAGAGTACTGAGCTTCTGGCCCCACAGGCTCTGGGTACTGAACTCTTTCTAGTTCACTAACCTCCCTTCTAGAACCTGGTTTTATGGTGCTTGGCCAATCCAAGAAATAATGTCTATAAATAGCAAGTTTTGGTCTACCTTCACACAATGGACTTAACTAGACCTTTCTTAGCTGTGATCCCAAGATAAGAGAAATGGAGAAGTGATGTTGTACAGGCAGACTTTTCGCTACCCATCTAATCATTCTATGCAGAGGGTTATTTCCTCTACATGCGAGCTGACATCCTTAACTCTGGGAGTTAGACATAACTAGAGGGATGTTTAAAAGCACTTTGAATATTAAATAAAACAAAACACAAATAAAAAAACAAAAATGCAATAGCAAAATCTCCACTAGATTTATAATTTACCCTAAATTCCCATATTTACATTATTAGTGAATTTATCTGGCACGAAACAGTTTTGCTTAAGACAGGATTTGTGAATCTTAGTTGCATGGCATCCCTCTTAAGGCCCATTATAAAATCATCTCGTTTTCTCAAAAAATGGTAACTTAAATTTTCCTTAATGTTAAAAACAAATACAAAATAGGACACTTAGCATTGAGATGTGACAGATTTATGTAATTATAACTTCAAAGTGATACATAGTCATAATTTACAAAAGATTTGGAATGACTGAGGTCTGTTAGTGGAACATAGCTTCTGGTATACCAGAGGATTGATGGCATGTAGATCATCTGTTACATGTGGGAATTATTTGAAATTCCACAGGCATTCCTACCAACCCAGTATGATAAACTGTGATTAAAATCTTAGCCTGTGGAACCCACATCTTTGGTAAATTTGCAAATGTTTAATGAGCTTCTATGAGAAATGTATTTCACTTTCCGAGCAACTGTTTAATAAAGGAAGAGTTACATACAACTCAAGAGAAGAAATGCTTCTTTTTTAGTGTCATATAGGATAATCTAAACAAGGACAATTGGAAGACTCCTTCTTCCTGTGATGGTGAAACTGCACTAAACTTGCCCTCTCTTAAAAACAGTTGGAAAACTCAACAAGGTATTTCTAGACATTGATTGACACATGGCACAGGGCTGTGATATGTGAGAGGAGGGAGGTATATGAAAAAAATGTCTCCTTAGGGTGAAGCTCCGTGAAGCAGAGCAAAAAACTAACAGGAAGCTGTGAACTCACCATTTCCAAACAGTTGGGACCTGACTAGTGTGAGAAAGCTCATTATACATCCAGAGTCTGCTAAGGACATACTCAACTGTGCAACAGTATGAGGAATAAATTCACTTCGGAGTAAAGTCTAGTCCAGACCTGACCCAATGTCACTTTTTTACTATCAGAATCCAGCTTTTGATCATGGGGGTGATATGTCCAGTCAAAGGTACTTCTTCAAAAATTTTAAATCAGCCTTTTTTTTTGCAGCTAGGTTTGGTGATGTGATAGAACTAGGCAACTGTAGGTGAAAATCAGTGTGGTTTCTGAAAAAGTTCTTTAAAAGGGGCCAACTCATCTGGCTTATGTCTTTTTCTGTCTTGCTCATCCCCTTCTTGTTCACTAGAGTCCAAAAGTGTTGTGGGATGGAGGGCAGCCATCTTGTAACCATGAAGGAAGAAGCTGAGAATTAAGGCTCCCACTGAGCATGGCTAAGAGGAAACTGACAGGGAGTTTGTGTTCTTGTGAAGATATTGTGGAGGCACTGCAGGTCCTCAAGGTTTCTGGTTAAGAAAATGGTTGAGAAAAATGAAGTCCATAATTTTTAAAGCTATTTTTTAACTAGTTCCTGTTTTTTTAATACTTAAATATTGGGTAAATTCCTCTTCTTTTTGGAGACTTTTCATAGCTACACTCTTTTTTTCCTTTAGATAAAATCTACATTTAAAAAATTCTGAAAAAAAATCTTGTTTGGATTTTTATTGTAATCTCCCTAATTCAGAGAGCTGGAGGCAGTTTAACTTAGGCTGTCGCACCAGACTGCCTGGGTTTGCATCCTGATTATGCCACTTAGTAGTTGTATGTGCTTGGGCAAGTGATTAATCTCTTTGGGTATGTTTGTCATTGGTAAAATGGAGGGTATTATGGCATTGATTTCTTAGGGTTGCCATGAGGATTAAGTAAGCAAATATGTCTAAAGTATTTAGGACAGAATCATGCACATAGCAGTACTTAGTATGTGTTAGCTATTATTATTTTAAATATATACCTTTATAAAGTATTGATTCTGTGATATTGTCTTATTATCCAGAAATAGCTATGGTCTTTATGATATCCAAATATCCTTTGGGAAGACTCTAGAGTTCTAAATATTTTATTAAAAACTTAAGTTTTTCTCTTCTAGACAACCTCAAATCTAGATGCAAATGATTCTGTTTCAATAAAAACATATTTGTTCTTTTCATCCAAAAATCAAATATTTTCTAGAAATAAGAAAGATTGCAATACCTAATGACAGATTAAATAATTCTTTTATCCTGTGTCAATACAATTCAAGATATAATTATATTTTGAGGAAAAGGAGAACATTATAAAATAATCAATAATCGGGTTTTTAGTTTTGTCAGTTTATGATATTTTTAGTGATCTCAGTGTTTATACTTTACAGTGATTTTCTTTTTTTACAGTTATTTTCTTACACTTTGTTAAAGTACAAACTAATATTTTCTTGAAAGAATTGTAATGAAGAAACAAAAAAGAGAATTTCATAAAATTGGTTACATTGGCTGCTTTTATTTCCAATAAACAAATATAATTCCAAATTGAAAAATATATGTACACCAAGGGAAATACTATTAATAAAGAGTATTTCTAAATGTCAACACCATGCAGAATGTGTTGTTTTGGAGATATATTCCAAATCCAAATGTCATAAACACTCAAGTGACCTTTGTGTTCCAAACAGAGACCAAATGGCCAATCTGGCTTGTGTTACCATGGAGACACACTTTGATGGAAGGACCTCTGATGAGGTTGAGCAGCGTGAATGATTAGGGGCAGTGTTGTGATAAATAATAATATGTGTCAGTGTGGTACCCTCTGCCAGAGATTAAGGCTGTGTGTGCTGAGTAGATAGCATTGTATAAGAAAATATCATTATCAACTAATGTGTATAAGTAATGAGTAAATCAGAAATATTTAAAATATCTCTTTGGGGTTCTTAATATACAAACATAGTATGTGAGAAAGGCATCAATTCAATTTTAAGGACAAAAGTTAATCACAAGCAGAATTTATTTTATCGTGCTTCTTAACAAATATCATTTGATGTTCAGCCCAAGCATAGTATAAAGACAAATTTTCTCTTATTGATGGGACCTGGGCACAATTTCAAATTAATTCAACTTCAGTCACAGAAGTTTGTCCCTACTATGTGGAAGGAACTGTTATGTTTAATGGGAATACTAAGATAAGAAAGATACCATGCTAGGTTGTGAATGAGTAACAAGTTCAGAGATAATAAATTCTGCTTTGCTATAACTTTGTCCTAACAGAGATTCAACTTAAGGACCACACATATTCACTGGGGGAGAGTATTGACATTTGGACATGGGAATCAGGGAAGTCTTCAAGGAACAGAAAGTCCTTGAGATAGGCAAAGAAATGTGTAGTGAGAGTCCCAATAGAAGATGCAAGATTTGAGGGAATACAAGCAAAAGATATGTACCCATAACGTTTGTTAAATGAATGTGGCTGGTACACAGAGTATGGAAGGGGACACAGTTAGAAAGACGTGAGATTGGGCCAAAACGGCACACTGAGCATGTATACCTCCCCCCATTCCCCATAACTATGCTATGAAAACATGTTACAAAGAAAAACTCCATAATAACATGGGAAAAAAAGAACTGTCTAAAAAATGCACCAGAAAATTTGAAGATATCAAAGATATTTTCATGTCAAATAGAAATCAATGAAAAATATATGGAATAAAAACTTATTCACTATAAATATGTAACTAACACTATATCTTTAATATTAATAAAGAAAAAATAATACATTTACAAATGTTGATAGATCCACAAGTATAATGGGAAACATTTTTTCTCATGAAATGACAGATTAAAGAGAGGAAAAATTAAATGCGAATATAGAGAATTTGACTAGCACAATTAACAAGCTTAATCTTTTAGATTTAAATAAAATTTTAACACACTATATAAGCATTATTATTTTCAAACATATGCAGAACATTAAACAATAGACTAAATTAGGTCACAAACAAAACTGTAATAAAGTCTTAAGAACATAGAACCTACAGATCAGTCATTGATAAAAATGGAATGCTGTTAATAACAGAAACACAACTGTTGGGGTGAATAGGAAAACAAAATGAAAATTATAAGCTACTGAGGAATGACTGTAAATGAGAACACTATATAGCAACTCTTGAGATAAGTATAAAATCAAAATTCAAGTAAAGAGCAAATTAAAAGTTAGTCTACTTAATCAATTACAGAATAGATAATATTTTGGAAAGCCTAATAAAATAATCATGTCTGATCCCCACATAAAGATAGTTTTGGTAAGAGTTCTCACCATACAAAAATATGAAAACATTCTCAATTAGAGATCATTGATATTAAAACTGATCAAAAATAGATTAAAATTCACTGAAGAGAAAAAATGATAGTTTATTTAAACTATCATGTAACATCACACATAAAATAATAATAAATAAAATAAGCAATATATTTAAAAAATCATACCAAGTTGGATTTATATCAGAAATGAAAAGATGCTATACACTTAATGCAACCCTTATGAAAACCACAGCAGCTTTTTAAATCGAAATTGACAATCTTTCATTTATATGGAAAAATGTCTAGAGTTGCCATAACAACTTTGAAAAAGAGGAATAAAATAAGAAATTTTCTCTTTCTTGATTTTAAAACTTACTTTAAAGCTATAGTTATGAAGAAAGTATGGTACTTGTGTAAGGATAGACTTATAGAACTATAGCGTAATGAAATGGAACTGAGAGTCTGGAAATAAATCCTTACATTTTAGTCAGCTAATGTTCAAGAAAGGTTCCAAGACAACTTTCTAGAGAATATATATAGTCTGTTCAACAAATGGTACTAGGCCAATTGCATACCTACACACAAAAATATGCCACATTTTTGGACTATAAGATGCACTTTCCACCCCAAATTTGGGAGGAATAATGGTTGTTAATGCTGCTGTTGAGTTCTGTTTAGATTTACATTGGTGAAATACTATGTTATTTATGTTATTAAATATTTTACCACATTTTTTTGCTTCAAATTTTTTTCCCTATTTTACTCCTGTGAAACCTAGGTGTGTCTTTATGGTCCAAAAATATGGTAAATTAGATATTCATCTCACCCCTTATATAAAAGTTAACTGAAAAGATTCTAGACTTAAATGAAAGAGCCAACACTATACAATTTTTAGAAATGCAAGTTTTTTTTTGAAAGATTTTATTTATTTATTTTTTAGAGAGGGAAGGAAGGGAGAAAGAGAGAGAGAGAGAAACATCAATGTGCAGTTGCTGGGGGTCATGGCCTGCAACCCAGGCATGTACCCTGACTGGGAACTGAACCTGCAACACTTTGGTTCGCAGCCTGCACTCAATCCACTTAACTATGCCAGCCAGGGCCTAAGGATGGGTTTTTAAAAAACTCTACACAAACAAATTAAAAGGCAAAATATAATCATGCCAAGAGGTGCATAAAATCATTTGCTAAATTTCCATAATTATTCTTAATGAAAAGTCTCAGTAAGTTAGCAATAAAAGGGAACTTCCAACACACACACACACACACACACACACACACACAACACACCCATCTGAAACCCATAACCACTATATATCATCATTGTAATTCAAGTGTGCCTTTCATCACCTCTACAAACCAGTATTTTACTGGAACTCTTTGTCTATCACAAGAAGACAAGAATAAGAAACATAAAAGAAATATAAGAGGGAGGGAAGGGAGGAGAGAGAGAGAGAGAGAGAGAAACAGAGAGAGGGAGAAACAGGGAGATGTATCTGTCATCATTTGCAGATTGTTGGTTGTGTATCTAGAAAATGTAAGTCAACTACAATTATTTAAAAACCTGGCATTAAAAATATATATCAATAATTCCAAATCAGATAATGCAATGGAGCTATTTCATTCACAATATCAGGAAGTAACATAAACTGCCTAGAAGATGAGTAAGAAATATTCAAATCTTCTCTCTCCTTCCCTCCTTCTTTCCCTCCCTCCATTACTTCTTCCTTTTCTCCTTCCCTCCCTCCTCCTTTTTTTCCTTCCTTCACTGACTTGAATACCTTCTATGTACCAGAGACATACACCTCCCACACCTAGGTATATATCTAACAGAAAGCATGTATATGTATGGGAAAAAGCATGTTCAAAATTTTGGGGGGAGCTTTTACAATAATCCAAAAATGAAACAATGATTGTAGAAAGAACAAACAAATCATGATACACTCAAACAATGGAATTATCAGCAATGAAAATGAGTGAAGTACTGCTGCTACATGCGGGAACAATAATTAATCTCTCAAGAATAAAATTGAGCAAAAAATCCACACACAAAACAATGCAACTTTTATGACTCCATTTCATAAGGTCCAACTAATTGATAGTAACAGAATTCAGGAGAGTGGTTCCCCTTGGGTTGAGGAAACTACTGGAAAAGGACATAAAGGAGGTTTCTGGGGGTGTTCATGGTGTTCTGTTTTTTGATCTGGTGGCAGTTAGATTGTTTTTTCCCCAAACTTGGTGAAAATTCCTTGAGTTGTACACTTAATGGTTTTTGCATTTTTATGTATATTATTTTATACATCGATAAAGAGTTACTTTTAGAAGTGAATGGGTATTAAAGAAGTGAAGCTACTGGTTTAGTTCATATAATTTTTCAAGTAATTTAACAGCAACAGAAAGGAGAAAAGATCCATGAACTGAATTAAGAACTTTTGTACATGGGCAATTGTAAAAGTTAGAATTATTGTAACAAAGGTTTATAACTCCACCTTTTGTTTTCTATATGACTTAAGAGATTAATACATTTGCAAAATCTCTTCTTTCAAAAGCTGATAATTTTATAGCAATGGTTTATAAAGCCACAATTTGTTCTCTACATAATTTAAGAGACTAACGCATTAAAAAATTATTAGTTTAGCCCTAACTGGTGTGGCTCAGTAGGTTGGGCATCGTTCTGCAAACTGAAAGGTTGCTGGTTCAATTCCCAGTCAGGGCACATGCCTGGGTTGTGGGTTTGGTCCCCAGTTGAAAGTATGTGAGAGGTGACTAATCAATGTTTCTTTCACACATTGATGTTTCCCTCTCTCTCTCCCTCCCCACCTCTCTCTAAAAAAATAAATACATAAATAAAATATTTAAAAAATTATTAGTTTGTTTTTGGACACACAATATATATAGATGTAATTTTGTGACATCAACTGAAAAGGGTAGTAATGGAGCTGTTGAAGGAGCAGAATTCATATATATTATTGAAGTTAAGATAGTATAAAAGTTAGGGTGTTAGGATATCAAATGTAATCCCCATGGTAATCACAAAGAAAATAGCTAAAGAATATACACAAAAATAATATTATTTTTTTAAAAAAAAGGGGTTGAGGAGAAAGCCATTTTGTTTAAGCAGAGAAAAGACCAGAGCCAATTTATAGACAAAGGTATAAAAAAGTTCAAGGTTGTCTGGAGCTAGCTGGAGAGAAGGGATCAGGAAGACAGAGGAATGATTCTTGGAAAAGGTAAGCAAAGGATATAGAAAAGTTGGAGGTTCAGGAAGACTTTGAGATGCAGATTTTATATTAAAGAACTCCAATCTTCTTACCCAGGTTGGAGGCTAAGGGTATTGGTACAGCTGTTTCTACCTTGTAGATGAAAAAAAGGAAATACTGAAGATGGGATAATTCTGGATACAGTTACTGCTCCTAAATGACTACTTGCCTCTTTTAAATAAAAACCAGTTTTGAAACATGTTTAAAATAACTACACTCATATTTTAAATAAAACTTAGGAAGGGAACATTGTGTGACTTTTATTATATAAGGAAGGCCTGAACAATTGTTTTTTTATGTAAGTTTTACCAGTAAAAATAATGGATAGATTTTATATCAAAAAGTATCCAACAGTGGAAGCTTGAATATTTAATGAACACTCGGGAGTTTCTCACTTCTAGGAGCCAAATTGTGGAGGAGTTGCAATGCCTGTTGGAAGTCAGAGCATCTGGCCAGCTAAGTGTCTTGGAAGGGAGCTGCCTGGCAGCACCAGCAGCTCAGCAGCAGCAGCTCAGCACCAGTAGGGTCCCCACTGTTTGCAGTGGCCTTACCTAGTGCTGTGCCCTGGCGCCCAGATCTGATGGCAGAGATGGCAACCACTGCAGCTAGCATGGCTGTGGACTCTACTATCTCACATACACTGGGCCATGTCATCCTGGGGGCTTCAGTGGAGGAATGCGTGCTGAGCTTTCAACACCTGACATCCTGACCAGAAGCCAAAGGATTCCCACCAGCATACCAGCGGAAGTTTGGGCTTGGCCGCCATGAAATGAAAGGTTTTGGAGGGGGCCCAGACCTGTAGTAAGGGTTTTGCTTCCGTAAGGGTTTCAATGAGGTGCTAAAGCAGAGCAGGTCTGTAAATGGATTAAGTGAATCAATAAGATTAAATTGAATAAATAGAAAATGGGTTTTTAGCGTAAAAACTGTAGTTGATGGTAAAAGAATAAAGTGTAAAACAACCAATTAAACCTCTCCTCCATACTGGCAACTTCTTTGCTTCAGAATCACCATGGCAGAGGATGTTCTTGCTGTGAAGGAGTTAGTGGAGATGGTGTGGAGTTGGGGCTGGGTAAATGTTTGTGTAGCCTCCTTATATGAGCTGAGCTGCAGTGATGTAAATTGTGAATTAATGAGAATAAAGTGAGTTCCTTTGAAAACAAACAAAGTAAGTTGCAAGATTGACTAGAATAGAATCTCCTATGCAAGATAAATGATCAGTTATTTTCCTATTTGAAGTAAAAAGAGAAGTAGAAACTCCCATAGAAATAGCTAGACCACATAGGAAACCACAATTTATTTGATGTAATTTATCCCCAAAACATTCATCTTCTCTTTTACAACCATCTTAATTTTGTTCTTGGTTAATATTGTGTTAGTTGTTCTCCTTAATATTGTTTTTTTTTTTGACTTGGCTCACCCCAAATCCTAACCTCCATACTGTGTCTCTGTACTCAGTGCAGTGTCTGGGAATGTGAGGAGCCTGTTGAGCTCTCACTCCCTTTGGTCCAAGTTGAAGAATGATTTTCATTTTCTATTGCCCCAGTGCACTTGTTTCCACCTGGCTGCTGACCTGGCCCTTCTTCTGGTCTGTTCAGGACTTAACCCCTTTCTCCCTCCCTTAATATTGTATCTTCTTTCTCCAAAGTTCTTCCTCTTGTTCCTTGTATCATACAGTTTGTCTATTTCCTTTGCTCAAAATAACTAAGGTTTGCATGCAATTTCTGCTAGTCTTTAGGGTTAAAAGGACAAAGGAACAAAACATCCAGGAAGTGTAGGGAGAGAAGATGGAGAGGAGAAAGGGAGTCAGGAGAACTCAGAACAAGGTCTAAGGAGTTTGCCCATAGAGTGGGAGTGATTCTAGTTCCTTGGCAAAATTAAGAAGATTGGCAAACCAGAAAAAGAGAATGGGTTGCCCTCTGAAATAGCTCCCTTTAATCTTGTTTAATGTACATACATGATGCAAAATTATACAAGTTCTCAAAAAATAAAAGCTTGAAAAATTTAGCTATAAAAACTTAACTAACTAAATCTGAAATGCACAAAATTATATTTTACAGTGAAACCCAAGGGAGTTCCCATTAGTGGTTGTATTTTAATCAGTTTTGAATACTGTCTCTGGTTCAAACAGAAGGTCATAATAGGATGGTTCTGGAAATTAATACTTTGAACAGAGCCATTTATTTCTCTAAAGGAAGGGTGATGACAGCAATTCTTCTTTCCTCAGAATGATTTGAAGATTCAGGACAAAAACTACAAAAAGACTGTGTCACCCATTGTCCAATACAATCTGTGCAGGCTCCAGGACATTAGTGAAAATATAAAAGATGGTAGCAAAGAGTATCAAGTTTCAAGCCATGACTCAATAAAAATTAGATGTAGGTAATCAAAGATCTCATAGAATTGCTTATTTTCCTTTGTATTCGCTCTGCAGACAAGAGTGGCCTGATTGTCATTAGAGTAGCTGATATTTCAGTAATCATTTTCTAGAATAATACATAACTTTTTTTAAGGTACATCTTATAGCAGACACTTATAATAGAAACTTCTTATCCTATATACATATTGTTTTTTATTGGTTCTGGTGCATATTCCAATTGGTTAAAATAACATGTTGAACTTAAGTGGTTATTTTGAAAATGCCAGTTTATAATAATTGAATTTAACCAGGCATATAGATTTTGGGGCAGAAACTAAAATAGCATATGACCTGGAAAATGTCCCTAAAACTGACTATTTCTTTAGTTTATTATACTGTTGAAAAGACTAATTAATGAAAAAATAAACCTTAGAGTCTATCCAAGCGACACAAGCATTTTAACTATATTGTCTATTCTACTCTAAAGTTTTATTTTCTTTTTATCTGAGAAGAAGAGACCTACTAAGAAGGGCTCCTGGTAGGTAACTGGGCTCAAATTAAAAACAGAACAAAGCAAAACAAACAACAAACAATAAAACCCAAAAGACAAACACAAAGAAAAAAAACAGAATTTAGAGCTGTTTCTACACAGTAGCACCTCATGCAAACTGCACTTCAAGGACAAGCCTGGACTGAAATATCTGCTTCTGCCCTGAACTGCCTGCCTGCACCACGTTTCTGCAACCCGAGCCAGCCCTCATAAAGGAGTTGGAAAAGACAAAGTTAACATTTTCTTGAGATATTCCAGGCACTTTTCATAAGACATAGAACTTTCCCTTGGTCCTTGAGATGTGTATTGATGTCCCATCTTCAAGTTGAGGAATATAAGTCTCAGAATAATGTGGTAGCTGGGTCTGAATCTAGATTTATTTGACTCCAAAATCTGTGCTCTTTCATTTGTCCTATACGTTCTTCCTAAAAGAGAGAAGGTTGAAGCTATTGACTAAAAAAATGTTTGGAAATTATAAAATGCATTTCAACCCTGTACCTATTCCTGTTACTCTTATCAAAGATTAAAACAATCACAAAAACAGCTCAAAACATACCAAAACTTCAGATGTATTATCCTCACATTGGGGATCTGAATAACAAAATTCTATGACATATTTAATGGTACTTGACTTGCTATATGAGTAGAAATTCTACTGGGAGCGAACTCTTGCCTTGGTTGATTTATAAATCTCTGTGAATTTAGGCTCATGGGTACATATGGGAAGTTGGTTATGGTACTCATGCCTGGAGGCTTTTCTACCCTAAAGCAACTACCACACTTCGTAGTTCCCTTTTGACTGTGGAGTTTGAGCCAATTAAAAACATAATTTTATCTGGACAGATAGGTGTGGTTAGTTATAAAATATTGCCAGCTGTTAGTACTTTATCCCAAATTAGATTACCAGATTAACACACAGGTCAATTACCAGGTCTCTCCCGGGAAGTGAAAGCCAGGATTTACTGGTTTTGAGAAAAGAGGCGACAATAACTAAAGAACACTGAGCAAGTTTGGGTAGAGTTCTGCACTGAAAGCAAATACCAGTGAGAAAAGAGACTCCATAAAACTCCAAGATGCCTTTCAATTCTGAATTTTATAGTAAAATAATGTTACATACAGGCAAGCTTAGATTTTTTAAGTCATTTTGCCCTGGACTGACTGACTGACTTTGAATAAAAGGGAACTCAATTAATACAGATTTTTAAAATTTCAAATATGGAAAAATAGACAAAGACTCTCACCAAAATGTTTGGACAGTATCCCTTTTTAGGGCCCCCGTAGTGGCCAATTATGTCATTACTGTACTTGAATTTGACACGCCCTCTAGTGCATTCCTCTGGAAATACAGCGGCTAGCTCTTTGTTTATGTAAATATTTTTCTCTTTTAAGAAGAGAATTTCCAGAGCAGTTTCTGCTTAAAAATCTCAGTATATGCTGCATACCGAGCTCATACTATTGTCTTTCTCCAGAACTCATACAAATTCACTATTTCACCTTATGAATTATATCTTACCTAGTCTCATAAATGGCTCATAAATGGCTTACAAGGATGCATAAAATATGACAAAATTGGATATGTTAAACTGTATTGAATGATTTTTTAAAAAGTGAGGCAAAATGACCAAGAAATTAGATTACAATATATAGAATGACAACTGACCTTCCTTTCATCGATGGGCTGTATAGTTAGCCCTTCATGCACATATTAATCAGGATACAGTAGGTTACCTATAGCAAAAACTGTTCCAAAATCTCAGGAGCTGATAACAACTATAATTTCTCTTTCAGGTTGCAGACCCACTGCAGGAGCTGGAGTTCTGCTCCCCACGCTTCCCTCTAATGTCTATGCTAATGGGGAGCCACTGTCACTCATGCTGTCAGTCACTGTGCAGAGGGAAAGAAAGCTTTGAAGGATCTTATACTAGCAATTAAGTGCTTTGGTCCCGTTGTTTCTATGCTCTCTCACTGGCTAGAACTGGTCGCATGACTCCAACTGCAAGAGAGCTGGAACTTCTAGCCTTCCATGTGGAAGAGGCGGAGCAGGATATTGGTCAGCCCCGCAAAGCCCACTACAGTGTTCTAGAACCAGGAAAAAGGAAACAAAGACAGATCTGATTCATACAGTACATGAGATAAAAATGAATATAACAGCTCAAGAAAATTACAACTATTTTTATCTAATTTATTGGGGTAACATTGGTTAGTAAAAGTATACAAGTTCGGGTGTACAGTTCCATAATACATCATCTGTTTATTGTATTGTGTGCTTACCAACCCAAGTCAAGTGTCCTTTTATCACCATGTATATCCTCACCCCCTTACAACTATTTTTTTCTAAGATCAGACAGGAGTTTTTCCTGGATTCCTCATAAAAAGGACCATGGATAGTATAGATGATGTCATCTTTACGATGGAATCAGGGCCTTTTTTAAATAAAGCTTTGTATGCGTTTATGACATCACAACATTCCACAATTTTTTAAAAGAAATTCGAGGGGTCAAATTACTATGGTGTAGGTATCCACCTTTCTGCCAAACTCTGGATTCAGGGACATATTTAAACATTCCAACTGCAGTGAGCCTAGGCTGTGCTCTCTGGGAGGTTTTGAAACCTTAACAACTGTCATAGAAGAGTCCCTTAAAATCCAGATATGGAAACTAAGATCCAGCAAGGGCTCTTGCCTGACTGGAAGTTTGTGCCGCTGTCCTGAGGTGAGCTGAAGGAGAAGAACCTGACGTTCGGGCAGACTTCCTCCTCAGACAGGTCTGACTCTCCCCCAGGGTGTGGAGCAGTGGTCAGTCAGTAGGCTCCCCACATTTCTATTTCATTGCCTGGGGAAAAATGCAGCCCAAAGGTTTTTTTTTCTTTTTATTGAGATAAATTGACATATAACATTATTCTCAGGTATACAACATAATGATATTTGTATATATTGGGAAATGACCACCACAAGTCTAGTTAACATCAGTCACTATTGACTGCTGCAAATATTTCTTTTCTTGTGATAAGAACTACTCTATTAGTAACTTTCAAATATGAAATGCAGTATTATTAACTTAGTCACCACGCTGTAATTACATTATCATGGCTTATTTAATAACTATAAGTTTGTAGCTTTTGACACCTTCAACCATTTTTCCCACTGCCAGCCCCACTTTTAGCAACCACCTATCTATTCTCTGTATGTATGAGTTTGGGTTGTTACTTTCTTTTAGATTCTACACACAAATGAGACTATACAGTATTGGATTCTCTGTCTGATTTATTTCACTTAGCATAATACCCTGAGGGTCCATCCATAGTTCTGAATGACAATATTTTCTTCATTTTTGTGACTGAATAATATTCCGTTGTATATGCATACTGTGCCAGGTGCATTGGGAGATCTATTCATTGGCCTTTTATCTGCATCATAGGGAATCAGAACTGTCTGAGGGGGATGTTGGCTCAACTATCAGGTGCCTCTGCTCACTCTCAGTGAGAGGCACGTGGCAATGGCTTAGCCACGGCAGTTACAAGCTTTCTGAACAGGAAAGCATAGTTGTGCTGAACTCCCCTCTATTTTTAAAATTTATTTTCTAGCAACTGGTCACCTATGAATTTTGGAAGTGCTTGTTGTACCAAAAGTGGAAAGGCAAACTTCCCTACATGTGTGAACCCTCTCTCAGAGGTCAGGGATGCTTGGTTTACCATTTTCATCATCATGACAGGCTGTTCAAAAGAACAGCCTTTGTCTGTAATTCACTGGTTCTCTTTAAAGAGGTCATTTCAAATGTTGTGGAGCATAAGCCTTCTTTTGAGAGAGAAAACAGTTCTGATAATCTTCCCTAATAGTCATGTTTTGATTACCAGTGATTTAGAAAATGCATCATGATAAAAAAAGCAACTACTACAATTTTAGTCACACCTTTACATGCATTTATATTATTCAACTAGTAATCACAATGTTGTCTATATGAAGTGATGTATATTGGTACATATGTATACAGAATTTATTTTTAGTCTATAAACAAAGTTTGGCTTCATAGATACTTTACAGTAGCTCCAAGGCACTAACAAGTTTACTACAATAAGTTCAATATAACTGTTCTCTATTCTTTTAAACTGTCCAAGGCTATTGACCTTCCTCCTCATGTCCCTAACCTTCCCTTCACCTCACTGGAACCCTGTAAGATTAGCCCTAAACAAAATCTGAAGTACCAGATAGAACTTATTTTGAAACATCACATACATGCTCACGGGTGAAATATACTGGTGGCCCAGAGAGGGAGTCATTGTGGAGATGGCCTCTTCGATCCGCCAGCCCTCTCTCAAAATAACCTCTTAGGATTTATTCCACTTTTCATTAGAACCACTTTAGTTTGTGTGCAGTGGTATTTACTTGTGGTTTTAATTCGCATTTTCCTAATGACTAATGATATTGAATATTCATTATGTGCTTTGTTGCCATTTGTAAAACTTTTTGTGAAATACCTGTTAACATATTTTGCCTCCTCCTTTGTAAAATCAAGTTGTTTTCTTATCAGTTGAATTGTAAGAGTTTTTTTAATATATCATAATAATGTAGCTTTTTAAAATTCTTTCAAGATTTTCTCTTTTCTTTGGCTTTTGACAGTTTGACAATGATGTTATTTAGGTGCAATTTTCTTTTGCATTTGTGTTTATCATATTTCAGCTTCTCTGAGCTTCTTTAATCTGTGAGTTTTTTTTTTTAAATCAGTATTGGAAAATGTTTGGCTATTTTCTCTTAGGATATTTTTCCTTTTTCATTTTCTTTCTCCTCTCCTGGAACTCCAACTGCATATATGTAGAAATTTTACATATGCCCCACATATTTCTTATTTCAATGTTCTTTTTCTCTGTGCTCCATTTTATTTATTCTTACTTGAGTTATCTTCCTCTTCATAAGTTTCAGTTGCTGAGTGTATCTGAACCACTTTTATCCATTTGATTCATTAAAAAAAATGATTAAGAGAGTCTGGTAAAATTCTCCAATCTTTCCTGTATTTTCACTTATTTTCTTAAACTTTTTATAAATAAACTTTTAAATTTTGCAATAGTTTTAGATTTACAATGAAGTCAGAAAGATGTTAGAGTGTTTCCCTGTACTCCACGCCTAGTTTCCGCAATTGTTAAGGTCTTACATTACTGTGATGCCTTGGTCCTCAACTTGCAGCCTTTTCTCTGCACTCCCTATTACTGTGATTTCTGCTTATCTCTGATTCTACTCTACCTTTAGTAAGGAATAGTCCTCAAAATACACTATAAATGCCACAGTTGAAATTCTACATTATGCATATATTACAGATGAAAATAGACTTGCTTGAGAATTAAGGGCTAGTCAGTGGCAATGAATGGATAGAACCTAACAAGCACTTATTACCAATTGATACACATTATAGATTCCAAGTTCAAACTTCTGCTAAACTTCTGTAAAGCTTCTGCTAAAACTGAAATTTAGTAAGAGAGAATTCAAAATTACTGCTCAGTTTCATTACTAATTCTCTTACTTGACATATCTATTATCATAATTATTACTATTTAAGTCAAAGCCACATTTATGTACTTGCTGGTTTCTTAGATGCTGGAGGAGGAAGACTGATCTCAAAAGTTTCTATTAAAAATCTGCAAAAATTATCAATTGTTGAGAAAATAGAAAAGGAGAGCAAAGGTATAAATAGATTGTGGAAAAATATATATATATACATATAATTCCAATTATGATTTTCAAATGCTGTTACTACCACTTAGACTTCCAATATTTCATATGATGTGGAACAAAGCAAAATGAGACAAAACAAGACAGTGTATATAAAATACCATAACTGGCAAATAGTGTTACCATCCCAATTCAGAAGGCAACAAAAATCTTGTTTAAAAGTGAAAAAAAGTTTGAATCTAGGATAAGGGCTGAGGAAAAAATGAAATCACCCTAATTTGAAAAGACAAAAATGAAGTTAAAAATAAGTGAATCTATATATACAATTAATTATCAGCAATAATCATATACATTTTCACATAAACTGCTTCAGCTTCTCTGTAGAAAAAAAACAAGCTATAAACTAAAGCATTCAATCAGTGCATCACATGCTAACTTATAAAATGAGTTAAATTTTCAACTGTGTCCTATGCCATCTACACTATTATTTCTGAAATCGTTTCCATTTTTCATCTCTTTTCGAGTGTTGCAGTATTTCTAAATGCTTACCGAAAATTTCTCCTTGGTTATCAAAGCTAAATTCACCATCACCTTCCACCGCTGATCCACCAACTTGTACACTTCCCACTCATCATCCCATGATCATTTTCTGCATTACTAAGGCTTAATTTTTGAGTCATTGTTGACTCATCCTTCTTATCTTCTGATTTTATTTAGTCACCATGAAATCCTATGTAATTGTTTTGCAGAATGTCTCTGGATTCCATTCATTTTCTCCTATTTTCATATTCTTACCGCCTGTCCTTGTGTAACTCAGATACCCTTTGTGTACTTTGAGTTCCTGTGCTACATCAATTTAGAGGAAAAGCAGTGTGACTAAAAAATAAAATTGATGACAGTTCAAGTCTTTACTTATTCTCTCAAGAAATGCATAGAGTAATAGTTAAGAGGGAGGATCTGAAGGCAGACAGCCTGGGTTAAAAGCAGGCTCTCTCAGTTCCTACTAGCCCCTTCATCTGGCTCAGTTACTTCATCTGAGAAATGATAAAGGGGGATAATAAGTGATAAAAGGAGGTAGTACCTACATCAGAGAATTATTGTGAGACTAAGAAGACTCAACACATGTAAAGCATTTACAACAATGTCTGGTACATAGTAGATTATTATGCTTTATTATTGATTTTACTGTTATTGAAATCCTTATTAGTCTTTGTTACTATCAAAGAGGATAGCAGTTGTTTTCTCTAAAATATCTCTTATTCCACTCTCAACTATTTGACTCAAATCCTTTCACAGAAACTAGCCCACCTTGCTCATAATATCTCTGGCCATTCTTTCAACTTGCTGGACACTTTTCTCGTCTTGTTCCACTATAAAGTCCCCTAGCTCATCTCCAATCGTTTTAGATTTTTCAAACTTTCTACCAAGGAAAGAATGGTGAAAGCAGTCTACCAGGTGCAGTTAATGAGAGGTCTCCTCATTATAGAAAACTTAAAATCAATAACCAAACTAATGAAAAGTCAGCTTGATTTTTATTTTTGCCATGTGCTGGCAATTCTTAAAATATCAGTGATAAACTACTTCTCTCTTTCTCCCAATCTTTTATTAATCTAGTTGATATGGCAACTTTGAACTTTAATAACATACACACATATATATATAAATACATATACACATAACACATATATGCATATATGTTATGTATTATCAACAAAAGGCCACTGTCACCAATCCGATGCCAACAGGAGTTCCCAATCTGAGAGGAGTGCAGTAAAAGGAGAGACTCTATTTAGGTGAACCACTTGCAAAATGAGGAAACGCAGCCTCCGGAGAAAACTGAAGGCCTACTACCCACAGACAAAGGGGGGCCAGCTTAGTAGAGAAAGTGCCTGCCCTAGACCTTGACTGCTCTATTTTTATATAAATGAGGAATCAAATTGTATAAATGAGAATCAAATTGTATAATTTGATTGGTCCAAATAACACTGTCTTGATTGGTCAGAGTCTTGATAGGTTTTATGAAGTGCTTTAATTGGTCAGTAAACATGCAAATGAAGATATAGCTGCAGAGCTCTGATTGGATAGGGCAGGTCTCAGCCCATTGGGCAAAATGCAATTCCAGGAACTCCTTCATAAGGAATGATTCAGAGAGCAGGGGCTTGGCAGTCCAGTCTGTGGCTTTTCCCTGCATGTGTGAGAGGGCCCCTGTAAACATCTGGCTGCTAGACTCTGATTATAAATTTGGGCTCAATTTACCACAAGGAGTCCTTTTTGATGGATATATTCCTTCTTGGTGTCAACAGCATATAAACCTTTATATGACCCTGGCTGGTGTAGCTCAGTGGATTGAGTGCCAGCCTGTGAACTAAAGGGTTGCTGGATCAATTCCCAGTCAGGGCACATGCCTGAGTTGTGGGCCAGGTCCCTGGCAGGGGGCTCATGAGAGACAGCCACACATTCATGTTTCTCTCCTCTCTTTCTTCCTGTCTTCCTCTCTCTCTAAAAATAAATAAATAAAATCTTTTTAAAAATTTTATATGACTGTGTTTTTATTTCATATTTCTACTCAACATTGGGTTCTACCTACAAATAAATTCTGAGAACTCTCAGCTACATAGTTCACTTCTCCTAACACGTGGACTAAAAGATATGTGTTCTTTTTGAGAATATGTTCATGAGAGTTCAATCATTCCAGCCACATTGGACACAATTTCTACCTCCAAATCTACGGTATTGCATATTCCTGCACTTAACAGTAAAATTTTTTTTAAAAAAGGTAGCACAGTGACTATAAAGATGTAGAAACTGAACTTGAGTTATTTCCATTCTGGCATTTTACATAACTAGCTGAAGTTTTAATTTGTGTTTAAATTTAAAACAATGAAATAGAACATGACCTGCAATGTATGAGGCCTGTCTGGAAAAAGTCCAGCCGTTGTGAATATAACAAGAATAGTTTGTGCAACTTTGATGTACCCTGGCAGCCAAGGAGAGTGGATTGGAATGCACATACATGAACAATGAGAATTTCACTGTACTAGTCAGTGAGGGCAGTAGACACTGTTGAGTGAGCATGTGTACTCCGTGGCTGTCACATTCAAAATGACTGAGTGAGTAGAGCAACAAATCTACTTCAAATTTTGAGTTAAGCTTGAACATTCCTCCATGGGAACTGTTCAGATGATTCAGAAGGCCACAGCTATGTGCAACTGGTGATTGTCAGCTTCATCGCTACGATGTGCCTATGTATGAATCATGTCTTAAACAGAGTGTTTTGGTGAAACATCAAACCACCCAGGTGACTCAGCCCTGCTGTAGCCCAGATTTGGTGTCCTGTGACTTCTGGCTTTGAAATGAAAAGATTTGAGACTGTTGATGAGGTTCAGGAAAACAACAGGGCAGCTGATGGTGATTGGGAGAACTGTGTGAGGTCCCAAGGTGCCTACTTTGAAGGGGACTGAGGTGTCTTTGTCCTATGTACAATGTTTCTTGTATCTTGTTTCTTCTTCACTAAATATCTCTATTTTTCATATTACATGGCTGGATACCTTCTGGATAGACTTCATATATTTTACTGTATTTGAATAGCACTTTAAAATAGAAATTTATTCATTTTTAATTGTTATTGGTTTAAATCTAAGGAAGTGTCAAGATAATAATGAGTAATACTAATTACTACTACACGATTATTAGTGAAAACAATTTTGTCTTATGGATCAGGAGCTGTTAAAACTGATTTTGCTTTAATGTCAAATATTCTTCTTAGAGTAGCCTTCTCCCTGTATCTCAGATCTTTTGCATCCCAAGAAGGATGCTGACTTGGCATCCTTCTTGGAACAAGGTTGTGAAAGCTGGGAAAACCCGTACACATGAATAATTCCTCTCCCATTCTTGAATTATTTCATCAGCCTCCTAGATAATTTTCCATGCCATACTCTGACCCTCCCTGGTAGACTTTACTTTCGAGCCTTAACTTTTTTGCTCAAGCCCAGGTAAGTCCATCAAATCTAAACTACGCCTGAGCCTCAAAGTCTCCCATAGTTTCACTGTCCCCTCCTCACCATTCAGGTGTGCCTCTTCTATTCCCCAGCTGGCAACTCTCATTCTCCCTCAGGCAGGTCTGCTCTATGTTGATGAGTCACTTCCACTGTTTTCACTTGCTACTTATCTCCTGGAACACCTTCCTCTCCATTTCTTCACTTTACAGGCCTTCCAAAATTTAGCGTAAGACTTAGCCTCTTTTCAAGGTCTTTCTGACCATTGCCACCCTCACAGACTGGGCTGTGCTCTTGGGTCCTATAGCAATACACAGCCCACAGTATGCAATTTAGCACATCCCAATCACTGTTTAGGTTATTGTGTATGTTCTCTGTATTTAAGTTTTTGTTATTTCATGTAAAGGGCAGGAATCATAACTTATCATCTATGATTCTGACATGGTCTAAGCATACAAACAATAGTAATCATATTGTTTGGATTATTCTGGCTCAAGAGGAGAATGTAAATATCTGTTGGGTGAAGAGGAAGCTAGTAGAAAAGTTGTGAATTCACCACAATGCTTAACCCAGGTGATCTTTAAGTCTCTTCTCCAGTCTTTTCAGTGCTGCAAAACTCCATCTGACCTGACCCTGCCCTCCACATTTGCAGTTGAGAGAAGGCTTTGTCTGTGGCTTTATCTCTAAAACTTGAATCCTCTCAAATGGTGTTTCTGTTGCTGTATCATTCACTACAGAAACAAGAAATCTGATTTTACCATTAAAGAAAAAAGTCACTACCAGAACCCAAGCCACTTGAAGGAGAATTTTCCATGTATTAACCTCACATAGATTTTAATTTTTGACTTCATCTCAGTCATTCAATACGTATTTTAGTTTAGTCAAGTTTGGGCCATGTCTTTATTTCTATCTTTTGTTTTTCTTGCATATCTAATTTCATTTTTCAACTCCTCTTTTTGTATGCCTGCACCATATCACTAAGATTATTCATTTTCTTAATTACGGTTTCTGTTGCATCAAATCTTTCTTCTTACAGATACTCTGTAGCCCTCAGACTTTCTATCCCCATGGGACCGGTTGTTCTCTGGGCCTGGAACAGTCATGAGTGTGTCCTTTAGTTTTAAAAATCATCTAAATCATTTTGTTAAGTATTATCTAATGTATTTTTTAAAAGTAATGTACTTGTAATGACAATTTTAAAAAATAGCGTTCTGCACTGTCTCTTCCCAATCTCATTCTATGGCCCAGAAGCGACTCTATCATTTTGGCTGTCTCTTTTGACTGTTCCCACAATATTCTGAACACCTTCTTGATTTATCCACTTTGGGCATTATCTTTTTTTTTCCTGCACAAATGGATGAGAATGTACTTCTTTTTTTTTTTTTTTCCATATTTTTTTTATTTTTTTGAAGATTTTATTTATTTATTTTTAGAGAGGGAAGGGAGGGAGAAAGAGAGAGAAACAGACAGAAACATCAATGTGCGGTTGCTGGGGGTCGTGGCCTGCAACCTAGGCATGTGCCCTGACTGGGAATCGAACCTGTGATGCCTGGTTCACAGCCCGCGCTCAATCCACTGAGCTACGCCAGCCAGGAGAATGTACTTCTTAAAGTACTTATTAACTTCTTCCACTCCTCATTAAACCAATATAGTTTTATTTCTATTTTGACTTTATTCTAGCTTTTATATGATTTTAACAGTGACAATGCAGTTCACTGCCAAACCAAGTCTTGCATTCTTTCTTGTGCAACTTTGTTTTTTTCCAGCACTTATTATAATTTTATTTTTCTTACTTGTGTTACTTTACATTCCAACCTCAAGCCCAATCTTTCTCCCCATAGATTATTCATATAGTGACACACAGTACAGTGTAAGAACATGGGCTCTGGAGTCCAGCCACCCAGCCCAAATTCTGGCTCTAGAACTTCCTAGCTGTGTGGCCTTGAGCAAGTTACTCAACAAATCTATGCCTTTATTTTCTTACCTGTAAAATGAGGTGAATAGTATTACCTATATCACAGGTTGCTATGAGGACTAAAAACATTTACCTAAAAAGAATTTGGAATAGTGTTTTGTACATACTAGTATAATTTCAGGTATATTGTTCTAACGCCCCCCCCCATTCATCTCTCCTTTCCCCTCCAAGTAAAATTCCCTTCCAGGGGTCTATCCTGCTTTAATGTAAACATGTTGCTCTCCAGGCCTTATGTAGCTCCGTCACCTTGAGTCTTCTCCTGACTTCTCTCCTCGGTTGGACTCACAGTTTCATGTTCTCATATTCTTCTAACTTGTAGGGTTGAGGTTGAAAGCTCTGGTGCTGCTCCTTCTGTCTCTCACTTTCTCTCTCCTGCCCCCTCCCTCCATCCTGTCTCCATTTCTCTTGGTCCCTGTTTTCCCTTTGTAAGGTTTTGATATCTTTACTCCTAGTGTGGAAAAATTTTATAATTGCACATCTAGGGCTGAACATCCTTTCATTACTGTACTGGACACTCTTCTTTGATGATTTCCTCTTACTTTTTCTCCTCTCTTTGGCACACCTAGTAGTGAAATGTTAGGCTTCTTAGATTGAGCATCTTTTATTTTCATCATACATAATCCATCTTGTCTTTTTTTTGTCTTGTCTAAACTTGATCTTTCATTAGAAAAATTGTCTAACATTCTGATCTTATATGGTTACCATATCACCTCAGAAATTTCTGAGCATCATCAAATAGAGATTTGTAAAGTTCTAATCCGTCTCTTTGTGTCCTCATGGTCATTTCTTTTCTCTTTCCCTGCTTCTTTAGTATTTATTTCCCCTCTTATGTTGAAAGATCTTCTAAAGTATATGGTGATATTAAAGAACGAGGCATTGAAAAACTAATTGAGAATTCTGCATGTTACTGACGGTGAAGTATCTTGCTGACTGATGAGGATCATTTTAGCTGGATGGTCACATGAGCTAGGGATGCCCAGAAGCCTCTGATCTCTGGCCTGGAGGCAGACACTTAGTTGCCTGAGTTCTATTCACAGTGGTGGGAATAAACTCTTCTACCTCCAGGTTTTCAGTTGTTCTCTTGTTTCCAGACCTTTGTTTTGCTCACCTCCTTTACCACCCCAGAAGCCTTTAATGCCTTAACCTCTTCAGGGAGGGCAGAGTTCTCTGGCTTCATTAGTTTCCACATACCCCTTTTTTGCTCTAGTCACATATAAGCAGGTCAAGGAGTTTAAGGAAGGTTGGTGTTAGTTCTTTACACTTTTGGTAGAGTTCATCGGTGAAACCATCTGATCCTAGAGTTTTCTTTGTTGGGAGATTTTCAATTACTGATTCAATCTCCTTGCTAGTTATAAATCTTTTCAGATTTTGTATCCCTTCATGATTTAATTTTGGCAGTCTTTGTGATTCTAGAAATTTATCCATTTTATCAAGTTTAGCTCTATGTAAGAATTTTAAACCTTATAGTTTTTTAACACAAAATAAATTAATCATAAAAAGCAATTTTCTTTAGAGAGGTGAAGTAAAACATTTTTTAAAGATTTTATTTATTTATTTTTAGAGAGGGAAAGGAGGGAGAAAGAGAGAGAAACATCAATGTGCAGTTGCTGGGGGTCATGGCCTGCAACCCAGGTATGTACCCTGACTAGGAATCGAACCTGCGATACTTTGGTTTGCAGCCCATGCTCAGTCCACTGAGCTACGCCAGCCAGGGCTGTGAAGTAAAAATTTTTATAATATCCATGCTGACAAGGAACTAAGAACACAGGTACTGTCTTGCACTGTTGTTAGTAGTATTAGTACAACTGAGAGAATATTGCCTATAAAATATAAAATGCTCATAATCATTGATCCACCCAGTAGAAACTATTCTACAAAATATACTAGACAACTGTGCATTGCTACATGTACAGTAATGCAATTTTCCACTTGGTTTCTAAAGGCTAAAAATTAGAAAAAATCTAAATGCCATCATCAGGAAAAACGCTGAGAGTCTACATTTTTTTCTACTAAGGTATATTTAATACACAATAGTATATTTGTTTCATGTATAAAGCAATAATTCCACATTTATATTCCTTACTATATGATCACTACAATAAGCCTGGTAACCATCTGTCACCACACAAATTTATTATAATGACTATTTTCCCTATGGTGTACATTATATCGCTGACTTATTTTTTTATAACTGGAAGTTTATACCTCTTATTCCCCTTTACCCTTTTTATCCATCTCTCCTTCTCCTCTGGCAATCATCAATTTGTTCTCTGAATCTATGTTTCTGTTTTGTTTTACTTGTTTTCTTCTCACCACATATAAGTGAAATCATACAGTATTTGTCTTTCTCTGTCTGACTTATTTCACTGACCATAATACTCTGTAGGCCTATCTGTGTTGTCACAAATGGCAAGGTTTTGCATTGTTTTAAAAAATATTTATACTACAGTCACCATTTATTTTAATTGTATTATAGTTGATTGCCATCAATTTATAAATCATATTTAGTGTAAGAATTTTCCACAAATTTATATCTTTACCATATTTTTTCCTCACATTTATTAACTCATGCATGCATTTATTCATCTTTTCATTCCAAAAATATTTACCAAGCACCTCAAAAAATTTATTGGGCCAAGTACTGTATATTCACTAGGAAGAGAGTAGTGAACAAAAGAAAACTCCTACTCTCAGGAGATAAGCCATAAACACTATTTATCTCTCTATTTATTTAGGTATTCCTTAAGGTCTTTCAATAAAGTTTTACCATTTCTCTTATTTATTTGCTTGTTAGTTTTTCTTGTTCAATTTTTTCCCTTTGTACTGGTTTGAAAGAGGTATGTTCTTCAAGTTATTACCACTGGAATTTCAATCTTAATATTTACCAAAGACAAAAGCTATCCAGTATTTCTACTCAAACAACACAGACCCTTAGAATGCTGTTAAGTCAAATCTGTTCCTTCCAGTTAACGTTCAATTGTTGTTGTGTATTTTATCTCTATCTTATTTTAATTATCCCCCCAATTTGGATTGTTATTATTGTTTTAGTATTTCAGTGTTTGTTTATATTTATCCACATATACACCTTTCCAGTGTTCTTTTTGAAATATATTTTATTAGAAATTTTTAGAGTATATGTAGTTCAGAAACTCTGTTTTTGTTTATCTTAAAATATTTTTATATAAAGCTTGTTGTGGGAGATACTTTTATGAAGAACACAGGTCTTGGTTAACAGTTTTGTTGCAGTTGCTTTATTTTGGTTTAGGTCAGCACTTTGAGGATACTTTTTTCCTATTTACATCTGTCTTCCCACATTATTTTGAAGTCAACTATCTGTCTAATTTTTGTGTTATTTTTGTTATCTTTCCTTTCTGATCCCCTCATAGTATTTTCTCTGTCATTAGTGTTCTGCAGTTTCATTATAATTATTATTTCTGAGTTTGTGGATTAATATTTCTCCAAAATTCTGAAGCATTTTTGTAGACAACAAAATATCATTTGGTTGAATCTCTGTTCTTTGCATTACATGAGTATTGTATTCACTCACTTCAATGATACTTTTGTTATTTTTCTACGCATCATCAACAAATTTTCAAAGTCATATACCATATTAGTTTTAATTTTGTGTTTAAATGTTGTTCTAAATATAACATTCTTTTGGTGTATGATGTGAATTTTACTTTCAACCTCATATTTCTAGTTTTCTTTCACTTATTTTTAAACTTCAGAGTGTTCTAGTTTTTTTTAATCCTCACCCAAGGATATGTTTATTGATTTTAGAGAGACAGAAAAAGGGAGAGAGTAAGCAACATGAATGTTAGAGAGAAACATTGACCAGTTACCTCCCATATGCACCCCAACTGGGGCTCAAATCTGAAACCTAGATATGTGTCCTAACGGGGAATCAAACCCACAACCTTTTGGTGTATGGTATGAGCTTCAACCAACTGGGCCACCTTGTCAGGGCTAGAGTATTCTATTTTTATCTCAACTTTTGTCTCAGCCATTTGTCTTCCAGTTTCTTGTTCATGTTTCCTCTCCTTCAAATTAGTTGAGGACAGCAAAGGTGTAGGTTCTAAAATTCCTGTAGAACTATTATAATAGAGAAATGCTTTTGCTCAGAGTCTTCTTCATAATGCTCCCTCTCCGTATTAAATACAGAGTCTGTTCATGGTGAAGTGGTGTGTATTAGCTGAGGATTTTCCAATAGAAAGGAAACAGAGAGGAGAGGAGTGTCCTAAATTTCTCTGTGTACACTTGGGTATTAATTGATGCCTCTTTTTAGATGGAGATATGACAGAAGTTTGTGTGATTAGCAAATGTTTCATCACTTCATAAACTTCACTGAGTTAGAAGATTCTGCTTTGCTCATTATGCTTTATGACTTCACCAGTAAGATAATAGTCTATACTTTTTCTTGGTTTGGGTGTGTACCCTGAGGGATTCCCTCCTATTTGGCCCCATTGTCAGGGCTTCTTCTGTATCTTTGTTTCTTCGTAAGTGACAATGCATTTCAGAGCACACTGTGCTCTCCGCAGAGCAGCTACCAAAATGAACTGATGGAATTACAGTGAAGGAAGAAGGTGCAACTTAGAAAACATCTGGTTAAAAAGGAAGAGATCAGTTCATAAAACAATCCCTACACTTCGTTACATCCCTGTGTGAGGGTCAACAGGCAGTGAATTTAAGACTTCTTATCTATGTTAATGCTTTCTGTCTTGTTCTGCTTCTAAAAACAGAGTGCATGATGTTGAAGAATGCCTTTTGCTTTTATCCCCCAAAATTGCAGTTAATGGAAATTTCTCCATGGCAGTTCTTAACTTATGTTTCAATATGTGATTGGGCTTTGTGGTTATTTATCTATCTATATGATTCTTTTCATGGGAAGTTGGGAGCAATCTGTACTGATGAGCCACACTGACAATATGGAATTCTGTGCTTGCATATTTCCATAAATTGGCTTCCTGCAGGATCTTTAAGGATTTTTATATAACATAGGCTATATCACCTTGAGGTTGCTAATTTTTTTGTTTCATAAAATTGACCTATCCTGAGTGAAATAATGTTTTCCTGATTTCTACATCTATTATCCCCTAGAATAATTGTCATTTTATGAAACCGAGCCATCTAGATTCTATAAGAGTCATCTAATTGGTCAAGTAGCAGGCTGACGAATAGATTGCTTGCATCTCTCATTCATGAGACAGAGTTAAACATTTTGCAGCTAAATTATTTGCCCTATGAGTTCCACAATAATTTTGGCCATTTTCCATCTAGATTTCTGAGTTCATGTAAATATTAAAACTGTATATTTCCCAACTTCTTATTTTGAAAATTTAAAAACTTACAGAAAATTTGGAAGAATATTGCAATGAACACCAATATACCCTTAACCTAGATTCACTAATTATTAAGACTTTGCAACATTTGCCCCCTCTTTGTGTGTGCATGTAATCATTTCATATTTGCTGAACCATTTGAAAAAAGACATTAATTGCAGACTTCATGACACTTTACTTCTAAGTCCTTCAGTATGTATTTCCCAGAATGAACTCAATCTCTAATATAGTAACAACACCACTAGTATACTACATTATTTAGTCACATTAGTACAATAATATTATGTGATATACAGCCCCTACTCAAATTTATCTGATTGTCCCAATAATATACTTTATAGCTACTTTTAAATCCAAGACCTAATCAAGAATTGGGCATTGCATTTAGTTGTCATTTTCTTTAGTCCCTTTTCATTGAGAATAACCTGTTTTTGTAGTGCCAGTACCAGTGCAGCTGTGGACAGGATTATGTTTTAGTCTTATCTGAAATTCAAATTTCCCTGATTTGTAAAAATAATAAAATATCTATCTTGTAATTGATTGTGTTCCCATAAAAATAATTATCTTTTTGTAAATCTGAGAAGTATCTCTTAATGGCTAACACCATGTCTTATTTTATTCTATTAACATAAGCTGAACAAATTACACTTATTATAAACATTTGCAGTTTACAAATTGTTGTTCAAACTTGAAATACTTAAATGTATAAGCCCCATTCCACCCATCAGCAAGAGCATAAATATAGTGGTTTTTAATCACCAACCATTTCCTTTATCTGTACATATTTGATCCTCATTTTATTACTTCTTATTTACCTCTAATTGTGTGTTTCCTCATCATTTTTAGTATCTGTTATGTTTTACCATTACTTTCCCTATTCCTTATCCCTCCCCACCCTTCCACTCCAATTCTGTTTCTCCCCCTAAGGTTTTTTTTATTGTATTTTTTCCATTACCATTTAGTCCCCTTGTACCCTTCCTTTTCTCCCGCTGCCAATCACCACACTGTTCCCTTAGCAATAATCTCTACTAGGAGCATTTTTATGGTATAGCATAAGCACCCAAAGATTGAGTTAAAAGAACTGGGATTACTTTTTGGTTCTAGTAAATGTTGGGTGACTTTTTAAGATTAATTTCATTTAGTCTCAGTCTATAAGGAATTAATACAATGGGATAAAAGTGACCTAGGAGCGTGAACACCATCTGATGCACAAACAAGCCAAATATCTTTCCCAAGTCATATAGGTCACAAGTGGTGAAACTGGAACATAAACCCAAGTGGCTAAATCTAGGGTCCCTGATCCTAACCACTCTACGCTGTTGCTTCCCCAAGGCCAGAAACCTAAAAGCATTTGAGTGTGAGATCCCCATTTTTGTCTCTCAAAACGCCCCTTGTGGCCATTTCTCTGCCACCTGTTAGAAAGCTTTCCAATAGCTTTCCTTGGATCCACTCTGATTCCTGTTTTCTTGCGCTTCTGGGATGCCTCCCAGGATCTGCTTTCCCATGTCCTCTGCAACATGGATGTGGCCATTTACTTCTATTCAGCCCATCCTCTGTCTGAGGCCAGAGGAAAAGAGACCTTCCATGAAGACTGAAGATGGAGAAGGAAAGTAGTCCTTCACTGTGCAGGAATACCCACCCACCTTCTACGATGAATCTGTTTCTCTGCTTTCAGTTCTGCTCCAAAAAGCCCAACAATTTTCCCCAACTTATTACCTGTCAGACTAAGGGGATGAAATGGGTGAGAAAACACTGAAATTCACTGTAATTGGGTGAGTTCCTTTACTGCTTTAGGCTTGAGATGAGAAAAAAGGAAGAAAGGAGAAAAGGCTGCTAATGCCTACCTTGCAGGACTTTTGTATTAAATAAAATAAATAATATCAAATACTGAAAAGAGAAAGTAAGAAATAAACACTTAGAAAATGAAAGCTATTCTTATTTTTCCTAACAAAAAATCTTACTTGTATTGAGGCAGTGTTCTCTGAAATTCTGACTATATTTTAGTGTATTTATTAGCATTTCTGGGATCCTGAAATACAGTTATCTCACCAAGATTTTATATATGTTGAAGATCATCAGAAATCATGCTGAATATATGGGTACTATATTTTTATGTATTTTTTTTTTGCTGTGTTGTTTTGTCATGTTGCTTTCCAGAGGGAGTGGTATCCAATACATGATAGTTTATTGTGATTTTATGTAAGTAGAATTGCATATTTTCTCATAAAATCACATAAGACAAATAGCAACAATAGTGTTGTGTGATTCCTGGTTTAGGGCAGTGATGATATTTTTTATTAATTTGCAAGAAATCAATATCACAAGTGTGGGTTACTTCCATGGGGGAGACTTCCATTTTTGCCTTGGGAGTCATTACAAATATGACTCACCTGGACACTTTAAAAAACATTAAAAAATTGACCTTAAACCAATATCAATTGTCACTCTCAGTGCTATTGTCTTTTGGGACCAGATAATTCTTTGTGGGGGGCAGTCTTGTGCATGTAGGATGTTTAGCAGGACCTTAGCCTCTACCCCCTTGCACACTAATAGCATCCTTTCACTTGTGACAACCAAAAATGTCCCCAAACTTTGCCAGATGTCCCCTGGGGGGTGTGGTGGTGACTGTGCAAAACCACTCTGGTTGAGAATCACAGCCTTAAAGCCACACTATAATCTGCCTGAAACAGGTCATCAAAGAATTAAGAAAACAGTACCACGTAGGAGAAATGACAAAAAGAAGAAGCTTAGAATGATCCATTCCTATTGATTTTGTTTTCAGGACATTCTTTTGGTCAAGATATTTTCCTTAAAGTGAAAAAAATATCTGCCCACATTCCCACAAATGCACATACAGTGCCTTTCTACTTGACAGATCATTTCCAGTCAAAGTAAAGAGCTCTGGAAGGCTGCAATTTATGTCAGGATCCAACACACCAATTTCCTCCTCACATCTTGAGCTATTGTTTCAGTCTCAGTAACACATGGCAGCATTTACTGCCCCCACCCCCACCACCACTTCATAGAGACTACCTTCTTCCAGGCACTATAATGTTAAGGACTCAGTATTACACAATTTAATGGTTCATTTTAAGACTTTGCAAAGATTCATGGATTCATTTAAACAGTGACTCATCCCATTATCCTTCTCTGAAGCAAAACCCACTTTCCATTCCCCCATTTCTTGCTTTTCTATGTACTATGCTTTAAGTTTAAAACCCTAGGGACCTGATAAAGCTCAATATAACTTTAAACTAGGATAAAGTGAAATTTATGGAGTTACAAAGATACCAGAACTTGTCAGATCTTTGGTGGTGGCAAGTGGATTCACTTTTGTTTACAAAGAAATGTCTTGCATTTCCTCTCTATAGTATCCCAATAATCCCCATCAGGATGCACCAGATAGTGACTGCTCTGTGCAGAATGTCCCTGTCAATCTGGTGGGTAACTAAAACATGAAACTTTCCAGGTCATAAGAAAGCAATAGAGTTGACCTCATAGGACACTGGCTGGGATATTGGGATGACTTGGTTTCTACCTCTTCTGTGTCTCTTCCCATCCCAACCTTTGAGGTCTTCCTTCTGTTCAAGACCAAGGGGTGGTGAGGTCTGGGGTTTATTTGTTCTGAATGGGGTAAAATATGGAAGAAAATTCAAGAATTTGATGACCATTTCTGACTTTGCTGGGGAATGTAGAGAAATTCAGGCAGGCAGGAGTTTTGAGACAATTTCTCTTACTCTGCGTATCCCCTAAGTCCAGCCATTCACCTGGGTGGGAGAAGGATGAGTCAGTCTGACAATCTTACTGCCTTGGCAGGAGCTGAAATGCAGTAGTAAATTCTACACACTCTCATCTCTCCTGGTTTAAATGTTTCTTTATAGTAATTAGCAGCAGTCCACAGCCTCTCCTATGGGCATCTAGGATTCTCACCCCATTAAAAACCTGTGTGGCAGTTACTGATATACAAGTCTTAGTCCTCTTACTAGCCTATGAGATCCTTCAGAGCAAGCAGGCTCTATCTGGTTGTGTGGCTTCAGGTACCCAGCTCTGAGCTACAAGCCTTTGTCTCCCTGCACTAAGAATAGAGGAACCTATGCTTGATGTCTGCTCAGCGTGACTTTTGCTTCAGACCAGCCATAAAATTTAGCTCTTGAACACAGTGGCAGCAGTGATAAATGCCATCTTAATCCCTTTATGTACATTGCATCCACAAATGTTATTTAAGCAATAGCAGTAATTATACTCATCAACCCAAGAGATCTGAATCTACTGATAGATTTCCCCACCCTCCTCCCTCCCATTATTAGTATTTGAGTGTCTATTTTGTGCAAGCACTCTTCTAAGCATAAAATTCAGTGGTGCATGTATAAAGTTCTTTTTCATGTTGATCATATACCTCAGTATAAATCTCAGATTTATCCTGAGAATCTCAAAAGTGATTTGCCTACCTTCTTCTATCCATGTGGCATTTTCTGGAGGCCTAACAAGTGGGGAGTACAGCTGGCTATCATATTCTCTTTGAATGTCCATTGCGTTGGGGTACCTTCCAACGCTGCACTCATACCTTCTGCTCAGGCTATATCCTTGTTCTTCATGATGTCAGGGAACTGGGGACAAGGAAGCAGCCTCTCAGAAAGATGAGGCCACCTGGAATACCTTTGTTTCCCACAACACAATTTTTTTTTGCATTTCCTCTTTCTGTAACAGTAGAATATTGTAACGGTGGGAAATTCTAACTCACCCCACCATTCTTTTGACATTGTTTCTATAAGTGCTAACTCTGACTGATATGTATGTTGTAGATGAAGAGCATGTTTGTATAAGAATCATAGGAACTAGCTTCAAAAGATACAGACTCTGACCTTCAGGCATCCCAGCTCTGGGAGATTTGTTGACCTTCAACCGTGGAGCTGGGATGATGGGAAGCCAGGACAACTCAACCAGGATGACGCACAGCGGACTATCACTTGACTTATCGGAATGGACTCTTCTCGTCTGCACGTAGAGAACTTTTCAACCCCCTCCCTTGATCTCTTTGTTCTGTTCCCCTCTCCATCCTTATAAAAACCTTTGCCTCCACTGAGAGGTAGAGATGGACTTTATGACATGCGTCCCCCACCTTCTAGGTAGCTGGTATGTGAATAAACCACTTTCCTTTACATCAGCATCTGCCTCTTGAGTATTGGCCTTTGTAGTGGCAGACAGTGAAACCTATTTAGTGAGTGATTAAAATGCTTAATCACAAGGAAACAATAAACCTGGCCCCATAAGACATTGGCTGATTTGTCATCTAATAAACCCCTTTATTATTATTATTATTATTATTATTATTATAAAAATATCCCCTTTAAGAAAAAATGCCCTGGAAAGTTAGTTATATCCAGTATAGAAATAAGGGCCGGTAGAACTCTGCAGGATGAATGACATGGAGTTTTTCTTTTTCAAGTTGTCTTAATATAAATGTTCTACTCTATCAATAGAAATATAAATTATTACCTACTGGCACTTTGCACCAAGAGTGAAATTATTTCTATTTTTGCAAGTGGCAAAAACAAAAGACATTTTAAAACTGGCATCATGAAAACCCATGGAAGAGAAACTTGGCAAAATAAAGGCAGAATGATTACATGTCAGGAAAGAAAATGGGTTCTTGCAAAGGCACATTTGATTTTCTGTTTGAGAAACAAATTCTACCAAATAGGAGGGTATTTTTGGAGATATTCAAAAATGTATTTCAATGGGACACATTTTCATTTCCTGGTGACAGCATGCACTTTATAATGATGTTATATGATAAGGCTCTGGTGACAGAATTGGTTTTCTGTGTCTCATTTGAACTTAATTTTTTCTGCCTTACACAAGGAACCAGTGTCATAAATCAAGGTGCTAAACAGAATTCCGTCACTTGTCAGATTTTCTTCATGTTTTTCCATGCCATTGTTCCTACCTTCTCACTGGGGAAATTATTTAGTTTCAGTTGGTGTATGTTTCTCTTTGTTCTAGGTCCCAGGAGAGCATTTCTAAGGTTACCAAATCAGGAAAAACTCCCTCCAAAGAACCAAATGAAATCACTGTTTAAATTTGCTGTGTTTGTGCTGTCAAAACAGAGTACTTACTCAACCCTTAGATCCCCAGCAGCCTTACCTATCAGACTGTGAGAACAACCCAGACCCCAGGCATCCCTTTCCTGAAGGTGCCACATGAGGAGAGACATCAGGTCAAATCCTCAACTGGGCATTAAATCAGATGTTTTATAAACTTGGAGTCAACATGACAATAATTTATCTTTAATTTAAATAATGCTAAATAATTGATACAGTGGGTTTTGTTCCCAATGCCAGGTAAATGACATCAGTAACACCTCTCATACTGGAGTATTAACAAGTAAAACACAATGACCCTTCCATGGCTATGTGAAATATTGCAGGGACCACACTGTAAAACACATGATTTTCCATCCTCGAGGCTGTACATATAAAACTAATACAGAATAATATTGAATGTGAACTGTAATTGAAAAGATACATAAGAATATATAACCCTCTCAGCTAAAGCCCTTCTTGGCAGTCCAGGTCACTCAACATTCTCCAAGGCACTTTTCTAATTCTTCCCTCTTATGCTGGAGATCTGTGAGGACCATTGGCCTTGTTTTTTCCTCTCACTAGACAAACTCCCAGCACCCTGTCTCAGCCACCCAGCCAGTGTTCACAGAGAACCCGGAAGTCACCCTTGACTCCTCCCTCTCCCTCATCCCTTACTTCTGTCCATCACCAGGTTCTTTCCATTTACCTCCTAAATAGGTCTCCAGACTCACTGTTATTATATAATTACCCTAGTGTAGGCAACCATCATTCTTTACTGCCTCTTTTAATCTTCTTATACACTCAGGCCCTGCCTGAATTATACTTTCTGCACAGACCATTTTCATTGCCCGCAAAAAGCCACTTACTCTGTTGACTCCACTATTCTGCAACCCCCCTGTGAATACATGTGGCAATATATCCAAAGTATCAGGAAGGGCAGGAGTCTACTTACACTTGCCAACACTAGTGTTATCATTCTGTATCAATTTTGCCAATTTGATGGAAAAACTGGGGCACTGCCTGTGGCCTGTCAGAATTGTGTTTCTTGAACCACCTAAAGAATCACTAGAAATAAAATTCCAATCCATCATAAGTCAATGCTTTTATAAAATAAAATAAATCACCCTAGCTGGTAGCTCAGTTGGTTGGAGCATCATCCTGTGCACCAAAAGGCTGAAGGTTCCGTCTTCCATCAGGGCACATACCTAGGCTGTGGGTTTGATTTCCACTCAGGGAGTGTATGGGAGGCAGCTGATCAATGCTTCTTTCTCAGATTGATGCTCTCTCTCTCTCTCTCTCCTTCTTTCCTTCCATCTCTCCAAAATCAATGAACACATTCTCAGATGAGCATTAAACATTAAGTAAAACAATAAGTCATGTATTACTTCCAAAAGAATTTAAAAAATCAAAAACATTATAATAATTTTTTGTTATTAGATTTAGTAGTTATGAAATTACTTTAAAGTTTCTAAATGCTTACATTTAATTTCTGATCTTAACTCCTAGTAAGACTGTACATGGAGTGGCACCACGTGAGAAAATACGAGTTAGAAGTGAGGAGGTCAGACCAACACAAGTGAGCAAGAGCAAGCCTTGAGGCCTCAGCTCTGTTCAACCAAAAGAAATACTGCTGATGGAACAGCCTTCACGGGATCTGCATGACGGTGTGACAGAGAAGAAAGTTTACTGTAAAACAGTTCAGGAATTGATAATTCCACCATTTAGTTATTGTTTTGTGTACTTACATTCCTATTTTTATTTACCTACTTATTTATACTTTTAGCACAATACGAGGCACCTGAAATGAAACTCCTAGTCTGGTCCTTTGGGAAGATTCCCCCTGATTTCTGGATAGCAACTAGAACCGCTAAACTGTGTCACTTAAAAATATTACTCAAGCTTTCATGCCACCAGTATTTCTGACAGAAAGAGTTCCAAAGAAGGATTATGTCCATGCATATGCCTTAGTTGTATGCTCCAATAGCAAAGATTCTCTCACCAAAGCATTTTTTTAAATTACATGGTGTGTTAGATCCTGAATACATTTGCAAAAAAGCTGAGATCTGTAACAATTGCTCTGGCTAGATTTGATCAGTAAAACCGAAGGCTGGGTGGGATGGGGGTGAAGGGGTGAGGAATATTTGTTAGAAAGAGCACAAAGCACCTTTAGGGGTAAACAGAAAGGCAGCAGAGCAGATGAAGACGATTTATAGATGGTCAGGAGATGAACAGCCAATAATTTTTCCTTGGCTAAGCCTGCATTGCTCAAGGCCGTGTGCGTTATAAAATATGAGGAACCAAAAAATAAGAAAAGCCAAAGGCAAGCTCATGTGGATCATTAATCATTGATAAAGAAGAAAGACAAGACCTATTTGAAGGCTCAGAGTAATGACTTTGAAGATTTTTTATCACAAAAGCCTGGGTAGATTGTAAATACGAGGCAGAAGATGAACATGAGAGTCACTGGTATCTGTCTGAGAAAATCTGAGCACTGTACCCACAGTTCTGCTTCCCAGGAACGTGGATGCCCAGAACAATGGGGCCCAGAAAGAAAAATTCAAGAGAATTTTGTTGGCAAGTTTTGTGTCTACAACAAGTGCAGAATGAGCTGACTGAATTCAGATCAGTGTGCTGAGGTCTCCGCAAACCGTGATTATGGATGCGGGCTTTTCCAGTAACTTTTTCATATAGTGGGAATGCAGCATTAAAATTGCATAACCTATTATCGGAAGAGTTTAGTGAGTGGGAAGGTACAAAAGCTGTGATTTCAGGACACCCAGCTGCAGACTCCAGTCCCTCAGGACCTTAGGGGTCCACCTGACTTTGAGCAACCAACAAACCTTTTCTTGTCTCAACCTTGTTACCTGAAATATGGGAATGAAAGGCATCCCTGTGGTATCTGATTCACCAAGCTGCTGGAAGGATGAAATCAGATCACATGCGAGGAATAAGAAAGAGGAAAATGACTGAGATGTGTAACATCGAGAAATACAAGGATACACTGAACTGTAGATTAACTTGGCCTTGCTTCATTAGAGATGAAGGAGTAAATAAATTTAAAGCACTGATTTTCAGATAGATTTTAAGGCACCTGTGAGCGCTCCACTAATTGAGTTCATGTTAGTAACTTATGGGATAGAATTGTCCTTCTCATAAAGTAAAACTGAAAACTTAAGAAACAAAATATGGTGGATTTTCATTTTTATTGCTCTTGATACTGTTTTATTATCCTTACCTTCCTCATCATCAAACATTTCTTAATGGAAGTGGACTAGAATCAAACCACCCATCTGGATGTTAGTTCTATCTCTATTGCTTATTGCGTGGCACTCTCAAATCAGTCCCTTGTGGCTCAGGAGAGCAAACCAACCTATTGCCAGGGTGACACTACTGCTTTGGGTGTATCTGGAGCTTATAATGAAGGTTAAAGAGAGGACTGACATCAGACTATGAGGTCCAGAGCCCAGTTTCATTCCTTGCAGCACTCCTCTGAATCGGCTGACTCTCAAGAATGAGCCCAGCCTTTGTGGGGTTCCATAGCTCTGGGCCCATTTTGCTGGCTAGCAGCCAGTCTCATTTCTCCAAGGCCTGCCTTATATGTAAATATCCACAGCCAACTACATAGGAGCAGCTGCTAACCTTGGACTGCCTTAAATAGTTGGAGCCCTCTTTTCACTAATATGCCCTCCTTTGTCCCTATCTCTCCATTAATGGCAAACAAATTTGCCCAATTTATTACATGGGAGATCCTGGAATGGTGTCTTATGCATTTTAGCACTGAGGATTTCTCCAAGTACCACCATCCACATCCTAGAAAAAGGGAATAACCTCTGGGGAGCATATCTCATTTCCCAAAGAAACAGATGATCTGATTTTAAATGGATTTATATTGCTTTTCAATATTTAGAAGGAGGTAGGGAGAATAAAATTTAAGTATCTGAATTCTAAGCAGTTTCAGATGAAAAGGCTAAATTCTAAACTTTGCTACTTAATCTCTACATTACTATTGTTGGAGGTCAGCAGACTCAAAAGTATCAACTGAGCTCAATCCCTGGACTCCGAGGAGACACTGTCAAAGGGGATGCAGCCTTTCGATGCTCCTGTCGGGAAACGTCTCAGGTTGATGTGCTGGAGAGGGCATGGGGTCCTTCAAGATGTCCATGGAAATGAACTAAATGTACTGCACAAATGGGTTTTTAATTCATTGTCGTGGTTCCTACGATCATAAGAGGCATAGATTTCTAGTCGCCTACATAAAACTTGGAGTGTAGGTGATGTTTACAGCTTATATGGATAGTTTTTGTTTTAAGGTATTTTTTTTTACTCCAAACCCAAAGATGTGTTTATTGATTTTAGAGAAAAAAGAAAGGACAGAGAAGGGGAAAGGGAGAGAGAGAAAAAGAGAGAGAAAAACATCAAGGTGAGAAACATCGATTGGTTGCCTCCTATACACACCCCAACTGGGGGTTAAACACACAGCCTAGGTATGTGTGCCCACCAGGGCTGTTTTAAGGCATTTTCATCATTAACTGCATTTACTGTTAGATACAGACTCAATACAAGAAAAATGCTTAGCTGGAGAGTATATAATACCAGTCAATTCCCGAAATATGACTATTGGCAGAGATTCATGTAGAGCACATAAGCATTAAATAATATGTAATGATTTAATGAAAAGTACCAAAGATACGTGGGATGTTATTACTAAAGATAAATTGATTTGTAACATTAACAGCAAATAGCATATAAAAAAACAAACCCTAGAAAATAACTTAGTATCTTTCATGAGCATATGTTTGTGAGACAGTCTTTCCTATGTTGGCCAGGCAACTGCTCAGCTACCTGCCTGCTGAGCAGCACAGCACCAAGGAATAGACAAGAGTCACACACAGTAACTATGCTATTCACTCGGATTTTATTGAATGCAGGTTTGCTTGAAGCAGAACATCAACTACATTAATATCCTGTTCACACTCTAACAGTCTAAGAGGAATATATCACACATAGAGCAGTCAATGGGGGATAACAAATCCCCAGAGTCTCAGCCTGCAGGTCTGGGAGACAGCATGGTGGGCAAGGGAGTTGTCAGTGTCTTGTAAGAAAGGATCTCCAGAGCCAGGTGGGCAGCAGGGCAGGTGAAGTACTCAGTCCAGCAGGGCAGAGCCTCTGGCAGCCAATGCCACGAGAGATCAGTATGGCATGGGGCAACTCTCTGGTGTGTGGAGCTCGGCTGTCTCAGCAGTGGTCTGGAACCTGCCTCATTTATACCTTGAACATGGTGCACTCCACCCTTCTGGGTCTCTTGATATGTGTCTTGGCACCCCTGCTGGCAAGTGGGGAATTTGCCCAGGAGCCTTTCTATGGGTGGCCCTGCTCTGCAGACATGGCTGTTCTGGTCACATGTGCAAATATTTAAGTGTGTCTTCTTGCCAGGTGTGTCTGCTCTGACTTAGGCAGTTTCCCACTGGAACCAAAGTGTCATGGCTGACTGACAACCATCTTGGTTGACATGAGTGACTCCACTTTGTTTTATATACTTTATATTATCTTAATCGGACCAATGCCATTTTATTGGCCCTGCTCTCCACAGTAGCATAGATTATGTCGAGAGGCAGCACTGCACTCTGCTACTTGCAGACGATGTGACCCTGTGCATAGCACTAAGTTCTTTGTCCCTCAGTAAAATGGTGGTCACAGCGTTACACACTTCACAGGCTGCTGTGAGGGTCACATGAGTAAAGTGGAAAATGTTTTCAAGAACGTACCTACTCAGAGTGGGCACTCGCAGAGGTGTAATACTACTGCTGTTGCTGCTGCTTTACTACTATTTTTACCATTGCTTTTACTAATACTCCTTGACTAGTTTTTCACATATTTTTCCTGAAATGCTATTGAGAATCTCTGAAGACAGAATTTCTAGTTATAAGGCCATGGATGTAGTTGTGGACTATTCACCAAAATGGGGAAGTTTGAAAAGAGTCCAGGGCACTTATGAAATTATTTAGAAGTACTCCTCCTGCGCTCTAGCTTTTGAAAAAGCATTTATAATTTAGGGAGAGCAAAGTTCTGCCCCCCTGCAGTGAGAGTCAGAGAGAGACTACACACAAGGGCCAAGGAGCGTGGGCAGTATGCGCAGGACTGTTAATGGACTGACTGCAGGGGGCGCACCGACCTGTCTCAGAAGGAGGCACTTCCTTAACCGAATCTTTACGCACTTCCTGGTGACCGCCTTGTGGGGGATTTGATTTCTTCAGTTTCCTTTATATTCTCCCCTCCCCCTTTATATTTTCCTTTATATTCCTATTTAAGAAACTTAACTAGACATGTAGTTATTTTGTAATATCCCCAAATCTGAGAACCTTTCCTGAGCTAAGAGCATAAGCAGGACTGATCATGTAATTTGGATAACTTTTTAATTTGATTTAGAGGAAATAGAAAGGAACTGTTTCTCGGTATTTTTTAAAAATAATTTCTTTTATTACTTTTATATTTTCTGATGAGAAGCTGTCCCATGAGGAAGACTAAAGATAATTTTTAAAATTCTAATATGCATTTCATGGCTCTTTGACAGAATTAACAAGAAAAAAAGATGTAATAATCATGAATACACTTATAATTGAATAAATTCATGTGTCATTCTGGATCATAATTTGCACAAATTAAGCGCTTTGACTTTAGAACATGTACACTAGTAAAAATCCTCAAAATAAAATGGTAACTTAGCATTTCTGGTGATGGTAGAAATATGCCATACCATTTTTTAAAATGACCCGTCTTACACCTGCCAGTGAGGAAACACTGGGCCAAGTTTATCTCTTCACTTGTGGGGGCAGGGTAAGGTCAACAGAGCAATTTGGCTGTAGCCTCAGGCTGAAGAGGCCTCACATGTTGGCTGTTCTGTTTCCTGGTTGTGGCAAGGGGAGCAAGAGAAACCTCCTCACGACTTGATTGAAATTGAAATCTGTCAGTCCCTGGCACTAGGTCAGTCTCAGAAGGGGGGATGAACCCATCTATGCAAGGTTTTGAAACACCTGATCCCTGTCTGTACATCTCAGAGTTCAGTACATATATAAAATGATGAAACGTGAATCCAGAGGCTAAAATCATGCATGTAAATGGTAACTTAGTAGCCCAGGCTTTCCCTCTCCCCAGTTTACCCCACTGTATCTTATACTAGCAATAATTATATATACATGTAGACAAGGTTCTGAATTAGTAAGAATAGCTACATAGAAACTGTTGTCCCAATAACTTACCCCACTTGTTCAGATCTCAGTTTGAAATGGAAAGATTTTATGATACTGACATCAAATGTTTTTAAGTCCTCATGTCCTTAGTTCTGGACTGAGCTCTGTGGAGATAAATTCAGTCAGTAGAATCCGTGTTCTTTACACAGCCATGTCTAACAAATCAAAATATGGTTTTTCTTACAAAGACAGAAGAAAGTCTGCCTTTATGATCATATATCATGTATCTGTATAACCAGTCAACAGGATTTGATTATTTGAACCATTTCCTTTTTCACTGATTTGAAATCTCTCCTTCAACTATCCCCATACTTGCTATGTACTCAAGTTCAGAAAACAAAGTAAAGATTTTCACCCTCAAATTTGTTCATCAAACATATAGTTTGAGAAGCACCAACATAATCAGAGACTATATACATTAGTATTCAAAATTCAGTCCAAATGACTCTCTTCTTGGACCGATAGTAACTGCTGTCTCCTCCACTCCTACATCTTCTGCTTCGGGCAGCGAGCACTGAGGTGTGGGGGAAGCAGCTTCTTTCTTTTTTGCACCAATGGGGTGATCAGAGTTACACTGCTGTCCGTCTTCTCAATCTCTATTATTATTACACATTGTTAAAAGTCCTCCTTCCCGCCCTGGCTGGCATAGCTCAGTGGATTGAGCGCGGGCTGGGAACCAAAGTGTCCCAGGTTCTATTCCCAGCCAGGGTACATGCCTGGGTTGCAGGCCTTAACCCCCAGCAACTGCACATTGATGTTTCTCTCTCTCTCTCTATCTCCTTCCCTTCCCTCTCTAAAAATAAGTAAATAAAATCTTTAAAAAAAAAAAGTCCTCCTTCTCCTCATAATTGCAGATACTTTACTTGGGGTGGGGGACATAAAACTAATTGAGGGTAAAAGCACTAACATCACACTTTCTACCAAAACTTAATCCTACCTGGCCTTTGTCCTGTTGATGTTATATCATACCTTGTCATCATTACATCATCTGTTCATTACACTTGTCTTCTGCACCCAGTGAATCCCCAAGTTCTTCTGTCCACAGGGTTTCTCTTGTATTTGTCTCCATTCCTGCTGATTTAACACTGCTGCAAGCCTTTGTTGTATACATAGTTTCCTTTTCTGAAGTGCATGGTCTTTGGAAGCATAGACAATATTTTGTGCCTTTTTATATTCCCTAGCTTGCACCATGGTGTCTGCTCATGGAAGACCTGCAAAGTGTTTGATAGAGGGTTTTTATTTTGCATCATCAAACTGTGGCACAAAAACACTGGATTCTCCCTCAAATTCAAATGTCCTCATATGCCTTTTAAACTATCCATTTGAAATTCCTGAATTTATTTTTTTCAGTTTACTAAAAGATAGATACATACATATTACAAATAACTTGTTTGAGTTATTTCATTGTAAATTTACTGATACTGAAAGGCACACACTAGACTACTAAGATGACTACATTTTAGAAAATTGGAAGCTATTACGTTTAAGCCAGTGAAACAGAGTGGGTCATTTTTGGTCTTGGTTAATAATGTTCCTAAGTTTATTCTTCAGCTGCTCATATGCCACAAGCTAGCACCAGTCAAGCATGACAGTGCCAGATGTATGTGCTTTCCAATCTGAAATGAGGGCATAAATGACTCGTGCAAGCCCTTTGGCTAGTTGACGTGGTGTATCTGTGGGGATGTCAGCGTCCCAGATTCATGCATGAGCAAACTGCTTCTATGTGTTGGCGGGGAAGTCACAGCTGACCGGTTACTATGAAGGACCGACCACTCTTTCTTTGACGGTGTCCTCTTTGATGTCACATGATCTTTGAACATTTCAAACCACTTATTGATAAAATCCACTTTAATATTTTACTCATGTATACTGCTCATGCCTAAGTCAAATAAGAGTCTTCACTGATATCGGCACACTAGACACGCTTAGCCAGGAGAGCTTAGACAAAATTGGGGAAGCAGATTTCACATCATAAAAATAGCTAAAATTGAAAAATTAGGAGGAATAAAATAATGAACTGATCTTTAATCTCTCTTCTATGTATCTCGACATTAGTTTATACATACTGAGGTTCTTTTCACATATGTAGCATAAAATTTTCATCGACAACAGACATTATACACACACACAGATGTGTGGACATGCTCACACACAAATGGTCCACAGGCCTTCAGGCCCAGCTTGTAATGGGATAACCAGATTTTATTGAAAGGGTTCCAAAATTAAATGGCGTGTAATGATTTTTGCTGCACGGTGAATGGTGTTATATAATGGACAGGCGAGGACATGCTGGGTAATGTTCACAAACATGGTTACTGTCTAAATGTTTTCTAAGGCACTGGCTGATTTTAAATATTCATTGTAAAGTGAATCAGAAGAAAAAAAATCCTCTTCAGTTTTGTTACTTGTTCCTCTTTAAGGAAGACTAGTTGAGTTTACAAAGTGTTTTATGAAATACTTTTTAACAAAATTAAACTTGTTTTATGCACATGATTTATGAAATGTGGCTTATTTTTCTATTTAGTCATTGCTTTCATTTGTTCTATATAAATCTGCTGGGAAACTGTTATTTTTAACATGCCCATGCCTTTCTCTATTTTTGTTTTTTAACACTCACCTGAGGGCATGCTTACTGATTTTAGAGAGGGGGGGAGGGAAGGAAAGAGAGTAGGAGAGAAACATTAATGTGAGAGAGAAACATCCATTAGTTGTCTTTTGTACACACCCTGACTGGGACCGAACCCGAAACCCAGGCAAATGCCATGATCAGCCATTGAACTTGTGATCTTCCATCCATGGGTGGATGCTCCAACCAACTGAGCCACATCGACCAAGACTGTACCTTTCTCTTTAAAGCTGATGATTGTCCTCACTGCACTGAGTGCCAGCCTCAATCCAAAGGGTCGCCAGTCCAATTCCTATTCAGGGCACATACCTAGGTTGCAGTCCAGGTCCCCATTTGGCGGTGTGCAAGAGGAAACCACATATTGATGTTTCTCTCCCTCTCTTTCTCCTTTCCCCTCTCTCTAAAAATAAATAAATAAAATCTTAAAAAAAAAAAGCTGGTGATTCTTAACTCTGTGGGTGAGTGTGGCTGTGACCTGATAATCAGCAATTTAATAGTTCATTCTTCGAATGTTTCTTCTCCCTACTTTGTAAACTATCATTTGTTTCTTGAGCTCATGCACAGAAATGCTAGGGCATTTGTGAAAGTGAAGTGCCTTGTTAGGAGAACTGCATCCAATAGATGAGTTGTTAGTACCATTAGGATACTAACGGTTTGAGGTGGGCCTAAGAAAATTATAGGTAGTTCTTAGGATACTGTTTAAGCAGTGAGATGTGATATTTGTGATTCTTTAAGACTGGAGAATATTAGTTTGAAGCTTGATGCCAGAGTGGTACAAAAAAGTCAGGCTAAGTTGTTTGCTATGGTTGAATATTTTATTATTAACCTGATTTTTTTTGTGATGCAATTCAGTAAGCTGTAGTGACATGGACAGTACTGAATTTCTCAAGGCAGCCATAATTGCACAGTATCTGCTGAAAGACTTAAATCTGTTGATGTCATGGAAAATACTCTCTTAATTAAAAAAATAGAAAGTATGAAATAATTCATAAATACAAAAGAATATATGGACCTTTAATTGAAGTTACAAAGATTAAAAAATAAATGAACAACCATATACCCTCTACCCAGCTAGAGAAAAAGAACATTAATAATACCTCTGAAGCCACATCTGCCCTTCCCCTAGTCTTTTATCTTCCCCCCTCCAAAATTGTTCTGAATTTTGTCTTTATGACTCCCTTACAATTTACTATAGTTTTACCCCATGTGGATAAGTCTTGTGGACTTTATTGTTATATTTCAAATATTAATGGGGGAAAGAAGGGGAAGGGACAAGCCAAGGAACAAGAATAGAGGACCCATGGGCATGGACAATGGGGGGGTATGGACTGTGGGAGTTGGGGGGATGGGGCAGGGGAGAGCAATGGGGTAAAATGTGGGACAACTGTAACTGAACAACAATAAAAAGTTGCAAAAAATACTGAATATATTCTTTTAAAAATAAAATACTGAATATATTCTTTAAAAATTTTATTGTATTTTTTCCATTACCATTTAGTCCCCTTATGCCCCAATAGCCACTCCCCACAATCACCACCCTGTTGTCCCTGTCCATGAGTCCTTTTTCCTTTTCAGTCAATCCCTCTTCTCCCTCACCTCCCCCTCATCAACTAGCTATCATCCTGCTCTCTGTCTATGAGTTTGTCTCTATTCTCCTTGTTAGTTTCTATTGTCCTTGTTAGTTCAGTTTGTTTATTAGATTCCACATATGAGTGAAGTCATATGGTATTTGTCTTTCTCTGACTGGCTAATTTCACTTAGCATAATGTTCTCCAGATCCATCCAGATTGTTGCAAAGGATAAAACTTTCTTCTTTTTTTATGGCCAGGCACTATTTCATTGTGTAAATGTCCCACAGTTGTTTTATCCACTCATCTACTGATGAACACTTGGGCTACCTCCATATCTTAGAGATTGTAAACAATGGTGCAGTGAACATAGGGGTGCTTATGTTTTTTCGAATTATTGTTTTGGGTTCCTTCTGAACCCAAAGTGGGTTTGCTGAGTCAAAAGGCAGATCCACTTTTAATTTTTTGAGATGTCTCCATACTGCTTTCCACAGTGACTGCACTAGTCTGCATTCCTACCAACAGTGTAAGAGTTCCCTTTTCTCGACATCCTCGCCAACACTTGTTTGTTGATTTATTGATGATAGCCATTGTGACAAGTGTGAGATGACATCTCATTTAATTTGCATTTCTCTTACATTGAGCATCTTTTCATATGTCTATTGGCCTCTTTGGCTGTATGTCCTCTTTGGAGAATTGTCTATTTGGGTCCTTTGACCATTTTTTAATTGGGTTGTTTTGTTTTATTGGTGTTGCATTTTAGAAGTTCTTCATAAATTTTGGTTATTAACCCCTTATCAGATGTATCAACAAATATGTTTTCCAATTCTGTGGGTTGTCTTTTTATTCTGTTGATGTTAACAGATGAATAGAATAGAATAGAGAGCTTAGAAATAAAGCCACACCTTTATAATCAATTAATATTTGATAGAGGAAGCAAGCATCTACAATGGGCTAAAGATAGTTTATTCAATAAATGGTTTTGGGAAAATTGGACAGATAAATGCAGAAAAATGAAACTAGACCATCTTCTTACACCACACACAAGAATAAATTCAAAATAGATTAAAGACTTAAATATTATACCCCAAACCATAAAATTTTTAGAAGAAAACATAGGCAGCAAAGTCTTGGACATTGCTCATAGCACTATTTAATTGGATATATCTCTGCAGACATGAGAAACAAAAGCAAAAGTAAACAGATGGGACTATATCAAACTAGAAAGGTTTTACACAACAAATGAATATATCTTTTTGCTGCTTTGTGGCTCAAAAATGTTGTTTCTGGCGCTTAAGCATGTTGGTATATATAATTGTACATCTTTCATTTCCACAGCTGTATACTAGTCACACATTATTGTCATTTTCCTGTCAGTGGGCATTTGGGTTGTTTCTAGTTTTTTGCTATTACAAAGGAAAATCTTCCAGAAAGCATATCTAAGAGTTGCTCTGTGGTAAGTACTAAATAATGCCAGACACCTTAGCAAAAGCAATTGTATTAATATACTTTCTCTCCCAAAGTATATTAACATTTGTTGTTCTACATCCTCTCTGATAATTATATTGTCTGATTTTTATTCTTATCAATGAGTATTTCATTGTGGTTTTAATTTACACTGTCCTGAATTGATTAGGTTGGGAATCTTTTCATTTGTTGATTATCCAGCCTTATTTCCTCTGTTGGGAATTATTTTTTATCCACTTCTTTTTCTTGTTTTCTTTCTTTTTTCCTTTTATTTTCTTTTGGTGGCTTTATTAGCCATAGGAGTTCTTTAATATTCTGAATATGAGTCCATTCTTGAATATATGTGTTTATCCTTCCCTTAGTTTATGGCTTGTTTTTTGACATTCTTAAGGTGTCATTTAATGAGAGGTTTTGAATATTAATATAGTTATATTTTTATGCTATATGCTTTTCTGTCTCATTTAAGAAATCATTCTGTATCCCAAATTTTATATGTATGAGTGTCTGAGTGTATATGTGCATAACTTTAAATATTTGTTTTCATATGTAAGTCTTAACATGGAATTATGTTTAGGGTATGGTATGAGGAAAGAACCCAACTTCATTTTTTCCTCGTGGAAAACCCATTGTCCTAGCATATTTTAAATTGTTTTCCTTTCCTCACTGATCAATGCCCACTCTATCATGTAATAAGTGCTCATATGTTTCAAGTTGTACTTGTGAGCTTGTTGCTGCTGGCTATTCTTTAGACTTGTTTTATTAATTTTTAAGGAATTCCTATTTGGCTTTGCTGACTCTATTGTATCTCAGTCTTCTCTATTATTAATTCCTGTTCCTATATCTTTCATTTCCCTCCTTCTATTTTCAGTTTATTCTGCTGTTTTTCTAACATTTAAAATTATTTATCAGGCTAAGTAATGTTCAGTCATTTTGCTTTTCTACATATATTTCCCTATAATTGTAAAAATCTTTAAAATGCTTTAACATTTATTAGCCCACATCCAACTTATATACTATTGTTTTAAGTATCAATTTTATGCTCTTTTAAGAATAAAGTAGGCATTGTTGGTTATTAGTCAATATTTATCCAGTTGTTTACCCTTTTTTCTCTTCTATTATTTCAGAACTTCATCCTGAGATACTTCTTTTTCCTGAAGTACGTCCTTACATGGCAGAAAGAGGGGTAAGAGAGCTCTCTGGACTCCTCTGTTCCAAGGGCACTAAATCCCAATCATAAGAGCTCCATCTTCTTGACCTAGTTACCTCCTAAAGGCTTCACCTGCTAAATCCATCTTATTTCAAGTTAAGATGGAATGGGCAGGGCAGGGGAGAGTAATGGGGGGAAAATAGGAACAAATGTAACTGAACAACAATAAAAAATTAAAAAAGAAGATTTCAACATATGAATTTAGGGTTGAGCACACGAATACTCAGTCTATTGTATCAACCCATCTCTGCCTTGCTGTAGCCCCTTAATGTACATTCACTTCATCGGACCAGGTGGCCACCTCAAGGGAGCACATTGGAACATCCATGCCCTTGCTCAAATAACTTTCAGTCCTGCAAGAGGGTTCTTCTGATGGGCATTTATGCATCCTACTTTAATGCACTCCTGAAATTCCCATTGTGATTTCCATAGGGTTGTTCCTTACAAAGGCATCCTGCAACAGGCCAGTTTTCTCTTATCCTTCTGCCCAACCCTAAAGCCTGTGAGTTAGTAAAAACTCAGACATAGGGAAAAATACCATACCATTCAGCCTGTTGAACTGACTTATTTTTGTCTTCATCTATCATTATGGCAGCCTTTCAAATAGGATGCTGCCTGATCACCTTGGAACTGCTATCCATAAACCAAGTAGCTCTTTTTCTGGTCAATCAAGAGCTGTTCATAGGGCACTGTCCAAGTGGTAATAAAACCAAGTGGCTCCTGAGGCAGTTCCACAGTGTGTCCTGGGGGAAAAGATTCTACCTGCTTATAAACATACTGGGTAAATTTTTAGAACTAATGACATAAAATGTAAATTTATGTATGTCAATATTCTTGAAAACTAAAAGCTTAATGGCAAATAATGAAATAATTGCAATAACTATGACAGACTAAGAATGAATATTCTTACTATAAAAAAAGCCTTACAGCCCTGGCTGGTGTAGCTCAGTGGATTGAGCATGGGTTGCGAACCAAAGCATTGCAGGTTCGATTCCCAGTCAGGGCACACGCCTGGGTTGCAGGCCATGGCCCCCAGCAACCGCACCTTGATGTTTCTCTCTCTCTCTTCTCCCTCCCTTCCCTCTCTAAAAATAAATAAATAAAATATTTTTTAAAATTTTGGAAAAAAAGCTTAAAAAAAGCCTTACCGTTAAAAAAAATATACTCAAATAGCAACAAATTAACAGTTATGACCAAACAGATCACAAAGAAAATAATGTACAAATGAATAAAATTGCATAGATGGCTCAACTATGCCAGTAGTCCAAGAAATATATATTTAAATACTAGTTACATATCATTTTCCAAAAGTTAAACTGTCAAAATGTTTACATGATGCTATTCCTTGCTAGTGAAGATAGGATGAGAGGGTTACTCAGAAACTGTTTGTGGAAGTAACAATTAGTATATCTTTCAAGATGAATACAGCAAGATTATACAAATAAGTGTAAAGAATCTCCAATATAGCCTTTATTTTGAGCCTTTAATGTCACTTTTTATATTTTTATTAAGAAATTAATTAGATATGTGATTAGATATTTACATATATGACTGTTCACTGAGGCATTCATTTAAAATAGAAAAAATGAAAATTTTAAAATGTTAAAAAATTATATGATTAAATTATGGTACAACCATGTGTTAGAATATTATATAGCCATTAAAAATGCATCTTAGAGGAATACTTAATAACATGAGTAAATGGTCACACTACTAAATTAGTGAGAAAATGGGGTATAGGACCATTTCTGTATAGTTCATTGTATTCGAGTTTGTACTTGTGTTTGTTTGTTCACTTTAATCTTCACCTGAGGATATGTTTATTGATTTTAGAGTGAGAAGAAGGGAGAGAAAGAAACACTGATGTGATAGAGAAACATCCATTGGTTGCCTGCCCTATGTGCCTTGACATGTGCCCTGACAGGGGATTGAACTCATAGCCTTTTGGTATATAGGATGATGTGCCAACCAACTGAGCCACTTGGCCAGGGTCATGTTTGTTTGGATATATGTGTGTGGGTGTATAAAATTTTAAAGAAAATACACCATATATCAATAGTAGTAATTATTGAATGATGTGTTGGGATTGTAGGTAACTTTTAATGTTCATTTTTTTCAACTTCTCTATTTTCCAAATATTCTATAACAATTCAAGTATTGCTTTTATAAGTAGACAAAAAGAAAATATCAATGAAAATTGTCTCAAAGATATTGCAAAAAATACCCAAGCACAGGTGTCAACCATATTCTCCATCGTATACTCCTTTGGGAAAATTTACTTGAGTGCATAGCCTTTTAAAGGTGTATGCATTTGAAAAGGAACACATGCCAGCTGAGTTTTATCACAAATAATTCTTAAATTTATACTCCACAAATGAACTTGACTTTTGGTGCATATTATGCTTTTTCATCAAAAGGGCTAAAAAGAGAGCAGACCTCCAAACAAATGGGTTACATGAAGGTACTTTCTGCACTTTGAAGGGAGTCTCAGTTGGAAGAGTTGTGTGACTGTAGCGATCAAAGGAAGTCAGCCATTGAGAACAGAAAGTCACTCCTGAAAAGCCTGATGAGTTCTCAGCCTGCCTGCTGAGCTGGGTTGAAAATCCCATTTTCTCATAAAATCCAAGGGTACATACTCTATTGCCAAACCTGAAAACAACAGTGTTGTAGGCTTAAAGATGTAATGGTGACAACTAAATCCAAGATCAGCCTCTATTCCTAACAGATTAATCTACTTTCCTGAAGCAATACTATATTCAATTATCTCTTTTATTTTAAAACAAGAGAAATTAAGAAAAAAGTAAGAGTCACACTAAATTCACATTGTCTTTTGTAAGTGTAAGTCATTGTTTCTTTTATATATCTGATGGTGTATGTTAAGGCTCTGAATTTCTCTTCACATAGGAAAGGATCACAGCCCTCTTGTAGACAGCAGGAACTATCTGAATAAAAATGAGCCTGTTTCCAAATACGAACTAAAAGCATGCAGACTGAATTAAACATATCTGTTCATATCACGATGGTTGGGAGTGATGTGACTTGTTTATACAAGACCACAGAACTCTGGCCTTGATGATTCTTACAAAGTTTAAAAAGGAAATTAGTTGAACTTTATGGTTCTATGTTTTTCAATTCAAAAGAGATTGTAAATCACTCAGGGGCTCATATTTTCTACACACAAAAGCCAAGTTCCTCAAAATACGAACCTTGCCTTCCTTCTTTGTAATTTCCACTACTCCTGTGCTTTGGTGTTACAACTGAGAAGCCCTGAACCACTCCTGGACTTCCAGTGACTTGCACATGCTGTTGCCACTCTTCGCAGTAAGAGCACATGGAATGGACTCTGTATGAAGATGGCCACATTTGGGTCTTGTTGGTCACAATGCCAATGTCTGCACCCAAATTTAAATTTATTAAACAAATCAGCAGTCTAATGAGTGTGACAATTTAGATTATACCCTTCAACTCTTGGGACTAGAAAAAAAAAGTTGATGCCAATTCTTAAGAATTCTGCTATCTGAATGCTCTCCTAAGCCTCTTTTGTGATTTTACTTATGATGATTCTTTATTTCTTTGCTTCTCTTAATAGGATTCTTTCCTATATTTTATTTGCATTTGACACCATGTGGAGTAGTGGCTTTTCTTCTTAATGATATCCAGTAAAAAAAACTGTAAAAGCCTGAAGCAGTGATTGGTTGCCTTTAGGTCAAGCAACAAGACCTGATTATGGCTTCTCAATGCCCAGACATCTTGCAGAGGTAATAAGAAAATTCTAAGAATATTTGTGGGCAGGGACTATTTCTTCCTCACATCCTCCTGTGGGAACATCCTAATAAAAATATTCTAAGAAGACTACTTGAGAGAATAACTTCTGGTGCTTCTCAAAAAGCTATCATGGATTAGAAAGTGACTTTAATTTTCTCTCAACTTTCCTTATCTGCTGTTTATTTAGAATAAGAATGTGTCTTTTTTGTGGCCAAAAAATAACTGTCAGCACTGGTATTGTGCAAGAGACTCCAGGCTTGTTTTTTTTTTCTCTCTTGTGTTCTCTGAATAGAAAATGATTACACTCTGGCTTTCTATTGATTAACTAAATCATCCAACTACAGAGAAAGGAGAAAATGTAGTCCAGAAACCATAGCAACCTCCACGATAATGACTCCCGTAATGACAGGTTTTCAGAATGTCCAGGCTTCCAGGTGGCAATTGTTTATAATTTTGCCTGTGGTATTAGATCATCCACAGTGAAGTTGGCCAGGTTTACTTGTGGGGGCCATTCTGATTATGAAAAGGAGAGCTCAGAATGGCTGCTAAAAGCTAATTTTTCTGTAACAACAGATGTAACAACAGAAAAATTAGCTTTTCTGTACTGTGTGATCAAGGAGGGATTACCTATTTTCACCCCAGTTCATTAGGAATCTACATGTATCTTGTCTTAGTTTGTTCAGGTTGCTGTACAAGATACCATAGACTGGATGGCTTCACACAACAAATGTTAAACAACATTTAACATTTTTTCAACATTTATTTATTGTTATTTAATAAATGTTAAACAACAAACATTTATTTCTCACAGTTCCTGAAACAGAGAAGCCCAAGATCAAGATGCCAGAAGATCTGGTGAGGATGATCTCCTTATGTCCTCACAGGACAAAGGGCACTGATCCCATTCATGAAGGTGACACCCTTATAACATAATCTCCTCCGAAAAGGCACCGCCTCCAAATCCTATCACATAAGGAATTAAATTTCAACCTATGAACCTGGAGGGAGACCAACATCCAGCTTATGGCATAGCTGCAACCATGAACTGATCTTTTAACTTCACTTGATCACCTAAATGTTAGTCTCATTTCAGTCTCAGAAGAGTCACTTCCATTCTGTGGGCCACAGGTAGTGCTCTCATCAGGAGCTGCCAGTACTCTTGTTATTCAAGAGTGAAAACATTAAAATTTACTAGTGATATTTCAATAATATATTTTATGAGGATAACCATTTCATTGCCAACCATAAACTCAAAAGATGAGATAATGCACCAGGAAATAAAAACTTCCATAGTAGTGATATCACTTGGAAACCAGGGGGGAAAGGTCAGAAGTAATAACCTTTCTTTACTTAAACCAGAAGATTTTTTTCACCATTTGTAATAATCTTGCTCACTACATTTGCAAAATTTTTAATTCCCTACTGTATACATACAAAGCCAGAAAAATGCTGCAGTCTTTCATTTTTGCTGCTCTGGTATTCAATTATTTGTTGATGTATGGTGAGGCCAACTATGAAAGGCAAACATTGGAAATAACTTACAGATTGTTTTTAATCCAGTGTTTTGCTTATTTAGAAGAGTCAAAAGACACTTTATGCAAACTAATACTGTGCCAACTAATCTTGTGTTTTAACACTGCTCTAAAAAATTATTCATTTTTTTTAAATCAAGCAGGCAGAAAATATTGAATGTCTTGTGCATGCTAAATACTTTGGTGAGCACTGGGACAGCCAAGATAAAAATTATCTTCCTTTAAAGGGTCAACAGACTAGAAATCTTCAAGTTTGTTCTGGTTAAGAAATCAATGGGTACCTAAAGATTTTAGGGCATTTCCAGAAGGAGATTTGCTATCAGTTAAATGGCTCTCAATACCATGCTCATTTTCTCTGAGCTCTTCTTTTTAACAGGCTGTTTAAGGCTTATGTGCTTATCTTTTATTAAAACAATTCTCAAACCAAGGATAATGGTAGGTGATCTCCCCTTCAGTAAAGAAAATATGCTTCAATGTAAGGTTTCTGTAGCTTGCAGTTAGATTGAAAAGAGCTAATCTTTAGGCCTCGATCAAATTAGGGAGCAAATAACTGAGAGGTTGTAAGAGCATATCATAACTTTTGGAAACCATGACTTTTGAGTCATTTCCATATACTTTTATTTATTTATGAATGTTTCTATGTGTCTAAGTCTCTCTGCCTCAACAAGACATTACTCCCTGGGTAGACAAACTACATTATCTTTTTATATCCATAGTTTAAGTAGGTGTTTAATAAGTATTTACTGACTTGACTCAAGACCACTCCCATAATATAAATTATAATTTAAATGTATAAAACATTCAGAAACAATGCAACCTATATGACATTGAAAATGACGATGGCATATTCTTTTAAGAGATTTTATATCAGCTTCAAACCTGCAGCTGGGTTTTAGTCATCATTTAAATCCACTTTGGGGTTATGTAAGGCTATTTCTCAAAGCCAAATATAATGATGAACACATAAGTTTGCATTGCACATTCTCCTTTTAAAGAACTAATTTAGCTTATCTCTCAAAACAGGTTTGATTAATTTAAAATATGCCCTTGGATATTGACTTTTCAGAATGAAAATCTACGATAGACTGGGTGCACACTGATGCTGTATACTGATCAGGGAGAAAAAAAACTTGGAGTCAGAAGAATCTGTGTCTTTTTCCAAGGGCTTGACCTTTAACGTCATGTAGTTAATGTCTGATTTGTTCTCATCATTAATTATTGTTTTTAAAACAAATAGTAAAATGTGCATGATGCTGATTAGGAGGTATACCATTTATAAGTTGTTATGTTTGGTTACATAAAACAAATGTATCATGAAGCAAGAACTCACATCAAAGTCCTGTGGCTAATCCTTTCCTTTGAGGTAAGCAGTATTTTGGGGGAGACAGGAATGAAGTATTTAGTTAGTATTCTGTGCCTGGCAGATTATTACATTTGAAGTCACAATAAAGATGATTTTGCTTATCTAAGTAAAACTTGTCTTTATCTGCACTATTAAAGGTAAAAAAAGCATGGAAAATATAAAAACAACTGTCAACTTATACTGAAAATGCAACTGGATATGTAGACAGGATTTTGAAAGGATGGTGAGTCAGAAATCCTTTTAAAAAGTCTATTGCATTCATCCATTTTCATGATAATGAAAAGTACATTTTTCCCTACCCTGCCCCATCCATAATGGACAAATAGCTGACTTGGTGGTTGTTCTTCCCTGGCCGTTCTTCCCTGGCCTTATGGGTATTACAGAAGTCTGAATATAGTTACAAACTGTTTATAACAGGTCCTTGAATAATGTCATCTCACTCAATGATGTTTTGTGATAATGTTAAGGCAACCATGTAATTCTAGCTGGGGCTGCTGTCTGTGTGGAGTTGGCATATTGTCCTATGCCTGTGTGGGTTTTCTCTGGGTGCTCTGCATCCTTCCAACATCCCAAACATGGGCAAGTTATGTTAACTAGTGTATCTCAGTTTTCCCAGTCTGAGTGAGTGTAGGGGTTTGAGTGGCCCTGTGATGGAAGGGTGTCCTGCCCTGCGCCTGAGCTGGCAGGAGAGAATCTGGTCACCCATGACATGGCACGGGAACAAGCAGGGTGCGAAAGAATGATATTAGTTGTTTTTATTCAACTTCCTTAAATGTATGTATAGCTCACATTTATTTTCATGTTTCATATTAGAAGTGTTTGAGTTCTTTGTTTGGAAGTTTAGTGATTTTTTGTGTGTATGACTGGAAATATGCCATAGGAACTTACCTCGTTTACATCGATTAGTCTATGGTAAAACTGGCTTCCTTATATGTCATTTTGCTTAGTTGCAGTTTCCAAGAGCCCATCAAAAATGGTAAGTGAGGGTGTATTGTAGCTCTCTGTACCAGCATGTTTGTTTGTATAATGAACATTCATCAACTAGACATGCTCTCTGGTGAGCAAGCACTGGAGTCTGAATCCAATTCAAGAAGGAGTCCAAATACACTGGTTTAACTCACTCAACCCAATCTGGATTGGATTACAACCCAATCTGGTTTGTAATCCTGGCTCTGCCATCTACTCCCTTGTGTCATTATACAAGCTACTTAACCTCTCTAAAGCAAAAAATAAGCACTTAAATGGTAGTCCTTATATGATTTTATTAACATGGCAAAGGCTGTTATTTCAAATAAGTCAGAAAATAAACAGTTATTTAATCAATTGTACTGGAACAAATAGTTATTTTACTTGGAAAGGATTTTGGCCCCTGTCTTATAGTGTGTAGTATGCCTGGACAAACAGTAATAAAAATAAAGGCTAACTTGCATGTCTCAGGCCCTATTCGAAGCATGTACAGTAACTAATCTAATCCACACAACAAATGAGCAGGTAGGTGCTATAATTATCCCTGTTCTGCAGGTAAGGAAGTGGAGGCACAGAAAGGGCTAGTGTCTTGCCTGAGATCCTACAGCTACTAAATGGCAGAGCCAGCACTCACACACTAACCTGCCTGCAGTCAGGGCTCAGTCTCTACGTTGGGGCTCAGAGGTCTACATTGACCTCTGCTCGTCCTACAGCACTGTTCTCTTAGTGTACTGATACATTCTATTTAGTGCTCTTTTACTTAGTCTTTTCCTATTGATGTTTATTCACAGTGAGAATTTTTTTCCTCTTTGCACTACCTTTGTGTGATGTTGGTATTACTGTCATTCTGCCTTCATAAAAAGGAATTCAGAAGCTTCCATTACTTTGTTTTGCAGCATTTTAAAGGGTATTAAAGGACATTTTGTTGAATGTATGGAAGGACGCACATAGCCTTCCCTCATCTTAATATCCTAAGACATTTCTATGAACACAATTCATGTTCCACAGGGACTGGCATGTCTTTGGAATAGCCTTGCAAAATTCCTTTTTCGGTAGCCATACTGTTGGAACACGAAAAGGAACACATCATCTGATAAGAGGGCAGAGAACCGAAAGTCAGAGAAGCAGGTGCACTGTGGTGACTGTCTCCTGATTCCGGGACGCAGCTCCCTGGTGCACGTCTCCTGCTGAAGTCACTTTTCCGAAGCCAAGGGGAGGGGTCTTGTCAGAGCACAGACACAACCACATGCATATTTAGAAGGAGGTGTGGCTGACTCAACCCCTGCTCACCACTCCGGGTGCTAATCAGAGGTCTATTGTGAGGCATTGTGGCTGAGCCATCACTCTGGAACTCTGGCTTATGTGCAAAATAATGTCTGTCCTAGGAGGGTTCTCTGAGAAATGATCCACAGATTGTGCAAAAATATCTCAACTGGCACAAAGCGTTGCCAAAAAACTGGATCCCTGGACACAGCTATTTCTTACTGTATGATGGCAAAAAGCATAGAAGGGAAAACTAGTCATGTAATTTTAACCCCAGAGAATTTATTATGAATTCACCCATTTTACAGATAAGGAAATTGAAGTCCATAAAGTTGAAATAACTACGATTTCTCAGTTATTGGTAACTAAATGAGTTTTCAAAACCAAATTTCCTGGTTTTGGGCCTTTCTTCTCTGCCACTATGTCTCCCAGTCCACCAGTGAGTAGAATTAATCCTCTAGGTGAGGACCTTTGTATGCAGCTGCACAGGCTGTGTGCTACTCAACTAGCGCACAGGTGGGGGCATCCATACAGGCTAAGATAGGAAGAATGGAGTGCTGCCGCCTACCCGTGGCCTTGACTTGTACCATGCCAGTGGCACCCTAGGTTAAGGTGGGGAGACATCTGTTCCTTGATTTTTGCTTTTAAGTAAATTTCTTGAGAATACAGTTTCTTCCTTAGAGTTCAGGTATTAATCAATAGGGACTGAGTTGAAAGATGTTCACTGACTGACAGAAAAATCACCCTTTTCCTTAGAACATAAGATATTCTTATTAGTCCTATTATGGGGGCTAATTCACTCCTCTTTAGGATGAGTTGCTTTGCAAAATCCTTGGTTCTTTATGCAAAGAAATCTTTGGCTGGCTTATATTATTAGGCCAATACAGAGGTAAACAACAGAAGGTTTACAGCTGTTGTCTGTGAAACACAGATTTTATCTTGTATTATTATTTATTAATTTACTGTATTTTTCATACAAAGAATTGTAAACCTACTTTTGCCAACAACTGCATGTCCGTATCTTAACAGTGAACATGGCTCAGGCTCAAGCTGAGAGCACCATCATGAATGATGACAAAGTTGATTCTCTCCCAGAATAGTGCATGCTAAAGGAGGGTTCCCAGTGAATACAGGGGAAGAAAATGGAGCAACATGTTCAGCAAATCTGGGTCCTTACCCAACTCAGTGCACACAGTGTGGCTGGCTGGGATAGCTATTTCATCTCTCCAGGCCACATTTTTCCAACTGTGAATCAATCAAACCAAATTCACTGTTCATTGCTTCCTTCCTACAGTAAATATTATGTGACTTGTGTCTTTTTTTCCATGGTATCTCATATCTCACTCTCTGGAGACATTTGAGCCAACCAGAGATGAGATCACCCAGACACCTGATTTTTCTTACCACTTTGAATTAACAACTTTTGCAATGCTTGTATTTGCTGTTGTCCCTTAAGTTCGTCATTTCTGGGGTGTTGGTGCCTGGGGTCAATTTTATTAGATCAGATACTCAGTTCTCAAATGAAAGCAGAAATCACTGGCATAACTTTGAAGAATGGAGGGAAACATTGTTTGATAACAGACTCACTTAAAGCCCTATTTATGGCTCCTGTTGTAGGACAAAGAGGTGACAGCTTGCCTGCAGTGACTGGAGAGGCACTATTATAAAAGCCTCTTCACCTGTACCATCCCTCTCTCCACCCTGCATTGATGCCAGGGGAGACTGGGCCTCTGAAAGTGATTCAGTCATCAAGAATGCCCTGAGGCAGGCCAGGGTGAGGGAAGTACATGAACCTTTAGGACTATATTTTAAGTAGGGCCCTGTTCCAACACAATAAGGGGCTGACCCTGGTATAAGTAGAGCAGCCAATGAAGGGATTTGGGACTTCTCAAAGATGAAACAAGAAAGCTCCAAAACCCAACCACACCTACATTTCACATTCCCCCTAGAACTGGAAAGGCGTTCAGATGCCACTGGCTGGACAGGGAGAACTGCCCTAATGACCTCTCACAGAAGCAGCTCCCCTACCATCTGCACATATTAATTTATAAATTTCAGGTTCACTTGCAATTTAAAGAGCTGGTTGCCTCCTTCCCTCACAGGCCAAGGCAACAGTGGAAGGCACTCGTTTCTCCCTTGTCTGCCAGAGTTTGAGAGGTGCTCATGTGTGACTCCTGTTTCTTTATTATTCCTGAGCACTCAGCTGTTCTGAGCTCATCAGGAACCAGAACCTTTCAGGGTCTATCGTACAGATAATACTAGCTCAACTTCACTTTTTGGTTTCAATTTTCAGCCTTAATAAGAAGAGTGTTTTCTTCCTTTTCTCCCTTCCCTGTCATGGCTTGAATGGCTACTTCTAGCCAATTATGTGAAGGATGAAAGGGATTCAAAAGGTATGGGCAAATACAGCTATATGAAAGGAGAAACCTAAAATAAGACAACCCACAGATGCAAAAGCCAATGCTTAGTGGCTGCACATAATTTTTTCTCTCTCACCAGCTGTCCAAGTAAGAGAGGGCAACATGAATGACTTGTAATCTCACTAAAAGGTTACTCTGTAATGTGTCAGGCTTGGGGAGGCAAAATGAATATGTGACTCAAAGCCACTTACCTCTGACTGCAATTTCCCCTCTATTACTCATATTGCTAAAGATGAGTTCCTATGACAGCTTTTTCCTCCAAAAACCATTTACTAAAATTGGAAAACCCTAATAAGATCTAATTTGAGTTCCTGACATAATTGTGTTCTCTTAAGATAAGCCCTTGTGTTAATGATGAAAAAAGGAAAAAATACACCAAACAAAACCGTTAAATCAGACTTTGCTTTACTTTCCCGAGGAGAAGAGATTTTGTTCTTGGACCAGGAGTTCCAGGGAGTACATTCTTCAGATAAATGTGAGACAGAAGCAGGAGGTGAGGCAAAAGCTATTAATTCAAAGTGATTGAAAATTAAAATCAATGCTTATCTATCTCCATAACATTTTTACTAGTGTTAAAATCAGACTATGTAATGAACCTTTTGATGGGAATTTTGCCCATTGCATAATGCTGGATTTAGAGTGGTAAATAAGAAGCATAAACAGTATCCAGTCATTACTTCTGCTCACCTTAGTAACACTTAAAAGATTTCTGTTTGACGAAAGTTTCTCCTTCAAAAAGCAAAATCCAAGATTTAAAACAGGCTGTAATCAAGACACTGGGGTCATGGGATATCTTCAAAAATGTAGAATTAGTAGTTTCCTTCCGTGGGTGGTAGCGGATCTAGTTTTCTTTATCCCCCTATTGACAATGGAATACTAGAAGAGAATTTGAACGGCTGTGGGCTGGGACTTATCTTTTATGCTTCCCTACCAGGCTCAGAAGATAGGCAGGCACTGGGATAAAAGTCTGGAAGCCTGGAATAATTACAGGGCTGAGCATGGGGCCAGTTCAGGGAATTGAACAGGACTTAAAGTCAGAAGCCTGGGCAGCATGACGTGTGTTCATTTAACAATGATGTACTAAGTGGCTGTTGTGTACCAGGAGCCTTTCCAAAGAGCTGGGACACTACTATAGAATGACATCCCTTACCTTTGTGGGGCATACATTCAAGTGGTGGAAGACCAGAAGTATACGACAAACATGATAATTGAGTAATGCTGTAATGTGTTAGAGGTTGAAAAATGCTATGGAAAAAAATTGAATAAGGCCATAGGGACCAGAAGCACCATGGACCCATTTGGGGTGTGGGTTTCATGTCTTAAATAAATGAGTCAGGGGAGCTCTCATTAGAAAGGTGTCACTTGAGTTAAAGACTGGAAGGATGTCAGCCTTCTCTTCCCAAATTCATCTGCTGATTCGCTAGCCCCCATTGTGATGGTATTTGCAGATAAACAGGTCTTTAGGAGATAATCAAGGTGGAATGAGATCATGAGGCTGGACCCTAATCTGCTAGGACTTGTTCTGTAAGAAAAGGAAGAGAGAGGTCTCTCTTTGCCTGTGTACCAAGGAAAGGCCATAGGAGCACCTAGTGAGAAGGTAGTCGTCTACTGGCCAGGAAGAGAACTCTCACCAGAGACTGAATTAGTTAGAACCTTCACTTTGGACTTCCAGCCTCCAGAATAGTGAGAAAATAAATTTCTGTTGTTTAATCCACCAAGTCTATGGTATTTTCTTTCGACAGTCCTAGCAGACTAATACATTAACTGAGCCTGCACACTGGTGGACTGGGCAGGCCTTATGTGCAGGTGTTTCCGCTTCCCTCCCCTCTGCAGTGGGCTCCACTGAGGCAGGAGACAGGAGGCAGGAAGAACTCTGAGACGACACTGCTGTTACTGGCCAGTCAGCATCTAGCATCCTGGTTGCCAGGAAATGCCTTTTATCACTTAGGGAGAATGAATAGCAAAGCAAGGCAGAAAGGAGGAGGAGACATGTCTCACCCACTAGCTGAGCAGTCCTGAGCCTGGTCTGATAATATTGCCAGGTGTTCCAACATCACAAGAAACACTATGTTAGCAAGGAAGGAGGGGAAGTCCTTGAAATTCTTTGTAGCATTTCCACTACCTGGGAAAGAAGGCCTTGAAATACTTTCATCCCAAGGCCTGAAATGTGGGAGAGGGTCCACAGTGTCCAAAGAAGAAGCACATGAATAACTTTGGGTAACTGCCCCAACTTTAATTAACTATGTCCTTTTATGTATTTGTTTTACAACAAGATGAACAAATGGAGTCTGGAGCAAGATAAGGATTTGGGCTAACAGACACTCACACATACCTAAGTTTGGGTAGTCATGTCCCCCCAGGAAAGCTGGCACCACATTTACCTGTCAATCAATATGCAACATTTTTATTCCCATCCCACCAACTATATAAGTCCTCAGAACAAAGGACTTGCTCTCTCAGCTCCCAGGTCACCTGGCTCAGGCCACCCAGGGGCTTGCTACCCTGGACGTCAGCCGCTCTTTTGCTGCCCTGCTTTGCCCTGATATTATTAGGCCTTTCACCCTTCCCCACCCTCGCCTTAGCTAGGCCTGTTCTCTTCATGGGAACAAATCACTAATAAACTCTGATTGCATGCTAACAGATTTGCTGACCTGTAATTCTTTACATGCAGTAGTAAGAAAAACCAGGTCTCTCCCATCAACACCACTGCCCAGCCTTCAGCAGTGAGGCAGTCACTCACCTTAGGAAGCATTTCAGACACATTAAAAACAAAAGAATCACATGTAAGGAACAAATGTGTGTGCTGCATGTTCAAGGACAAAGTAAAAAGCTAAAAGTTGATGAAGGGAATGAGTGCTACTCATCAGAATTTCTACGTAGCTCTCTGCCTCCAGTTTATTAGCTTTCCTGTTATCCCCAGAGGCATTGCATCACAGTAAGTAAAAGTACCTTTGGTTATTTCAGGGTTGGGTTTAGCATTTTAAAAATCATTGTCATTTGTTATTATAATCATTGTCATTATCATCATAGCTATATATTCATTATCTTATTCTGACAACAATCCTGAAAACAAGATACTATTTTCACCCCTTTGTACGTATGAGGAAGCCAAATTTTAGATGATCTGAGAAACTGTACTGTTTCCACATGTAGTGCACGGTAGCAGCTGGCTCTGAGCCCCACTCAGCTCCCCTCTCCTGCCTACTCCATTCCACTGCAAACTTAGGCCAAAGCCATTTGTGCTCACTATTTTCTTAGGATAAAATGTTGTCAGAGTTTATACATCTGTTAATCCCACTGAAAATGGGCATAGCTGCTCTTTTTCCTCTTGGCCCTAAATGATATCAGAGTGTACTATAATATCGAAGATAAAATATTTTTCAAGCAACACTAGGTAAATTTCATCTTCTCCCTTGAAAACTGCTGCTTACTTGATTTAGATTTGATCATTGTCCTCCAAATGTAGCAGCCAAAATTCTACTAACATTTGAGTGGGGGGAAAGTCCATTCTGGAAAAAACCGGATTACCCAGATGGGACAGCAAAATCTGTTACCGGGTTCCAAATAGCAACAGTGCATAATTAGCAGCTGCTAAATAATAGAAGTCAATTGAAGAAAAATATGGTATGCTTGGCATTCATTTGGTAAATACCTTATGTTTCCAAACTGCTTTCCTCAGTGGCTGAAAAGCCTCTGACGGTCATTTTAGCCCTGGACACTAAACACAGAAAATGGACAGACTCTTTTTGGATAAACTTCTAAAAGCAGCTATTGTTACCTCCAACAAGCAGGAACAGACATGACTATTTTACATCTGCTCAATGGAAAAATCCATTTGTCAAAAGCAACCTGTAAGTGGGTTGCCATTATCAAAGACGTCAACAGCCCGTCTCCCTAGGAGACAGAGAAACCCCCATTTATCTAAATTATCTCTGTAAGATGACAGAGTGATTGCTCACTAATGGTCAGTAACAGTTTTCTTTGTCATTTTCCTAGTCATTACCTCCTCCGAATGAACTCCAGAATAAACTGCTCGCAGTCGGTGACTAGAATGTTAATTTCCTCCTCACTTTGGTGGCTCAATCCCTTAAACATGTGGACCCAGCTATCACGTTTCTGACATTTTCATTTTGTGATAAAGAATACCTGCCGTAGAGAGCCTGATAAACGCAGAAATGCTTTACATGCAAACAAAAAAGGCCATTGCGTTTTCCGGGGCTGTGAATTTGCTTTCCTCCATTACGCGTGTAGTGACTGCATGCTCACAAAGGTCGGGCGGAGGTATTTGTTGGTGTGTTCGCTCGAATCCTGTGGCTTTATCAGACTATGTCACAGATTTTTATATTTCAGGCCACCCCGCCCCATTTGAAGGTATCGATGACACAGTAAAAACGATCGCCTTTGACAGTAGAGTCCACGAATATTTTGCTGCAACAGCGCATGCCCAAAAGCCCCCAGTCCTTTCTGAGGAGGGGGTGATGTATGTGATTCTCTCTCCGATGAAAGCTAGATCAGACTTCTAAAAATTAAAAGCCCAAGACAGAAGAATCATAAGAACACAGAACTTTTTTCTTTTAATAATTACAGCTGAGTTCTTTCTGTACAAAAAGAAAATTTTAAAAATAAAGAAGAACTGGTTGTACCAGAGAAAGCAGGTCATCGCAGTTCAAATGGCCAGCTCGCTGGGAAATTCAGTCTCAGGGGCCTAAACAATTAGCTGGGACTCAGAACAGTAGCTGCAGTAACCACGACAAGGCAGGGCAAACTGTGCTGTTGTGCTCCCCTCCTGCGCAGAACTGCCACCTTGTGAAAGATCAAATGAAGTGGAAGAAGATGCTAGGAATCTGGTCGCTGCGCATTTATGAGCAAGGGAGTGGTGAGCAATTCAATAGGCTTTCCGAAAATAAGCCACTTCGCTTTTATGAAAGACCCACACTAGCCCTTGTTTTCACTAACTGAAAGAAATACAAAGCTTCTCTCCCTCTCTCTCTCTCTCTCTCTCTCTCTCTCTCTCTCTCTCTCTCTCACACACACACACACACACAAAAGGTGAAAATGGGCATTCAGTGTTTGTTCTGCAGCTAGTCCTTATAAGGCAGCGTCACCCCCTCCCCCCAGCAGTGAGACTGGTAGCGTCTCTGTCCCCAGGAGCTACACTGAGAGAGCATGTAAGTGTGTTCCGCTTAGCATAAAACTGGACGTAACTGTTTCAATGGTGGTGAATGAAATAAAGATATTGTGCGTGAGCTGAATTTTGGGTAATGCTCAAAAACTTTTCATATAAATTAACAATTGCTTCTTTACATCATGTGGGTTTACGAAAGGTTTCATAGAAACACTCTACTTTTGGAAGGGGGTGGGGGGTGTGCTCTTGTAATCTCCTTCCCAGACCAGGATAATCTCAGCCTCACTGCTTGTCTGTTTGTTTTGACCATTTGTTTGTTCACTTAGAAAGCAACATATGACCATAATTTTCTGATATGGTAGACTTGAAGTGATTTGCCCCATCATACTTGGAAGTACATATATGCTTGTAAGACTAAGTATCCTAATTTGGATTTGGGAAACTATGGTCACTAAACTGACACTGGACCTATGCCTCCTTCAAACACAGGCTCACAGCCTGCCATCCTATTGTCATCTTTTTCTATCCTACCCGGTCCATGCAGGCAGTCACTTAACCTCACACCCAGAGCACACAGATTTCCAAATGCCAATTAAAACTGGCAGCCTATATGCCCTATGGGCATCTCAAAGGTATTTTATCCAGGACAACAAACTCGGCTTTTCCCCTCTCATACTCGTGTTATAGTCCATTAAGTCTATAACTTACCAGTTATCCTAAAATCCATCTTCTTCTTCACTTCCAAGCCAAACCCAGCCAACTCTCTAGAACACATTTCCACCTCTGTATGCCAGTTACCCCTGTGTATTGGACCCCCCCCCCATCTGTTTTGTAAACTATTCCCACAAACTTAATTGGTTTCTCCATTTCCAGTTTCTTCAACTCCAGGCCATTTCCTACACTACTTTCAAATTTTTAAATTAAAAAACTAAAAATTACCTTGTCAGTCTCCTACTTTAAAATACATAATCCCCAAAGGGTCGCCAGTTCGATTCCCAGTCAGGGCATTTGCCTGGGTTGTAGGCCAGGTCCCCAGTAGGGAGCCTGTGAGAAGCAACCACACATCCACACATTGATGTTCTCTCCTCTTTCTCCTCTCTCTAAAAATAAATAAATAAATAAATAAATAAATAATAGGTCTATGTGCCTACTGGGAAAAAAATAAAATACATAATACTCCCATACTTAAATTCTTCAAATTTCTTAGCGTGGCATTTGATTTAGCCCCAACTCAGTCTTTAAACCCCACTCCAAAAACCTCATCACAGTCTTGATGCAGAGATTGCACTGTGCTTTGTTTCTGTTTTCACTTTTGTCAAAATTGTCCTTCCCTCCGTTTTCACTTCCATGCATCATTTAAAACCAACCTTAAATCCCATCTTCTTTGTTTAAGTTCCTTTCCATCCCTTTAGTAAGTTAACCTTACTTTATATTTTCTTCATTTGATAGTTTCTGTTCTCCTTGCTTTCCTAGCTCAGTATCCATGGTTGTTATAGCACTTAACACACTGAACTACAGTTTTTGTCTTGTGTCTTTGTTTCCCTTTTCAGTCTGTCAGCCCCTTAGGACAGAAACTATTGTTGACTCCTCCATGTGTCTCAGTCCCTGGCATACCACAGACCTTAATGAATACATGCTGAATTGAATGACTATACATGGTCATGTTTGATATTCGAATTTGATCTAATATTTTTTCTTTTAAAACAAAACATGATATACTTCCAGTTGAGAGAGTAGCATAGGTAAACATGGCTTGCCTCCTTGCACAGCCACATAAAAATTAAAACTAAATTATAAAAAAACAACATTCAGAAATGTCAGAAATCAAATTGAATGGAAGTCTGACAACCACAGAATTAAAGAAACCATATCCATACCATATCAAGACTGGTAGGAGGTGCAGAGTCATGGAATGGGCTGATCCCACATCCATGTGTGGTGAATAAAAATTTGAGAGGGATATTTCAGGAATGAGGAGTCCCAGCCCCACACCAGGCCACCCAGAGCAAAGTTCCAGTGCCAGGAATATCAGCCCCCATACTTCTGGCTGCACTAACGAGCAGGGATTGAGTCAGTAGAAGACACTTCTGGAGTCCCAAGCAGTCCCTCTTAAAGAACCCACGCATGGACTTACTCAGACTCACTCCATGTGAGCCCCAGCACTAGGGTAGCAGCTTGAGAGACACCAGTGACATACAGGGAGGAACTGAAGTGTCTGTCTGGCATTGGGGTGAGAGCTGGGGGACTAATTTCTCCCAGAGAGATAGGTGGGCAGAGCCACAGAGCTGGCAGGTGGGTGCCATATCCGGGACTCCATCAACCTGGCTAACACTGTTTGCTCTGACCTGGAGATCCCCTGAGATCCCATCCCACCCAACTTACATCTGTTAACAGTGGCTTTTCCATGTGCGGGGCTGATCTTGGCTTGTGTTTCACAACTTCCTAAATCCCTTCAAACAAGCAATAGCTGGCCTCAGTGAGCTCCCAACCCTCATCCTCTTGCTAAGTGGCTGAGGCATGGCACTAGCAGCAGCCAGCCTAGATTCAAAGTTTGGCTTCACCTGGGAATCTCCAAGCCCAACACAAGTAGCAGCCATCTCATATTGCTCTATAGCTCAGGAAGTATGGCCCCAAGCAAAACATAGGTGGGAGCTAACCTTGACCTATACCACCTGGGAAATCCAAGGGCCTGCCCACCCAGTAGACAGCTACAGACCATATTGGAGCACCACCACCCTGCCACTGCACAGACGATGCTCCATGGAGGAAGGAGGTTGGTAGTCAGTGGTCACAGCCAGTCCTTGAACCTCACTGTCCGGGAAAATCCCTTCCATTGAACTGCCAACAGCAACCAAGCCTCAACTACAAGAGGAGAGTGTACTCAGCCCACACAAAGGGCACATTTTGAGTACTCAGCTTGGGTGATAAGGGAGGCTGTACCACTGGACCCTAGGACATCTACTACACTAAGCCACGATACCAAGACAGGGAGTCATAGCAGCTATACCTAATATATAGATGCAAATACAGGGAGGCTGCCAAAATGAAGAAACAAAGAAACATGGCCCAAATGAAAGAACAGATCAAACCTCCAGAAAAAGAACTGAACAAAATGGATTTATCAGATGCAGAATTCAAAACACTGGTTATAAGTATACTAAAGGAACTTAGGATCTCAACAGCATAAAAAAGATCCCATCAGAAACAAAAGATACATTAATTAAAATAAAAACAATTTACAGGGAAACAACAGTAGAGCGGATAAAGCCAAGAATCAAGTCAGTGATTTGGAACATAAGGAAACAAAAAACACCCAATCAGAACAACAAGAAGAAAAAAGAATCCAAAAAAAGTCAGAATGGAGTAAGGAGCCTCTGAGACAACTTCAAATATTCCTACATTCACATGACAGGGGTGCCAAAAGGAGAACAGAAAGAAGATGACATTGGAAATCTATTTGAAAAAAATAATGAAAGAAAACTTCTCTAATTTGGTGAAGGAAATAGACATGCAATTCCAGGAAGCACAGAGAACCCCAAACAAGATGGATGCAAAGAAGCCCACTGCCATACACATCATAATTAAAATGCCAAAGGTTAAGATGAAGAGAGAATCTTAAAAGTAGCAAAAGAAAAGCAGTTAATTACCTACAGGGGAATTCCCATAAGATTTCTAGCTGATTTCTCAAAAGAAGCTTTGCAGGCTAGGAAGGATTGGCAAGAAATATTCAAATTCATGAAAAACAAGGACCTACAGCCAAGAGTGTTCTACCCAGGAAAAATATCATTTAGAATTCATGAGCAGATAAAGAGCATCCCAACAAGAAAAAACTAAAGGAATTCATCATCACCAAACCATTATTATATGAAATGTAAAAGGGATTTATTTAAGGATAAGAAGAAGACCAAAACTATTAACAATAAAATGGCAGTAAATACATATCTATCAACAACTGAATCTAAGCAAACAAGAAGAACAGAGGCACAATCATGGATACAGACAGCATTTTGATAGTTGCCAGGTGAGAGGGTAGTATAGGGCTATAGGTGAAGAGGTGAATAGATTAAGAAGTACAAATAGGTAGTTACAGAATAGCCATGAGGATATAAAGTACAGTATAGAAAATGGAGCAGCCAATGAACTTATATGCATGATCCATGGACACGAACAATTGTACAGGGATTGCCTGAGGGAGTGGGGTTCTAAGTGGAGGGACGTAAAGCGGGAAAAAATCTGGACAACTGTAATAGCATAATCAATAAAAGAGAATTTTTAAAAAGCACTAAAAATAAAACAAAACATGATTTAAAAAATAATTACTTTTCAACTCCAAAGACATTTCCTGTCTTGATAATAATGCATCATCTGTCTAGTAGACAGATGTTGATTAGTTCAATTACCCAGACAGTAGGAATCTTGAGCAGAGAGTATCTTCTGAATAACACAATCATGAATGAGATAAGGGACAGTAACCCTGAGATTTGAGGGGTCTAGTAAATCTGTGGCCTAGGACTAGCGTGAGGTGGGGGAGAAGCATAAAGACAATAAACCAGCCCACTGGCACTGCTCAGGTTTCATGAGGCCTTACGAAACATTTTCCCTACCTGAATTCCCCATGAATCTACAGTCCCTTGAAATTAGTTTGAATTTGATATAAAATTTGCAGTGATTTGCTAAGGGCTTTTCATATTATCCCTCACCAGCTTTAGGAGAGTTCTTGGCCATGTCAGCATCCATGAATCTTGTCCTGAGAAGGGGTATGAAGCAACCTTACTTCAGAGAAGGGAGCTGAGAATATTGTATATTAAACTCCACTGAATCAATAAACTCAAGGTCATAACAAAAAGCCAAAAGCTGAAACTAGGAGTAGAGCTGAGTTCCAATTATAACAAAAACAGTCCTGCTTTCTCAGTGGACCCTGAACGACATGAGTTGTTTTACCACCTAGTATGAGACTGAAGTTTGAAATGTTTGACAATGAGTCATCAATAAAAGTTTAATTATTTCTTTAAGAAGCCAAATGAGTATGGGATTGTTTAGGAAGAGTTTCCCGAAAATGGCATAATGTTGAGATTTTGTGCTTAAAGAATAAAGTGTCAATGCCTGGTGATTTGCTTTTTGTCATTAGCTTGTTTCCTACCCATGCAAGTCAACTGAGGTATTTATTGCATCATTAGACTAGCTCCAAGTGAGTATAAACCTGAAATTCATTTTTAGATTTAAATGGTTTTGAAAAATATTTTGCTCATCCTTGTGAAAATAAACGGTAGATTGTACTAATTTTATATGCTCAAAACAAACTCTGAAAAAATGTATAACACTTAAGATAATTATATATCACAGCTTCAATTTTGTCTTATTATAATATATGCTCTGTGACTTCTTTGCCTTCTCTCAGACTAGATGGCAAGTTAATTTGAAGGTAGACTGTGTCTAACTCATCTGGTGTCTTGGGCAGCACCTAACAGAAATGGCTAACACCATTAATATTCTCAACATTAGCGGTGACAAGGAACCATCAATAGGAACCCTAGCCTGGTCATCATATACAGATCCCAAAACCTAAAACCAAGAAGGCCCATCTCTTTCTGGAGCACCTGGTACCCAAACAAATAGGTGAGTGTCATTGATCAGTTGCCTCCATATGTGCCCTGACCAGGGACTGAACCTGAATATTTGGTGCACAGGATGATGCTCCAACCAACCAAGCCACACCGGCCAGTGCAATAAGTGCATCTAATATGTGCTTTTTGTAATTTTTTTACTTTCTGACTCTACTGAACCCTTGCTCCCCGCCTTACTCCCTCATCCTCACTGAAGAATTCCCAGCCATTTCTGCACAGATCAAAGTTACATTCAGATCATGCTGGCTCTTTTCCCTGTTGCAAATAGCTATCACTAATCTAAATCTGTCCTTACAACTTTCACTATTGTCCAGAAGCAATTCTTTTGCTTCTCCTCCACGTGAAACCCAGTCCAGAAAAGTCCCCAGCACTTGCATCCTGTTCCATTGTGTCAAACAGTGGGCTGCACTGACATGTTGAAGCTCTTTCCCCCTTTGCCCCAGAGACAGCTGCAGGCATTCTCCCCTGCAGTCCCCCTTAGCCAAATTTGACATCACCTCGTAAACATCATCCTGTACCTCATGGTTTGGGGTTACAGCTGTCCCCTAGATTTGCCAAAGATGAAATTTATGCTTTTCACATTTAATTCCCTGTGAATTTAAGAATGGTTTAGAAAAAAAGAGGGTGGTAGTACCATTTTCACTGTGCCATTTTAAAAGTAAAGTTTAAGATTTATTTTTAAGATAAAATTCACTAATGATACAGCATCAATATAAAATCCAAAAACTCAGCAACCTTGGATTTATTGAAATCAAAATGTTGGCCAGTAATACCCACTAGTATAAGCATCAGCTAGGACTAACTCACCTCCTTTAGTGACCCCATATAGATCAGGTGGTACCATATACAATAGCTTAATTGGTTGAAATTTGTTTCACAGAAAATATCATTAAAGTTTGCAATGGGAGCACCTTTCTCAGCTGGAATTACCCTCAAGATGTTACTCTTCCTGCTGTAATGGGTTTGACATGACTCATATCAGAAAATGGATGGAACTAGAGAAAAAGCAACTCTGTGCCTCTCTCCCTAGTGTTAACCTTTACAGGGAGCAAGACAGAAGTTTTCAAAACATATGGAGAGAAGCACAGCTTCCTTAGTCATTTTATTTCTGGAATTGTTCAAAAGGGTAAGAGAAGTAGCCCTGACTGAGCATATTTTACTATAAAGTCTGAATGGGGTGCACAGGCCAGAAGCAAGACTGAGAAACACCAAGTAGACTCAAAATTTTGATGCTTTAAGTAAACACCAGGCAAAGAACAACAACCTATTAATAATTTAGTTACACCAAGACTAGTTGCTGCACTCAGTGTGCTGAATTTCACATGTAAATTTTTTCTATTTATAATCTTACCAGTTAATTTCTTCATTCATTCACTCATTTACTCATCAAATGGTTTTTGTGCTAAGCATGGTAGATTATTATCATTGACTAGAGCAGAGGAGCAGTTTTGTTCAAATCAGCTTCTTGTAACAGAGTATGAATCTCTAGACTTAATTCTCCAATCCAGCCTTTAAGAAATGACATAATAGACCTATGTTTTAGCAGAGCAGCTTATAAAAATCAACAATCAATTTGTCATTAAATATGACACTAAGAGTAAGAATGATGCCCTGTGTCCCTTTTTACATACTTAGTACACCTTCAATTAATATTCATTAAAGAAAAAAGTATATATATATATGTGTATATTTATATATATGTATCATAGGTAAACTAGTTTATCATGCTGCATATCTACTACATTAATTCAAATAAGGAGTTACTATGTGGGAAGTATTGCTATGTTAAATCATAGCCGTGGTAGCATAAAAAGCAAGCAGTTCATATCTAAAAGGCGAAGGGAAGTAATTATTCACCCATATTGGTGTCAGGGTGACATTGTCCACTTATTAGGAAATTAGTTATTTGTCACCTTCAAAGAAAGCAAATATTTTCTTACTTTCTCTGAGACTGGATAATAAACTTCCTCCCATAAATGCTTTGGATCTGTGAAAATATTCATTACTTAAAAGTGCCAGAATTCTCTAGAAACCAATTTGACTAGCCTTGCCTGTCGGCAAGGTGACAGAACAGGTTTACTTGCTCAAATGCCCCAGTTACCCTTACCACTTGGCAATGACTCTGCTAAAGCCACTGACACAAAATTCCCAATTAAGAGAGGCCACCTAAAAATTGATGGATATATTACTTTTCATGTTGGACTTAATTTGGAATTTTTTGGTTTTTAACTTTGAAATATGGTTTTCTAATAAGAGTTCTTGGTTAGAAAACAAAACATACAAAAATAAATAAAACAACCAAAAAGTATGAAATAAAATAAAATATGAAGAGGAAGCGTTATTGAAGTAATATAAGGAAGTCTCGAAGAAATGAAATGAAGTTGAGTTTCATGAAAATTATACTGAAAGTCTGGGAAGTCAGGATCTGAGTCTCTCTCTCTGTGTCTCCTTCTCTCCCTGCCCCTCCCCATGTGTGGGTTTTTCTGCTGTGTGGTCTCACCCCTTCCCTTTTCCTGGCAGCTCTGCTGCAATCTCATCTCTGCACATTGACCTGCTTCCTCTTACAATGATTCTATGTTACTGCTCTGGTGCTCTTTAATGTCTGACTATAACTCTGGTCTCTTAGTTCAAGTTGTTGATAATCAGAGATAATCAGATGGTCACTGGCTATCCAAACTAACTGGCTTTTTTGAGGTCAGGCACCTGACCTCCAGTCCAACTGGTTGAAAGTACATAGTATAAAATATGGGCCCCTTTGCCGGTGCTGGAGCTCGGGTGTCATGACAGAAAAAGGGGCATGAAGGGTGGACATGCTCAGCTAAGCTTACCATGTGCAACAATGGTCAGAACCCTTTGAAGTCAAGCTCCCTTCTACCACAACAGCCCACAGGTCTCAGGAAACTGAAGGTGTACTAATTCAGGCTTCCTGGTTGGTCGGGGCAGATACTCTTGAGGTGAACTTCCTGAGTGTGAATCTTAACAATTCATTTACTAGCCTTGTGAACTTGGGCAAATTGCCTAACTTCTGTGTCTCAGCATCTTCACCTATAAATTGGGGGAAATGATTGTGTCCATGTTCCAGTCGTACCAGGGAATGTTTCTAAATCACAGATCTGATCCTTTAAAACAAAAATAGTAAGTTCTGCCACAAGGCAACGATGGCCCTCTTCCCCTGCTCCCTCCCAGTGCCATGTCCTGTCCCTGTGTGTGATTCCCAAGCATTCATTCATTCCATAGTATGTAAAGCACAACAGCTAGGGCCATGCACGGTTGGGCCTTTAGCAGTGCCAGCAGGGGGCAGGTTAGGGGGTAGGCCCAGCTTGGATTATAACAATGTATAGAGTCCTGGCCTGGATGAAGTACATGTTCTTGTAAAAAAGGAGAGAAAAACTCAAAAAGAAATATACAGTAGGTTGCATGGGGAAAGGTGCTATGAGGACAAACCAAGCAGGAAAGGGGAGGAAGAGGCTGCCAAGGGAGGAAGGTGTTTGCTCTTTTATGTAGGGTGGGCAGTGAAGCCTCACTGTAAGGTTAAATTTGAGACCTGAAGCAGGCAAGGTGGGGGCGGGGGAGTCCTGGCAGAGGGAAGAACTGGGAAGGATGAAGGCAGGAGGGTGCCTGCTGGGTTTGAGGATAGGAAAGGGGCTGAGGTGGGCTGGGCCTTGGGAAGCAAATGGAAGAAGAGGGGAGATGACCACAAGCAGGTTTTGAGTGAAAAGCGGCATTGTCTGATGTGGGTTTTAACTGGCTTATGTTCCTGCTGTGTTGAGAATAGCCCAAAGGCAGAACAGAGAGACCAGTTAGAGGTGACTGCCCTCTTCCAGACCTGAGAGGCTCTTTCATTCCCCCTGGGCTCTAAGTTTCTCAAGGGCAGGCTCTGTCTCATTTCTCTGTATTTTTCCCCGGCTCCTACCTACATGGAGCAGATATGAGTTAGTAATAAATACATGCTTCTATGACATTGTAAGTGTATTTGTTCTACCCAGAATTCCCTTTCTGCCTAGTGGGCAGTTCAGCCTTTCAAAGTAGCTCAGACATCATTCCTTTAGCAACCTAGCTGAGAGTCTCCAGGTAAACCTGGGGAGCTAATCTTGTTTAAAAGCTTGTCAGGTTATATAATATGTAGCCAGGGCTGCACAGCGAAATACAGACATGCACCTACACAACAAACAAACAAACAAACAAACAAACAAACAAACCAGGGACAACAGATCTCAGAATGTATCTTTCTGTCTTGGAGCCCAGAGAGAGGGAGCATGAGAGCTATTCAGGTCAAGTTCGGAAACTTTTCCCTAGAGAGGGGCAAGGCAGCATTGTGCCAGGTTATTTCAGTCAACTTTGCAAATAGCCACTACTTCTTTGACAGAATGAGAATCTATTAATGTCAAGTGACTGGTAAGAGGGCCAAGTCCATTGACTCAAATCTCCCAGGGATAAGGTAGTAATTAATTAGGAGTAAAAATGTGGGCTAGAAAAAAATAGCCCACATTTTTATGAAGCAATGGAATTGAAGCAGTGAAGTTACTTCTCCCTTATTTCTATTACCTTGAATCTGTGAGGCCTCTGTTTCGGTATAACTTAAATAGATATTTCTCTCTTATTAAAATGTAGGATATGTTTCTGGAATGCCACAGATAAAAATTTAAGTTTTATTGTGTTTCTCAAAGAGAGGCTTAAAGATTTTCTGCCTTAGTGCCCCTAAGTAGTTCATAAAATGCAGATTCCTGAGCCCTATCCCAGGTAGGTGAACAGGAATCTCTGCAATGGAGCCCAACAATCTCTGTTTTATTCAGCTTTTACTTATGTATGCAGGTGCAGGGAGTGTTTCAAAGAGATAGCCCCTTTCAACAAATTGTTTTTTCATTTCTTTCTCTCTTTCTTCTCTCTCTTCTTTCTTTCTTTCTTTCTTTCTTTCTTCTTCTTTCTTTCTTTTTTCTTTCTTTCTTTATGCAGAAGGTATCAGTAGGTGGTCCGTGTTCCTTAGGCACCAAGAAAAGTTCGTGTTGAACATCCCTTTGCTCTAACACTTTTGGTTCCTAAGGAATGTGGGAGTCTGAGGGCAGGAAGCAGCCCAGACAGCCAACTCACTCCTGTCAGTATTTGAAGTGAGGCTCCTCCTGCTCCCATAAATTGACATTTTAGTAGTCCATAGCCTCTTGTTCCAGAGTGTTACTGTCTCCAGAGGAGCAGCAAACTGCTGCATGACTTCGTGTCACTCTGGATCGAATGATTTTGTTTGACTTAGGAAGACCTGCAGGTGTCGTTCCCTGGCTACGGTTCGGCCTCGTAGTGTTCCCTGGGAGGCTTCAGAAATCAATAAAGCCAAAAGGCAGGGGCAAGTAACATTGTTTTAAGGACAACTTGATAGTGTTATAGACAACAGCCTAATGAAGTGATTCGAGGCCCCAAAGCTAGTCCTCCCCTGACCAGGGAGGTGTCAGATTCTCCTTTCAGTAAGAAAAATCTCAACTGGCCTACACACTGGCCCTGCTTTCAAGAAGCAAGGAGAAGCAGCAGAAGCAATGGGAAGGGCTAGGGTCCACTGGCCATTACTCCTTAGCCAAGATGCAAGGAGGAAAGGAACCAGCCTTGTCTTTAAAGCTATGAAAAGAGACATTTCTTGTCATATACCTCACACATGAATTCACATGGACCAGGATGAGATTTTAGAATTTCACCCACATATATAAGAATAAAGTTCATTAATAATGACTTAGAAAATGATTGTGAGGGCTGGGAAAAGAACAGATCATGATCAGAGACACTGGTCACCTGAGGTCACCTCCAGAGGCTGGAATGATGGGCAACTCCATTATCCATAAAAATGGCCAACTGTAAGCTCAAATATCACATTTTACATGCATTGGATCCCAAGCCTTGAGTAGGCACTTAATGAACACTTGCTGAATGGTGTAGCAATTGGCAATGAGAGGGAGCTCCTTTCTCAGTCAGCCAGCTGCTGTCTATTTTTCACAGACTGCTTGTCAGGATCTGCTCTGTGATACACAGCCTCACATATCTGGTGCCAAGATTTGATTTGAAACCAAATGAAAAAGAACCAAACAGGTGGTAAATATCCAGGTGTTTCTGGGGTTACATTGATATCACCCTTGTTATCATCAGAGAGAAAGAAACTTGAGATCAAACAGTAAGTGGCTCATAAAAAGGTCATATGCTGGAACAAAAAGAAGGAGGAGTTAAAATTAATCCAATCTGAGTAGCCTAACTAGACTCTAAAAAATTACCCACAGAAGGTCTAAAAAGCACGCAGGAATATACTAGTGTAACTGCTATTGGTAGTGTAAATTGTTTAATTAGTACAAATCTTCCTTTAAGATGAAATACATCAAAGGATAAACAGATGGCTGTCAAGTAAGTACATTCAGTATATTGGCATACTACTCCTTAGTGCTAGCAACACAAGATAAATGCCTGCTTGTTTGATTAATCCAATTGTCTTTATCCACTATATAATAAGTGGCAGTGATAACTATCTCAGACTTGGTTCTGAAAATAGCCAGTTCACACACTGTGCTGGCCTGTGATGGCATTATGTTAATTGCTGACCCATATTCTCTTACAGGCGAATATAGTTATCCTTTATCATGTAGATATCAAGTGTCTGGACCCACAAAATCAGCAACAGCTTCATTCAAAACACACTTTTGGGAATGCACATGCATAAGCTCAAATTGAAAATTAAAAACCAAGAATTTCATCAAAGGTTAAAGCATTTATGGAAGCAGTTATCTAAAATAAAAGTGCATAAACATAGTAAGCTGTGAAGTCCATGGCTCCTCTTTCATCGGGCCAGTCACTGGATCTCCAGGCCCTCTCCCTCTCCTGGGAAAGCAGCTGGTCGCAGAATATCAGAAAGAAGGAAGCACACAGAGAGCAAAGCTCATATGTGACCTGAACAGAGAACAAGGATGCCTGGAATAGGAAGGGCATGGGTTTCTAATCATAATAATAATCAAGAAGCATCATATAACTTGGAAATTATGACACATAGCATCCCAGGTATATAGAGACTACAGAGAGATAAGATATTTTCCAATGAAATTAATTATCCAGCTATGCAGTATATGAATTACTCTTTAAAGAAAAGTTAGGGAAGACTGAGACCCAAACTCATAGGACTTTCTCCTCTTGTAAGGGGTTTGTAGACTAGAGGAGAATGATGTCTTTTCCAGTTCTGATTGAATTGTAGTATAGTCAAAATAAATAATTATAAATTAAAGCATAAAAGAGAAAGAAGTAACATATCTTGATAAGCATAATAAAAATTAAAAAGACAGAAGATAGAAGATCATTTGGGGAAATGGCAATGCGTACTTCATATAAATGGAGGCTATGTTTTGGGGGGTTAACATTTAAACCAAGAAAAAATACCAATAGAAAATGCAATAAATAAGCAAGGGTAAAAAGGAAAGAAAACATTTGGACATTGTTTAAGTTAAAGAAATAAAGCAAGGGGGCTACTGTGACCCAAGCTAACAGGAGCCATGATCCCCCCTTTCCTGCTGACCCTCAAGTTCACCTGCACAGCCCCGGCTCCCACAGGTGCAGGACACACCTGGGCAGAGACCTCCTGCAGCAGAGCTGGAGATGACATCAGTGGACTTCCAGACCTACATGGATTGGGCCTACAGGGCTGCTGAGGAGTTTATCAACAGCTAGTGGAATGAAACTGCTGTTTCAGGACTAGAGTCCTCTAGTGAGTTTTTGAAATGTTGCCACTCAGTGAATTTCAAATCAACATGGCAGACTGCCAGCCTGTACATAATGAAGCCACCCCAAGCCAGACCCCAGTCCTCAGTGCAATCTATGGAACAGTGGAGTTTGATGACAACCAACATCAGGGTTTCAGAACTCCCTCCTGACTTCCCAGGTCTCTCCCAGCGATGTGATGTGGAAGATACGGTGCACCACTAATTTCAGTTTCAAGACTGGGTCACGTAGTGGAGCAGCAAAGGCTTCTGCTTCAGTTCCATCTCTGCAGGGAAACACAAATCTCAAAGGTGGGGTAACAGGTCCCATCCTGTTGTTGCAGGCCACCCCACCCAGGCTGCACTCTGCAGTTGCTCCAGTGTAGAGAGCCCATTCTGAGTGGATACTTGTTTGTCAGAGTTGCCTTTTCAAAATAGTAAAATTTTCTATTTCTATACTTGTCCAGTAGAGACCCTGGGTCTGGCAATTTTGACAAATGAAATAATAATAAAAATGCTTTAAAAAAAGAAATATAGCAAGAGCAAAAATGGTACTGATAATTACTTGACAGTTTGAAATGACAAATAAATCAAGGAAATTATCCTGGTCTGCTTCCCTTGTTTGTTGAGTAGTTATACTTTAATAATGTTAGTTCCTTATGATCATGGAATTATGGAATTTTGTGACATAAATAAAATGAAAATTAATAAGTCAAAATGTTTGCCCACTTCTCTATACGTAGATAGTGTCTTTCTGCTATAACCTCACATGGTGGAAGGGGCAGGTGAGTTGGGGGGCTGCCCCTTTTACAAGGGCACTAATCTCAGTTATGAGATAACCCTCATGACCTGATCACCTCCCGCAGGCCCCACCTCCAAGTACCATCACATTGGATATTAGATTTCAACATTTGTATATTTTGAGGACACAAACATTCAATTTAAAGCAATTTCCATCAGCTTCTTATGTATCACATATATTGACTTAATGTCCTACCTTTACAAGGCTGGTGATAAAAGAGTTTGCCATGGGAATTTCTCAAAATTGGAAATTTTTGTGGAGCCAGAAATTACCACTTACTAGTAGCTAAAAAGAAGGCTACCCACTGATTCTTTGAGATTCTTTCAGCAGATTTGCTGGGAGTACAAAAAGGGGCTCAAATAGATACTGCACTTGCAAAAGAAAAATAAACAAAACCAAATGCACATGATAAAAATTACTGTTAGTCACAAGAAATACAAATTATAATTTTTCCCTTATCAAGTTTATAGATATTTTTTCAATGATAATTTGAAGTCTTGATGAGCATTCAATAACCAATCCCCACAGTGACTGCTGAAAAGAAAGAAACTATATTTTGACCTGATAATTCCATTGATACTAAGTTGTTCCAAGGAAATAATTATAGGTGTGTACTACAACTTATGTACAATGACATATTTCATAGTTTTATTTATGAGTTAAAAATAGAAATAACCTAAGTATTTAACAATGAAAAATTAATTTTAAAAAATTATAGTAAATTCATATAATGGAACACCAAGCCACCATTCAAAAATATACTTTTGTCATACTTAAGGAAATATTATCTGTATATTTTTAGATGAAAAGAATAAGCAGTATGTCTGGTACAATCCCTATTTTGTTTTTTAAAAATACACTCATGTGTGCATGTTATATGCAAGGAAAAAAACTAGCAAACTGGGAGGAAATACACCACAGTATTAATGGTGGTTATCTATGACTGATGAGATTGCAAGTAATTTTGGTACTTTTGATTACTTAAAAATATTTTTCAAAGTTTCTGCAAAGATCAGCTATTACTTTTATAATAAAAAAGAGAGTGAAAGTATTTTTCTTATCAGAAAGACAGTCAATATCATTTTTAAAAGAGCTGAAATAGAGTGCTATCCCATCAGTGTCCCAGTATGGGATCCCTCCGGCGATCCTTAGAGCCCAGAGAAAGTCACAGAACACAGTTACCTGCACTGGACAGGGGCGCTCTGCCAGTGGGAGGGCTGGAGCTCTGCAATGTGCATTGATTTGGTTGAGCAGTTTGCTTTTTGGTCCTTGAAATGTTATCAAATGCCAGTGCCACTTAGAGATGTAAATAAATAATGAATACATAAATGAATAAATGTTTATCTCAGAATGCTAATGCAGCATCGAGTCTGGAAAAAAAATGAAGCCTGTGGCACCAAGAGCTAAAACAGAATTCTCACTTTATATGATCTGCTAGGATGCAGATCCAGGCATGGCGTTTGAAATAATCAATTTGAATTAACTGATGGGAAAAAAGTTCACTTATCTTAGACTTGTTTATTCTACTTTCATCTGATCTGATTCATGAACTGCAGAAGGCTTTTTGTTTTACATCAGTAAGTCCAGCCAGTTAGTGAAAGGAGTGATAAAAATAAACCTGAGCACATTAGCAACTAGTCACAGATGAGGTGTCCTTCCTTTCCAGTTTCACTAACACCAGCTATCTCTAAGGATGATGATGCCAAATGGGTTATAAACTAGAATCACATAACTAGAAAGTCTTCACAGACTGTCTCACTCATCATCATCTTTCATGAAGGAACAGACCCTGTAGAGGTGAGGAGCCTTGTACTAGATCACACACAATTTAACGGCAATCACCATGAAAATTCTGATTGTCTGACTTCCAGGCCACTCTCCTTCCACTATAATATACTTATTTTTTTAGTGAGAAATGTCTCATTTGATCTATTTCATTTATGTATCTAGCCATTGAATATCTCCACTGACCATAGCAAATGAGCCTGAATGGCAGTTAGAGTAAATAACATGTTCTCTAAAGATGCCATCTTTCCGTAAGTATTTTTATGTACTCTGATATGTCATTTTCACTTTGAGCATTGTAAAACACCTTTTAGAGTTAACTCCAAGGGATTTAAAGATCATCATTTCCAGCATTACCTGTGTCCACCAAAATCCTGATATACTTTAAGTAATATTTTATAGAAACGTACTGACTTTTTCCAACTAAAAGCTGAAGACTTTTCAGATAGCAAATGTTGGTTAAATGGGATTTTTATAGGCTGGTTTGACAGATAGTAAATATATGCAAAGCTAAGACACATCCAGGTAGTAAATCAATCACATCTCAAACAATCTAGAAATATTTTTTATGGTGGAAGGGCAGACATACAGTGTGTCTAAGAATAGCTAACATTTCTTGAGCACAGTCACTCTGCTAGCACTAGATATACATCACTGCATTCAATCTTCATAATAGCCAGATGAAGTAGGTACAATTATTTCCCACGCTTTACAGATAAGGACAGTGAAGCCCAGAGAGAGGTAGCTGTTGACCAGAGCAGAAACAGGATTTTAAACCAAGAGAGCTCGGCTCTGTAGTCCATGCACTTAACAACCAGGAGAAATATGACTTATGAAGTGAAAGAGAAAAGCAGTAGCTGAGATTTGTTTTTAACACCCTGAATATAACTCTAAATAGGATCCTCCTTTTTACTTATAACTCACAGTTAAATGCTCTTTAACAAATTTCTAAATTTTGGTTTTGTTAGCTTTTTCCTAGACAATGTGGGACCATCTGCTTTGATAAGATTGTTAGTACAGTCAGTTCACTATGGGCAGGTCTATTTAATTTGAGGCCTTGTTGCTGCAGCGACATGGGAAAGAATTAGGAGAACACACAGAAGAATCTTCACTTTTCTTCCAGTGTCTCATAATCCAATGGAAGAGATGGGTACATATGCCTCTTATGGTACCAAGGACAGTATAACTGCCATTATTAATCACTAGAATACAATGCTCAGAGTGCTGTTTTGGGCATCTTATGTGATCATTTCTAATTTTTTACATTTTGGAAATGAAGAGACTATGGTAAAGTCTCCACAAAGATACTAGCTCAGTTCTCTGAGACTGTGCTGGCTGAGCCTGTAGTACATCTGAACTTTATCATTTATAATAGTGATGACTAATCCTTAATAAGCACAGCACACTGGTGTTTTCCTGAAGGACATAAAGTATAGCTATGTTTTTCTCATCCCCTCCTGTGAATATTTCCTGAGAATGTAATCACACTGGTATGTTTCAGCAACAGTTGTGTCAACATGGTTGTAATGTCGTGGTTGTAACCCCCTGAGTTCCTTCTCAGCTCTCCCCAGGTACACACAGTTAGGACTGGGCATATATAAATTGCGATCTTCTGTTTGAAGACAAGATCACAAAAGAAATATAGACTTGTAGACTTCAACTTGGAAGAAATCTCCATTTATTCAACAGAAATGTCGGGTGTTGACCCAGTGCCTGCACTGGGATATAGTGATGAGCAACACAGTTCCTGTCAGTGTTGTGCTGCAGCTGGTCTGCTAAGTTTTCTGAAATTTTACAAGCCAATAGCCAGCATGTCAGCAGCTTGAGAGTATTTAACCACAGAGATGGGCAAACTCAGAGAGCTGGTTTAACATTTACCAACACATCAGTGGTTCCTGTCCTCGTAGACTTAGGCTCTAGTGGAGAAAGAATTTTAGCATAACTATTATATAATATAACAGAATAACACATATCATGTTATAATTATAGAATAATTAAAAATGCAATGATGGGAGGAAAGGGGAAGTACAGGGCACTGTGGGAGTAATGATAAGGGATCCAGCTTAGCCTGAGGGGTGCTCAGTAGTAAAAATGAGCTACATTCTTTCTTAATATGTCCTCAGTACTGATCTTTGTCCCACCTCATTTTATATCTCTCTTCTGAAGATGACAATACACGACCCGTGTTACAGGCAAAGTACCACGTACCAAGCGCAGCTGCCATGCTTGCCAGGCGGCTGGGCTTTGAGCAGCTGTCCTGACCTCGCTGAGTTCAGTGTTTTCATTTGTGAGAGCAGAATGCTGTTTGCTAATGTCAAAAATGAAAGAGGGGACATCACTATAGATTCTATGAACATAAAAGAAAAGGAAAGGAACACTGTGCTCACAAATTCGATAACCTAGATGAAGTGGGTAGGTTCCTTGAAAGACACAATTTTCCAAAACTCATACAAGAAGAAATAGACAACCTTAATGGAGCCATATCTGTTAAAGAAATTGAATCAATAATAATACCTTCCATAACAAAAAGCATCAGGTCTAGATGAACTTACTGATGAATTCTAACAATGTGTGAGGAAGAAATTATGCCAAATTTCTGCATTCTCTTCCAGAAGATAGAAACAGAGGTAATATGTCCTAACTCATTGTTTAGGCCAGCATTACCCTAATACCAAAGGCAGACGAAGAGATTACAAGAATAAAAACTACAGACAGATATTTCTCACGAACATAAATGCAAAAATACTCAACAAAATATTAGCAAGTCAAATCCAACAATGTATAAAAAATTATTCACTATGATTAAGATTTATACCTGGAATATGAGGCCAGTTCAACATTGTAAAACACAAAGTTGGAGGACTGACACTACCCAGCTTCAAGTCTCACTATGATACTACAATAATCAAAACAGTGTGATAGATCAATGAACATATTAGAGTGCCCAGAAATAGACCCACATAAACAGAGTAAATTGATCTTTGACAAAGGAAGAAAGGCAATACAATGGAGCAAAGATAGTCTCTTCAACAACTGGTTCTGGAACAACCAGGCATCTACATGAGAGAAAAATGAGTATACACACAGATTTTACACCCTTCACAAAAATTAACTCAAAATGGATCACACGCCTACATGAAAAATGCAAAACTATAAAATTCATAGAAGATAACATAGAAGAAAACCTATATGCCCTTGGGTATGGTGATGACTTTTTAGATATAAAAACAAAGGCACAATCCATGAAAGACATAATTGATAAGCTGGACTTCATTAAAATTGAAAACTTCTGTTCTGTGAAAGACAATGTCAAGATAATGAAAAGACAAGCCACAGACTGGGAGAAAATATTTGCAAAATATACATCTGATAAAAAACTGTTATGCAAAATATACAAAGAACTTTTAAAGCTCAATAATAAGGAAATCAACCTGATTAAAAAATGGGCCAGGGACTTTAACAGACACCTTACCAAAGAAGATACACAGATGGGGAATAATCATATGAAATGATGTTCCACATCATATGTCATCATGGAAACTCAAATTAAAACAACAGTGAGATACCACTACACATCTTTTAGAAAGGCCAGAACACTGAGAACACCAAACACTGGTGAGGATGTGGAGCAACGGGAACTCTCATTGCTGGAGGGATTGCAAACTGGTCCAGCTACCTTATATGACAGTTTAGCCATTTTTTAAAAAACTAAACATGCTCTTTTTATATGATTCAGCAATTGCTCTCCTTGGCACAGGAGTTGAAAACTTGCATCTACAGAAACACCTACACGTGGAATGTTTATAGAAGCCTTAGTTGCCAAAACTTTGAAACAATCACAATGCCCTTCAGTAGGTGAATGGATTGTGGACTGTAGAATCCAGAAAATGGAATGTCATTCAGTGTTAAGAAAGAATGAGCTATCTAACCATGAACAGACATGAAGGAATCTTGCATACACATTAGTAAGTGAAAGAAGTCAATCTGAAAAGACTACATACTGTATGATTCCAATTATATGACATTCTGAAAAAGGCAAAACTATGGTGACAGTAAAAAAAACCAGTGGTTATAGGGAGATTAATAGAGGATTTTTAGAGTAGTGAAATTAGTCTTTATGATGTTACAATGACAGACACATGTCATAATATGTGTCCAAACATATAGAATGTACAACTCCAAGAGTGAGCCCTAATGTAAACTGTGGACTTTGGGTGATTATGATGTGTCGATGCAGGTTAATGCATTGTAACTGATGTCCCACTCTGATGTAGGACGTCGATAATGGGGAGGCTGTGCATGCGTGGGGGGAGGGGGCAAAGAGGAAACCTCTGTACTTTCTTTTAATTTTTCTGTGAACCTAAAACTGCTCCAAAAATAAAGTCTTTAAAAACTGCAAAAACAGGATATTGATACTGTGCAGTGTTATTTTAGAAATTAGAGTATTAGATATATATCAAGTGCCTAAGTGCACATGCTCAGTGAGTGGAGTCTAGTATTATTTTATTTGTGCAATTGTTTTTATTCAAACTACTAGATTTTACATTCCTTGAGTAAAAGCACTAGATTTTACTTGCAGCAGATGCTGGAAGTTGATACATAATTAATAAAAGTTTGTTGAATTAGTTTATTCTTAATTGAATTACATTGTTCCTACTGCCTATTTGCAGGAAAAAAAAACTGGTTATTTCAACTCAGGTAGAACATCACTGCTTTTCTGTGCCAGGATCAAAGACACATTTGTTTTAAAACTAAAATAAAACAAAGTATTGACAAATAAAAACTGTACTTAATTTTCCAATGAAGTTAACATAGCTCCAAACTACTGCATCCTAATTACTGAGACTATTGATGCTTTCTCACTGTGGCCCTAATTCATAAGAAATGTCCAAAGGAAGAGGGCTGTGTTGGGCAATATAACGTATCATCTTTTTAGGGATTCCTTTGTTCTTATATCCCTTATTTTCATAGCCCAGTTATTTTGTCTAAGCCATTTCTAAAGGCTGGGAAAGAGATGTATAGAGTCATACAATGTAAGAGCTGCAAGGGGCCTTAGCAATCATGTTTCATTTCGCAGGTAACAGATCAGAAAAGATGAAGGACTAAAGCTCACACAGTTAGTGAGAAACCATTTTTGCAATGCAATTAAAACTATTTTATTCTATTTAAAAAATCCTTTAAGGGAAACAAGAAAATGTGATATGGAGGCAGTCCCGGGAAGTCATTATGAAAAACAAAACCAAACCCAAAAACTACCCCTACAGTACTGAAATCTTAGAAGCAGTAAACTAGGAAAAACTGAAAAATATGGCTAATAAAAAGCAAGGAGAATGAATGAAACAACAAATAAAACGTGAAATTACAGCAGCAAACTATAAAAAAGAGGAGAGGGACAAAAATGTTTACTTGTTTTTACAGAACGCGCGTGGACGAACCAATTTTGCAGCAATGAACATTAAACCTCCTTTTAAATGGCCCCTTTCCTTCCCGAACAGGTCTAGGTCTAATCCTGCTGTGTTTCTGGTTTTTGAAAACCGAATCAAACGCTGGGCACGTCACACGCTTAGATAAGCCGGTGTCTATCAGGTTCCCTAGAAGAAAACGGCTTCCTCTTTCCCTGGCTTATCCTGTTTTCTCTTAATCCTTTCCGATCTCAGCCTACCGATTTTATATTTCTAAGCAATTAATTTTTTGGCTGGGACGCGCAATCCACAGGTGTGGATGACTGACAGCACGCTGATAGACTCCATCTGTTGGCGGCTGATAGCAGCCTCCTGGGGGCTCCCGGGCGCTGTCTTCACACTCACCAAAGCCAGCAGCCTAATCTATTTGCTAGCAGGCAGAAAGGGCCCGCAGCTCACATTGTTATTCAACAAGAACAATCGGTTATAGACAGCGCGTTTAGGGGCACAGTGGGGGGCTCTGGGAGGGCGGCAGTGTTCTCACAGCGAGTCACGACTCTGCCAGCGCCCACAATATTTTTCTCTCTGTGGAAAAAAAGGACAGGATGGTGAGATGGGAGTTTTGTGACAATTCTAGGATGGGAAACTTGTAATTCCTGACTGTCCTTGGCGTCATAGCTTTTAACAGAAAGATGAGGAAATGGGGTAGGTACGATAATTATAATTCACTTGTGGTGTAAATTAATGAGTGCTGAAAGAGTAGGGTTGGTGTCAGAGCCTCTGGGAAGATTTGCTTGAACTGGCGGGTTCTTCTTGTCTTGTAAATAACACATGCGGTGCTCCAGTAAGGGACCCAAGCAAAGGTGACACTAGCTTTAACAGAAAGGCAAGTCTACATGCATTTAGGGTAGGTGGGGTGGGGATAAACTTAAAATCACCTTAATTGTAAAATAGATATTCCATAGGCTATGGAGGATGAGGGCAAAAGCTTTCAATTCAAAAAGAGTTTTTAAACATTTTCTTAAATGATATATACCTAATAAATATTTACGATTTAGGCAAATGGTTGAAGAGGCAATATGTGGGTGAGACATCTAAAGCCTTAAAAAGCAATAATTTCATTCCTTTCTTGTCTCATTTTGTTCCTTCAGGCACAATTTAGGGGCAATTTAGCCTCATTGAATGTACCACCCATCGTTGCCAAAGACAACGTTGCAATGACATTGAAGCAGTGATGTATGAAGTTGGATTTTTTTTAAAAAAAGCATTCTTAAATGTATCACATTGCATTTTCCTCCTTTCCTTCCATTCCTTTCCCAGTTCCTTCTCTTTGGAATTTGGTAAATGTAAGTCTTCTCACAAGATACAAGCACATCCAGGACCTTTTTGAATTCGTACTGCTCCTGACAGTTTGTCTCAATGGACACCTTAGGCCCCCTAAGCATCACTTCAGCCCCACGGACACGCATCCAACCTCCTCCTTAGGTGCTTTTCCTGCATCTGCTTCAGAAGACAATCTATATGGAGATTTGAGAATCCCTAATGGGTAAGCAATTTAAATACATATCTACTAATAATTACATAAATCAAGTTGTTAAACGCTTCCACAGCTGATACTTAGAAGATTAATATATTTTGATAAGCCTGTTCTACTTTTAGATTTAGGACTGACATCATCTGCTGGAAAAAATCAGAGGTTACATAAACAGAAAAGAATTTAATCTGTGTCTAAACAGCACCGACTCCTCTAGTCTTTAAGTGATAAAAACATATTCAAGATTCAATCAGCTATGTTCATACTAGGTAGGTAGTACGGTGGGAGGAGGATGGTGGGGAGGCAGGTATTTTGGGTGACAGGGAGCTAAATAACTAATTTATGTTTACAATGGATTATTTGCATGACAGACATACATTTTCAAGGTCATGATAATTGACAAGACTCAGGTATCTGGAAATGCTGCTTTTTAAAATCTTTATGACTCAATTTCATTTTTGATTCCTAGTGCCCCATTCTGTTCTTGGCAGAATATAATTTATCTACTGCAGAGATGTTTCTTCTCTCGAATCCAGCAATTTCTCTGTCAATCCATTTCTACATCTTATTGCGTTCTTTATTTCATATTCCAATCCAAGTGCAGTCAGGTGAAAGTTCTGCCCCTTCCCCACCTGTTCCTGGAAGGTGGGGAGAGAGAGGCCTCAGGGTTGGGGGGAAAGTCTGCAGTGCTGTTCTAATCACTGCTTAGAACAGTCCGGAACTCGTGTCGTTCACTCTGTCTGAGGTCAGCTCTGATGTCTTTAAGGAAACCCGAGGTAATCAGGAGGGAGTCGTAACACTGCCCCATAATCCCCTCGCCAACATCTCTGTGAGATGACAACTACCAGAGAAGGAACTGCAGAGACAATAGTTCCCTCATGAGTTCTCTCCGTTTATAAAAGTTTCCTTCCTGTTTCTTGTCCCGAAAATACTCTGAGGAGGTTGGATGGGAGACAGAAGTTCTTTTCTCCCATAAAATCTCCCTCTGTTGTTTCACGTTTCATGTTCTCATGCCCAAAGTGTCTCCTTACAAAGCTAAAGCGTATGAACAGTCTCTACAACCATGGGTGTTCTTGGGTTTAGTTGCCAGCTGGGGGAGAGCCTACACATACCAGGCAGATGGAAGAAAGCACACCTCCCTATGTCCCATCAAAATATGTTGTGTTGTTAATACATGCTGGTAAGAATTAAAAGTCTGAGGCCCCAAATTATAATAAAATATATTAACATGTATTTTAAAAAACATATATATATATAAAATAGGAAATTGATCATCTAAATTCAAAAAGTGGAATAAAAATACAAGGACATTGAAGAAACCAGGCAGATCTGTGTAGAGACATAATTTAAATGGAGAGTTTTTATAACTATAATGGAAACTAAGCATGTGAGTTGTTGCATAGCTTTGAACATAGTGCTGTTATGGTTTGCTCATGTTTGGAAGAAAATCAGCCTGTTTAGAATTACTACCATACATGATACCTGGGACCCTCAAAAACTTCTTGTATTAAAGCAATGCTGTGGGAAAGTTACTGAAAAGACAAGCCTGATGTGGTCCCAGGTGGATGATACTGTAAACAAACAAACAAACAAAACAAAACAACTATCCTGAGGCAGGTGGGAACCTGGGGGGAGTCAAGAAGGGAAAAAAATGAAACCTTTTTTTCCTGGTCTTGAATAAATATCTAAACCCAAGAATGATGTTGGAGAACTTCTGGAAACTAAGACTTCCCCACTGACTGGGGTTGGGCTGGTGACGACCACCAAGTGTGTCACTAGAGAATTCCTCCCGGGCAAAGGCAGCAGCAACATCTCTTGGGTGCCAAGTAACCCAGCTTTGGCCTGGCCTAGACCAGCCTGAGGCCCAGATCTTGCCTGTGTTCCTGCCACAGCCCCAGGGGCAGAGTCTCAGAGCAGAATGGGGCATTTCCAGTTTTCTGTGGAATGAATATGTTAGTGTATATTCTTTCCCTTTTCTATGTTATTTGAGATCCTTTTCTAGATATGTAAAATTTGTAGAATCACAGAAAAGGATTCTCAATAAATACCCATTGTCTGAGTTTAGGCTACTATAATAAATTGCCACAGACTTGGTTCCTTAAATAACAAACATTTATTTCTCACTGTTCTAGAGGCTGGGATGTCCAAGATTAAGATGTGGACACGTTTGTTCTGGTGAGAACCGCTTCCGGGTTTGCAGGCGGCTGACTTCTTTTGTTCCCACACTGGTAGACAGAGAGAGAGCGAAAGCTCTCCAGTGTCTTCTCAAAGGGCACTAATCCCCTCATCAGAGTCCACCCTCGTGGCCCAATCACATTCCAAAGGCCCCACCTCCTTAAAACCTCTCGTTGAGAGTTGGGATTTCAACCTCTGAATTTGGGAAGGACACAAACAGCCACAGACAACAGTTAACATCACTGGACTTCAGTCATCTATCAGATGAGATCTATGCTCTCTGAGATTATACTCTGAGGTGTATTTTTGTTTGGCTATAAAAAGAATGGTAGAGTCTAAGCCTAAAATAAATCAGTATGATTGCAATTATACTGTGTGTGTGTGCTTCTCCTGTGAACCCTGAGAAAAAAAACACACCTGAGAAGGGGTCCTGGTAGCTAGCTGAACTCAAATTGTAAAAAACAGAGCCTAGCAGCTGTCAACATAAGACACATTTAGACCTGTAGAGAATTTTTGTGAGTTCACTTGAGCCAAACTGATGACAATTGCCAGGAAGCAAAATCTCAACGATGTGAGAAATTCTTGAGAGAATGGCAGTTTTGTACCATATTTTAGCCATTATAATAAAAAAAGGAGGCATCAGTGGGTTACATGAAATCCATTGGAGATAGGTTAGGGAGCTGAGAGGAAACACTACAGGAAACCTCCAGGACTGGATAAAAAGTAAAATGACAGACGCAGCTTTTATGTAGGTGGGAGCAGGATAGTTAATAGTCAACAATTAAATGATACCAATTCATGGTCTTTTCCTGGTGTGGTGCTTGTGCTTTGAGGGGTCCAGAAAAAGGAAATTTAACATTCCAAAGATATATCATCTTAGATGCAAAAAGACAACAGTCGCAATTAAGGTAAAGATTGGCCTCTGTAAGGGGAAAATACTGACCTAGGATATGACTCCCTTTTAGCTAGAAAGTTTTTCATTTCAGACCATCCTATGTGGTTACTGTAGGCCTCTGAGTTTGTAAGACTGCCACATAGGCCTCCCCTAAACTTGTCAGGTTTACTGTGTGGCTGCTTGTCTTCCACACAGCTGTTTCTACATGGGGCTTCTCTCACAAACTGCACTTCAGGGAGAAGCCTGCACTGAATTGCCTGCCTGCCTGCACTGTGTTTCCACCATCTGAGCAAGCCCTTTAATGGAGTTTCTGGAATCCTATTTCAATCAATAAGACTAAAGCTTTCCCTATCCAATCAAAGCTGCACAGCTCTAACCAACCAAAGCAGCTCTATTCTGACCAATCAGAATTGGTGCCTTTTAAGCCAATCAAACAGTGAGGATTTAGAGTCCTCATTTACATGAGGACAGACCAATCAGGAACCAAAGGCAGGGACTTCTGTCCTCGTACAAGCCAGCTCCCCGATGCCTCAGAGAGCATACATTCCCTTTCCCTTGCTGAGCAGAAATACTGAGGCTGGTTGGCTCTGGAGAGCAGAGCAGAATGGAACAAACCAGCTCAGGCTTGCTTTGCAGTGGAGCAGAACTAAGCACAGTGGAGCAGACTAGCACAGAGTGGAGCAGCACAGGACAGCATAGGCTGGCAAAGAGTAGAGCAGAGCTGTCTAGCCAGAGAGAGGCCTAGCCCCAGAGCTGCCTGACAGCCCTGCCGTTTTTACAGCTGTGCTGTATCACAGTTCAGCTGCTCCACAGCCATGCTGTTTTGCACTAAATAAAGTTTCCTTCTTCACTGCACCCCAAACTGGGGTTTCCTGTTGGTGTTGCATTGGTGTCAATGACTATTTGGTGATATTCCCTAGACTGTGCAATTCTTTAAAACATAGATAAATGTGTATTTCATTATTATATTCCCATTAATGAACACATACTGGATGTTCAGTGAATGTTTGTTGAATGAGTAAATGAAAAATTCCTCTGTAGTAATTAGGGAATAGGTATAACTGAAATTAGTTTGTGGGCTAATGGAGAAACTGGTGTGTCCTATTGCATTTTTATCTTTGGTTTTAATGGGAATCCTATTAAAAATACATGCTATTTCCAAGTTACAGGGCCAAGTTACTGAGCAAAAATGTTCTTCTGTGAGCTTCCCTTAGTCTCCTCAAATCTTAAAAAAAAAAAAAGTGTAATGCCTGAATCTACTTTGTTTTAGCAAGCAATTGGCACACAGGTGTTGACTGGTAAAAATTTTGCAATACCCAGAGGCAAAAATTCTGAGCATAAACAAAGCATCTAAGACTAAAACAGAGCATGGGGAAATCTGGCAAAGTCTGTTCAGGGCATTGAGTATTTTAAGAAGTTGCTTGGCAAAGTAAACCTGCTGTTAATTTCTTAAACCCCATCTCCACCTTTCCTCTCTTCAGTGTTTGCTGCAGGGCAAACATCTAGCTAATGGAGCAGTTTGTTTCAGTGTATCCTTGAACTAATTCAATTGATTCCAATTCCTGAGGTAGTATTTAACCAGAGTGGGATATATGTCTTTTCACATTATAAGTGTATGCTAAATTTATCTTAATGTTGTAGCTTGCACATTTGCTCAATTTTTGGGGTGAGAATAAATGGTTAAATGTTTTCCAATTTGCTTTGCCACCCAGGGTGAGAAAGAAAACAAGTCATTTATCCTCAAAAGCTCCCACGAGGCAATATGGAGGTTGCACTGCTTTTAAATAGATTTCTGTAGCAAAATGCACAGTCATTTTAAAAGCCAGTGACGTATTTTGAGAATTATTTATTTCCTATCTGTCAGCCCCTACCTCTAGATTTCATATTTCCACAACACTGATGTGCAAGCTGACTCAATGCTGCCCCCAAGTGTCAGTACAAAACATGGATACAGAAGGGAAAAAGCAAAACAAAGCCGCTCAGCCTAAAAAAGAAACACATCAAAATCCACAGTATATCTTGATTTGTTCTTCTTATTGCTATTTTAAAAGAATACCTTATGAAATTAAATCAACTTTAACGGGAAAAAGAAGGGAAAGGGTCGCTGAGGAACATAAAGGAACCATGGACAAAGCCAAAGGGGGAAGGTTTGAGGGTGGGAGGTGGGGATGGGTAAGTGTCGGGGGTGGGGGAGAGTGGTGTCCGGAAAATGAAGACAACTGTACATGAACAGCAATTTTTTAAAAAGAAGAAATAAAAAAATGAAATCAACTCAACAAATCTTTTTGGAGAACCTGCTCTATGCTATATGTAGTGTATACAAAGAAACAGGACATGATCCAATCTTTAACAGCTTTTGAATAAGTTAGACAGACAAGAATGGATTAAAGGTTAAATAAAAGACTAACAGAGACCACCAGAATGTATGAGATGAACTGTTACAATAATGGTAAAAAAATCAAATTTGTGAAGCTGATTTTTAAAAATGCAATATACAAATACCATTTTTTCAGGCATTGTGCTAAATCCTTTGCATCCATTATCTCATTCAATGTGCATGATAACTCTGTGAAGAAGGGAATAGTGTAGCTTTTCATGTCCTTCCCTGAATGAAACTGAAGCTTTTAGTTGAGAGCAAGGTCACTCAGCAATGCTGAGGCAGAGCTAGGACCCACCTCAGGTCTCCCTGACCAAAAGGCCTTTGTTCTTACCTGAGATACTTTAGGGTAGGGCCTCAAGATTCTGGGGCAGGTAGCCAGCACACAAAGAGGGAGTTTGGGAGCAACTGACTTTTCTAATGAAGCCAGCAGCACTTCTTGGTTTGGTCAAGGGAGCAAGAAGTTTTTTGTAGGTCAGACCTGTGAGCCTGGATTTGAATCCAGCTCAGATTCAATGTGTGACTTGGACAAACTTCTTAAATCCAGTTTCCTCTTCCTTCAAGTGAGAATATAATCATACCCATCCCTGCTATGGGTATGGCTATATATCAGGCCTGTACAAGAATTATCTGGTCCACGGCAGGGCAGCTCATGATCTCAGCTCCCTTCTTCCTTCTGGAAGACCAGTAGGAGTCTTGGACCCAAAGGGTGAAGGCTCTGAAAGTCAGACAGAGATGTGATTCCCAGAATATGGAGTCTCTCTGGGCAAATTTTTATAACACTTTCAGGCCACTAGGAATGCCACAGTTTTATAGATTATGTAGAATGTACTTTCAAACACCAGCCTAGAACTTATTGGTTTTCTTCCATTAATGTCTCTGATCTAATCCCTACACTCCTGGGAATGTAGTTGAGAAAAACACAGATGACTATAAAAGATAAAAAAGAAAATTATGAGGGCCTTTCTGGAACCAGTTTATAGCTTACATCCCTAAGCCAGTCATTACCAGATGTAAAATTGGGTCATACCTGGGGAAAACTCACGTTATTACTTTGTTAAAAAGAAAATCATAGTCCTCCAATGGTGTCACTCAGGCTAAAGCCCATGATACAAAACCTAGATCTAATACATGACCTAATTGCTATTGCATTCTCTCCCAGAAACATAATCTTAATTAACCAGTCTAGAATTTTCTGGTCAGCACCGATGAGGTAATCTGTCATGTGGGCCTTCTCTATCCCCTGTAGAAAGAGGCGACCTGCATGATATAAATCCTTGCTGTTCCCTTGCCCCCAAAGATGTCCTGGTCCAAAAATAATCCTTTCTTTTGTTATAGCTCCCTAGCTCCACCTTCTTCCTCTAAAAGTACAACCTCTCCAAGCACCCTTCTAGTTGCTAGATGGGATGCTGCCTGATTCATGAATGGCTTAATAAAGCTAATTATATCTTCAAATTTACTTGGTTGAATTTTGATCTTTAACTTTGTTCAAATAAAGTCTAAGATGCTATTGACATAGCAGGATGCTGCAGGCCATTGGGTCCTACTCTGCATCATGGCAAAGTCCTTCTTTTAGAAAGCATATTGCCAGTGCTATACAGTTTTAGCACTTTTAAAATTACTGTTGCTATATATGCAATTTCCCTGATGACTTGAAATAGTTAATTTGCTTTTCCAAGAATTCAGTTTAGGACTGAGCTGTGACTCAGGCTGTGCCTGCATGGGGAGATGGAAATGAACCCAAGCAGTTTGTTCATCTGCTGTTGACTTCATGGGGCTCTTTCTGCCCGAGTGAAACTTCCTTTTGCTGAAAACTGCAGAGACCAATAAGCCCAGTATCATTCCAGTGTGATGTGCTTGAATTTCCACTTCCTTTTTTAATGTAATTGTTTTATTTTGAAAATAAGCCAATTAACAGTTTTTCACACTCTGGGAGAACAGATATTTATGTCTCTTTATCAGAGGCATTGGATTTATAGGATTCATGTTTCTTCCTCAGTAAATAGTCTATTCAAGGAATACTTTTTAGATTATGTAAAATTTCTAAAGAAGGAGAAGGGAAAGAGAAAAGAAGAGGATGGAAGAAAAAGAGCAAAAAAGAAACTTCTCTGATGTTATATTCTGATCCCAAAAGAAGATGCAATTTTGGCACTCCCTATGGCTTTTAGAATTCCCTGTGTAATCTGGGAAATGCCAATAGGAGATTTCTAAAGCACTTGCCTTGCCTTCCACTGTTTTTACCTCCCTCGGTACTCAAGTTTCCTCTTACTCAGATTAGAGTTCATGGCTCATTAATGAGTACAACTCTTCTGCATGTATTATAAAACCTCTTGCCCCTCTTCCCCTTCACCATACTCACCTGGCATATAGTCTATGTGTATTCAATCCACTCTCTGACTATTCCACTGTTGTATCTATGGTGCTGAGTACAGTTGGAGAAAAACCATATTGGCTATGTGGCTGTGAACTCATGACCCTAAACCTTGAGCTGCTCTCTGCATTGCCCCCTGATCCTGGATTCTGCCAACCTCACTCACCTGCACCAGAGGACCATTCATGCAGGCTCTCTTCTCAACATCTTCCTTCTTACTCTTAGCTGATTCCTTCTTGGTATTTGTCTGAGGTAATGGAAATGATCAGAAAAGAACGTTCACTTCTTCCTCTCTAAAAATTTACTACCCTATCTGCATCCATAATCTTGCCTTCCTCCTATGACAATGAGTAAACTGCCTAGAGCTTTATCTAAGGTCAGCCCCTCCCCTAAGGTGAAGAGTGAATTTCCACTCTTCTCACCTCCCCAAGGATGGTGTTCTTACAGAGACATTGAAGAGAGGTTCACTTCTCACCTCCCCTTCAAGGAATTGTTCCATTCTTTCTTTCTTTTTATAAAGACATTGCCTAAAAGACTTGTCTTTGCTTGCTCTTAATACTTCCTCACTTCCCACACTCTCATGAATATAGCCCAATCATTTTCTCCCCATATCTCACCAAGAAATCACTCTCACCCAGGTCTCAGGGACTTCTACCATAAAAAGCCACTCCTTCCTCCACTGTGCTGCTATTTCTCAGTATCTCAGGCCCATCTGATACAGTGATGTCCCTCTCTTTCTCAGATTACTTTCTTCACTTGGCTTCTGAAACACAGAACTGTCTTGCTTCTTTCTTCACAGAACATTTTCTGAGTCCTCCTTCTTTTCCCAAATTATAAACTTTGAAAGGTGCCAGGGCTCTGACCTCAGGTTTCTTCTACATTCAATCCACAGATATTGTAACAGTGGGAAATTGTAATGGTGGGGAATTGTAACCCACCGCACCATTCTTTTGACATTATTTCTCTAAGTGCTGACTCTGACTGATATGTAGCTTGTAGAAAAACAGCATGTTTGCATAAGAACCTAGGAACTAACTTCAATAGGTACAGACTATGACCTTTAGGCATCCCAGCTCCTGGAGATTTGCTGACCTTCAACCATGGATCCAGGATGACGGAAGTCAGGATGACTAAACCAGGATGACGCACGTTGGACCATCACTTGCCTTATCAGAATGGGCTGTGCTCGCCTGCACATAGAGACCTTTGCAAACACCTCCCTTGATCACTTTGTTCTGTCTACTGTTCCTCATAAAAACCTTGGCCTTCACTGAGAGGGAGAGATGGGCTTTGAGACATGAGTCTCCCATCTTCCAGGTGGCCAGCACCTGAAAAGAAACCACTTTTCTTTACATCAGCACCTGCCTCTTGAATATTGGCAGGCATGTGGACCTGCTTTTGGTTACACTATCCAAGTCCTGTTAGTATAAATATCATCTATATGTAGATGATTCCCAAATTTAAACCCCAGCCCAGACATTTCTCATCATCCCTTATCACATGTGGTACTGTCTGTTCACTGTTTCCTCCTAGATGTGCAGTAAGCATCTCAAACCAAGCCTGTCAAACAGAAGTTGTGATCCTTCCCCACCCTAAATCTGCTCTGTTCCATTGGGTGTCACTTGTCACAGAAAGGTAACCCCCAATTAATCAGGCTCAATGTGAAGTCATCTTTGAATTCTATTCCTTGTCCCCTGACCCCCCACCAAATCCCACATCCAACCCATTAACAAATCCTGTTAACTCCACCCTGAAAAAATGTGAGAAAAATCACTACTCCTCACCTTCTCTCCTGCTGCCATCTCAGTCCACAGCATAACCATGTCTCGTGTGGGCTATTCACAACAGCCTTCTCACTGGTTTCTCTCCTTTCAGACTTGCTACCTACAATATAATCTCAATATAGCAGGTCCTAGGGCGATCCTTACAGGGCTGTCCAGCCTGTGGCCTCTGGGCCACATGTGTCTCAGGATGGCTATGAATGTGGTCCAACACAAAATTGTAAATTTACTTAAAACATTATGAGACTTTTTTGTGATTACGTGTCTGTCGCAAGGTATTTAATGTGTGGCCCAAGACAACTCTTCTTCTTCCAGTGTGGCCCAGAGACCCCTGCAAGCATCAGTTGGGTGATGTCATGCTTCTGCTCTCACCTCTTCAATGCTGATGCTGTCTTCCTCATTCAGAGTGAAACCCCAAGTCCTTCCCACTGTCTAGAGGCCCAACCCTCCACACCATTGGCTACTTTCCCCTCACACAGTCTGCTTGGTCCCCTTTAGTCGTAAATAAAACACTGCTTTCTCAGGGCATTTGAGCTTGCTATTCCTTCTCACTGATGCAGTCTCCCTCCCAAACATTCATGTGGCTTGCACACTCCCTTCATTCAGCTGTCAGTTCAAATGAAACCTTTCTGGACTATCCTCTGTGAAGTAGCACCACTGTCCCTCTCTATCCCCTAATCCTGCTTTGTTTTCTTCTCTGCACTTCTCATCCCCTGATGGCCCCTGTTTTGAGTCATTCATGAAATACCAGCTCAGGAAGTAGAACTAGCACATCATAATAGCTGACCTGCTTTGGCACTATTCATCACCAAGGGGAAAATCAACACAAGAGCAGGAGAAAATTATTTGTGAAGGAGTTTTTTTTTTATGAGAGATTTGTTCAGGTAACCCAACCATCACCTTACTCAAGAAGTGTGTGCCTAAGTTCACATATAAATGTATTGCTTAGAAGTCAAACACCTTTTCCACTGAAGTATTATTATTTATGGTCCCAGGTGAGAGAACAGCTATTTATTGCATCCATAACAATGTTGGCTGAGTTGATGTCAAAAATCAAAGACTGACATGAAAAGAGAAGGAGAGAGAGAGAGAGAGAGAGGGGAGAATTTCATATTTTCTTGAGTACAGGACCAGCCTAAATAAAATTCGGCCTGTGGAATTGGTTTCTCCCACCTTCATTTCTGAATCCTTCTCTGTGCTATCTTGAGCACCTTATTGTTGCTTCTATTTTTTCTTCCAAAGAAACTCAGACTCCAAAACTATTTCTACACTCTTCCTTATCAAAAAAATCATATCCTTGGCACATTTTGTCTCCATTAGACATTATGAGGTTTGCAAATTTAAATAACTAATTAATTTTACACTAATAGCTCTTCAACATCCCAGAGATAGTCCATTTTTCCCCTAAATGTGTTTCCAAATTGATGGACAGTTTCTCAAAGTAAAACGAGAAAGGAAGTTTTGTAGATCTATTTTGCTCATTTCTGCCTATTTTAGTTTTGGATTTCAATTTTGAAATCTTTCAAATTTCCAGTCATCTCACAATTTGGCTGCAGTATTAAGGAGTGAGGAAAGGGTTGGGGCAGGAGGGGAGACATAGCAGCACCTTCTGAAGGAATGAATCATTTCTAAGCTAGATGCTGCTTAAACCCCTTAGGCTCTGTAAGCCTCCATGTACTAACAATTTTCCAACCTGAAAGGCTGTGTTTAGGTTTCTCTTCAAATCCTTGCTACTGCTTTAGTAGATAACTACTGTCAGAATGAGTGAAGGGAGCACAGGGGAAAACTAGCTCACTTAGTGATTAATTGAGACTGGTCCTTATCTAATCACAGCTCTCAACTCAGACTTTATAATTTAAACTTCACTAATAGTCTTCTTGATTCGTCAGCCACTTCTACATGCTATCTTTGAACCAAGAGCCTAGCCTATCTTTGGAATTCAGCAGGCAGCATTAGTCTCAGGTCTTTAATCTGTTATGAGTCATTCAGTGACTAAATCAAAGATGCATCAGAAGCAAATTGGTTTCCCCTGGACCTACTCACTGATAATAATAATGAGCCAGACAATTCCACTTTAACTTCTTTGGGATAACTCCCTAGTGTCTTGACATGCTAATTTCCATAAATATATTGTGGCCCAAAGTACACAAATCACTTGAGGTATTACGACAGAAGAATGCACTTGACATACACGTATAATACTCTTTTTGGAAACAAATATGTAGCCAAAAGGTAATAATTCAGGAGGCCTTCCTCAGATCACATATTTTTGGTGTCTCTGTTGCCAACTGTTGATTATCATACTTATCCATGATCTCCAGCAGAGTCAGAATGGAAATTTTATATCAAAATTACAGTTTCCTCAATTACATTTCGATCTTGAAGATCTACCTTGAACTCTTCATCTGAGAATAAGGTTACCCAGTTTAAAAAAATGAGTTGTGTTTGTTTAAACATTAATAGGAAGGCAAGCCACCAAATTCTGGTAGATTTCTTAGAAAAACATAAATAGCCTTTACCTATTCAGACACTTCAAATCAAACTTAGATGTAAAGAATGTACTTGTGGTTCTGAAGTAGGAATTATAGCACTGTATCTTTTTGAAAAATCCTAATGCTAATGTTCATAAGTATAAATCAAATATGACCTGAAGTAACAGGAATGATTTAAAATTAAATCACTTTTCATAATTCAATATTATGCTCATCCATAAAAATAAGAACATTTGAATTTTCATTACTTCTTTGTCAATCTGACTTTAATATCATTATCTCAATTCTATGTCAGGATTCACTAAAAAAAAACACGGAAAAAACTCTAAGCTAAATGTCATTCTATAAAATACTACAATATCAGTTCATTATTTGTGCATGAGGGGTAGGCAGGAAGGAATTTATGCATTCCTGCCTATCATGCTGCCTTGCATAATGGACGAGCTTTGAATAATTATTAATCATGATGATGAAAATAATTAAATCAGTTATCACACCACTTTCACCAGTGCCAATGTTACTAAGACATAAACAGAGAAGAGAAAGGGTTGAAGGTGTTCCTAAGGAGAAACCTCAGGAAGAAGGGACTTAGCTTGAAGGTTGAACACGGATAGCTCTCTTATGTGATTCTGTGGAATTCAACTCAAACCATACAAACCGGCCACTTTGTATGTGTACTTACACATATTCATCTTCAATATCTCACCTTTGAAAATTTGTCTTCTGTTTTTCATGGTCTCCTAGCAGAACAATGAGGTTCCTACTGTGTGTACTTACAAACTGTATAGAATGCAAAGCTTCTACTTTAGAAATGTGCAGAGTCACCGTGAGGAGGAGTCACCGTGAGGAGGAGTCACCGTGAGGAGGAGTCACCGTGAGGAGGAGTCAGGAGAGGGTTGCATACGATCTCATTTTCACGGCTGTGTCCTTCCGCAGATGGGGGTCGTGATCCCTCACCAATGATCCAAGTTTTTTCTCATGGGAAATTTTGAGATGATTCCTTATTATAACTCTCCGACCTGCAATTTCTATATGTTATGTTCCTTTTCACCTCTTGATAGCAATTGCACCTCAATTGCTGTGATGTGCTAACTCCAAATTACAAACCCACGTTTATGAGCTTCAGACAAGCCATGGAATCTTCAGAGGAGTTTCCCCACAATTTCACACTTCATTCAAATCAATTGTGTGGATAATCAGCCAGTCTGGCAACACTGCCGAAGGTGTGCTCTATGCTCCATATGCTTTAAAAAAAAAAACTTTTCATTTTAGAGTAGCTTTAGATTTACAGTAAAACTATGAAGGTAGTACAGAATTTACATGTATGCCACACTCAGTTTCCTTATTATTAACATTTTATATTACTATGGTACATTTATCAGCATTGATAAGCCAATATTGATACATTATTATTGTCTAAAATCCCTCCTTTACCAGATTTCCATAGCATTTATGTAATGTCCCTTCTCTTTCCTAGGGATCCCATTCAGAATTCCAGGTGACGTTTAGTCACCATGTTTCCTTAGACCCTTCTGGACTGTGACTGTTTCTCAGACATTCCTTGTTTTTGTTGACCTTGACAAAAAATGTTAAGTATGTTTTCATATGCTTAATCTGACATTTGTATATCTTCTTTGGTGAGGTGTCTGTTCATGCCCATTGGTCATTTTTTAAAATAAGAGTTTCACTGATATATAATAACTCACCCTTTGAAAGTATACAACTCAATATTTTTTAGAGTATTCAGAGCTTTGCAAACACCATAACTGTCTAATTGCAAAATAGTTTCATTATCCCCCAAAGAAACCCCATACCTATTAGCAGTCACTGCCTATTCTTCCTTGATCTCACATTCTGGCAACCTCCAGTCTACTTTGTGTCTATAGATTTGCCTATTCTGAACTTCCCATATAAGTGGTATCTCATAATGTGTGGTCTTTTAAGTTTACTTTCACTTAGAATGGTGTTTTCAAGGTTTATACACATTGTAGCATATATCAGTACTTCATTCCCTTTTATGCCCAAGCCATACTTTATTTTAGGGATATACCATATTTTGTTTATCCATTCATCAATTTTGGGACATTTTTCTACTTTTGGCTATTATGAATAATGCTATTTATTTGCATGGTTCTGTATGGATGTAGGGTTTCAAGTCTCTCAGTAGAGGCCTAGGAGTAGAATTGCTGGGTCATGTGGCAATTCTATGTTTACCTCTTCCAGGAACTGCCAAACTGCTTCCCAGGACAGCTGTACTGTTTTAATTCCCATCACTAATGTGTGAGAGTTCCAATTTCTCCTCATTCCTGACAACACTTGTTATTTTCTTCTTCTTCTTAAAAGTATTGCCGTCCTAGTAGCTGTAATGTGGTTTTGATTTTGAATTTTCCAAATGTCTAATGTTGAGCATCTTTTTATGTATTTATTAGCCATAGGTATATCTTCTTTGGAGAAATGTCAATTCAAATTCTTTGCCCGTTTTAAAATTTGTTATTTGGCTTTTTGTTGCACTGTAAGAGTTCTTTATATGTGCTCCATAAAAGTTCTGTAGCAGATACACGACTTGCAGTATATTCCCCCATTCTGTGGATTGTCTTTTCATCTTTTTTCACAAGTACAGAATTTTTTAATTTTGATGAAGCCAATTTATCTCTTTTTTCTTTTGTTACTTGTGATTTTTGTGTCATACCTAAGAAACCATTGTCTAACCCAGTCATGATGATTGGCCTTTACATTTCTTTCTTAGAGCTTTAGAGTTCTAACTCTTATGTGTAGCTCTATGATTCATTTTAAGATAATTTTTACATATGATATTGACTAAAGGGTCAAACTCTACTTTTACATGCAGATATCCAGCTGTCCCAGCACCTTTGCTGAAAAGACTATCATGTTGAAAATTCCTGTTGAATTTTCTTGGTACTCTAAAATGGTCACATCCAGAGAAAACTAGAAGAATATGGCTTCATAAAAGCTAAAACAAGCGGTCATTTTGAAAGATGTCTCATCCCATGAAAAGCGTCAGACGTCTGTGTGAGTTCAGGACTGAGCATTTTGCACTGGATTTAACAGTGAGAAAGTTGTTGCCAGCCTCGTGAGAATGGTTAAATGTCCTGGAGGTTCAGGAACAAGGCAAGATACTTTATGCAAATGTAAGCCTGTGATTTCTGAAAATCTGACAAGAAAGCCTTGAAGCAATGAAAGCAATTATCAGAAATAATATGGTGTGACTGTCTAGAATATTAGTTTTGATTTCTGACCATGGTTCCTCATGTAATAAAAATAGCCCAAGCTTGTCCCCTTTTTCTATTCAGATATTTCCACATTTAACAAGAAACCTCTCATAATAAGGAATTTTATTTAAGAAGCCTTATGTATAATTGCAGTTTATGATGAAGTAAGGTGTTATTTCCTTAAAATATTTTAAGTCTAACTTTCTTTTTATTTTGGAAACAAACATAAGGCCCATTTCAGGAAACGGCTGTGATTTCTTCATTTGCTGCAGCTCTCTCGGCAGGAAAGAATAGTCATTTCTCCCTGAGTGTGTAGGATGTTATTCCAGGATGAAATGTTCTTGAGTTTTAAGACAATTGCATACCATCTGGAAGCAGGACAGCAGGGTCCTTACTGTTTTAGATTGAGACATCTTGAGACAAAGTGAAACAGGATGAGTACTGCTCTGCTCCTTCCCCTCTGAACATCCTCTAAAGCAAGTACTATTTCTCCACAGCAGGAGCTGAATTTTAGGAAGCCTGTGTTTGTTATTTTTGTGAGATCAAAGCCCACAATTCCAAATGCATCTAGGTGACAATCTTGAATTTATGTACTAGTCTCCAAGAACTGTGGAAATATTTAGTGTGCACATCTCCCCATTTCTGTCCATCCCCTTCCCCAACACACAGCCCAAGGGAGCTTGCTACTCGTCTTCAAAATGCCCAGGTGCCTGCTTTCACTCTGTGCTTTGCCTCAGGAAGCAGGTCTTCACATCTAGGAAAAGATCCTAGTCTTAAGTCTGAAGAGATTTAAGGCAAAGCCTCAAGATAAAGAGTGACTGTGTCATCTCCTCTGCTCCTTGATAATCTTTACGTCTGCTTGTGTTAATAATAGTAATCATAAGTATTATCAGTGCTAACATTTACTGTCCATGTACTATGTCTAAACATGCTTCTAAGTGCTTTATTCATTTAATACAAAAACCAAATGAAGTAGGAAACATTATCAACTTCCTATAGATAAAGAAACTGAGACACATAATAGGTAGATAACTTGCTTGTGGGTGCAGAGCCAAGGGGTGATCCCAGGAAAGATGCGACTGGAACACTCCATCTAGGTTCCCCTTGGCCTGAACCACACCTGACTTCCTTGTGTGAAAGTGACAGGGGAACAATTGTTTCACCTCCTCGACAGCATCAAGGAACATGGGATCAGGACTCAACAAAGGGGCAGTGTTTGGTTCTGTAGGCACTGGGAACCTAGCCAAGTGAAGAAGATTGCTTGAGCTACCAGAACAGAAAGTGCACGTCAGTCATTCTCCCTTCAGAGTGCAGGCCTCTTAGTGGCTTTTGTCTGCACTCCAGAGGCAGAAGCTCACAATCCCAAGGAGAGAAAAACTGAAAGTATAAAGTTTCAAAGGAAGAAAAGAAGGAAGGAGAGAAGGAAGGAAAGGAGGAAGGAAGAAAGGAAGGAAGGGAGGGAAGGAGGAAGGAAGGAAGGAAGGAAGGAAGGAAGGAAGGAAGGAAGGAAGGAAAGAAGGGAGGGAGGGAGGAAGAAAGGAAGGAAGGGAGGAAGGGAGGAAGGGAGGGAGGAAGGAAGGGTTGCACCTTTCACTGAACTCCTTGTACCCTTTCTCTCCTGACCCAGTAGAGTATTTCTATTTTAACATTCATTACTTTTGTTTTAATAGTAAATGTTTTGTTCAGGAATTTAGGTACTTAGGATTACTACTTTTGTTTTTAGCAAACACATAAAGAGGAAAACTCAAAACACATATTTTGAAAGGGAGAGAAAAGGTCAAACATGAATGTAATTAGCCTTGTGGAAGGAAAAAGGAACAGAGTCCGTATTTTTGAATAGAGACCCATCTAGTGGCCGTGAACAAACATACTTACATGTGGAAGAAATCACCTAGGGATTCAAAGTAAGCAAGTGCGATAAGAAGTAAGACTAGAGAGGCCTTGGCAATTTCCATCTCAGTTCTCTCTTGGTCCATTTTCTGGGACATATTTTTACAAGTATAGTTGTACAGTTGATCATTCAAAATGAAAAATATTTTTTCAAAATTGCCATACTTAGAAATTATTATTTGTTTTCTTTTGGTAAGTGGTTTTATAGAATATTTCTTTCCATGCTCTGCACTTATAAACCTTTTATATACTTAAAAAGCTCTTGTAAGAAGCATATAGTTTGGGGTTTTTTTTTTAGATTATTTATCAGCTTTATTGAAGTACAATTTATGTGCAATAAGCTGCCTTCATTTCAAGTGTGCAGTCAGTGGGTTTTGACGGATGTATCCGCCCCTAAAAATATGGCCCCAGTCCAGTGCAGAGCCCCACGGCCCCCAGACTTCCTCCGTGCCACACTGTCGTTGTCTCTCTCCCACTCCTGACTGCATGCAACCTCTGCCCTGGTTTTGGGCCCTCCAGGTCAGTTTGCATTTAACAGAATTTTGTATAAAGGAAATAATATAATGATGGGATGAGCCATGTCATTCAGACAATTATTTTGAAATTTGTTCTTGTTGTGTGATGAACCGGTAGTTTGTTCCTTTTCATTGGTGGGTAGTAAGTATTCCATTATATGGACATGCCACATATTATAAATATATGTGGATGTCTAGGTTGTGTCCAGTAGGGGCTATAATGAAAAAACTTGTTTTGAACATTCATGGATAAGTATGTGTGCAGAAATGTGTTGCTTTATTGATTTAGAGTGGAATGTCTGGATCCTATCATGAGCATATGTTGAACTCTCGAAGAGAGAGCTTTAAAGTGGTAGCACCGTGTAATGCTCCCATCAACCAGCTACAAGGCGGTTCCAGTTGCTCCATATCCTCACCAACACTTGATAGTAGCAAGTCTTTTTAACTTCACTCCTTGTAATAGGTCACCTCACTGCAGTTCACATTGTTCCCTAATCATCAGTAATATTGAGCCCCTTTTCCTGTTTATTTGTGAGCATGCAAACAAAAAGGAAAATAAACAAATAGTACCATTCACCCAATCTCCTATCTCCCATCCTTGGGACCAGGATGCCAGAGATTCATGGATTTGGGTACTCTTTCGTCTCTGAATAAATAATTTTGATTCCTGAGGCTAATAGTCTTACTGTTTGAATCTTAAATATTAGTATGGCCCTGGCATCTGTATTTTCCAAGAGTAATAAAACCATCTGAATATACTAAATTTATGTTTATATTAACTGAAATATAATTAGATAAAAATCCTCTGTCATTTTAAGGAAATAATCTGACAGTTTTTTAAAGATTTTTAAAATTTATTTATTTTTTAGAGAGGGAAGGGAGGGAGAAAGAGAGAGAGAAACATCAATGTGCGGTTGCTGGGGGCTGTGGCCTACAACCCAGGCATGTGCCCTGGCTGGGAATCGAACCTGAGATGCTTTGGTTTGCAGCCTGTGCTCAATCCACTGAGCTATGCCAGCCAGGAATAATCTGACAGTTTTTAAGGAAAGCATGAAAAATTGAAGCATTGTTTATAGCCACAAAGATTGCAAACATATTAAATATTCAAAGTATTCAGTATAATGTGGAAAACTGCGCAACTTTTAAGAATAATAGCAGTGTGACATTATTCACATGGAAAGATTTTACAGTATATTCCACCAGAAAAACTAGATTTTAGAACTTTATTTGAATATATTTTGTTATACATTTGCGGATATGTTAATGTATTTATATATGAATATACATTTGTATCTATAAAGTTGTCAATAGCTTTCTGTTAGTTTGTTGTTTTTCATTTTCTCTTGCTCTCTTCTTTTCTTATCTTCTGAATCAACCCTTTTTACTGAGCATTCCATGGTAGTCCAGGTGCTCCGGTCATGTAGTCAGACGGGGAAAGCTGCCTTCCTCTGGGCTCCTTCGTTCCCAGGTGTGCTCTCCCCACATTATGACAGCCCGTTAGCACCAGCTTCAGGCTGACAAGAACGCAATAGAAAGAGATTGTCCTTTCCCCATAGATCAAAGAGAAGATTGATCCTGGAATTGAACTACCTCAATCTACTTTGAATCTTGTGCTCCTCACAGTATCTGAGGACTAGAGAGGCCTGAGCCCAGAGGGGTTGACCAGCACTCCTACCCCAACATGTGGCCGATGACTGAGGTGGGGGTGTGGGGGGAGCTCCAAAGTAAAGCCAAGCTGAAGTGGTGAGGAATGTGGGATGCGTGAAATGCAGGCAAAAACCACAGATGGTCATTACATCTGTACCTTTCGATTTTTAAAGAGATGCCTGGATTTCTTGTGTCTAAATTAAGTAAGGCCAAGCTGTATTAAAATGCTCAGTCTCTTTCTATTGTCACAGCTTTTAAAAAATACAGTTTATGTTTTATTCATCTTTAGAATCCCTGCACAGACCACAGTTACTAACACATTGGAAAGTTTCTATTTGTTGAGTCAAAGTATATTTTAAAAGTCCTGACTATAATGTGCCACAAGATGGCCCCATAGCTCTAGAAGATGCTTTTCCGTGTCCCTAGATGGGCTTTCTTCATTTCTACTGACTCGCTTGGAGGATGCTAGCTAGCCAGGTGACGTTTAATGAGATTTCTGTTCTAAATCTGGTTTTAAAATGCTATTACCCAAAGAAATCAAGTATTAAATGTTCAGAAGGGTAGACATATTCAAACTAGAGTTAAAGGAACATTTCCAAATACCAACTGTATGCTTGCCTTTTAAAGGTCCATATTCAACTATGGTTTTTAAATGGTGGAACTCCTTTGTGGCCACCTTGAATTCTTAAAATATTAGAAAGTGTTACTACTGTTATGTGACATTTATAGCAATAATCCTCTCCGTAAAAGCTAATTAAAAGTGAAGAAGAATTAAAGGATATCCTATCAATGTTTACTACAACTTGCAAGAGGAATGCAAATGTATATTAACATGTTTATTTACAAACATGTGCTCTGGAGGATGATGGGTGAGTCTAGACTAGAATCAGGGAGTGTCTTTTTAGTTCTACCAAACCCATCGAAATTCTGGTTGTTCTGAACTACCAGCGAGAACAGATTCTCTTCCTTACAGGCACCTCATGGACACCTGAATCACAACAACTGCTCTAAAATAGAACTCTGTTTCCTTGAGGGTTCCTTAGGTGGATGGATCATGCCTTGGAAATAACTTGTAAATAATTCTAATGTGCTCATGAGTGGGGCAGAAGCACAGTTATGCTCAAGGACCAGGGAAATTCTGGAGGCAAACAGATTTTACGCAGACTTGAAGCAGGATCCGTTTTATAATCAGGATTCCTTTTGTTTTTTTTTTCAATTCTCACCCAGGGATACATTTATTGATTTGAGAGAGTGAGAAAGGGAGGGGAGAGAGAAAGAATGAGAGAGAGAGAGAGAGAGAGACAGACAGAGAGACAGAGAGAGACAGAGAGAGAGAGAGAGAAAGGGAGAGAAAGAGAGAAACATCAATTCATTGCTTCCCATATGCACCCTGACTGGGGACCTAACCTGCAACCCAGGTATGTGCCCTGACCAGGGATTGAACCCACAACCTGTTGGTGTATGGGATGATCCCCCTGCCAACTGAGCCACTAGGTCAGGGCCAAGATCCTTTTTTAATGGACTTAGAAGGGTTTTTTTTAGTTGATTTTGATATAATTGCTGATTAAAAATATCATTACGGAGAATATAGGTACGTGGTGATTAAGCCTGAGTTTCTCTTTTGAAATGGAAGACATAAAAGAATTAAGTGTTCTCACTATTTTTAAATCCCTTGAAAGGCAGTGTTAAGGACTGAATTGAGTCTTCCCTAATTCATATGCTCAAATCCTGAGCTCCAATATCCTAGAAGATGACCTTATTTGGAAATAGGCTGGTTGCAGATACACTTAGTTAAGATGAGGTCACACTGGAGCCCCTTCCCCAGTATGATTGGTGTTTTCACAAAAGAGGGACATTTGGCCACAGACAAGCACACAGGGAGAAGCCATGTAAAGATGAGTTATGGTCAAGAAACTATCGGAAGCTAGGAGAGAGGCCTGGGGTGCATTCTTTCCTACTGTCCTCGGAGGCAGTCATGCCGGCACTTTGCTCTGGCTCCCAGCCTTTGGAACTCTGAGACAACCAGTTCCTGCTGTTTCAGCCGTCCTGTTGTCTTGGCAGCCGTGCAAACCAGCACAGGCAGTGATTGCCTGAAGGAAGTGACTACTGTTAATAAAAAATATAAACAGCATATTAATTGATTAGGTTGCTAATTGTTTTTCTTTTTCTTGATATTAATTCTTATTTGGGGTTTAGCTATTATGCAGTCATGATTTTAATTTAATATTTCCCTGGGAAACATACATTAAATAATTTCCTCTAGAGTCATAAGTAGATTTGAGCTCAACCTCACTTAAATAATAGAATTTTAGAGCCATCCAGGATATCTTCTCTTATTACACATGAGGAGATTAGGGTAGAGTGGTTTAGGGACAAAGCTAATATGCAGTCTGGCCAAGTTTTCTCTCCCCAAGGCGGAAAGGCGGGAAACTCGCACCTCTCTTCCACTTCAGATGATTGTCTCACAGCAGAAGGTTAAAGAGAGAGTTCCAGTCGTGGAGGGAAACAGCTGTGTTCTCAGCACTCTTGATATGTGGGTGTACTGTAACTGCTATGACACGCAGAATCTAGATGAAAGAAGACCTAAAAACTTTGAAACTAAACTTTTATTGGTGAGTCATCCGGAGGCATATGGGAGAGCCTTACTATCTAGTCACCCTATATGGTGTTTTTGCCTTTAGTTAAGGGAAAGTTAAAGTCTATTTTGTTTTGTTACAGCTCATCTCTTGAGTCTTCTCTCCCACAAATATATACGCATCCCATCTCTGTCCACCTGTGTGCCCTCCTCCTCTTTGCTTCGCTGATCCCCACATTTCTGTTATGAGTGGTAGACGAATGGTGTCCCCCCAAAATTCACATGTTGAAGTTCTAACCCCTGGTACCTCAGAATGGGACTGTATTTGAAGATGGGGTCTCTAAAAGAGTTAAAGTCAAAATGAGGTCACCAGGGTGGGCCCTGACCCAAGAGGACAAGATTAGGATGTGGAGTTGCACAGAAGGAAGTCCGTGTGAAGACACGAGAGAACATGGCCATCTGGGAGCCGAGGAGTGAGGTCTCAGAGGGCGACAACTCGGCTGACACCTTGATCTTAGATTTCTAACTTCTGGAACCATGAGAAAACACATTTCTGTTGTTTAAGCCTCCCACTCTGAGGTACTTTGTTATGGTAGCCCCAGCAAACTAATGCAACTTCCTTGAAATCCAGTCAACTTTTAACTGCTACTTTTCATCATTCCCTACTCACTTCAGACACGGCCGGTATCTAACTCTTTATCTTACCTTTACAGACTTTATCTCCAGGTCCAAGCATAGGGCCTCCTCAGCTCACTGTTGTTGGCAGAGGTAAATCATGAGAAAAATATGAGATGCAGTATAAGTACATGTGCAAGTACTTCCGTGTGGCAGTCTGTTTTTGGACCCTATCTACAGCTGACATATTTTATGGCAGAAGTGATGGCTGTAAACTCAATGCTTCTTTTTTTAATATATTTTATTGATTATGCTATTACAGTTGTCCCATTCCCCCCACCCCCCACTCCCCTCCACCCTGTACTCAATGCTTCTTATTTTTTTGTCATTTCTGGAGTTGGGACTGGAGTCCCAGTTCTGAGTATTATCAGCTGATCTCCTCCCAACACATAATTAATGGTGCCATTTCTTAGTCACAGGGTATTTGATAAACCAACCCTCCATCTTCTAAAGATAGGTGATGGATGTTAACAGGATGCTATTATCCTCTCAGGTTATATGTTTCTATGGTAGCAGGAGTTTTCTAGAAGCTAAACCTTAATGCAGAGGGGTTACTTTAATTGTAAAAGATTTAGTTGCTGTGGCCAAATCAGGGGTGCAGGGTTCTATCCCATAGGCCTTTCAGGGTCCCTAAGCATGGAGGTGTCTGTAAGGGTCATGACTTCTGAAAATCTGGCAATGCTGTGGGAGGCACAATAATGGCCCTCCAAAGATGTCCATGTCCCTATCCTGGAACCTGTAAATATGTCACTTTATACAGCCAAAAGGATGTTGCAGCAGTGATTAAGTTAAGGATATCGTGATGGAAGATTATCCTGGATTATCCAGGTGGGCCCAATGCAATCACGAGAGTTCTTATAAGTGAAAGAGGGAGACAGAAGGGTCAGTTTGAACTCTGAACTGCAAGATGGTAAATCTGTGTTGTTTTAAACCACTAACATTGTGATAATTTGTTACAGCAGCAATAGGAAACTCATACAGTTGTCCAGTAACATGGTTACTGAGCTTTGTGTATGAAATTGTAGGACTTCTAAAGCCTGAGTGGGGATCCCAGCTGGTCCCTCACCACCAGCCCAATGCTTAAGAACACTCTGGGGTTAGGACGTGAGACCCTGGGAAGACCTCGAATTTTGCCTGTGGATGGTTCTAAAAAGTATTTAAGTAACCTGATCTAATCATAAGATATTTTAAATTTAATCAGGCTGGTTCAAAGTGGCCTGCTATCTGCTTGATCTAGTTATTCAACTTAATCAATTGATTAATTTGGTAAATTAATCCATAATGACACTTTAATGTCTGTCAATGTCTAAACAAATTACTTCACTTAGAAAATATTTTCTCAGGGTTTTTTTTTTAACTTTAGGATAAAGGGTCAGACTCATGAGCAGCAGGGAACTTTGTGGGGGTTTGGTTCTTGGTTGCTGAGGAGGGTGAGGGTATTGGGGAGTGATCCCCATGCCCAGCCTGTCTGGAGACAGCATCCAGTGATGGGGGTGGGAGGAAGAGGTTAAGCATAGGCCAGGCCTCTGCCTCACCCATTAAAACCACAATAGAAGAGACAATGAGTGAGAACCATCTGAGACCCCAGATGATGAGCCCTAAGATCCTGGTTTTCTCTGCTCCAGTAAAGTTTTAAAACTCCTGTGTGTGCGTGCCTGTGTGTGTTTGATGGGGAAGAAGGGAAGGCCAGCTTTGACTACTGGTGGCGCCCAATACCAGCAGGGACAGACAGTGCCTTTCGGTGCCTGTGGGCCTGGCAGACACTTACATGAGTGTGCTGAGCCAGGAGGGGTAATTGTGATCTGGTCATGTCTGCCTTGGTAAGCTATCCAGCCCTCAGCTACCAGTTTGTGACCTCTGAGCCCGTGCTTAGACATGTCATTTGCAAATCACATAACAGTGCCTGGCACAGAGGTGGCCTTCAGTAAATAGCAATGATGAAGGTGATGGTAACATGTGGGTCACAATGGTGCTAATGAGGTGATGTGAAAAGCTTCCCTTCCCTTCAGTTTTTCTCTTAGGCTTCCTCTTCTTTTGCCCATACTTGCATCAGTTTCATGTCTCTCTTCAAGCAAACCATTACCTGTCAAATTATCTCAGGTTTAACAATCTCTGGCACACCCACGTCCTACAGGGAAAATTCCAAACTGAGAAGTCTTTCAGAAAAAGTCTCTGAACCCGTCAGACAGCAGGATGGTCTCAAGTAAATGCTGGGGCCTTGGCTCCGTGTGTTGTCAGCGCACAAATGGAAGTTCAAGAAGGGATGGGCCCCTTCTCAGCACATGTGGGGTGGGGGTCAGGGGACAGCAGCGATGAGAACATGCGGGCCCTGAGGTCCTGGCCGACACGTGCGTGCCCCCTCGATCCCACCCGATCACTTCGAGTGTACTCTGATCACACGGCGGCATTCGGTCTTGACATCTTGTTCCCCCTTGGCCTGCCTGTGGCAGAGGTGGCAAGTCTCGAATGAACCCAAGGAATGCCTGTGTAGGAACAGAGCAGCAACAACTCGTGTGGTCTGATGGCCAAAACCAGGTTCCCTACCCCACCTGGATCCCACAGCACTGTTGAAGTTTCTCAATAAACTAAGATATAACTCCAGGGAAAATGAGTGACGATCTAGTTTTTTTTGGACAGAGATCAAGTTTCTGTAGTTGGGCAGAATACAGTTTCAAAATTAAACGGAGACAGAATCTTAGAAAAGTGTGCCAGAGGGTCTGTATCCCTTAGTGGGTGAGGCTGCTGGCAGACTGCCAACTCGATACCCCAGCTCTGCCTCCTACTGCCTGTGCAGGGCTGGGCACGCAGCTGGACCTGCGGGTGCTTTAGTATTTTCCTCTGGAAAATGGGTCTAATAGTACTTGCCTTCTAGGGTCATTCAGTTAGTATAACCCAAATGTTTAATACATATTAGCAATAAACCACTATCATCAATAGCAGCAAACACCTAAATTTGAGGTTTACAATGAACACAACCTATTTTAGGATTTAGTAGCTTGGGAAACCAAAAAAACTTCATTAAGTTCCTGAATTTTACCTGCCATGTTCGCACATTGCAGGTGACACCCAGAGTAAGCAGATCCAGCCAACACTTTTATTTTTTATGCCAATCCTGACAGTACAGAGCTGGCACCCTGCAGGAGACCTCACGCAGCTCCCGAAAGCCAGTGCCCTTCCTTCCTGAATGTGCTTCGTGCACAAGAACTGCTCATCCCTCTAGGGGTTGCTGTTATCTCCCAACTCAACTAGAGTGCAGGACTGTGTTTTCCACTCCCTGTGGACCTGGCATGGTGCCCAGCTCAGGGTGCTGCAGTACTCAGCACCCAGGCCACAGACTCACGGGTCAAAAAGGAACTACCTTGGTCAGGCTTTAAGGCTCCCACTGCTTTTCCCTAATCTACCCAAGAAATTTACCTTGCCCATTCTTTTTTGAATTACGACTGTCCACAAAATCTCTACCTGACACTTACATGTTTTCCCAGGCATCCAGCTCTGCCTTTCTATGGACATAGGCAGTGGGGGCTGGATCTTCAAATGAGGCTTCAGCGTTGAGCTCACAGAGACACAGAGATGTGGGATCACAGCATCTTTGCATCTGCGCAGTTTTGTAACAGATCTACAAGGCCTAAAATTGCTAGTTTTTTTAAAATTACAGTTTAGGGAAAATTAGCCCTGAAGGCATGATAGATACAGATTTGGAGCAAATTAGGTATATAGAAATGTAAATAATTAGTATTCACTAATAATGATAGCTAATTCATTAAGCATGTTCTGTGAGCTGGGTTTGAGATGAGGAAACTGAGGCCCAATGAGGCCAGAAAACTTGCCCATGACTACACAGCTCTAAGTAAGGAAGAGTGAGATCACATATGACCAGGTAGATTCTAAAAGCATATACTCGTAACCACAATCCATACCATGGAAGCAAGAGAACAAACCAATGGCTGTATTAGTTATTGATTCCTGTGTACCAAATCCCCAAAGCTTAGCAGCTTGAAACAGCAGACATTCATGATCTCACAGTTTTTATGCTTCATGACTCAGTGTGCAGCTTAGCTGGGTCCTCAGCTCAGGGCTTATGGTTGCAGTGAGGCTGCCAGCTAGGGCACAGTCATCCCAAGCCACCCCTAAGCCTGGAGTGTCCATTCCCAACCATCCCCACTCCTAAGCCTTTCACACGGTGGCTGGCAGGCCTCAGTCCCTTGCCATGTGGGCCCTCCATAGGCTGTCTACCCTCACGATAAGGCAATTATTGGTCTTGATGGCAGACAGCACCAAGACAGAACCCAGTCTCTTTATCCTCATTCTGGAAGTGACACGCCATCATTTCTGTTGTTTTCTAACTGGAAGCACTGTAGTACAGGCCACACAAAAGGGGAGGGGATGACCCTGAGGCCGGGCATAGGGGCAGGGTAGGCTGGTGTAGTGCAGAGGCTGCCAGCCCCAGGAGCCTTGGGAAACTGGACAAATCACTAGGAGCAGTGGCAACTGTCAGGGGCTTTCCTTCACAGTTTTCAATGGACCGTGCAGTTTTTATTTTGTTTTCCTTTTTTAAGGAAGTATGGTCATCTTAAATTTATATATTTTTGAATGAAAACACAGAAAAAGAATTTAATATATCTTTATTTTCTGAAATGTCCCCACTATTTGGTAGAATTGCTTCTCAATTTTAGTGTTGAGCTTCTCTTGTTGGAAGGTGAGGAGGTAACCTGGAACGCAACCTTCCCATCTTTCTGGAAGCAACTCTGCCTTTCAATTCAGTAACAGCTCTCATCCCTGCCATTTCATTGTGCAGCATTAAAACTAGGTCAACCTGCACCTTCATTAAATTTTTCCCAAATATAGCACTGTCAATTCCAGAATGGTTTTCTGGGCCTGGCCAGTCAGTGAGAAAGCCTGAGGAGCCTAGGGGGTTGCCATGACAACCGCCAGCTGAGCGGAGAGTTGAGGACACACAGGGTAAATTAGCTGTCTCTTGTCTCAAGGGCTGCCAAGGGGGAGGGCCCGGTCTGGAGTCAGGAGCCAGACTGGGATGCTGGGTGCATACTGAGCAGCTGGGAGGACCAGCAAGGTGGCCGCAGCTGGGAGCCGTCAGAGCACTCCTGAGCCTGGGCCTTCCTGGGGGCTGACAGTGGGAGGAACCTTTCTGTTCTCAGAGCCAGCCCTCCCTCAGTCGCTTTTTCTCAGTCTGCAAGTGCCATTAGTTTAACATTTCATGGAAACAACTTCTGAGTAGCGAGTGAAGCGTGGGCTGGAAAGGGCTGTGTGAACAGGAACTTGGGTCCGGACCCGCGCATAGGTGCGGTAAGAGGTGTCTCCCTCCACCCTCATCCTACAAGAAAGACACTATCTTGTAGCAGTCGTCATCTCCACACGTCTGGTTTCCTTTCCCCTCTCTCTGTTTATTTTTAACTCAACCTAAATTATTTTTTTCCTTGCAAGATGTTCATTGCCATCTGCTGACCAGACTGCATCACTGCAAAGACGATGGCAAACCTGCTAGCCAGGCGCGGGGATGACTGCGTGTCACTGTGCAGTGATACTTCTAAACGATTAAAACTGCGGTGCGCTTCTCTACCTAAATACGATCATTGTAGTGTTAGGGTCAGAGAATAACCGGGGAGCCTGATGGGAGACTGGAAAAACGGGTAAAGAGTCAATAACAAAGACATCCATCATTCTGCCTCTAGATATGTTAACAGAGGGTAGATATCACAAATCCCAATATTTATTTATAAAAAAAAATAGTTGAGACTATCACCACTTAATGTTTGAAGGAGGAAATAACTAATGTAAATATAATGATCTAAAATAAAAGGAAAATGAACAGACATATGAGCCATCAGGACTGACCCTAGCTGAGTCGTGGTCATGGGGTTAGTGACAGGGGCCTGGGTGAGGCCAGGCTGCCCCTGATGCTACAAATGGAGGTCAGCCTACCATATGCCCCAAACTTAAAATGATAACTCAGGCTACAAGCTGTTACATAAAATATATCTTCTTACCTTGACAAAGGTAGCTTCATACTGATGTGGAAGGTCAGGGTTGAGTCCAGAACTCAGGTTCCTCACGGTTAAGTGCCAAAATGCCAACCAGCAAGGAGCTCCAGCCTCTGTACTCCTGGCTTTCCACTCACCCAGACCCCTCCCCTGTCACCCCAGCTCCCTCACAGCTTCACATCGCAGTATTCTCCAACACCCCAGATCCTCAGGTCTCGGGTGTGCACATGGGAAGCCTGCTGGTCCTCTAGAGAATGGCCCCTGGGCGGAGGCAGGCAGAGATGTCGGAGCTGACTTCAGATGTAGATAGCTCCGGAGTCCCAGACACCCAGGCCGTGTGGTCTGGAAGGGTGTGCGTGGGTTCCTGAGGACATGGCCCCTTGGGGTCCTTGCCTAACATTGGGCAGACTGGCTGGAGGGCACAGAGCAGTTCTTCTAAAGGACAGTGCTGAGGGCAGTGGGATGTGACAGGAGGTGAGAGGCAGGAAGGCCTTGCTGGGAGCTGGGACTGGGAACGCCTAGACACTCCTCTTCCCCATTATTTATTGTTAATGGTGATTGGTTCTATGTAGCAGCAGCTTCTCCTCCTCCCCCTCCCCCTCCTCCTTCTTCTTTCTCCTCCTCCTCCTCTTCTTCTTCTTCTTCTTTAAAGGAAATTAGAAAATTCTGGGACACATTTCTGTTCATATTTTGTGGTGTGCTGGGCACTAATTGGCCCAACAAATCCAGCCTCATTAGAAGAGAACATTGAGCAATGCTGCTGGTGGCTGCCTGTCTGTCCACTCCATGAGCTTGCTTCTAGCGGCCACATGATTCACTGAGAATCTGCCCCACTCTAAGGGAAGCTTGGCATGATGGGGTGGGGTGGTCGATGTTAGCTTAAATGTATCCACCTTGATTTTTTAAAAAACATTGTCTTTGATGCTGTAAGTCCTTACTCAGTAACCTCTGATGTGTGTGCTCTGTAGCTCTTCCTTCCCCTGATACTATATGTTCCTTCCTTGACTTACGTCTGATAAGGAAACCAGAATGTTCTGTGGCTTTTCCTAAGCAATGGGATCTTGACACTAGCTTCTCAGCATTCATCTGCATTCTCCTCACCGCAGCCTTAGTGATTTTTCAGCACATCTTGTCACAACTCTCTCCTGCACGAATTCCCCTGTGGCTTTCTGTCTGGCTCAGAATGAACCCCCCCCCCCCCCCCCCCCCGCTATCTGCAGCCCTGTCCTGAGCAGGCCCCTGACACCGCTCTGAAACTAGCTCTATCACCATCCAGCCTGCTTCTGCCACCCCAGCCACGCTGGCCCCTTGATGTTCCTTCATCCCTGAACAGTGCACGGCCCCATCACCAGCTTGTGTTACTGTCTGCAGTCATCTCTCGCCACCTGGTCTAGGGCTTACTCCCTGATCCTGTCAGATCTCTCGTCAGAATGTTCACTTTCAGAAAGATCTTCCAGCCACTCTACATAATCCTCCCAACTGCCATGCTCTAGCTCCTGTAACTTGCTTTATTTTTCTTTAAATAACTTATTTCGAACTGTCATAATATCTGTATCTTTATCTAGCTAGCCAGCTAGCTATTCATTTATATGTATGTCTTTTTTTTTTATTAATTCTCTCTATCCACCAGAAAGTAAGCTCCATGAGATCAGGGACTTTCTTTTTATCTTATTTATTTTTTAAGAATCTGTTGTATCTTTACTGCACAGAATAATTGCTCAATAAATACTGGCTGAATGAATTAATGTATGAATGACTAAAAAAATGATAATATCCCAGTTAAACAGTGTCTATATATTTCTATGTATCTAAGGAAAACAGTGTTTCCAAACACAAGGACTAGAGGACGTATAATTTTGGGCACAGCCACTGGGTCTGAGAGCCCACAATGGGCTCTGACATCTGCATTGCAAAATCCTTACGTGATCCCCTCACCTAAGCTCAAAACCCACTGGTCTGTCATACCCTATGAAAGAATGGGTACAATGTGATTTAGTTCCTTCTAAGAGTTGACTGCCTTTTCTTGAAGGAAGGAGAACATATAACGGAGAATAATGTAAAGAATCACTAGAACCAAACAATGCCATTCAAACTGAGTGCACCAGTGGTGACTGATACTAAAATTATGATCAGCCCTTTAGAAAAAAAAATTCAAGAGGTTCCAAGTCCCTTGGGTTTACACAACCAGCATTATGATTGAGTAATAAGGCTCCTTTGTCATTTCTCAGAGTCTCAAATTTAGATTATTTTATAAACATCCACAGCAGCAGAAACCATTATTCTTCTGAACCAACCATAAACTAATGGCAACTTTCTTTTTTAGAAGAATTCAATCTTTAGGTCTCCCCTACTGAACCCTATCTGGGGTTTATCTCACAGGCACGTACAACTTTGAAGGTTATTACACAGACCTAACAAGACACAATGTGCATTCTCCTGCCAGGCCTGGTAAGGGCAGAATAATCCTCAGAGGGGTCTGGGATAGAGGACTGACTGGCTTTTCAAGTCATTTATGCTTCTGGGTAATTCATGATTTTTTCCTATTCATTCACTCCAAAATCTTTACTGACACTATATGAAGTTATTATGATAACAACAAGCATTATCATCACAATTGCTAACTTTTAAATACATTATGTGTTCTGTTCTCAGCACCTCATATATACTAACTCATTTAACCATCTTGGCAGCCCACTGAGGCAGGAACTCTAGTTTTCTTTCTTCTTTCTTTCTTTCTTTCTTTCTTTCTTCTCTTCTTCTTTTGAGAGAGAAGGAGGGAGATAAAGAGAAACATTGTTGTGAGAGAAACATTGATTGGTTGCCTCCCAATACATCCCAACAGGGGATTGAACCTGCAACCTAAGCAGGTGTCCTGACTGGGAATCAAACCCACCACCTTTATAGGACGAGGCTCCAGCAAACTGAGGCACACTGGCCAAGGCTATCCCCAATTTCTAGATGAAGAAAATGAAGCACAAGAATGGTACTACATAAATGCTGAGATAACAAATAAAATTAAGTAAAGGAACTTATATATTAGAAAGAAATACAAATTCCATAGTAGATCATTTCAAGTTATTACATATCAAGGATAAAAATGTTTGAGACAGGAATTATGGAGAGATAAGCATATGTGTTGGATATTAAACATCTTAAAGAAATTCTAGGCTCAAAAGTGGTGCATGGAGAAAACTAATCAAGGATGAAGAGGGTGAAGGCATTCCAGGCAGAACAATCCCCAACATTTTAGTGATGGAAAAGGCATCTGGGCCCCTGTGACTGGACTGCCCTGCCCACCAAGGTGCATGGTTTCTGAGGTGTCACACTTTGCTGGACTTGAAGCCTCATCTTGAACTCTGGATTGCTCTCTTCAGCAGTCAGCCCATCTAGTGGCTCCAGTTCCCAAATGGCCAATTCACTGACCACAATGAATGGGACTGAGATCGTATTAAAATTTTAGAAAGCATACAACAGATATGGAAACCAAGCCTTAGAATGAGACATATCATGACTAATAAATCTTGAATGAAAAGCACTTTCACTTGCTAGTCACTGCCCTCTCCCAAGGCTCCCTTTATATCCCAAGGGGAGCTCTAATGTCTTCTCCTTTTCCTGTGGGCCCAAATCCATAGCAATAAGGTGCCCGAATTGGGAAGCCCACCCCATGTTTGTGTTGTGTCTCCTTGCGGAGCCTGCCTTCCTCCTGCTTACTCCAGGAGTGGGGTCTCTGCATCTGTTCCGGGCTCCCAGCCCAGGTCTTGAAAATCCATGTTCTGGGGGATGCCTCCAACTCTGCTACTCAGTGAAGGAGAAGGGCGCACAGAAACCACTCTACAGCTATGGAGATGCTGCCCTCTTCTGGCAGTATTCTCATCCACCCTCAAGATTAAGAGGATTAAGAAATACAAATTGTTATAAAAACAGTCATGGTTTGTAAAGTACATCGTAGGGAATATAGTCAATAATGTTGTAATCACTATGTATGGTGTCAGATGGGTACCAGCTTTACCGGAGCGATCACTTTGTAAGGTATACAAATGTCTAATCACTATGTTGTATGCCTGAAACTAATATAATATTGTATACCAACTGTAATTGAAAAATACTTTTTTAAAAGAAGAACCCTTTTCTTGCTAACTGCAATTTTCTGTTCTCTCTTCATTTCCTTTTCAAGCTGAAGAAAAACAATGCGGGATCTTATGAGAACCACCTTGAGCTGCCGTTCTGTCCTCTGTGTCCAGGAAGCTGCAGACAAATTCACTGATGACTAATTTAAATAATTTTCCATGTTTGACCCTCATGAAAGACTAATAGAAATATTTGGGTTGAGGAAGGTGTTTGTCATTTTAGCATAAAGAGCAGCTTCTTCACTTTAAACTTATTGGGAATAATTTTCCTTGTATCTAAAATTATAACATTTTACATTGAGTGAGAGGTAGGGAGTGAGGCAGAGATACGACGGCGAGGGAGAGGGCTGCAGGATGGAAAATGTATGCTGGAAAAGGGGAAGTTTGGGATGAAATATTATATATTAAGCTGGGCCCCCTTCCTGAGGCTGAGGGAAGAAGGAATTTGGCAAGTCCGAGTCTGTCTGTGCAGGACACTGAGACCTTGGGCACACAGGCAAAGGGGGTGTTTGTGGGGTGTTTCCCGCCCTGTTAACCCTGTTTACATATGGGCTTTTTCCTGGGGATGATTTCGTCTCGCAGCCTATCAAAGTCAAAGCTGAAATATCTGGAGCATGTAGCTGTCTTTATAGAGAAGTGTTGGATGGAATAAACACATTACCTTCTTCATTTGAATGACTTTCACCCCCTAGTTCCATAATTCACGTCCCATAGGTGGTTTTGACTAACTAGACAGTGTAGTTCCCAATTGACTTTCCCCCTCTACAGGCAGTGTAGGCTGTATGTGCCTGGAGTCATAAGAAGGTTTTTCTCTGAGAACAAAATGCAAGTGTGTGGACATGCCAAAATCAACCTCAAGCACATGTAAAAGAAGTCACCCTGTTATATTTGATGAAAGGGTGGATACAGATTATGAAGTTCGGAGGCCAGGATATAGGTAAAGAAGGGACTGGCCTCTAGGGGCACTGAAACCCGAAGGCTGGCGGAGACTCAGCCTGAGCCTTAGCCCAGGCAGTCCTGGGGAGGGTGCACTGATCTACGGCAGATACGTGGCTGGCAGTGCCCGTGCCCCCCACACATCCCTGCAGATCCCTTTTCAGCTTTTGTGCACTTGGTCTTCTGGTGTGCAGTCACTTCCTACAGCTGGTACCTGCATCTTTGCTCTAAGTGCTGACTTTTGGCCAGTGCTGACCTTGACTTTGGGGTGCCAGTGCTTGCATTGCTTGCACACCTGGGTGACTCTTACCCAGTGGTGATGGGCACAGGAGTGTAAGTACTCCAACAATCTCACCACTGAATGGGACAGTTTGGCTTGGGAACTACATTATCTCTAGAGCTCTCTTGTGGGAAACAGGAACCAAACTTACACCTTCCCCGGGGGACTTCACTGGGTAACACACCTTGTGTAGCTTGCTGCCCATTCCTGTTTCATGTCCTTGCTCACCTACTAGCTTTAACTGGAAACACATTCTAAAAAATGACTTTCAAAAGAATTCTTGGAATCTGCTTCTAGGGAGCCCAATCTAAGACAACAGGCCTCCTGGAGTGCTTGGCGCGCATTCTCCAGTCAAGATGGGTGAGCCAGGTAATTATAGCTCAGTAATATCAGCCAATCAGATTATTCCATTTCCTCCCTGCCCCCCCCCCCCCCCCCGCTTTGACTCCATGGTACCAAACCACCTTCCAACTATAATTCATCTTCCCCTGTGGCTTTTCTCTACAGAGAGATGTTTATCAGCTAGAAAGAACATTTCAAGTTCATCTTGGCAGTTTTATTTATCACTGTATACGTGAAGTCTGCATAATAGATCAGTCTCTCAAGTGTCTTTAATCCAACTGTGTCACCAAGAGTCTGACGACCCATGGGAAACTGACAAATTTTATTTTGAAATATTCAAGGCTGAGAAATCTTGGAACCACATCAGGTGCCACCTCGAGAGCCCTTGCTTTGGTACCTTTTCTACTGGGCTACTCTTTAGCCACCAGAAGCTTCAGCACTTGGATCTCCTGAATGGACAGAGCTGAGCACAAGGTTGCAAATGTTTCCCTCACCGCCTTAGAGGAATCTGTTCCCTTACTGCTCTGAGAGGCAGACAGATTCTTCAGTTAGCCTGTTTAGAGATAAATCTGGGGTCAAATCCCACGACTTATCCAATTTGTAAAATCCCTTACATTCTCAACATTCTCATAATGTGAAGGGGAAATATGTATTTCTGTGGATGCACCAACGATTTGAAGTGAAACATGGACGTAGCTCATTAGGAGCACTTTGATCTCTGTTTCTGCCACAGCAGGCCGAGTCACAGTCCACTCTTCTGTCTCTGTGAGTGTGGATTTGTATACAGAAAAGTGTTTTTTTGTTGTTGTTGTTTTTTACAGAAGAAAACCTGAATTTTGATTAATGAGTTTACTCTTAAGATCTTTAGAGTGATTGATTACAATGATCAATAAGTGTTTGAAAGCAGAGTCACATACTATGAGCACAAATTAATCACATTAGTATAAATGTCCAAATAACCTTTGCTTCACAAGAATCTTATTTGAGAGGAGGGTAATATGATTTTCATTTAGTTTTTCTGTTTCTGGACAGAAGTTCCAAATTCATGTGCAGCATTTAATTTCCCTCCCCTTCCTCCTTTCCAGCTGTTGCAAACCTGAAACTCAGGTGGGGCCACTACTCCCACTGGATTACAAATTGTAAAATGTGGGTCTAGAGACAAGCACTGAAAGAAACAGCCACTTCCTGGTGAGAGAAGACCTCAGCCTTTTTGACACAGCTCTCTGTCTCCCTGTCCTGTTCTCTCTGCACAGAGCCCATTTGCAGGCGGCCTGCTTCCTCCTGCAGTTCTGGCTGAAGCCACTGAGGGACGCTGCTGCATCGGGTACCACCCCGGAGAACCAAAACTGAAAGTGGGGAGAAAAAAAATCAATGATGATGAGGTCACTTCCTCCGTGCGTCTTTCCATTTCTGGGAATGTTTTTCAATTAAAACTCCAGACACAGACAGTCATCATTCATGGCCTGCCTCCTTCAGGGCTCGGTTGGAGGCCAGGGCAGGCAGGAGCAAGGCTCTTTATTTTGAGGCGCTGCCTGTGCTGTGGAAAGGGAAGCCAGAAATAGACCTGAGAAAAAATAAGAGAATGGGGACGTAGCAGATGCTCAGAGCTGTTTTTCCTTATAAATATATCTGTCCACTTCCCACTCTCGTCCATGTCACTGCAGGCCATTAGCACTCTATTTTTGTCTCCACCAGGGCCTTGGGCCTGGCCCACCCTGTCTCCCCTCCTGGCAGATTATCTGGGGAGGGCAGCACTCCTGGCCGAGGGTTTGACATCATAAGTTATTTTTATCCCAGTAGATTGCAATATCATAACAGCATACATCTTGTACCAAAGAATGGCCCCACAGCTGACAAGGAGGAGAAATTACCTCAAAGGTAAACTCCTTGGTCTCAAAATGCCTCTCAAGATACACTATTTAAAGCAATTGCAAAACGAGTAACAAAAATAAACACCTCTCAAGTGTGGCCTGGAAAACAATGTTATATAGTCTCCCGTTTCATAATCACTGAAAGGCAGGCTGTGGCGTGTAGGTGAGGTAGGTCCCCCCCACCTCCTGACTATGATTAGAAGTGGGGTCCTAGAAAGACGGCCCCATCTTTAGATCTATCCAAAGTTTTCCTGCTCTTAAGTTAAAATTCTCCTTCAGTGAATCTCTTTGGGTTAAGTTGTAATCTGGAGGATGGAAGCTAAATAATGCCTGAAGCTGCCACCTAAGTGTGATCCCCAAATGGAGAGCAGTGGATCTGGATGCAGGAAAAGGAAAGGAAGTTCACAGGCAATGCAAAATAGAGGATCCAGTGAGAGGCCACTGCTCCACCGCTGGGCCCTTGGAGAGTACAAGAGGGGGAGTGATGCAGCCCCCAGGACCCCTGGGGGCCCCAGGACCAACTTCGGGATGTAGAGTTTAGCGTTACATTGAGCCATGTGAAATGGCCTTTTTCATTTGGCCAGAATCAGTCAAAAACTGGCTCTGGAGATATGCAGTCCTGAATATAGCAGGGCTGGCCAGCGCTGTGAGCAGCCTTACTCCAATCCAGGGCTGCCAGCTCCTGTTACAGAACAAACAAGGGGGGCCTGGGACAATATACTATTATTGAAAGAAGGCCCCGGGCCGTTATGTCCGCTGCCTGAGGAAAGACATCTCTCAATGCCAGAGATTCGTGAAAAGGAAAGGAAATGTTTATTTAATGCTATACAAACTTCAACTAGTAACCTAATGTCTTTATCAAAAATCCTAAAGTCCCTAAAAACACCCACAAACAGACACAGTCCTTCCTTCCTTCCCCCTTTGCCCAGTCCAGAGTACTGTATCTCAGGAAAGGAAATAGAAGCCCACGGCTCAGGCAGTCCTCTGGTTCTTCCCAGTTAGAACTCCATCTTGACTGGGAGACCTCCCTGGGTTCCCAGCACCCTCAGCTGAGTCTCCAGGATCTCTGCTAAAATCAGGTGGTTGTTCCCCCTTCTAAAGCTGCAGGGGGTGGGTCCCCACTCTGGCAAACTCACGTGGTCCTCTCTCCCAGGGCCACGGGAAGGGAGAGTCCCCACTTTGTCAAGGCTACATGGTTCTCCCTCTCTCAGGGCTGCAGGAAGGGGAGAGTCCCCACTCTGTCCAGGCCACGTGGTTCTTTCCCAATGGCTGCCATGTCTGGGTTTAAATCCCTGCACCAATCTTCCTCTGCAGCCCCATTTCCGATTCCTCCTACACTCGGCCTCACATGCCAGAACTCATACCCTTCCAGCTTTACTGGACTGCCATCATGAGTCTGGGCAGGTGTGGCCCCAAGTTCTGGAGCCAATCATCTCCAAGCTCCCACGTAGGTGCTGTAACTCAGGTACCTGCCCCCCAGTTACGTCTTGGTGGGGAAGTTACTTCCATTCCCCTGGCTCAGAGCAGGGTCACACCTATTTAACATATCTAAGCGCCCAGCCAAAGGCTATAGATATGTTAAATGACCACACCAGAGCTTAGCTGCAAAGCTGCCCTGCATGATCTTGCTCTGTGTGCCTCTTCTCCCAACTCACACCTGTGGGGGAAGGGGTGAAGACATCTTAAAATCTCCTGGACACCTTGAGTTCTGGACCCCATTTCAAATGCCTATTTGGGATCCTCCCTCTTGGCTGCACCCTGTAACACTCCTGACTCTTAAAAATATTGGGCCTACATTTGCCACTCTTCCCAGGGGTCCTTGCATCGTCACACTTCCTCTGAACTCAGGGAGGTTTGGTGTGTATTATCCTTAGCCTTTTTTTCTCTTTAACACACCCAACAGACATCATCTCCATGGAGGTCACAGTGCTGGTTGTTATACAATTAAAGGAGGTGACAGTTTAGGCACATATCTTGGCCCACTGGCTCTTATTCTGCCTTTCTTGTTTCTCATAGTCAGGTGACCCTGTGGTGTGGACAGAGGCCATTGAGGAACTGCTGGTTGATGAGGCCAGGAATGCAAGAGAATCTATAGGAACAAATTTTTATCAGGAACCTTTCTCAGCCTCTCTAGATCAATGAAAATTACCATGTAAAGTCTAATTAGATTGGGCTTAATATGAGGGTCCCCAGAAGATGAAATTATGAGATTGTCATGTGCACAGAGATTGGCTGAAGCAGGAGGTGGTTGGTAAGGAATGCTCCAAATAAGAGCCATCTCCTGGGTACAGCAATGTACCCCTGGGTCAAATCCAAGACAGCATGGCAGGGGCTGCTGCTGACCAGAGGTTGTGACCATGCTTTGGTGACTCACTAAAAGGTGATGCTGACACGCTGGCTGAACTGAGTGATATAATGTCTGGAAGGGAAAGGAAATGAACACAGGTCCATCTCCTGTTTCTCGATTTACCTTCTGTTCAGATGAATGCTGGACAGAGTAGGCAGACATGCTGTGCTGTGTATGTAGGTCCTTGTGGACAGGCACGAAAAAGCCCTCACTCACGGAAGGCTCATATGGGACTGAATTGACAGATTCATGGACACTTTCATTCTTTCCTATTCAAGTTTTAGAAAATTTCCATAAAATCATATAGCAGAATTTAAGAATTTTCTTAGAATATAGTATGGAATAGATATCAGATATTAAAATCTAATCACATTTATAATTTTTTATGCTTATTTATTCTAATCTTCTTTCCACTTACTAGTGAATATTTATTTGCAACTGTAATTGTCCCCCTAAACAAATGTGGAAACACTTCTGGGATTCAGCCTAAAGTTGTTTAGCTCCAGAAAGTCTTTCTCTAAACCAGAGGTGTCAAACTCATTTTCACTGGGGTCCACATCAGCCTCACGGTTGCCTTCAAAGCGCCGAATGTAATTTTAGGACTGTATAAATGTAACTACTCCTTAACAGTTCAGCGAGAGGTTGGCGCTGCCGTCAGGTAGAAACAAGGTGCAGGGCTGGATAAAACAAGGTGGAGAGCTGAATTCAGCCTGTGGGCCTTGTGTTTGCCACCTGTGCTCTAAACTATGACAAAGTTGTCATAACTTGATTATTTCCCTTATTATTAAGATACATTGAATATACGATGTATATAGCACTGGCCTTTAATTTGACTTCAAGGTAAACAGATTCATGAGGTCTGAATATGAGATAATGAGGATGCTTTTTATAAATACTTTCTCAGAGTAATGCCCACAGTGGTCCTCATCACATGTTACCAACAATCTCACCTTGGAAATGAGTGTATAGGCTCCCACAGAGACTATCTGGAAGGAAAAACCATACATTTGTTTGGTTAAGTGGTAGTCTATGCATTAATGTATCAATTCCATTTGTCTAAATTCACAGATTTCTGGACCTTGATAGGCACAGATCATTTTAAAAAGTGAATAGATTCCACTTGAAAGACATTAAAAGTTAGCAGTTAGTTTCTTTTTTCAGAGGTTTTTTCATGCAACTAAGTTTCACACATGAAGATTTTAGCCCAGGGTTTTGGAGAAAACACATTTATGAGGGTGATAAATGCAGGTATAAGATTCAAAGAGTTTAGGAGCTGACTTTGGAGACAGGCAGCCCTGGATTGGAGGAGGGCCACTCACCAGTGTTGACGGCCCAATCTGATTTCAGGATTACTTGACTAGAGAACTGATTTTTGACCATTTCATGTGATTCAACTCAATTTTAAGCTCTGCTGCCTTAGGTTTGGCCTGTAATTATAATCAAGATCCAATATTTAATTTTCATAGGCAGGTTACTGTAGTTAGTCTAGCACTATAAAGCAGAAGATACATAACACCTGTGTAGTTCAGGAATATTGCCCATGCGTTTGCATTTTTAGTAAATATTATAAAATACAAATACCAAGGCCCAGACCCAAAGTAACCTGTGTGCTCCCCAGGGCTCTGAGCAATGTGGGTGCATGATCATTTCTTTTTCTAGCATGAAAGCCCTAAAAAGTTATATTTTCTGATTCCTTCCTCAACACAGCGTTAAACTAAAGGTTGATGTTCATTTGACAGAGCGTTTATTACGTCAAAGTGAAAGGATGCTTTTCTGACTGATTACACAGCACAGTAAACACAGCACAGTAAAGGCCTTCCAAAACCATTTGGTCTGCAAAAATTCTATCCGGCCTTCAGTGAGGCATTGATCACAGAAATATTTATCTATTTAACTCTTCTGTACCCCACATATGTGCCCAAAGTTAAGAGGAAACCAACCTCTGTCCACAGAAAGTATACTCAGCTCTCTCATTAAATAGCTTTATTATGTAAGCATTTTAAGGACAAACCAAAAAGGGAAGCTGATCTCAGTTGGATTCAGGTTGAATAAGTGGCTTTAATTATATTTTATGTGTCAACAAAGCAACTGAGTCTAAAAGACACTGGATCTTTTTAGACTGCACTACACTTCTACACTCTGTGTGTAATGCGATGACCATTTTTCCCCAATTAAAAAAGACAACTTCTTACTTTTGTTGTTGATCTCTATGTGAATTTACTAGCAGGCAAAAAGATTCTTAAAATTTATTCTAATTATCTTCAAACTTTTAAAATGCACCAGTAACATTCCTTAATATATCAAGGTATTGCATATACTTGGGGTGAACTAATCAGTAACAAGAGCAGAAATAATTCACATTTGAAATAGTTTTCTTGATACTTGCACATTTGGGGGTTTCCTTTTTGTCTGACGGGTTGTGTGGAGATTGCTTTCACTGGAGAGATGGCTGGCAGAGGGATTGTGGGGAAGCCAAGGCCAATGGTGACTCTGCCATTTTCTTGTTCTTCACTTTTGTTGATGTTGTTAGTATTATCACTGGCATATAATTTCCTAGCAAAAATCCTTTTAAGTCAGTTGTTCATTTTGTAAGAGTAAATCTAATTTAAAACTATGAAATGTAATCTATAAATTCAGTTCATTCAGCACGAACATATATTGTGATACATCATAGCACTAAAAGCAAACAGCTACCAAGGCCCCACCATCAGCCTTTGTCTTTGAGACTCCCACACCCTCCCTGAGAGATTCCAAGCCCCCTGTGTGGCGTCCAAACTGTGTAAGACCATTGAGAGCCTCAGTATTAACCAGTGTTTCAAAAACCACTAGAACAATTTCTTAGTTTTAGATAAAGAAGGCAAATGGAATTGGAATATCAACATTTCCTCTTCAAGTCCAATGGATCATCTTACTCACTTGCTTGCCCACTTCTCTTAAGGTCACCAGCTTAGAGTACTGCCTCTTAAACTGGTCCATGAGCCACTTACATCAGAATTATTATAAATAATTATATAACATGTAGATTCCCAGGATATACTTTGGATGAAATTTTTCTAGTCGTTGAAAGTGTGGTCAAGTAATCTTTATTAAATAATAATAAATATTGAGTGTGTGTTGTCTGACAGACATGTTTCCAAAACTTTATATGTTAAATAATTTAAACTTTAGATCAATGTTATGAGGCATATACTATTATTATTGAGGCACAGAGAGGTTAACTAACTTGTCGAAGGCCTTGTGCCAAAATAGCTGGCTGAACTGGGATTCAAAACACTCTTAGACACTGCTATATACTAGTTTCTCGAAACAATTCTTGTGTACACATTAGGTTTACAATCACTGATTTGCATGGTTTTCTGAACATCTTGAAACTGAATAAATATGAAGATGATTCTTAGCTTGTTTCTAGATCAAATTATTTATAAGGCCAACAAGAAATTAATTTTTAATAATTATTAAGCTCTGAATATAGATTAGTAAATTCTATGTCCCATAGAAATAGAAAACCAAATATGTCAAAATTTATAAAGTATCTGCTAATTTCTTAATTATTTTATATATAATATCAATAGGTGTGACCACATTGCAATTTTGTTTTTCCCCCCCTCACATGAACTTTAAACAAGAAAAAGATCACACTGCTTTGTGAACCCACGTCCCAGCAAGAGTAGCTGAAATGAAATGTTTCTGGAGCAATGTCCTTGGGTCAAGTTTCAGAAAGAAGAGAGCTGCTCCATTAGGAAATGTTCTGTGCAGGTGGGGCCTATTTTTAATCTCTCTAACTATACATGTAAGGCGGAGCTATACACAACAATAGAACCTCTTACCAGCACATGAGTTCCAAAAGAACCTTGTTAAACAGGGGCTGCAATTAGAGCACATAGCTTTTGTTTATTTTACGTCCCCAAAGCAGCCAGACTCTCTGGTTTGGTCTCACCTTAAGGTGTACTAACAGCAAGTGTGTGAGTTACATATGGTCACTGATGTAGCTGCTCTCATGTAACCCAATGTCTAAGCAGTAGCCCGAAGATGCCATAGTATCACCATGGGAGTGTTACAATATAAACTTCTAGAACACACTTACAGGAATCCTGCTCAATGGGGTCCTGGAATCAGCCTTTTACCAAAGATTCCAGGTGATTCTGATGCAGGTGGTCTGATCACCACACGTTCATGACAGCACAAAATCAAGAAAAGAGAGCCATCAGATCTCACCCTGGTCTGGATGCTTATTGATGGCCAAAGAAGGACACCAGGCACTTTCAGTGTATTCGAGGGTGCAACTTTGGGGCTAAGTTTTCCTTGCCATTCAGAGGTTGTACTTGGGCATCAGAGTGAACAACCAGGGGCCGAGGAAGGATGACTTTGAAGTACCATGATGGTGGTAACATCTTGTTCCTGAAGGCAGCTGTGCTGGGATGGTTTGAATAATTTCATGGGCTGGCATGGAACTGAAACTGCTACTCGGGATAAGCAGAAACTATGCCTTGGCTCCTCCATGAGGAGGGCGGTTTGGCGAGGGGACCTTTATCCATGGCAGCAGGGCAGAGAGCAGACTTTGGCCTTAAGGCCATTCCAGGTTCAGGTGTCAAGGCAGTCCATCACATGAATCCTCAGCTCTGCACCACAGGCCCACTGTCTGTTCATCCAGGTTCTAAGAACAACATTTGGTAGAGAGGGGGAATGCCTGTCCATTCAGTTAGAGTCCTGATTAGGAGCCTCAGTTCTCCCAAGTGTCATTTTCAGATGGCATCGCCTCCCAGGCTGTGCTGCCACGCATGCCCGCACTCCACAGGGGGGTGACCTTGCCTGTCAGCAGCTCAGCTTTTCAGCAAAGATTTCCAAACAGAGGTCGGACAGTTATGTAAAATTGAAAAATCTTATTCCTCCAGAAAAACTAGAATTTTCCTTCAGATAAAGCTGGAACTAAGAGACCTGCAGACTGAAATAATGACATTGTTTTCAACCTCCTGCAAACTTCGGTCCAGCAGTGACCTCCAGCTGACCTCCAGGGATGCTGGAAGAAGGCTCCCTGCACGTATTCCTGCCGCATTCATGGAAGGAAATGGTTCAGAACATCATCCACATTTTCACTCAGTGTTCTGTACTTTAAGTTTCAAGTAAAAAATTAATTTCAAGTGTAAGGATAAGGAAAAGATTTTCTTTTGCTGATAAACACATAATTTTTCCATATGCTTTACTATATAGATATCTGTTCCAAACTTAAATATGACTGTTCTTTTCTTTTGTCCATAGTTCCTCCAACTCTGATTAGCTTATAATTTTCTATTTAGCTGTAAATATTATTTATATTATTTTATGTTGCTTTGAATCTTTTGTAAAATGAGATAGGCAGGTATGTAGGTAGGTAGATAGATAAAGAGATGGATAGTAGAACATTGTTCAGAATTAAGGAGAATGGATTTCTTTCTCGTAACATTTGGTCCGTTCCTGAAAACTTCCAGTTGTGAAGGAAACGTCTGGCTGTGAAGGAAACTTCCAGCTCTGCAGGGTCAGCTATCTATAGTGTCACACCGTTATCATTTGCAGTGTTTCTGTGCCTGTTGACTTAGTTTACACTTGTAGTATTTTTACTGCTTAAATGCATGCCTCATTATTTTCATCTTTGGTTCAATGGTGACCATGAGCAAAAACCCCCATCCTTAGGTAATACAAGTGAAAATATTTCATGAGTGAAAAAGTACAATTGAAATTTCTTTGCCATAGAAACTTGCAGTAGTGATCAACAGCGTGGCCTACCTAAGCTCACAATTCAAGCCTTGCAATACTGGACTTGCATTTAAAGCAATGAGCTGTCTCTCTAGAAAGGACATATGTACTTTGTATTGGCTCTATAATATAAGTAGATGACAAAAACACTGGGTTTCCATGTGGTGAAGAAGAGTAAATTGTAGATTAGTATCTCTTAGGTAAAGATTTGTTAACTGCTGAACATTCCATAGAAAGAACAGAGAGAGAGTGAGAGAGCAAGAGAGAGCAAAGTATATATGTACATGTACACATGCAAGTATTCTCTCATTCTCTCACTGTTCTCCTTCATATATTCTCATATATATTTGTGTATATATATTTGTATATTTATATATACTCTCTCTCCATATATACATATACATATATATATATATATATATATATATATATATATATATATATAAAATCTGTGTACCTATCTATCTATCTATCTATCTAATCTACATCTTCCTAAGTTATTGGGCTCCAACTGCATGCCCAGGCACTCTGTTAGGTCTTTACATTTGATCTTCGCCACAATTTGAAGGATAGATATTGTTTTCCTTATTTAAAAACTGATGTTCAGAGAAGTTGGATAACTCACCCAAAGTCACAGAGCTTGAAAATTAAAAGCACCAAGATTTGAATATGGTCTATCTGTCCCCAAATCTGTAGTGACAATGAGTGACTAATAGTGCATGTATCTATTGTCTATATTAAAGGTGCCCTCAATGAAAATTGGGCTGGAGAAAGTCTCATTAGTAGACCCAATGGATTTGTGCTTTGCATAAAACAGTAATAAAGACCATGAAGCAAGAGTCAAATTTACCAACCTTTATTTGGACAAAATATTTATTAAGTGCATCCTCCCACTTCGAGCATCCCTCTGACTCATCTGATTAATAGAGCTGACTACTTGCTGGATCCGAACCTGAGATTGAGGTTTGAGAGGGGAAAATGAAATGAGAAGACTGCTAACTATTCAAAATCCACACTCCCCTTCTTATACGTTAATGTAACTATACCGTAAAACCCAGAGAAATTACATGTTCTAGCCTCTCATGTGGTTAGGTATGGCCATGTGACTAGTTTTCACCAATAAACAGCCTGTGTTTTGAACTTAAGTCATGTGGATGTACTTGTCTCACCACATTTTCTCCTCTACAGCTAACTGTTCTGGAGCAGAAAGTGGCAGAAATCCAGCTTTGACCACGTGTGGGATGCATTTGAAGGATGATAGCACAATGACTTGAGAGGAACTTCGGAAAGATCTACCCCATTTAACATGAACTGCTTACCTTAAAACTGTCAGTGGAGAGAGAAATCTCCATACACTTTAAGGCTCTGTATTTTGTGGTTCTTTTCTAGTAGTTGTTTAGCTTTATCATAACATAAATAGGAATGAAATAATTCAGTAAATCCTTGGAGAAATGGACTTGACCTGGACCTCAAAATATTGATTAAAAGTTAATCAAATAAAAGGAAAAAAAGGCAAAAAAGAGAACACTATTCTTTTAAACTATATTTTAGTGATTAGACATTCCTGTCCATTATGAAATAGAACAGTATAATCTAGCCTTAGTGAGAGTCTCACTTTATGACAATAGAATTGCTTAATAAAGTAAAAAAAATACTCTAAATGCAAATTTGCAATAGGAGTACCTTTAATTTTCATTAAAGTGTGTAGATCTAGTTCTACTACCCATATTTTGGGGAATTTTTAATGGAAAAAGAAGAATTACTATGATTCCATTTATGGTTCCATAAAATTATAGGACAAAACCAACTTCTATGATGCACAAGCAATTACAATGAGATGATATCAGTAGTATCCTCAAGTCTTTACATTTTATAGTTTTAAAAGGGGTGTTTCACTAAAGCCATGGTGGAGTAACTGGCTGTCCAAGTAGAAAACTGTTTTGAGACATTAGATCAACCAATGAACCAACCAACCAACCAACCAACAAACAAAACAATGTAGGACTAATAATCTTGTGAGAAGGGAAACAAAGAAAGTGAGTCCTACCATCACCTTGGATTTCTGCCTGGAAGCATTTTCTGAACAGCAGTTCAGGCAGCAGAAGCTTGAGATCAAGGTCTCGCTGAGTTGAGGAAACAGAGATTAGAGTGTGTCTCAGTGGAAATGAATGGAATGTGTAGTGGGAAGTACCAGAGAGGAGAAGATTGTGCAGGTAATGAGTCACACATATATGCATGAGATCACCATAGTATTGTGGAATACTAAATTGCAAAGGGTAAAAGTCTATGAGGCTGAGAAAAAAATCGCAAGGGATTTATTTGTATACTAAACAATTCCACAGTACACAAAGGACTGGAAGATGTTCAAATTCCAACCAGCCAGAGTGAAGTAAGTCCCCAGAAGGTTTTAAAATAAGTCTCAAAAAATTAAGCTGATCCTCAAGTAAATTTAGTACCTTCAAGAAAAAAATGCAGTACTCTTTAAAGACAAAATCTAGGACTCAGTATCATACTAATTACACAGCTTGCTATCAATAAACAATTATTAGACACAAGAAGAACCAATAAAATATCATTTGTAATTTGGAGAAAAATATGTCAAAGATCAAATAGTTTTATGTCTACTAAAGAAATTAAATTTAAAAGGAGACTATCTGGTGGATTCAATGGTGAATTCTGTCACACATTTAAAGAAGCAATAGTGATAATTCTTTTCAGACTCTAAGAAAATAGAGGAGGAAAGGACACATACCAGTCAGTCTCATAAGGTCCGCCTTTACAAAAACAGGTAAGTATTGTGTAAGGAAAGTAAATTACAGACTAATATCTCTCATTTTATAGATATAAAATTTATCTTTTTAAAATATTTTATTTCTTTTTAGAGAAAGGGAAAGGGAGGGAGAGAAATGTAGATGTGTGAGAGAATCATCGATTAGTTGCCTCTCGCATGCCCCCAACTGGGGACCAGGTCGCAACCCAGACATGTGCCCTGACCAAGAATGGAACTGGTGACCCTTTCTCTTTGAAGGAAAATGCCCAACCAACTGAGCCATGTTGGTCAGGGCACAGAATTTCTTTTAAAAATATTAGTAAATTGAATCCAGGAGTATATAAAAAGGATAATGTATCATAACCAAATGGGGTCTATTCAAAGAAATGAGAGGTTTATTAGTGTTTCTAAGTCAATGTAACTTCCCATATTAAAAAATAAAGGAGAAAAAAGTACATGTGATTGTCATGATTATCTGAATAGATGCAGAAAGTCATCTGACAAAATTCAAAACTCATCCTTGCAAAAAGAGAAGAAAAAGTGACTTCCTTAATATTGGAAAAGATAGCTTCAAAAAACCTGTACCTGTGACTATGCTTAATGGTGAAAAAATAGAATGAGAAGACAAAGATGCCACTGTCACCACTGCTATTCAACCCTGTACTCAAAGTCATAGTCGAACAGTAAGATAAAAATAAGTAAATATAGTGCATATGGATTAAGAAACAAACCTGTTTCTCTTTACATGCAACATGATCACATATATAGAAAATCATAAGGAAACCACAAAAAGCCTACTAGAAGTAATAAATTTGGCAAAATCATAGGGTTAAATGTCAATATAACAAGTCAATTATACTTCTATGTACTAAAAATAACTATTGGAAAGTAAAATTTTATAAAACCACACCATTTATTATATCATCTAAAAACATAAGCAACTTAGGAATAAATTTACAAAATATGTGCAAGATCTATACTTAAGTAAAAAAGCATGTTGAGAGAATTTAAAGAAGATATAAACACAGACACATACCATGTTAATGGATTTGAAAACAATATGTTAAGGTATCAGTTTTTATCATGCCTATAGTTAATAATACTGCATGGTACACTTAAAATTTTGTTAAGAGGGTAGATTTCATGTTCAAACTTTTTACTACAATAAAATAAAATAAAAGTCAGTTCTACTCAATTGTTATATAAATTAATGCTATGCTAATCAAAATCCTAATAGGCTTGTTTGTAGAAATTGGCAACTTGATAAAATTTATAAAGATGCTAAGAACATAGTCAAAATAATTTTGAGCGAAAAAATCAAGTTGCAGGACTTAAACTGATTCCTTTGCTTTTCAGTGTCACCACACTATTTGGTGATGTAACCATCTGATTTTAAGACTTTAAAGTAACAGTAATCAAGATAATGCAGTGTTTGCATACATATAGACATATACCAATGGACAAGAGAATAGGAAGTTTGGCAATAGACCACATAGGTATGGATTGTTTTCTTTTGATTGTTTATAAAGATGGCAAGGTAATTCCACTTGGACAAACTTTTCTACAAATAGTCCTCAAATTAGTCAATAGATACATATTAAATTTAAAAATCCCTAAATCTGTTTCTCATATCACATGCAAAAATCTACTCAAAATACAGGATGGATCTATGCTTAAAAGCTGAAACTGTAAAACTTCTGGCAGAAAGCAGAAATTTTTCACAATTATAAAGCAAGTACAAAATGTAAACTACAAAAAATGGGAAATTGAATTTTATTCAAATTTAAAATATAGTTGCTTGAAATACACCATTATGAAAATAAACTCCATACATTGAAGGAAAACATTCACAATGCATCTATCTGAAAAGGAATTTGTATTAGGAACATAGAAAGAAAACTTACAAATTGATAGTAATGACAAGTGCCCTTAATTTTAAAAAAGGGGCAACGGATTTTGTTAAAAATACTTTACAAAAGAACTTAATGAATGTCCAATAAATAGATGAAAACTATTGAACATTACCAGTCATTAGGAAAGTATAATTAAAGCCATAATGAGATAGATAATGTTATACCCACTCCACTGGCTCTAGTTTGGAGCAATCATTACAAGATGGGAATGTGAAGTGGTATAGCCAGTTTGGGAAAATGGCTGGCAGTTTCTTAAAGAGTTAAAAATATACCTACTGTATGATGCAACAATTCCATCTTTAGGTACTTAGCCAAGAGAAATGTGAATATGTTCACAAAAATACTGGGATGATAGTATTTACAGTAGCTCTATTTATAATAGCCTAAAACAGAAAATAACTCAGATATTCCCCGTTAAGCACATGGTGGTATACCCATATGATAGAACATGATGCAGTGATGAAAAGGAATAAACTACTGCTACTCATACAACATGGATTAAATTTCAAAACCATTAAGCCAATTTTTTGTGTGTTTTTTTAATGAAATTCTAGAAAAGACAACACTAATCTATCCTGAAGAAGACAAATCAGTGGTTTGTCTAAGACTAGAATTTTTGGGAGGAGTTGCTGAAAATGAAAACAGTGGAACTTTCTGGAGTAAGTGCTCCATATCTTAAAATGGTTGTGGTTATGTGGGAGTAGACATTTTCAGATTCATTAAACCGTAAATCAAATAAAGCTGATTTTTTAAAAAAGTAGAGTGTTTCTCTTCTCTGATTTTTCCACCTTTCTTTTCACAATAGCAAGCATCTAGCAGAGTTTCCTGGTTCCTTTAAATCAGAAACTCCTTGAAAGACCTAATGAAGGGGGAATCACAATTAAGTGAGCAGAGCAGCTTGATTTGACATTTAAATGTAGAAGTTTTTAGGGGGAAATCACTGTTTGAATTGTTGCCACTTGAAGAATGGCCTGGAGAGGATGTCTTAGTGGCATCACTGCTGTAGGGCTTCTTTTCTAGGGAAGTGAAAGGGCACATCAGTATGAGCTCATCATTAACAACGATTCTAAAACTTCATCTCATTTTTATTAATAAATCACCATTTGTGTGGCAGGAGAATTGCTAGTCTGATTGAAAACTCTCCTGCACTGAAGAAACTGCACCAATTAACAATATTCATCCACCAGCTCATCTCGGCAGGTTCAGGCTCATTTAATGTGACAAAAATATCTCCCTTTTCCTTAGGAGAGCAAGTTTTTCTCTGCCTCCAGCCCTGAGGATGGGCAGCAATGCTGGAGAAATCTTATTGAGACAGGGTAGTAGGCAGTTAGGAAAATTCCTTGGCAAGTGGAATGGGGAAACTGAGAAGGGCAGCTGATTCAAACTGGCCTCATCCAGCACCCTGACTCATCTGCCTCCCTCTCCCTTGCAGATGTATTCCCTTAAGCATTAAGTCCTCAGGACAATGAGGTTCTGATCAGCATCGAATCATCTTAGGAACAAACCCTTGGGTCTGTTGACCACAGAGATAGAGTTTTGGTCAAACTAGAGATAACATCCAGGCCTCAGTTGTATTTTAGTTCTAGGCCCAGAAAAGCCGCAAAACCAGATGAAGTGATGCTATGGCTGGCATCAGGACCAGATGCAATGACTAATAACCCCTTAGGCTAGTGCTGACCAATCAGTAGAGACCATGACCCTGACTGTATATGATCATTTTAATGAATCAGCATTTCAAGTACACACCCAGAAAGCTGATGAATATTCTATTGAGATCCTCCTTTGAGACCTCCCCTAAAATTTCTGAATTTAGAAAACAGATAGAAACCCTTAAGAGAAAGGACCCAGTGTACTCTCTCTAGAGCACGCTCATGCCTTATTCCTTCCGATGTGTATCTTTGCTTTCTTTCTTCTAAGCTCTAAGAGTCCCCATGAGACTTACCAGGGGAGCAGTGGGCAGAGGCATCTCATTCTTGGCTAACTACCTGACCCTGTCTTCAAGGGTCTTTCCTTTGCCTCTGTAACTTGTTTCCTGAGTCCACACAGCCCAAATGGCTCACTTCTTCTGCCTCTGTGACTTTCTTTCTAAAAGGTCAAGGCAGCTTTCTGAGCAGCCCACCCAAATCCTATCTTCAAGTGTACTTTCACTTTGCATGCTAAGTAAACTTCTTCGTGTGCTAGAGTCCTTGGCTCTGAATTATTTCTAGGCCCTGAATTCTTTCTTGGCCAAACTCAGGAACCAAGAGCCGACATCGCTGAAAACATTAAAACAGCTGGAGTCACTTCCTGGTCTCCAATACTAGTTACCCAACCACAGTGCTGCCCATTTGTGGATACCCATTTCACGACCTTCTTTGGTTTCTTTACCACAAAAGTCACTCTGTGGACATCTTCCAGCCAAATGTCCCACTGCAGTATTTTCTACTTGCCTTTTTTCCTTTCTATTACTCTCAATAGCTTCTTTCTTTCCTTTTCACCCCCATTTCATTCTTCCTTTTTCCCTTTCATTTAGACCTTCACCAGTAACTCGCATATTTTAAACTATTTGCTCCTTTTATGGTATGATAATGAACTGGCTCCTTCCATATAGCATATCGGGTTTGTTTCTTTTCCCCATATGTAGTTTTCTTACAAGTGGTACCATTTCCCTACACAGCTCCTCTCCTCTCTATTTTCAGTGTTTTATTCCTGTACCAATAACTGGCCAGTTCTCTTGTCATCCTAGCTCACATGAAATACATAAAGACACTCATTCATGTGTGGAGTTTAAGTTTTCTGTATAAGAGGAAATCCACTTTGGGATACCTATAATTGTGGCAGAAGCATCAACTACAATTTAAAAGAGTAAATGATGACTATCCATTGTATCACAATTAATGTCATTCTAAAAAGTGAATTATTTGCTATGTAGTGGAAACAGACAAATAAAAAACCATGACAATGAATGATAGTGTGTGAAAGATGAGACTTGTAACAGTGATAGAAAGGTTCATGAACTTGACTGTAGTGATGGTTTCATATGACTTTATTATGCCAAAACTCATCATATAGTACACTTTAAATATAGACAGTTTATTTAGATTAATTATACCTCAATAAAGTTATAAAGCAAATCAAATAAACTGTAAGAAAAAAATCTATGACTCAGGAGAAACCAGCCAGGCTCTCTTTGCCTGCAGACGAGTATACATGAAATTGTAGCCTTATTAAGCCTTACTAGTCAGTTGCAACCTTATATATTAAAATAACATTTGAGCTTAAAAAATTAGGGTCTGCGGACATATTGAATGAATGTAAAGTGGTTCTTGGTTCTCTTGTTTGTTTCACTGTGAGTTGGTGAATCAGCATAAAAGCTATATAATATTTTCTGTGATCAGAAGTGATCACAGTCACTTCTGCAAATAAGACCATTTTAACTGTCTCCATATTTTGAAGGGTACTGGCTTCTGTGGAAATATATGAAGCACATCTGCTTGGTACCTTGAACCTCAGTAACTTTATTTCTTGTCCTACAATGTCACACGCATCACTGGAGCTAACATCCTGAGGGCACTTAGGATTGCTGAGTGAGGGTGGATCCATTGATGGATGCTGTTGACTATGTTGGTTTGCAAGAAAAATTTGCTAACTGCATCTTCAAATAAAAACATCTACGAGTAACCAAATATAAGTGATGGATGAAACTTTATTCCACTAATGTCTCATTTATTTATTTATGTATTTATTTACTCTCTTTAACAATTCATTATACTTAAAATTAGAAAATGTTGGGAGGTAATAACAGGTTGCACAGATCATCTCCATTCTATATGCTAACCTCTTGTAACAACCCATGAATATGTTTTGTTCTGACTGTGGCATGTTATGAACTTCTGTTCAGCAAAACTGATTGATAATACTAGAAAATGGCTAAAATGTGAACATGTTTATTTGCCTTTTAAAATAGCTTTATTGAGGCATAATTTATATACAAAGAGCTACACGTATTTAACAAGTATAATTTGATGAATTTGGATATAAACAAACTCCTCTGACACCTTCACCATAATCAAGGTAATAGACATATTCAACACCTCTCAGAGTTTTCTTGTGCGCCCTTTTTTGTTTGCTTCTTTGTGGCATGTGTGTGTGTCAGGAACACTTAACATGACATCTACTCTCTAAATGAATTTTGAAGTGCACAATACCATATTGTTCACTATAGGTTAGACATAGTCGTACAGCAGGTCTCTAGCACTTACTCATCTAGCATAACTGAAACTTTAAACCAAATTAAAAAACTACTCCCTGTTTCCCCTTCCCCAGCCCCTGCCCATCATCAGTCTATTCTCTGCTTTATGAGTATGACTATTTTAGATCCCTCATGTAAGTGGAATCATGCAGTATTTGTCCCTCTGTCACTGGCTTATTTTACTCAGCATAATGTCCTCTGGGTTAATCCATGTTGCTGCAAATTGATTTCTCTTCCTCTTTTTAAAATATTGATTTTAGAGAGAAAAGAAAGAAGAGAGAGAGAGAAACACCAATTTGTTGTCCCACTTATTTATACATTCATTGGTTGTTTCTTGTATGTGCCCTGACTGGAGATTCAACCTGTATCCTTGGTGTATCAGGACAATGTTCTAACCAACTGAGCTACATGGCCATGGCTGGGTTTTGTTCTTTTTGAAGACTGAATAATATTCTATTTGAATGCATTTATCTGTTATGGAAACTTTATAAAAACTTCCCTTGAGGAACTATAAAAATAACAGTTTTATCTAAAAGGCCTGGAGAGGATGTCTTAGTGGCATCACTGCTGTTATTTTTTTCTTATCTAAGAAAAAGAAGATAAAAATATGAACAGTAAAATTACAACTCATAGTTATTAACAACTGAGCTAAAAAACAAAAACAAACTAAGCAAACAACTCAAACAGGAACAGAACCACAGAAATGGAGATCACATGGAGGGTTATCAGTGCGGGAGTGGAAGGAGGATAGAGGGGGGGAAAGTACAGAGAATAAATAGCATAAATGGTAGGTAGAAAATAGACAGGGGGAGGTTAAGAATAGTATAGGAAATGTAGAAGCCAAACAACTTGTAAGTTTGACCTACGGACATGAACTGAAGGGAGGGAATGCGGGTGGGAGGGGATGTGCATGGTGGAAGGGAATAAAGGGGTGAAATGGGATAACCATAATAGCATAATCAATAAAATATATTAAAAAATAAAAGCTCATTTGGCTCCTCAAAAAAAAAGACACCAGGATCTTGGAGAAGTCAAAGTCTATGCAGATTTAATCTGCTGCTATTGCTTTGATTAAAAACCTTAACCCACTTTAGAGAGCTGGCTTTATGGATATGGGCAGTTCTTTTTATACTTTACTGAAGTCATTATAAAGCTTGATCCATTATTTAATATCATGTCATAAGCATTACTCATGCTATTATGTAGTCTTTATAACCATAATTTTAAAAAGGTTTTATACTAGATTGAATAGATGCTCCATAATTTCATTATTTCCCTATTGTTAATACTAGGTTTTTCCAATTTCTTATTATTATGAATAATGATCTGAAATACTTCTTTGTGCATAAAATTTTTGCATATTTTAAAATACTTTATTAGGCCACAGTTTCATAAGCTGAAGATAAGGTTATATAAAATTTGGTTGTTTTTATTGTTTTGCTTCATATTGATTAATTGCTTTCAAAAGTACTAGCACAATTAAGGCTGCAATTGATAATATCCTTCTAACTTTGAGTAATATCATGTTCAGTAGTCTTTATTTAACTGAGAAAAGGTAACTATGCCTTTTCAAAAGGATTCCACACTGCCCACTTTTTGCTGGAATCTATTTTGTGCTTTGCAATATCTAGAAAGTAAAAACTGACCCCAAGTAGACCAGAAAAATCCTAAATACACCTTCTTTAGATCACAGCTATTAATTTCTGAATTTTGAGTGCAACCTGCCTAAAACATAAGGGTTCATTCACATACTTTCTAATTAAGCTAAGATCCTTATTCGTATCACTTTGTGATTGGAGTGGTTAAGAGAATCACAGTGGAGATAGTGTGGAGACACGGGAATCACAGTGCAATTAATGGTCTTATCTTTTTTGTTTCAGGTAATAGCACTTCTGTCTTCCAGAATAACATCTTCAGGGAAAACATACTGAATTCAATCTGTTGTGTGTATTTTCAGTTAGAGAAGGTACAGTATGTATGTATAAATGAATGTACAGACTGCTGATGATTTATTTTGGTTCTTTAGCAGCCTTGGAAATAGCACTGAGTTTTACATAGCATCTTCAAGAATCAGGGTAGCCCTAAGCTTTTTATGGAGCAGTGATTTTAGCTATGTCTAAATAGGGCTCATCCTTAGAGTGAAAAAAAAAAAAACAAATTCAGATAATAAACCACTTCTTTTTTCTGAACATATCACATAAATGGTTTGATTTGGGACTTCCAAAATTGCATAGCTCTTTTTGGCTTTATAGATGCATCTTTGGCAAGTCCCAATGCCTTGTAAAAGTGGTAAGACTGTGAAGGATGTCCTAAATGACTTCTGAGTATGGGGTGGGAATGCCTCTCTTGGAAACCAGTCATGGGATCAGCATGCACCTGGTGACTTGAAGATGCTGCGGGTATACAGGGACAGCTCTCTATCTCAAAAGCAGCGGTTCTAGCCTATTCATGTTGAGGAAATTATAGTGGGAAGTAACTGGAGCAGTGATTATTGGTGCTGATTTTTTGGCCTTCCTACTGAAAGTACCGACCAGAGGCCTTCGATTGCCTAGTGGGTATTTTGTACATATGTAACTCTTCTTATGTTCAAGAATAAATTTAGCAAGCATGTTTACAAAGAATAGGCCCTTATAGTCTGAACCACAGATTTGGTCTTTGTTATATTAATAACACTGCCTTGCATTTGTATGGATATTCAGACTTTCTTAAATCCATTTATACTTCATTGGATTATCCATACAATAACATCTAAGCCATTAGCGGTAAGTCTTGTCAATTCTACCTTCTACCTATATCTCAATCTTCCACTTCACCCCCCTGTCCTCCTAGTTGAAACTTATTTTTCTTCCTTGTACAACTTTAGTTGCCACCAAGCTGGTCTCCCTACTTATTGCAACCTATTCTCCATAGAACAATTGGAGAAAGCTTTTTTTTTTTCAAAATTCTTAGCCAAGAACATTTTTTCCCATTGCTTTTAGAGAGAGAGGAAGGAAGGAGAGAAACATCAATGTGAGAGAAAAACATAGTTTGGTTGCCTCCTGTACACTTCTGGCCTGGGAATCATTGGTGCCTGGAGCAGGATTGGACTGGCAACCTAGACATGTGCCATGACCGGGATTTGAACTTGCAACCCTTCAGTTACTGGATGATGTGCCAACCAACTGAGCCACACCAGCCAGGGCCAGCTGAAGAAAGCTTTAACCACCATAATTCACAACACATCTGCCTTGCTTAACATCCTTTATGGTTTTCCAGAGTGCTTATAAGAAACTTAACTGCCTTATTAAAGCGCAAAGCCTCTGCATTGTCTGGCTCCTGGCAACCTCTCCAGCCACATACTCTCCTTCTTTCTCCCTGCCACACCAGCCCCTACACTTTCCCCAACACAAACTCAAACCACCTTCTCTGAGGACCTGTGTACCTGCTGCTTTGTCTGCCTGAAACCTCTTCACATGGCTGAATTTTTCTCATCCTCTGGGCTTTTGCTCAAATATCCTTCCCATCTCCAAAATCCTTCCCTGCAAAATGAAGATTCCTGGAGAATGTGAGCCTTGGAGGAGAGTACCCAGCTGTGAAGACATGGACCCTGAAAGGGCCCTAGTGCCTCTGACTCTGCTCCACTCCTGCTGTGACTTAAGTCAAACTGTGCATTTCATGCATTTCTATGTCACTAAGGAGACCCTAAGTTAGAGGAAGACTGTCTTCTACATTCATTAGTTTGCGTTATTTTGACTATGACGTATAGGTAAATGGGGAGGATATTGCTGTTGTGAATTAATTTCCTAGTGGTTAACACTGATTTGGCAGGAAGGATTTTTATTATTTGAGAACTGACAAAAAATGCATACATACCTAGCAAGCCTATGTAGAACTATGTGGCTTGGGGTTCCTTTTCTAAAGGGACAGGTCTCTGTCATAGGGAGAGAGCTCCCCTTGCTATATTTATATCCTTTTGAAATCACCCTGAAGACTTTTAAAAAGATCAAAAAACATATCCTCTTGAGTTCTTTGGTTTAAAATGATTGTATATTTAGGCCCAGTTGCTACCCTTAAGTGATAATTCCTCTAAACTAGTGTATTATAGAATAAACAGGTCATTTTTTTCTCTGGGATATTTTTGTCATCCAAACATTGTCTGGCAAATACAGTTTTTACATTCATTTCTGACTCACTCTCACCTTTTTAACCTAGAGACTCCCCACTGTCTGCTGATCTCCTCTCAGTTATTCATCCAGGTCTTTAGCATATTGAACACATATGGCGTGTGTCACCTTGAACAGGCAAAACCAAGAGAAGGTAATAAAAAACAAAGAAGAAAACATTACTTTCCTAACCATTAATAAGTGGTACATATTTGCATTTCAGATATTTTCATGGAGCTTTATTTTAGAATAATTAAATCACGAATTACAGAGAATTTTTAAATACTATTTAGCCCCATAGTCTCATAGATGCATGAATCCCCTTGGCTGTGTTTCCACCGAGCTTCATCCAGCCTCTATTTTATCTCCTCCAGCAATGGGAATGGACTCTCCTTGGGCTGTGCCACCTTTGCACAGAATTAATTGTTATAAATTAAGCCTACATTTCTGAATACTAACTTGATCTACAAGTAACATACGCTGTTATGTAGGTCATCAATTAAACTGTAAAAAGCCAAAAACAGAGCACAAAGATCAACTTCTAGTGAACTCTAAAACTATTTATCAAGACATGCTGTGTCCTAACAGTTGGGCCACAATGCTTGCTGAAGAGATTATGAAAGCCTTGGCAATCAAGATGCACTATATATTCTACAAACATTCCTGGGTTGCCCTCCCTCATCTAGAAGACTTTGGTGACTTCATGTTGCCCTCTGACATCCTGGTAGTAGTCAATATTACTAAGAAAGCTCAGTCTAAGCTAGGAATTTGACAAAGGTTTTTATAAATTAAAACCCCTTCTGTCATTGCAAAATTTTTAAAATACTCTCCGTGTTCATGTACCTTTCATCACCATAATAATACAAACTATAATGATTTGTGGGAGAGCCTGAGAATTTGCTTTCATTACAAGTGGAGAGATGTTGCTTTAATTACCAGCATGGATCACCTGGTAATTGTATGTTCCTTCCTTCCTTCCTTCTTTCCTTCCTTCCTTCCTTCCTTCCTTCCTTCCTTCCTTCCTTCCTTCCATCCTTCCTTCCTGAGGCTCTTAGTATTTGGGGATGTGTAGCATTTGCCCAAAAGCATTAGAAAAATCACCAGGTGGTTCTAAAGCTCCAAATGTCTTTCCCCACTACAGATGTCATGTTTATGTGTCTTCTCTCCAATATTTACTATTCACAAACAAAACAAATTCTACAATTCTATAACTCCCATATATTTAAATTGGAAAGGGTAAAGGATCCCAGCTGTACAAAGCTTTTAAAAGAAAGAGTGAAGAGTCTCATTGATGAGTTCCAGTTTTAAGTGGGGGTTGAAGGATTATAAATTTCGGGAAAAAAGCATAAGTCAGGGACATAAAGAGAGAAAAATTATGGACAAGGTAGGTTGGTTATGACCTTAAGCTGGATTTATATAGCTCACCTCCATTCCATAGGAGCATCCCCTTATTTTTGCATAAAACAATAATGGGTACATTTGTTTATAACTGTATCCAAAAGGAAATGGCCCTGGCTAGGTGATTCAGTTGGTTGGAGTGTCATCAGAAGGTTGTGAGTTCAGTCCCCATTCAGGGCATATATATAGGTTGTGGGTTTGAGGCCCGATCAGGGCATGTATGGGAGGCAATCGATTGATATCTCTCACTCACATAGATGTCTCTCTCCCTTGCCCTCTCATTCTCTACCATCAATGGAAAGAAAAATATATCCTCGGGTGAGGATTAAAAAAAGAGGAAATGAAGTTAGCCTAGCATGACTTAGTTGTTCTAACTGAACCCATGCTGACTGCTAATGATTGTTTTTTTTTTTTTAATGCTCCCAAGCCATCTGTTTAATAATCTATTCTAGAATTCTGTCTGAGAAGAATCCCAATGCTAGTAAAATGGAAAGATCCCCAGGCAAAGATCAAGACACTCAGGTTCCAGCCCATGCCATCAGTAACTATCCCAATGTTGCTAGGCCAGCACCCTACTCTGTCTCCTCCTGTTTTCATCTTTAAAATGAGGTGTCAGAATTGGTGATCTCTATGGCTCCTATCAGCTGTGTATCCATGATTCTTCCATTACGTTAGTCTGGAATCTTCTCTTTCCCTTCTTGAAAATCAGGACCTTAACCATCTATTGCCTGAGTATTGCTGCTGTGTGTTCTAGATCCTTCTGTGACACTGACTTGTTAATAGATTGGGGTAACTTCTGATAGAAGTTACAATTCCATAGAAGTTCCATAGATCGTTACAATTCTATGGATCTTAGTTATTTTACTTTAAAAATGAAGAGGTTACATCCAGATTACATCCAAATTTCTCAGTGTGAGTCTATAATGCCAAGACAACATCAATTACTGTTTCTGTGGTCACATTGTAAGCATTCTTGGAGTAACCAAGTAGTGTGAGTTTGGTCCTGGAAAATGGAGATGGATTCATCAGTCCAGGGTGGACAAAAGCTTGGACATTTTCAGTCAAACAATTTGTTACATAATACTTAGACTGGCCAGTTGCTTTTTTCCTTGCCTTGCATTTAAATAATTGTGAATTTCTAATTCACACTGAATTTTTAAGGCTCCTTTCATTCTTTGTCTATTGAACAGCAAGGTCTGCTGCTTGGTCCACTTGCACTGAGTAAGGGTAATGTGCTCATCCCAGAGAACGCCACAAAACCTTTAAGGTTATGGGAAGAGGAATAGCTAAAGTCTCTTCTGTTTCTTCATTTCACAAATAATGAATGCTTTGGGTTATAGAGCTATTTTATCCTGGCCTGATGGTGCTGCATGACTCAGAGTAGATGATTCCCACAGGAAGGTCTGATTTTTATCCTTTGACTGAAAACTAAAGATAGAATCTTCAGCTCATCCTGGACTCTCAGCTGTCGTATGCCATAGAAACCTGGACACTTGGCGTGGTTGCTTGTAGCTTTAAAAGCATCACTGCATTCTTTAAGTTAAAGAGCAAACAAACATAAGCATATGAGCCTATGATTTTGTTTCATTTCCTGTTGTCTTTCTTCTGGGTGAATTATACTGCTGAAGGTGGTTTTCATTTCAAATTTATTTAAATGCAATTCTTTTCAAAGGTGACTATAAATAGGTATGCATGAAAAAATAGATTCTGATTAATCATGGGGTCTTATTAAGTATACCTTCCTGATAATAATATATGCTGATGGAACTTTAGTGTTTACATAATTTCATTTTAGTGAACTCTGTCTCATCTATTATCATTGTCAGGAATAAGCAGACTGAGGCCGAGTGAGCTAGTCTCAAGTCACAGAACTAATGAGTAAATAACCTAGGATTTATATTATTATCCACCAGAAGTCTCTCTACTACCATTACCCTATGCCCCATTCCACCACAAGAGCAAATACAACAATGTTAGGCAAAGTCAGTGCCAGCTTCTTCATGAGTCCTGCCCACATCATTTGGGCACATACAGGCCATCCCCATAGCTCAACATCTGTTGTAATGAATGTTTGGACCACACAGTTGAGGCTCCCTCTTTAGTACTTTGTAGTGCTCTCATAATTACACGTCCTGGCTAGTCTACTTCTCCTGCGAGATCCTCCCTTATCACTGAAAACAGTAGGTTTACTAATGTAGTTCAGGAAACATAGGCTCACAGGCCAGTAAAGGAAATGGTTCCAAACCTGAAGTTAACAAATGGTACTGTGCCAGGGTTCATCCGACTTTAGGGATTGCCCTGGTCATGTCACTGGATTGCTGTGTGCAACTATAATTAGTCATATACTCACCACATTTTGGTTGTAGAAAGAGAAAAATTAGTTATTATATCCAAATTAAGTCCTTTGAGACCCTGGTTGATAAAATTCTATTCTTAAATATTTCTCTGGAAAAGATTTTGCAGTGATTCCTCAATGATAGTATGGTTAGGAAGTTGAATCGAATTGCAGTATCAACTGGTTTGATTATTTTGATTGAATTAGTAGGTGATTTCAGTCATATAATTCATAATAACAATTAACTAAATTTTAAAATATTCAAGTTGGATTTATATGCTTATATAGCTAATGCTTGTTCTAAAACTCTCTTTGCTTAGTTCCAGCTTACACTCTGGCTGTGTCTCCACCAAACGTTATCTGACTCTATTTTACCACCTCCAGTAGTGGGAACTGACTCTCCTGGGGCCGCATCATGTTTGCACTGAATTAATTGCAAGAAAGTTAAGCCTAAAAATTTGGTGTTAGACTCTGCTCACTGGTACAGACACAGAGACCTCATATTACGTTGTGCCTTAAAATTCCTCCAGGTGCCATGAATTAAGTAGGTCTCCTAATTACCTGCAATACTGTAGCATCCACCTTCCCTGTCCCTCACCTCCACTTGATGAGGGAGAGCAAAGGATCATGTTCAAAAAACTCAAAAAATAGAATCTGCCTGCAAGGCTATGCGGCCTGCAGAAGCGGAGAGTATTGATTGACTTATCACTTCTGTTTAAAGCAGAGATATTGAATGTCTCTTGAAACCTTTCTGCTGCTGCTTTGGCAAACACATGCTGTGAAGCTAACAAACTCCTAGAAGATGTGTGTGTGAGATAATGTTACAGTAATTGGTAATCACCAACCCTGCTATCATTTATTGAAGACTTAGTGTGTGCCAGGAACATAGTAAGTTACTAACATATACATTCCATTTAATTACTATACCAAGGCAATAATGTAAGAGCGATTAATCCTCATTTGTATCAGGGCTCTCCAGAGAAACAGAACCAACAGGAGATACACACACACACACACACACACACACATGTGTATATACATGCACACATATACATACACATATACACATATGTGGATATACACACATGTATGCACACACAGATATATCTACATATTTATATCTATATCTGTATCTAATCTATCTATAGATATATTTTAAGGTACTGGCTTATGTAATCTTGGAGCCTGGCAAGTTGGAACTCCAGGGCAGGCTAGCACACTGGAAACTAATACAGGAGTTGATGTTCTAGTTGTGAGTCTGAAATCTGTAGGGCAGGCTGCCACGTTGGAAACTCAGGCAGGATCTATGCTACAGTTTTTACTCTTAAGGCCTTCAACCTACTGGATAAATCTAATCCATATTAATGAGAATAATCTCCATTAGTCAACTGATTGTATATGTTCATCACCTCTGCAAAATACCTTCATGGCACCAGCTAGATTAGTGTTTGACCAAACAACTGGCCATCAGAGCCTATCTAAGTTTACACATAAAATGTAACTAACTATAAGTGTCCACCCCTTGTCAATTTTATGACTGTACATATCACGAAAACCACACTTAACCTCCCAGTAAAGGCAATGACAAGGTCATTCTTCTTCCCAACATGATACAACTATCCTGCATACAATCAAACACATACTACACATTTCCTCAGAAGAGGATACAAAGTGCTTGGTGAGTTCTCTTCTCTTTGAGATCCTGTGACTTAAAAACTATGATGTAAAGTTAATAAACTTACCTACTGTGATACATTTCATGTTATATGCTGTAAGGGGGTAAGAGAAAGATGAAAACAAAGATATTTGTTTTATACACATACAAATATGCTCATAACAAAAGAAGGAAGAAATACTTGTAACAAGGTAATGAGTCTTCAAAAGGCCATTTCTCAGTTCTACAAAGCCATCTGCTTTAGGATGATGGGGAACATTGTAA